>NC_136063.1:1353018589-1353643589 GCF_964261635.1 Lissotriton helveticus
GACAAGATGGTCAACCAAGAGGCACTAACATCAGCTGTAAGTAAGCAATCATCCACGTCAAACCCCCATGAAGGGGACAAAAAATAATTACTGGTCCAATGCTAAGCTCAAACCATTAAGATACAACCAGGGTCACAGCAATCACGACTGCTCATTCCATTCCCAGCCAAACAGTGCACTCACTGGTAAAATGGCCACTCGATACGGGTGCAATATCAAAGCAAACTTCCTCAACCAAATCAACAACACATCCCGTCACAACACCTGGCGAAAGTAATTACCTGGTAACCCATGAAGTACAATTAGGCTATGGACCAACAGCTAAAGCATTCCACTCACCAACAAAACCGGAGAGAGAAGGAAGCATCCAACAGCCGACAGAGATTCTGGTTTACTACCCGGAATACATGTCAAATGGGCAGCAGGACCTGCTAAATCGCGGCAACATTCTCAGACTAATGGAATGTAGCCCCAACTTGGGGGGCATAAGCACAAAGGACCTAATCTCTGTAGAATTCTTACCCGATCCTAACCCACACAGCCCGGAGGCAACCAAGACAACTTGGACCTCTAGCAATGTTGCAGATTTGATCTCAGCGGAAGCAGGCTATTCAAAAACTGGGGAATCAAGCTGGCCCCCCTACAAAGACCAGCCTATCATTCGCCATTTTTGAGCAGGACAAGTCTGGTGCCAGAGATACACCAGGTTCACACCTTTAGCGTTCTTAGGGATGCACTAGGAAGCTCACCTAAAAGAAGCAAGAGTAGTCCCTGGCAGCGACCAGCAGCACGTCCAACGGCGGCAGCAGGCATTCTCACTTAGCACCATCCACGAGCCGGTTGAGCCCAGTGCTTTGAATGCAATTAGGACCACACGAGGAAGCTCACCAAAAGGAAGCATATGTAGCCTCCGGGGCCGGTCGGAAGCAAGCTCAATGGCGGTATCAGAGCTAAACCAAGCTCCAACAAGGGAAATACTGTCCCGAACCATCTTTATACGCCCTGAAGAGGCCTGACGCTATCAGCAAAACACAGAAGGCAGCAGGGGAAGGGCATCAACCATAGGCATCTGCTCCTGGAATATTAACGGCCTAAACTCAAAAATGGACGATCCAGACTTCCAGCACTATATTACTCTCTTTGACATAATAACGCTGCAAGAAACCTGGCTTATAACTCCACAACACCTCACGGGCTACACTTGCTTTGCCATAGCAGCAGCAAGGACCAGAAGATTTGGCCACCATTCAGGAGGTCTGGCCACCTACGTTTCCACTACATCAATATTTTCGGCAAACCTTATGGATCCATCTTCATCTACAACATCAGCAATAAAGATAAAATTAGCCCTTGGGAATAAAGAAGAAGAGGTATGCATAATTAACGCATACGTCCATCCCAAAAACAGAGCTAAAGACTCCTCTAAAATCTCTAATCAATTGGCTGAGTATGTCACCCAGATGGAAAAACCACTCTTCCTTCTGACAGGGGACTTAAATCAAGATCTACTTGGCTCGTCAGCGGGAGAAGAGGCACTGGCTATAAACAGAATTTATACTATACCAACGCAAAGTGCCTCACTAAACAGGAGAAAACATCAAAACAACTGTTTTCTCTACGACCTAGAACATCAAAACCTTCGTGCACTAAACAGAAGATTTCTGACAGACTCTCCTCCAGTAGAAAACTTCTATTTGACGACAGCAAGCTCCATTCTGGACTACATTTTTGTTAGTCTTGCGCCATTCCCATACATCTTGGGGTTTAGAATGGGGTATAAGGGTGAAAGCGATCATCGCTCCCAGGAATGCCATATAATATCAAAGACGCCAATCGCAATCAGGCCAGATATAACGCTTGGGTCAACTTACTCCATGAACCAAAAAAGGATCAAATGCACGCCAGTTAATTCAACCATTCTGGCTGAAGTTGCACTTCAACTATAGAACATCCAAAAATCAATTGCTGTCGGGCACACTACCTATTGGGAGCACTACACGGGAATACTGCTAAAAGAACTGGCAATCAAGGTTGCCCCAAAAGTTAATCCTCACAAAGAGAGCAGCAAAAACAACCTAAAGATAGAACAGAGAGCCCAACTAAAGACACAAAAAACATCAGTAAACCTGACATTACGGAAGCTGAGATCAGCCCCTAACAACATCTACCTACGAGCAGAGCTGAAACACCAAACGGCTGTGCTCAATCGAACAAAATGGAATATTAAAAAAGACGTTTAAAACAAAGTTCGGGCAAAATTACTATACGACATCAAAACTAACAACAGTGCCCGCTTCTGGCAATCAGTGAATAGGATCATGCGCCCACAGCACAAAGATTTAGGATCTCACATCACGGAAGAGACTTGAATTAATTACCTCTCCAGTCACTTCAATGACCATTCAGACTATGCAGGAGCACAAAAAAGGATTAACAAGAGCACAGAGTCAGATTGCGAAACGCACATGTCTGCGATATTGGGTCAGGTTGATCAAGGCTCACTCACCAACAGCCCAGACACCTCTAGAACTCAGCAGATAGCCTCAATCAAAAAGCAGATAACCAAAGGCAGGAAAGAAGGTGCTCCTGGACCAAACAGTATCCCACCAGCCCTTTTTAAAGCAAAAAACAAAGAGTGGGCGGACATCTTGCAAACCCTATTCAGGGAAGTTAGGCTTCTAAACAGAATCCCAGAATACTGGAGGGGGTCGACGATCGTCCCTATTTACAAAAAAGGAGACAAGACGGACCCAAACAACTATCGCTTAGTAGCCCTCCTTGACAATGTGGCGAAATACTTCGCGGGCACCATCTTAGAGGAGATCGCACTTTGGGCTGAGTCAAATCTGATCATACCACTGAACCAGACCGGCTTTCGGAAAAAGACCGGTACAACAACTAATATCCTCGCCATCTCATTAGTTATTGATGCAGCAAAAACCAAAAAAATCCCGCTGCATTTGTGCAACATTGACTTCAGTGCTGCATTCGACAACATCGAGAGAGGCAGACTATGGGGAAACTGGCACAATGGGGCATATCACAGCCGACTCTAAACATGTTGAAGCTTCTTCACACTGACACCTGGGTGCAGGTGAAACTGGGAATCGGCACCCATCTGTCCTCAAAAGTTCGTACCACCAAAGGACTTAAACAAGGGTGCGTGCTTGCTCCAATATTGTTCAATCTCTTTATGGCGGAATTACCAAGACTACTCGATACCTGCAATTCCCACTCCCCGAGGATGGGAGGGAAAACTCTGAGTAACCTTCTGTACGCTGATGACGTTGTACCACTCAGCCACACCTATATTGGTCTCCAGCAGCTTCTGATGGTAATGCACAATTATGCAACGGAAAACACCTTAAAAATAAACCTGAGCAAGACTTGTACGATGTCAATCAACATCAATAAAAAACAACAGAAGACCTGGTCTCTTGGGGGTTTAAAAATTGAGCCAGCTTGTGAGTATAAATACCTGGGAGTTATTTTTGATAGAGAAGGCTCATTTGTGCAGCAGAAGCAGGAAACAAGAAGGAGAGGAGCACTGATCGCCGTGATGTTGAAAAATGTAGCTACCCAACTGATGGGACCGACCCTGACCCCCTATCTGAAAGTCATTCAGGCAAAGCTACTCCCCTCGATTACCTATGGCAGCGAGGCCTTGCAGGGAAGAGACTCCAAAAACCTGGACAACATACAGGTTAAAGCTTACAGAACCATGTTTTTGCTCCCGCTCCACACTTCACCTGCTCAAATAAGACTGGAGTTTGGCCTGCAAAAACAAGATCTAGCCAGGCACGGATCATACATCATTTGCTGCCACAAACTCAGAACCGCCACTACAGACACATTAAACTCTTTGCTATGGCAGGACATACAAAGCAGGGACGCATCTCTGGCAAGAACTGACTCGCAGGCAGCGCTGGGAGCGACTAAACTCTCTGCGCTTCGGAACATGCAACTTGGGCATAACACTTTTAAAAAACTAGTTTGGAAAAATGTCAAATTACTTTCCTTACTAGAGGACAAGGCTGCTTTTTTCCAAAAGATCTCATGCATGGATGACCCTCAACTCGTACAAATCTTTGACACCACAAACATACTTTAGTCAGGGTTACCCAAAACCCCAAAAATGAGGTTCCTGAAACACAGACTAGGGAGTATCTCCCACCATAGCTCAGGACAGAGGGCAACGAGGCCTGCCCGCTCTGCAACTCAAAGAAGGGTTACATTCTCCATGTCGTCTGTCTTTGTGAAGAACTACAACAAGCCCACCAACTGCTCCTTAAGGATCAGTTTAAGCAAAAAGGGATCAGCACCAGAAGGCAAGCGGTGCTCGCCTGCCTGAATACTGTAAACACTAAATTGAACTGCAGATATGTCAAATTTCTCGCGATGGTCAAGCAATGAATTCCAAGACCACCAAAACCGGGGATCAATAACACAGATACAGGCTAACAAGCATACGGACAGAAGGAAGCAAGGGAAACCACTGTTCCGTCTTTGTAAAAAGGCGCATGGATGCCACACTGTACCTTTTAATCGTATGTTTTTTTTAAACTGTTTTAAAGTATGATATTTTACGATCCTTTTGTAACATGCTTTGCACCGGTTTTAATTAACTATGCATAATAAACTTTACCTTACCTTACCAGAGACAGAGTAACACCGAGTAATGAAACAAAGCCCTGGTGAAAGTCCATGAGTATTAAGAGACATGGTCCAAATAACATGAATCTGTTTAAGAATGTCAAATAGCCCTACAATGTCAGTACCTTCGTACATGTTATGGCTAGGTAAAACCAGACAGTGATTTATACTACTAAAAACATACCTGCTTGATTACATTTTTTGTGAATTAAAACTAATGAGAGGTAGAAATTCTTTACGGGACCTATAATTAGTGAAGGCAAGAATGATTTGGTTACTGTTTGATCTTGTCTACCAACTTCCAGCGCCTGTGCCATATAGAGGTCAAAAATCGCCATACAACAAATACAATAGGTCTACCGGTGTCATATTTTAAGACTCTAAATGCTTCTGCACAGTGTGCGAACCCTAGATTCCTGTACAAAGGAACAATCCAAGATTTCCTTGCTGATTTGTAGGCTGGATAAAAAAAAAATAACATGTAGTTCAGATTCATCCTCCCAACTGCAGGCTGGGCATTCCCTCCAGACCGCAGCGTGGAGCGGGAGGGTGCCCAGTCTGAACTGAACATAAAGTTTCCTTAACAGGGGTGGGTGAATATCATCTAGAAAAGCCTCAAATTAATATTCCTCCTTCAAAGACAGGAATTTGGCTGTCAGTTGTCCAATAGATGGGTTCCCTAGCTCCTGTGCTAGCTTGCTATTATGATAGGCATTCACTAGATCAGAATGGGAGATTGAAGGGCAAGCTTTCTCCGGATTAGTCCACAGGCTCGGTTTACCCAGCCTGCTGCATTCTTTTTTTACATAGGTGAACCAGGGGATTTTTGCCACACCAGAAATACTCAATATCTCCTTCAATTCCGTTCTGTACACTTTCAGCTCAGGTGTCACCCATAATCTGTGCCAGAACATGAGGGATTTCAGTCCTATTTCCTCCTCAATCTGTCTGATCCCCAGATCTAGCTGGAGTGGGGTTAGAGGAGTGCTGGAAGGGAGACACAATATTTGCCTCATGAAACTGCTTTCTACTTTACCCAGATCTTGACAGCAGCAGTGCCCCCATAGTTTGGCCCCGTATAGAGTCACACCTTTGGCTTGCATCTTGGAAATCTCTACTGCAGGGCCAGCAGGTTTAAAGGAGAAGTGTTTTAATAATTTGATGATTCCCCCCGGTTTCTATGCCAGCTTAAGTTTCGATTTGGCAATTTGTGGTCCCCACTCCATGTTTCCGTCAGGGTGACCCCTGAATATTCAAATACCGTCACCCTGTCCAGTCTGATGCTATCTAAATTGGGATTGGGATGGAATGTTTATGGTGGATTAAAAACCATATACTTGGTTTTTAGGGTCTTCATCTCCAATTCCCGGTTATTATAGAAGGTGGCAAAACAGTCCAGGATCCTTTGAATGCCCATTGGGGATTTGGACATTAGGAGGGTGTCATTGGCAAACATGATTGCGGGGACATTGGTATCTGCCAGTTTGGGTGCATCGTTTTCCCTTAACTCAGTAAATTGGGCCACTAAAGCATTGACAAAGAGGCAAAACAGGGTTAGTGGGAGCACACAGCCCTGCCTTACGCCTCGGTCAACTGGGAACTGCGCTGTCATTTCTCCTCCTTTCCCACATCTCACCTGAGCAAAGTTTGCATCATGTAGTCTAACTAGTATGGTCAGGAAATAGGGGAGAATACCTAGTTCAATAAGTACCTCCCACATTTTCCCTCTGGGCACTAAGTCGAAAGCCGACTTTAGATCTACAAAAATTACATAAAGGCTTCCACCCTCCATTCTCACCGTTTTCCACAGAATTAGTTGTAGTCCATAGATTTGATCAATTGTGGAGGTGCTCTTCTTAAAGCCAGCCAGGTATCGGCTTAAGATCGCATGGTCATTCATCCAGCCTTGTAGGCGGTCGAGGATTAGTCTTGCACAAAGATTTTGTGGCACGTCGATCAACCTGATTGGTCTGTAGTTGGCTGGTAGGAGGGGAGAGCCTTTTTTTAAAAATTGGGACTATTTTGGCTCCTGTCCAGGTTTTAGGGATGGCATGCCCTTCAGAATGGCATTGAATATGGTCTGTAGATAGGGTCCCCAGATTTTTGGTGCGTGCCGGAAAATATCTCCCGGGATTTTGTCCCGTCTAGGAGCTTTGCCTGGCGGGAGTTTGTTTATTGCTTTTACCACCTCTGGCAGGGTGAACTGTGACGCTTCTTCACAGCTATTCCTGTACAGCGGTGGTGCTAGAGGGGGGTAGGAGCCCATAGTTTCCTTGGTGGTGTACAGCACCTGGAAGTGTGTTTCCCACACTTCCCCTGCTATGTTGGGGTCCACTGCTGGTTTGCCCTCACTACTGTCCGTGCTGACTATCGACCAAAATCTCTTTGAATCTTTAGAACTTAGTGCAGTTTTTAGAAAATCCCATCTATTCAGTTCCCACTCCTCTTTTGCTCGATGTGTGATCTCTTTAGACAACCCCCTCTTTAGCCTGATAAGTGGTTTATTGTTGGCTTTAATAGCCAGCAATAGTTCCTGGTTGGCCTTGCGGCAGCTGTCATTAAACCAGGAGTGAATGACTACTTAGTTCCTCTTAGTATACATCTCTGGGGGGGGAACACGTCCGCTAATTTAGATGTCATCCCTACGTGCAGAGCTGCAATTTTTTAAAATAAATCAGGCATGGGTGTCCTTGGACCAGTTTGCTTAATTTTATTAGGGCTGGGACTACGGCTGCATATAGCGTGAACAGCTTCCCTGGAAACTGAGGTATTGCCTCCCATTTTATTCTTCTCCTGTTGTTAGCCAACGCTAACCCACTATCTGCGGCGGTGGTAGTGGTCGAGGCAGTTCCCATGTCTGGTAAATCCATTACAAGAGATAAAGCATTATGGTCGCTGTCATGGCGAGAATATACTGCAAAGTCAAGCACTCTGTGCCAGTGCTTTGTCTCCATTAGGATATAATCAAGAAGGGGGGTTTGGCCGGTTCTATTAACCCTTTAACTGCGGTGGAAATTCCGCAGCGGTGCGGGTGATTTATAGCGTGGGCGTGATTCGGACGGCCCCAGGCCGTCCTCCGCACATGCCCACCGTGACGTCGGATGGCCAGTGGCCGTCCGACGCACGCAAGGGGTTAAAGGTGGACTTACTTGGTGTGTCTAAGGGTGTCCGGTCATTGCAGGCGCTCAGAGAATGCATCAGCGTAAATGCATTTATCAGGATTGCCAGTGGGGACCAATGCCTTTATTGGTGTAATTTGTGGTTCTGGGATGGACCAGTGTGCATCCTCATCATTGAGGGTTGAATCGGTCATATCGAGAAGTGGTTCAAATTGACAGTTAAAGCCTCCTCCACTATTACCCCGCCACTGGTGGGAATCGTGGGGACAAGGGAGGACCGGTGTTCAATCGTTGGCGATTCCTTAGTCACACTGACAGGACAGGAGTAAACGTTGGTGAGAGTCAGAGCCAAGTTATTGGGGAAGCTGAGCACAATGCATTGGATGTCATTGGAAAAAGAGTCCAATTGTTTGGCAAATGCAGAGGCTCCCAGAGGGTCTGCCCTTTCCTTCAGAGGTGGCTAGGATGTTAAATGATGCAAACCCCTCCCTGTGCGAGTCTTCGCGTGCCCAGGTCTCCTGAAAAAAACAAATGTCAAATTTGTCCACAAATAGTCCCCAATCCGAACAAGGTAATTTATTTTTCAGGCCTGCAATGTTCCATGATAAGATTTTTAGCTTGATCCCTCAGTTTTGTGGGGCCTTATCAGCAATGCGTACATGACTTTCTTTTGTTTGTATACCCCCTAATACGGCCTCAGAGATATTACCCAGTGTCCCTTTGGGTAGTTTTGCCCCTATCTCAGAGTGTTTTAAGGGAATGAACACTGGGGATAGCAATAGATTAGGGGGCCTTTCCAGATCTACTGGGCGGTCACCAACTTCCCACTGCTTTGAGATTTCCTTACCCCGCGTGCTTGCCCTTGCCCCATAGCTATTATGATCAGGTAGCTGATCTGCCCTAGAAACCTCTGCCTTACCGTATTACCCTATGGTTGTCCCTCTGCCAGCTTGGCCCTCGCCTGCTGTTTGTCAATCCACTCCTTCAAGGCCATTGAACAGTAGTGGTCTCGGTTGGGGGTACCTGTGGCCATTGTCCCTAAAGGTTGGTGAGCACCTGAGTTAGTATATAGATGTAATATCCCTATCTAGTTGGTGAGCTCATGGATAAAAATAGTCTAAAGGTACAGGTTGAATCTACGTACGTGGCCGCTGGGCTCTCAGCTCATGTGTCAGTAACCAACGTACAGTATGTGGATTTCTAAAATTGATTACTACACAGTCTCCCTTGTTCAGCTTAGGGCTGGTTCCAACCCATCCCACTCTACGGACCATAATAATTTCTCCCGCTCTATCGTAGGGTAGCTACCTGTGCCGTGCCATCCAGAAAAGGCTTTTATTCCTGAGTTCCAGGTATGATTCTTGCTGGCCAGGAGAGGCATGTGGTGATCAGCAGCCCCCTTTTGCGGATGAAAACCTTCCCTGCCACACTTCCACAGAAGGGAACTAAGGTCCTTCTCCTTCTCCTTTTAAAATCACTATTTGTGTTCTTTTTTACCTTCTGCTGCTGCCTGTCCCCCTTGTCCTTCTCCCGCTCCCCTAGCCCCGGTCCGGCATGGCTGAGTGCCGCTTGTTCCAGAGGGCTGACGGGGCTGCGGGCGCCATCTTAGGAGGGGCAGTGGTGATTCACAGGTCAGCGCACCAGTCATTGCGCACCTAGTCCTACAAAAGAGATGCTCCATGCGAGCGCGCAGCGGATGCGTGCAGCGGGCGCGGAAGGCACGCCAAAGGCAAGCCCGCCTGCGCCCGTCCGCAGCTGGCCGGGGCCAGGGGCACCCCACTATGCCGGTTTTTATACTTACTCTTCAGCCCAGCTACACTCCTTCCAAGGTTTGTGGCCACTGGCATCCTCCACCATTGCCTATATTGCTACTCTCGGTCTTAGGCAGACAATCCCCATTCCTTCACCTATACCCTCTTGTTTTCCTTGCCCTCCCCTCACCCTCCCTCACGGGGGCAGCTCCCCCATCCTGTGTTGTTCCTGCCATCTCAGTCTGCCTTTTGAACACCAGATCGGCAGTCAAACATTGTCACAAATTATTTGTTCTGCTTGACACTCACAAACTAGATCTTCTGTTCCTTACAGAGACCTGGTTTTGCCCTGATTCTCTGCCGACTATACTAGCGGCCCTCCCCTCGTCCTACTATGCTCTCTGCGCTGACCGACCCATGGGGAAAGTTGGTGGTGGCGTTGCCCTGATTGTTCGATCTGAACTTCATTTTCAGTTGCTATCAACCCCTCCCATCACATCAGTCAACTATTTAGTCGTCCGCTCTGCCTCCTTCCAAACGCCTTTGACTTGTTTGCTCATGTATCGCCCCCCTCATCTAATTCCTCTTTTTATCCCCACTGTACAGGAACTACTGGCCACCCTAGCTGTGAACCATTCCTCTGTTCTTGTGCTAGGGGATTTTAATTTTTGGCCGTCAGATCCTGCTGAGGACCATATGTCCAGAGAATTATCGGAATCTCTTTATAGTCTCAACTTCTTATCTCATGTCCATACCCCTACCCATATTCACGGCCACACCTTGGACCATGTCTGGTCGCTCAATTGTCCCGTCTCTCTCCCTGTAGTTTCCCCATGTGCCTGGTCCGATCACTCTTTAGTTTCCTTCCTCCTTCACTCCACTCTTGTTAAAAGACCCCCTCTTCCTAAGAACACCTGGGCGCGCAATTGGAACCATGTTGACATGGTTTCCCTTTGCTCTTCTCTCTATGCCTCAACTCCCGATATTAAAGACCTTTCCTCTTCCGCTCAAGCAGAAACTATCAACAAATGGCTTGCTAGTGGGTGTGACCAAGTAGCCCCCTTGAGATGCGTTACGGCCAGGCGCTCCAATGACGCGAATAGGTGGTTCAACACCGAACTTAAAGAGAGGAAGCTTGCGGTTCGGCAGGTAGAGCGCGCCTGGCGACGCGCCTACTGCCCTACACTCAAACTGCAATACACCTCACTTCTAAATCAATACAAAAAGCCATTCTCACTGCCAAGACCAATTATTTCTCCTTGAAAATTGTGTCCGCCGAAAACCAACCAAGACAAATCTTTTAAATTGTGCAGGACCTAGCCTTCTCCGACAGAGTCACCCTCAACCTTCCCCTTCCCAGTCCCTCTGTGACTCGCTTAATAACTTCTTTATCGAGAAAATTTCTACTATAAAGTCTAACATCTCACCCCCTCTACCTTTTTTTCCGACCCACAGCCTCCGCCTAATCAGTTATTTCTTGATTATATTCCTCCTCTGACCAGGGAGTTGTTCTTGTCCCTACTTCTAAGGGTCAAGTCCGGATCTCCCTTGGACATCTGCCCTGTGTGAATCCTTAGACAAATTTACCTGGCATGTCCTTTTCCCCCTCTTACTTTTCTTAACGGTTCCCTTGCCCAGGGCATCGTTCCACAATCTCACAAATCTGCCACCATAATTCCCATCTTAAAGAAACCTGGTGTAGACCCCACCTCCATGGCCAATTATCGCCCCATCTCTCTCCTTCCCTTTTTAGGCAAAATACTGGAGCGACATGTCACCCAAGTGCTCAGTGCCCTTGTTGAGGAAAATGGCAGGTCGGTAGTCCTTTCCGTCATGGACAAACTCAGAGAGGGAATGGACACCAATCTGCCCCAGGCCCTGGTCCTTCTTGATTTATCCGCTGCATTTGACACGGTTGACCATTCCATCTTGCTCACCCGTGTCGGGGCGGCTGGCATCCGGGGGTCGGCCTTGGTTTAGCTCTCTTCCTTCCTGAGGGACCGCACTCAGGCCGTCCATCTAGCCCACTTCTCTGCACCCTCCCGCAAGGTTCAATGCGGCATACCACAAGCCTCCTCCCTGTCCCCCCTGTTGTTTAATTTTTACATCTTCCCTCTTGTTTTTGCATTACAGCAAATGGAGGTCACGGTGTACAACTACGCCGATGACATCCAGCTTATTTTTAATTTGTCCTCTTCCCCAGACTCCATTCATAATTTCCAATCCATTATGATTTTCATCAGAGACTGGATGAATCACAACCACCTGAAGTTAAATCCAGACAAAACCCAATTGGTCCTTACAGGTGGTTGCTCCAGTCCCTGGAACCCCTCATACTGGCCTTCTTCCCTGGGTTCTCCTCCTGTTCCCTCCTCCTCAGTAAAGACTTTAGGGATAAAATTGAATGATCATCTTACCTTGCACTCCCAGATTAGTTCTGTTGTTTCTTCCTGCTTTATGATTCTTCGCACCATCTGAAAGATTTCACTCTTTTTCTCCCTTTCTGCCCTCAAACTCATTCTTTTAGCCATGGTCATCTCCCGTATTGACTATGGCAACGTTTTATACTTTGGTATCCCTGCTTATGATTTACGGCGACTTCAGCTGGTTCAAAACCAGGCCGCCCGACTTGTATATAACCTCCCTAAATCCCATCACGTCACCCCGTTACTCATAGCCTTACACTGGCTCCCTATTCGGGAACGTTCCCTCTTTAAGATGGGCTGTATCACCTTTCAGGCCCGGGCAGGGATGGCCCCCGCATTTATCAATTCTGAAATTAAGGTCTATCTCCCTTGTAGAGAGCTGCGCTCTTCCTCCCAATTCCTTCTCTCTGTTCCTCGATTTAGGAGGAAGAAACTGGGAGGTATGAAATTCTCCACCCTTGCCCCTGTATTCTGGAACACTCTTCCTTTTTCCCTTAGGTCCTCCTCCCACTATTTAGAGTTCCGAAAAGCCCTCAAAATCTTCTTTTTTTCTCAAGCCTTTCCAGACTAGTGGCCTACTTCCTGCCCTGACCACGGGTCTGCATCCCTATCGCCAAGAAACAGCTTGGTAATTGTGCGCTCTATAAATATTTTAAAATTCAAAATTAATTAACCCCTCACCCACCTGTAACCTTTTTGCTGATGAACACCAGCTGGTAGTCCTCATTGTCCTGCCTCTAATCTCTCATTCACATCCATCTTTGTATTCTGCTGCTCAATAAGCTTGCTTTGTAAATAGACTAGTGCTAGAGAAGTCCATAAAACATACTATTTATGTCCACAAGGTAAAACTCCTTTCCCTAGACCCCAACCAGTAATGGTGTTTTTCACTTTACATTTCCCACCAAAGAAAAAGGATATACTCCAGCTTTCACATGGTAAATCTCAAGCTGCTTTTTGGTAGGGTGTTCTCCAAAACAAAGTGTGCGATTGCTCACAAGGATTTACATTTGTTTTGCTTTCCCAAGTGCTTATGGCATTTTTCCACCTGAAGGTAAAATCATTCTCTGGTAAAAAGATGTACTCACACTGATTAGTTTATGAGAATAAATATGTGCAAAACTGACTTTAGATCATGATAGATTGCTATTTTAATGGGTAATTTTAACAAAAGCAAGCAGCTTTTACAAAACTGAACATTAAAAATTAGTATGTTTCTTTTCTTTCCTTGTTAGGTACAGCATGTCCAAGTCAATGGTATTTTTTTGTTTTTTTTATGTAGATCTTCTCGCAACTATGGAAAAATATTTACGACCTAATTGCAAGCTAAGCCTTACATTCTCATGCTGCTACAAATTAGAAATACAAACTGCACATCAATATTGCACCCTTTTATTTTGTCCATGTCAGAGGAAAGGTACAGAAAAGAAAGTCAAAATATATGGAAGTTGGAGCTTTAATTATGGATTCAATGTTACAATTATTTTTCGCTTGAAAACTTGTAATCAGAGATATTTACCACACTGGTAAATTTCTCAATCGAGGGTAATGGACTTTACCTGTTCTAGTAAATGCTTCAACTAAACTGTCCCACTTGATTCTTGACCCATTAAGTTTAAAGACTTGTTGGTTAGAGGTCGAGGGAAGACCTGGCCTGGCAGTTCGGGCTGGACTGTAACCATAAGGAACAGGGTCAAGACTGATTTGCATATGGCTGGGTCTGAACTGGGGTGGGGAAGTGAACTAAAGGGCAGTGATGGATTCAACCCAGATGTATGATTTGAGGGTGAGTGTCTGAAATGTTTCAGTGCTGCGTCCAATAGCTCCTTGTGTTTACTTTGTTTGCCCTAAGTTGGCAGGGTATGCCCAGGGGTGGCGCCCTTGCTCACTTTGCCACTGGAGTCAAGCTAGCCAGGCTGATGAATGGTGTTATCCCGAAACTGGTCCCAGGATGCTTGTTTCCAGTCCAGGGAAGACCTGGCTTGGCAGTTTGGGCTGAACTGCTCGCGAAAGTAACAGGGTCAAGACTGATTTACATATGGCTGGGTCTGAACTGGTGTGGCGAAGTGAGCTCAAGAACGATGATGGATTCAACCCAGAAATGTGACTTGGGGTGAGTGTATGAAATGTTTCAGTGCTCTGTCCATCATCACCTTCTGTTTGCTTTGATTGCCCTAAGTTGGCAGGGGATGCCCAGAAGTGGGTACTTTGCTCACTTTACGACTGTATTCAAACTAGCCTGGCTGATGAGTGGTGTTACCCCAAAATCGGTTCCAGGATTCTTGTTTCTGATCCAGGGAAGACCTTGCTTGGTAGTTCAGGCTGGACTGATCCCATAAGGAACAGGGTCAAGACTGATTTGCATATGGCTCGATCTGAACTGGGCAGGTGAAGTGAGCAAAGACCGGTGATGGATTCAATCCAGATGTATGACTTAGGGGTGAGTGTCTGAAAAGTTTCAGTGATCCATCCATCAACTCTGTGTGTTTACTTTGTTTGTCGTAAGTTGGCAGGGTATGCCCAGACATGGGTCCCTTGCTCACTTTGCCACTGGATTCATGCTAGCCTGGCTGACGAAGGGTGTTACCCCAAATCTTGTCCCATGATGCTTGTTTCCAGTCCATTGAAGACCTGGCTTGGCAGTTCAGGTTGGACTGTTCCCCCAAGCAACAGGGTCAATACTGATTTGCATATGGCTGGGTCTGAACTGGGGTGGCAGAGTGAGATAAAGAACGATGATGGATTCAACTCAGATCTGTGACTGGGGTTGAGTGTCTGAAACATTCCAGCGCTCCTTCCATCAACTCCTTGTGTTTGCTTTGTTTGCCCTAAGTTGGCAGGGAATGCCCAGACGTGGGTCCCTTGCTCATTTTGCCACTGGATTCAAGCAAGCCTGGAGGATGAGGGGGTCTTACCCAGAAACTGGTTCCAGGATGCTTGTTTCCGGTCCAGGGAAGACCTTGCTTTTCATTTCAGGCTGGACTGTTCCAATAAGATACAGGGTCAAGACTGATTTGCATATGACTGGGACTGAACTGGGGTGGCAAATTGAGCGACAGAATGAGGATTGATTCAACCCAGATCTGTGACTGGGGGTGAGTGTCTGAAAAGTTTCAGTGCTCCGTCCATCATCTCCATGTGTTTGCTATGTAAATCATGCAACAATTCTCATGTTAGTAAATGATATGGCGTTTTCAAAATTATTATTTTTTCTTTTTTCAACATACTGAAGTGTTTCATCTTCCTACATCAGATGCTATTATTGAATTTAGATTATTTATCATAAATGGTAGTTTTTAATCAGGAACTTGGGACACATTTCTTCCCCTGCCCTGAGGGCAATGTTATTATAGAGGTAAGAGACAAATCAACTGTCATGTGTACCCTATATGTGGCCTAGATTCGTCATGTAGATGGAGCAACACTACAATTACCTCAAATGCAAAGATGTGTTTGTTCAGCTCAGATCCTAAACGCACTTATTTGAAAGTACACTCATGTCATAACGAACGAAAAGGAGGTTCGGTGAAATAATATTTGACTAGGATCACACAGTTTCGTCAATTAGGGAAGCTATGATTGATCCCAGGTTTTTCTTTCCGTTTCATAAAGTGCAATATAACCACTAGACGGGTGTCTCTTTTTTACTTCAAAAATTGATGCTTTGTCCTTAATTGTTGAAAGATTAGATGAGAGTGTGGGTAGCGGACAGACAGTTTGCTTTTGGCAGCTCTATCATAGCGTGAGCATTGTGCAAATACCTGAGTATTTTACAGCAGAGACAGACTAGACCAGAATCACAGGATGTTGAGCGGAGTTTAGGATTGGAACCGGCCTGCCTGTGTTATACGTTCGGCAGCTGTCAACACCGGGCCGGATAACTTTATGTGGAATCTCGGCTCGTTTTGGACTTGGGGTTCTAAGAGGACCTCGAGCGCAGCCAGTGGGTCCGTGCTAATTACAAAACAACTGCCAACCCTCCCTCCCACAAACGAGAGAATCACATGTTGCCATATTATTACATTCACTTTTCCTATTGCAGCCTTCAAGTATCTTGGATTGCTGTAGAGCGCTGATATTGAACGCCCGCGAGGTCTTTCGCGCTCCTTGATCTATTTTCGGGCCTTGTCATGTGGTTCAGAGGCATCAAATTTGAGTGAAAGAACCAATTTCCACGGAAAAGTAGTTACTACAACCGACTTCACAGTTGAAGTGCGAGGTAAACAGTGCCTGTGAAGAAAGAATAAACAGGAACACTTCTGGCGCCTCTGTCTTCAAGATTTCGTTTATATATATATATATATATATATATATATATATATATATATATATATATATATATATATATATATATATATATATATATATATATATATATATATATATATATATATATATATATATATATATTAATGAGTAGACTTGTCCGTGCTTGACGTGAACAGGTCCCGTGTGTTGTCTCCCTCAAAGGGATGTCTCATTTCAAGATGTGAAGACGAGAGTCCGGAGGTTCTGTCAAGATCTGAGGATTCTTGCATCTCAGGCAAGAGCAGGGCCCTTTTGCCATCCACTGAACAGAGCTGCGGGCTCAAACCCCCCTGCCCCCATCAAAAACTTGAAGATGCACGCTTCCCTCTCCTTTCCACAGCATTCGCTGTCAAGGGAGACTTGCTGAGCATCCCCACCATATTTTTCATCTATTTCAGATGACAACATTTCAAAAGCGTATTTAGGGTGCTTTTCGCTACCAATTTCACATTGACAAAAGCATCTCAAGTATGAAGCGCGGGATTGTATTCGCGCATCGGTTTGCCGCGTGCAGCAGACTTTTCAGAGAAAAGTCCTTCACGCTTAATTGTTCACGACAGCAGCGTCGAGCAGCTCGTTATAGCCTTCGCCGCCGGCTGTGAGGACAGAACGTTTCAAAGTAAATAAACCCCTGAATGTTTTTTGTCATTTTTCAAGGAAGACCTTGTTGGGTGCTGGCTCAAGAAGTGGCAGCACTAAGCACAGTCCCCCGGTCAATTTATCCCACTAAAGTCTGTCAAAAGAGTTTAATGAAGTCGCAGACGCCATTCCTGAAAAAATCTATAGTATTGATGCGAAAAGTGTGGAGGCGGAGGCCCAACACTGCTGTAGAAATTATATTACCTCCATGCATGCCTGCATCCGCTGCGTTTCAATCTTAAATGTGATAGGTGAATATTCCAAAATGGTCAGATATAAAAAAAATACAGCTTCATGGTATGCGTAGTGGAGAGAGAGCATGTGGTAAGTTTCTCAGTATTCGGACAGCATTGAAAAGGCTTTGGAAACAGACAAAGAAATACATAACATTTTTAATCCCAATTTCATACAAAAGGGATGCAAAAGGCTACTATTAGGTCAACAAGCTTAATATTTGTTTCAGTTACGCAGCAATAGCTCTATTATAATGAATACTTTGTTAAAGTGTTTCGTGAAGCGTTATTAGACATGAATGCATTTTATTTTAGAATATAAAAATTTCGCAATGGCTCGCTATTTTCAAAAGCACCTCCACTTTAAATCTTAAACTGTCCATTTCCGAACCGTTAAAAATTATTAATATCCAGTCACAGGTGACGCTGATGAATCAATCACCAATTCCCTTGCAAGATTCCATTGCGTCATCAGTGGAGGAAGAGCAAGAAGTAAGAACTCCGGCTCCTAACGATCAAGGGAGCAAGCTGGGCACACGATGAGAAGCTCAAAAGAAAGCAGGCACACCTAGAGGAATTCAGACGTATCCCAGTCAGATGAACAGCTTGAAAGTAAATGCATTCAATAACAACCCCCTCCTACGGACATCCTCACCAGATTCTTCCTTAATGTTTACTGGATACCTCCATCAGCCGCTGGAGAAATGAATAGCATTGGCATAGCCAACAGGTCTCGCCTTTGGGACCTTATATGTGTTTAGTTATCCAGCACACTATCCTTGGTGCGACAGCATCAACTGTTGCATGGTTAAACACTTATTAGGTCCCAAAGGCGAGACCTATTGGCTATGCCAATGCATGTTGTAGAAGCACACATTATGTGCCCAATCAAAACATGTACTCTGGGTACCCCTCAACATGTGGGCGGAGACAAGGCCCCTCTCCAGGTGATTGCAAATAATTGTCTGGCGACAGCTGCTTATGGTTCCGGAACAGCTCTGCTGTTCTGAGTAAAATATCTGACTTTTCCACTATTAGAAGTGGCCCTGGAGGATCGATCCAACCAGTTTATTATAATCATAATTAAATGAAGTTGAGACACCAATTTTGTACAGGTCGAGTTGTATTTCAAGAGTAGCAAAACAAGTGATGGATGGCAGTGTTTGAAATCAATCCTGAACACTGCTAATTTGACTTTGAGAAGATTTTCACTGTATTGTGTTTTTTTCCTCGGTTATGCCATTACTAGCTATTTATTATATGCAGGCACCAAATACATATCTAGATCAGCCTAGGTCCAAGACATAATGAGATAATCCAGCCTAAACTGCTAGTAGCACATGTTGTGATTTGTATTTTAGAGTGGGTGCCTAACAGATATATGGCTGAGAGTAACCAAACAGAAGAAACTAGAAACCAGGTACCAGATCACACACACTGTCTCTCTTTCCTTCTTTCATTTAGTTGCTTCCCTGTGAAATGGATCCAAAAAAGACAAGCGCTCGCCTTGTGCTGACGAGGAGAGGAGGAGACAGCAGGGGGAGGGGAAGAGAGAAGGGGGCCTGTGCCGGATTCCCTTGCGGGAGCGAGCAGAAACCATATGTCAAAGCTCGCTCCTGCAAGGGAATCGTCAAACGTGAACGCGTCGCCATGAAGACAATGCAATGTGTGCACGTTTTTGGCAGCCAAACTGAATCGATGGCTGAATGTCTTTTCCCTATGTAGCGCATGTGCACTGCGCAGGGGAGACCTAAAAATCACCTTCTCATCAGGAATTCTTACAGCCGTTGAAGGAGGTTCGAGCAGGGGTGCCGGAGATAAGAGTTGAATATAGCTATTCGAAGTACCAGCAAGTGTGCTTTTAAATCAGCAGACGTCTAACTATTGAGATTAGCAAAATATTTCAAGGTCCCGCTCAATACCGATGAGATGACCCACTGAGCCCAGTATCTCCTCTTTGAAGATTATTATTGTCTCATTTTGAGAAACATAATTCCAGTCTGTGTTTTTTTGGTAGAATTCCTCCAACTCAGATCTTAATTGAAATTTGTGCTAACCACTAGATTGGCTGATTGCTTGTCCCGGGTAGGGGCTCCTTCAACATGCTTTGTGTTATTTCTGATGGTAAACTTCCCATTGCATCTCCTGACCTGCTTATTTTCCTCTGCCCCTTCCACATGAATGGCCTAAAAAGGCTTCTGGTTAAATTGGAAATGGAAATACATCAGTTCATTGAGCAAGCTGGTGGACTGTGCTGTGGAAGAGGCTAAGGGCAGATATTACTGTCCCAAGTCCCTCCCTTGCCATGTCCACAACTAGATCAATTCATTTTCTTGGAGAGAGGGGTACATTGGGGAGAGAGTGAGACTCAGCAAGTGTAAGCCTCAGTCAGGGTAGGCACTTCACAGAAACGTTTGATACTTTCAGGAGAATGGTTTGAGAAGAACCCCCTTCTATGAGGAAAGAAAATGTCTACTTTCTTACTACACCCAGTTTCTTGCAGATGAAAACATACATATTATTTAGAATTAACATCAAATGATGATCATTTTGCACATTTCCCATAATGTAGAAATTAATATAGCGCTCACATTTCCACAAGAGGCACCATTGAACGGACTTTTGGCATACTGAAGAGTCGATTTTGATGCATTCATAAAAGCGGAGGAGCACTCCAATACAGCCCAGATTCATCTGCATGGTCCCCAAAGCTGCTGGCCGTGCGGTTTCTGCACCTGGCTGTGCCCTGTAGACCTTGGCTGTTTTGAGGCCTGGAGTCCAGCTGTGGCCGTGTGTCTTCGGACTGCAAATTGTTGTTGCTGTCCTCTGCCTCGTCCTCCATTGGTGGCAGTGGCCTCACTATGTGCAGCCTCTGTCTCTTCGGAGGATTGACAGGGCTATCCTCCCCATCTGATTCTGTCTCCTGCCCTGCGTCTCCAGTGTCTGGTTGTTGCCTCACTCTTCCACTGCCTGTTGGCTGTGTAGTTGATGGTGCTGTGGACAGAACAGCACACATTTATTTATTTTACTCATTTGCAGTGTGAAAATATATTGTTTCACAGTTTGGGTTAACATTACTTTTTCTTTCCCCTTACTTGACCTGCACATGCCAAAATTTCCTAGCTTTGTTGTTTACACAACTTTGATTTACATGTGACTACATCTCCCATAATGCATTGCTGTTACTGCCTTTGTACCTGCTCTAGCATGAAATGTGGTTACCCTACCCTCTAGGTTGCTGCAGGGGGTCTGGGGGGTGGGGTTTGGTGTGTGATGGCATGCTTCTTACCTGGTCTGGATGTTTGTTGGTCCGAGCTGTCTCGATCAGCCACGCCCGTCACGCTCTCTGGTACCAGAGTACCCTCCACTAGTTCCTCCAGAGGTGTGGATTCTGGCACAGTTGAGGTCCCTCCACCGGTCATTCGTGACTGCTCCAGCCTGGAAGCGACCTATTCTTTAGAGCGCTGGCACAGGTTGTACCAGCGCATGCGTAGTACGTCCACACTTCGGTGTGTCACTCCCACCGCATTCACTTTAGCCTGTATGGCTGCCCAAATGCTTCTCTTCCTGGTCTCTGGCACCAGGGAACTCCTCCCAAACAGTACATCGTGGTTTGGCACCATCTCCTGAATCAGGGTCTCAAGTTCTGCTTCAGAAAATTTCAATTTTCTCTTCCTGGAACATTCTCCTTCCTGCTGTTGCTCCTGCTGTGTTCCAGCCATTTCCATGTTGCCACTTTCAGCCATGGTGTACCTGTAGCAGTTTTCAATCTCCCACTCTCCCTCTCTGTGACTATCCCTCAACAGCACTGTTGCAGCATGGGTAGTCAGTCACTTCCTGGTAGTGATGTCATCAAACTGCACCAGGTTTCCGATTGGCTGTTTAGCGAAATTCGCTAAATTGCGATTTTTCCCGTTAAGGAATCGCAATTTAGCGATTTTTTGGGTTTAAGGAATCGCTTTTCGGAATCTCGCAATTAAATAGCGATTTTTACCGAATCGCTATTTATTTGCGATTTGTTACATACATATCAATTTGCGATTCGGAATCAGCGATTCGGTAAAAATCGCTAATTCCCGAATCGTAAATCGTGAGCTTCATTCATATGGCCCCTGGTCTTATCTTAACAGTAAATCCAAGTGCATTTCTGAAGAAATCAAAAAAATCAGTATATGATAGGGAGAGATATAATGGTGTATGAGTGACGATTCCAGGCAAATGGAACTATTTGTGCTTGTTGAATATACACTTTTATTAATGTGATGATATAGGAATCCTGTGCAGGAATTCTAGTCACCACTCATTTATTAGGTATTTAAGAAAGCTACCTCATGTCAGTATTGGTTCTGTGTTATATCATGTTCATGAGGTAGTATGGGACAGCAGAGTATTGAGCTATTTCTGGAAGATGAAGAAAGAAGGCATCTTCATAGTTCGAGGGGTAGAACGTTGCATTTAGGGACACTGCCAGATAAAACAGGCTCAGTCTTGTATGTGTTATAATATTTAGGTCAATATAGTGCTATCTGTAAGACGTTGTAGATCTTCCTAAAATAATGTTTATTAGCATTGCATCTCATGTTGTTGGAATGAGGACCCTTGGTGGTCAGGCATAGCATCTTAAGTGTGCACTTGCCATTTAACTCAATCCTGTGCAGCAGGATGAAGGCTGGTGGGATGTAGCTAAATTGTTGGCTTTATTACATTTGCTCATTCATTTCTGAAGGATTTTAAAGAGAAAATACGGTGTTGTAGCCCCACTAGTAAGGCTTTGCCCTAGTCCTGTCTACTTGTCAACAGTGCATGAAATCTAGAATGTTTTGCATAATAATATCTAATGTTTGTATTTTTCCTTGGAAGGAAGAGTGTAATTTAATTGTCGGTTGCCAGATTTTGACGTGAACATTAAGTTTTTGTTTGCTGTCCTTGAAAACTAGGTAATGTCATGTTTGTGTGTAGGGTTGAATAAGCCCCAAGATCTTTAAGAGAAAATAATATTGCTCTGAATGGTGCAGGCTGAAGGTGAAAACAATGAAGCAGGGATACTTCCTTTAGATGAATGGTTCTAGGTAATGATGAAATAACTGTGTCTGAATTTTTACTTATACAGGGGGAAAGGTGGTGATATTTTATTCCTCTAAGACTATGAGGTGTGGCTTGGGATCATTTACATAATTAGAAATCTTAAGTTCATGAGGGAGGCAAGATGGCGGCTGCTACTGTGGCCGTGTGAGCTGAACTCTGCGTCCCCTCCTGCCAAACCCTTCCCTCTCCAATTTTGGACCCGTGAATTGAAGCAAAATTTATTGTACTCGCGGATCCTTGCTGACCTCCCGCATGCTTTGGCGGTTTCGGTCCTGGCTTTGGGGAGTGCCGCTGCCATGTCTGCTGGCGGCGTGGAAAACTCCTGGTGCTCTCTCTCCACCGATACGTTGTGCCTACCTTGCTGAGGTGATGCCGCCGAAGACAGGAGCAAGGAGCATTAAGAACCGTGTTCCCCCTGGGAGCACCGCCAGGCAGCAGTCAGTTTCAGACGCTGCCGCGATGGTGTGCTCTGATGTGAAAAAATGCTGCTTGCTGGCACATTGTTAGAAGGCTCTATAAACCTCAGGGAACATAAAAAGAATCCCTTTAACAAAACGGTGCCTGCTTTGTTCAAGCTACAAGGTGAGAAAAACAAAACATTATGGGAGCTCCCTGCCCGCTCCAAAGGCACTGTAAAAGTAAAACATGACATGCTTATGCCTGTCACAGCTGCTGCTGCTACTCCCACAGTCCCTGTGTCAGTTTCTCAAGGCAAGGCGAAATCGCAGGAAGAGCTGCCTCCCCCTGGTGTGACATTGGGCACCGGGATGTGCACTGAAGATGGTTTACCCACCACTCTGGAAACCGGGGAGCCCACAGTTAACCCCCCTCCTGTTGGTAACTCCCCTGTGGCAATGATGGTACTGACCCTGCTACTAAACCAAACTGCTGCATTATGGGGCCAGTAGTCTCTTTAGAGTGCACGCAGACTAACGCACCAACTGACCTCTTATCTTCAGGACGCTCTGAAGGGGATAATTCAATAACCTCTAAAGATAAAGATAAAGATGAGGAGGTTGTTGATAAGTTTTACTCATTGTCAGACTATTCAAACTCCTCGGGGGAGGAGCACTCAGGTAATGACTGGGCGACAGATGAGAGCGACAGTAGCAGCCTGCACTGGGAGGAGGAGAATGACAAAACATTACTGGGTCAAGGTGCAACGGCCAGTCCGCCTGAAAAGACCACCTTAGCGGGGCAGTCTAAGGGTATGGAGGGCTTACTGACCTGGGACTATTCCTTCTCAACCGGCTTGCATGATGAAGATACTCCGGCCGAGACCCAACCAGGCAATGATACTCAGAATGCTGAGATAAATCCAGAAGGAATTACACTCCCAATAATATATCAGACCATCATGGCCTTAAGGGAAGAAATAAGAACCGAGAGTTCAAGAACACAAGGCGCCTATCAGAAACTTCAAAACTCAATTAGGAGAGTTGGCAAGTCATGCGCCGACTTCTCATCAAGAATGGAAGAAGCAGAAACAAGAATCTCTCAGCTGGAAGATGAGACAACCGCCCCCAAAAATCTTACCGAATCCATAAAATCCATTAGAGATCATACAGTGAGGAAACTCACGGACATCGAAAATCGTTCTCGGAGGAACAATCTCCGCATTTTAGGTGTTCCGGAGAGGAAAGAAGAGGGAGACACTCGTCAATTTGTGGTTGAGCTTTTTGATGAAGCATTCCCCGAACTAAAACATTGGGACTGGAAAACACAAATCCAGAGAGCACATGGTTTCACTTTCAATGTTCGTAAGAAACGTGGTGGTCAGACTGATCTGCGGCCTCGGGACATTCTCATATCACTCAATAACTTTCTAGCTAGGGAAGCTCTTTATGACCTAGCCAGACCAGATAGAAAGCGTAAGGGCAAAGAGTGTGATTTGTTTGTGCGCCCTGATTTTTGTCAGGCTACTGTCGAGAAAGATGGCTCTTACGGCAACTCATTCCGGCATTCCAAGCCAAGGGGGCGCAGGTCTTAACTCAGCAAAATTGAAAGTTATTCTCAAAGGGCAGGCACACTTTTTTTTGTCTGAAATTCTGGCTCAGGGATTTTTGTCCTCTATTTAGGTTTATTATGGGGGTTCATTAATTTGTGGTTTTCAACACTTAGTGGGTAAATACACTATTAGATCTGTTCAGGAGTATTCAAATGATATGATTTTTTTTATATTCATTGTTACTTTTCTTCTCTCCTGTAATTTGTTAACAATGATAAGCTGTTTTGTAACCTACCCCGCATTAGTTTGGTTTTGAGGAGGTGTGAAGGTTTGGCGTGTTCTGGGATCTTCAGCTCCACATCACAAGGGAATTAGTGCCCTTTTCCTCTTGGAAGGGGGATAATGGGAGGGGCTTTCAGGGAGGGAGAAGGACATGGGTGGGTGCAGGGGGGGTGTGGGGCGGGGAACACATGATATGATCAATCTGTCTGTTCAGTATGTACATCCTGCCTTGAAAGATATAACCGTAATGCCTATCTCAACAATGTCTAAAATTTATTTAGGAAATTATACTGTAACTCAAATAGTCAGTCTTCAATGTAATTTGGAATATGGCTAGGGACAAATTATCGATTTGCTCTATTAATATCTGCAGCCTTAACAATCGTAAAAAAAGGGGGATATTTGCCAAAGTAATTGAGCATATGCAAATAGAGGTGTTGTGTGTGCAAGAAACACACATCTCCTGGTGCAACCGTAACTGGCTCCGCGTCACAGGTCTTGATCTATTAGCATGTACTCACCAAGGGACCAATACACGGGGTGTAGCCATTTTAGCAAAACATGGGGTAATCGTCTGTAAATGTAAGAAAGAGGATCAATTGGGTCGATGGGTGATTTTAGAGGCTGATATTAAGGGTTCTATTTTTCCTATTTGTTCCATATATGGCTCGAATCTGGATGACCCTGTTATTTTGAACTCTATTAATATTAAATTAGCAACTTGGCCATCCCCTTTGGTAATATGTGGCAATTTTAATATTCATATAGATCATGGTTTTAATCTATCATGTTCCATACCAAATTCTAGTCGTAAGAACAAGGTGTTTAAAGCATTACAGGGCATGTTCATAGAACACGGCTTATCAGATGTATGGTATAGACACAGATCCAGGGAACCAGGGTACACCTTTTTTTCTTGACCACATAATAAACTGGTGCGGTTAGATTATTTTTTATGCTCGCAACAATTGGCAGTAAAAGTGGATATTAATCTATTTCTGAGAGTCATTTCCGACCATAATCCTTTAATTATAGGGATTTCATTATCTGGGCTTCCTAGGACTTTAAATCCATGGACGTTTGATAAGAAATTGTTACTTGATACATCCTATTGCCAACACATGGCCAAATGGATTCCTGAATTTTTCAATATGAATCAGGGTACTGCCCCTGAAACAACAGTATGGGATGCATTTAAAGCCGCTTTACGGCAGAAAAGGGTTAAGGATATGATTAAACAATGGATGAACAATTTGGCCTCTGCAGAGGTTAACTTATTAAACAAATTGGTCTTGGCCAAAGTATGGATGCATGCCAAAATATAATATATGTTACTATATAAAAAATACACTCAATTTATGCTGAAGAGATTGCTGCTAAATATGTCCAACACAGGTCTGATATCTACGAACTTGGGGAGAATACGGCAAACTATTGGCCAAACGTATAAAATAAAGAGCTGTGACAAACACAATTAATCGTATTAAAGACCCGCAGGGCCAAATATTGGATACATCTCAAGATATATTTAATGTCACGTTAAGAGAGCAATTGCCCTCTTCGATTGGGCACAGGCCACGGTGTCCCCGCTCGGGATGATCCTGTTGGACGGGGAGAAGGCATTCAACAGGGTCTCCTGGCGGTACCTCTGGTCTGTTCTACATTGGAAAGGCTTCACATTTGAGTTTATCCAAGCCATTCAAGCGCTATATATATCCCACAAAGCAACTATTCATGTAGCTAGACAATACTCACAACCATTTAGTATCGCCAGGGGTACAAGACAGGGTTGTCCCTGCTCTCCATTATTATTCTCACTTTATATCGATCCCTTGTTAGTGAAATTGGAAAATGAATTTAATATTGAGCCTGTAACTCTGAACAATACATCCTATAAAACATTGGCTTACGCCAATGACATTGCCATTCTCACCAGCAATTTAAGACTAGCCTTTCCTATACTGAGCATTTGTGCTAAACAGTTCGGTTTAGTACCCGGCTATAAACTGAACATTGATAAAACACAGACTCTACATTCGGACAATCTACGTCCATCTGAAATCATAACCGCCCCGGAGGAAATCTATTTGGGGGTTAGAATAACAGCAGATGTTGAACGTTTTCCGGCACTTAATGTACAACCAGCTACCCAAATGGTCAGCAACCTTTTGGAGAGGTTAGATTGCTTACATCTATCATTACATGGTCGATGCAATGTCATCAAAATGACTATTTTACCCAAATGTTTATACTTTTATTCGTACTATAACATTTATTTTCCCCATAACTTTTTATTCAAAAATTGAACAGATCTACTCTAGATTCTTATGGGGCTATCAAAGGCCAAGAAGGGCCATGAAGTGGAAGCCTCTTCCAAGAACAATGGGGGGGGGTAAACCAAATGTTTTACTATATCATTAGGCTGCTCTCCTACAACACATGGAAATTCCTATAACTGCTAAAAAAACTGTCTCAGCAGCCACTAACCCCTCTATCTATGAGATGCTCTTGGGGGAGAATTCACAACAAAGGTTAGTCAAAACTCTGGAGCCAAGCTACTTTAAGAAAACCAGATTCAAAACTATACAATCTGCCTATTCTGTTTGGAAGAAAGTCAAGCAAAGATTTACAATTTCAAATATTAATGCAAACACTCCCTTCACAGCTCATGGTCTTCTACCATCAATATTTCAAGACGTACCACATTTAGATGGGCTGATTCAGGGATAAAACTTCTTAGGGATTTAAGACAAGGGGGTAGTCTGATGTCATTCACCACTTTGCAGCAGATATTTGATTTACCAAGATGTGATTTTTTTAATTTCTTACAAATCCGGAGCTTTCTTGATCCAAGATTACAAAAAAATCAGGGTAACCTAGAGCCAATCGGTATAATCGAACTACTGCAAAGACAATCATGCATTGGGGTAATCTATCAGTCTTTAATCGCTCAGTTGCCCAATGATTTAATACCTCAGTGTGATCGATGGGAAAGAAAACCAGGAGGAGCAAATATCAATCTACCTAAGTATCTTGAATTGGCCAATTTTGTGATCCTGTCCGGTAGCCTGAAATCGCAACATTTCTTGTCTGTTCTTGATTTATATTATACCCCTGCCAAAATCTCAAAACGGGCGCAGTCTATGGGGAGCTCATGTAATAGATGCAGACTATTGGGGGCCGATTCTCTATATATGCTTTTTACTTGCCCTGGGCAGGGAACTTTTTTCAGGACATAAGTCACTTCTTAAATCTAATATTAGTAACTCCAGTTATACATACCCCAGAGCTGGTAGGTTTTGGGGTTGAGAGTCCTACAATAGGGATGGCCCGTGTAAATGCAGAAGTTAATTTTCTTTTCATTGCTATGTCAACATTGAGACTATGTATCACCTCCCTCTGGATTACTACTGATGCCCCTACATTCATTTAATTGGAGATCCAGGTTGCTTGGTTTATATCATTTAGAGACATTTGTTTATAAAAAACGTGGCGTTAAGAAGCGCATTTGGGGGCTAAAAATCTGGTCCCCGATTATTAATTGGTTAGAAAGTATTGGTTAGATTTAGACGCCGATTCTGACATTGTATTATCTTAGCTATCGCAGATAACAATGATATGTTCTCTGTCATTATCTTTCTTTTCTTTTTCATTTTTTGGATATGCATTATTGTTTGATTAAGATTCTGAAATTTAAAGGAGGATGTACCTACTGTATAAATCAATTGTAAGTAAAAATAAATAAATAAATAAATAAATAAATAAATAAATAAAAATAAAATCAAAAAGAAATCTTAAGTTCATGATTCTTTTCATTCTGTGTATGGATTTTCTGTGTGTGCTAAACAGGGAGGATGAAAGGATGAATCATTTCCTTACCCTTTACTGTTTGGGGAAGAACAGAGACACCAATTCATAATGTGTTACCTTATTAGAGCATCATTGGTGCATTACTGTAAATCATATGAGTTGATTCCCTTAATATCAATGTTCACCTTCAATAATGTGGTGTATCTTATAGCTTGCCAGAGCATGGTGATGCCTATGCTGCAAACATATAAAATGTGATGGTAGGATTGCAATACATCTAAACACTGGCAATCACTTGCGGTAGCATTTAAACTCATTCTTTAGCCCATCTCAGTTTAGACCCAGCCTTATGCAAATCAGTCTTCGTCCTGCTCCAATAAGAACAATCCAGCATAACTGCCAAGTCAGGTCCTCTCCGGACAAGAGCTCAGGCAACCCAAGACTGGTATCAGCCTGATTGGGTTTGGTGTAGCTTACTCTCAGTGGTACAGTATGCAAGGCACCCATGTCTGGTCATATCCTTGGCCTCTTTCAGTGCCATATCAAACACACAAAAGGTGATGGGAGGAATGCTTACAGTAATTCTAACCAATGTCATTCATTTGGGTAGCATTTCAACCCATCATTATTTTGCCTACCATGCCACTGCAAATGGTGCCTATCCTGCAACCAGTTTAATCCCTTGACTGTGGCGCAAATTCTGCTGCAGTGCTAGGGAATTAATGAGTGGGCGTGTTTCAGACAGCCCCCGGCCATCCTCCGTACACGCCCACTGTGCGTCGGACGGGCGGGGTTCGTCCGACACACGCAACGGATTAAAAGGCTAATGTATTCTGTTTTACCAAGTCATTTATTTTCAGAGCTTAACTTGTTTAGCTACAGTTGAAAAGGTCTCAAATGGGTGTATATTTCGGTCAGAATTATCATTTGGTTTCTTTAATATGACCAGACTTTGAGGGAACTTCCCCCAGTCATTGATACATTTTATTGCTTTGGAGCTATAATTTACAGCTAGATTTATAGGACTGCTTCACCTAAAGCCACTTTGGCATGTATATTGCAAAAATTATAGTTTTAACAAGCCAATCTATTTTATAAAATATTGGGACCAATTTACAACAGCAATTCTTCAAATGGTAAATTGCACACAACATAGTAGTATGCCTATCAATCTGTGTACTTCTCTGCCATACTGCAATCCACAGAAAAGTTATAGAAAGATGTCAAGTAATAGACACGCTCTTGCATTCCCTCTACAAACATATAAATGAGGAGTTGGGGATATGGAATGCCTCAATATATAACTAGAATTGATTGCAAGTAAAGACATGGCTGCATTTTAGCCTTAACTGCTTACAGTACCTGGGCAGAGAAAGCCTCAATGAAGTGTGCAACCTTATTCCACAGAACAGGGAAGAAATAAACATCTGAATAGAATCACACTATATTACAATTTGTATCAGAGAAATACAGCCCAATCTATGTGGTCCACACTATCACCATTGTAGTTTGTATTGTGGAGCTAGATCCCTGTAGACAAAAGATGCAGACTAACCAACTCAACAGGAAGAAGAATTTCACTAAGGAGAAGACAGATATCATAGTTAACTGTAGTTGACCACTACAGGGAGGAGCACAGTCTGCTACCTCATGTCCTCAGTTAAAAAAAGCCCATTTGGCCAAATGTCAATGACAGGGCCAAAGTAGTGAGGTGAAGGTGAGCATGGCTGGAGACATCAAGAAAAATTGGCAGATTTAGAGGAGGCAAGTGAGGAAAAGTTTGCCATGACAAAGGTAGCACAGGCAGTACCTGAGATTGGGCCTTGATCACAATTCTCTTTTTCCCCACTCTACCCGAACATCACATTTTAAAATATATCCTTACCAGCTGCAGCTGCCTTTTCATGGAACCTTCAGCATCAGCTAGACAAAATTCACACTGATGTCTCTGTTCCTTATACAAACACTCTCTGTTGATGTCATTGTTTTTATTAAACAGTCATGTCAGACAGGAGACATACAGCCAAATAAGTTGGATGCTAATGTTCTCTTACCCATGAGCAGCAAAGAGTGATTTAGAAATTTTGAACTTTATCCTTCACCCCTCATGGACCCTATGTGTAAAACAGTACAAGCAGCAGCATCTATAGGAAGTGCGGCAAGGCCACATCTGAACTGGCACAATATTACATTTCAGACAGTTATTGTTAGGAATATCCATCAGGTATGCGTCAATTGTGATCAGAGTAGATGGGTATTCATCACAATGGCCAATCAATGAAGATGGACTCAGATAGCAGGCTCACCGATGGTTTCTTGTTATTTGGTTATCTAGAATATTATATCTTATATTTTGATTTCATGTAATTAATATTGAATGCAAATCTAAGTTACATTATATACCCATACAATGGAAGCCAACACAGTAAGTGTCTGGTACAACTTTCCTAAACCAAGATGCTTCCCATGCTATGAAGATCTCATGTCAAACAAAACAAATATAAACATGAGTATGGCAGCCATCTTTGAACTCAAATATATCAAGACATTCACTTGAAATAACCTCAGTTCCCAATGGCCGCACTGTTGTCTGCTTGTATCGCACTCAGATTGAAGACTCAATTGTGGGGCAACTGTCCTTTGGAATCTTTATGTTTTGTAAGTGCTGCCATCAGCTTTCTCATGGACTTGGAAATCTTCTTCTAAGGTGGTTTTGCTCAAGATAGACATTATTAAACTAGAGTTACGTTCTTGACATGGAGTGGTATTCTTTCATTCCTTCTAAAGACTCTAACTCTGTATTTGATTTAGCTTTCTGGACACATTAAGAACTGCATTCAATATTGTTCAATTTTGCATGCATATATAATTACATTCAGGTCATAGACTAATAATTCCCACTTTGTGATGCAGATGAATCATCTGTATTTATAGGGACACCTAGATGCAGAGATTTACCTAATTCTAAAAGGTATATCATAGACAGTATGTTCGAAACTTCACTTAGTTAGAATAAATAATAATACTGTTTCACTACTCTTGCCAGGACTCAAAAACAAGACAAACCAATACTCGGTCTAAAAACTGGTGCTATGCAGTCAGGTGTGTCTTTTCTCAAATTCCCCTTTCCCACATACTAGGTAGTGAGTTTTAGCCTCTTTGGAGTACAAGGTGAGTGCGACAGAGCAGCATTGAAGTCCAGAAAGCACCGCAATGGAACTACAAGTGTAACAGTTCTGTGCAAAAGCAATGAATGTTCTAAACAGATATCAAAGAACATTGCAACTGATATTGTGCAAAGCAACTAATGTCATTACAAACATGTATTATGCCATTCCATGGTCAATGTAAAACTATCTTATAATGCATGTCATTAATACTATTCCACTAAAATATAGTCATCATATCACCAATACAGGGCTTTGTTAGGGTGTCCTATAGACACCTGTCATCACTTTTACTGCTGTTGTTCTACCTGCTGACTCATGCAGTCGGGATCCTTACAGCTGACCCTGATCCAGTACTTGTTAGTGCATGTTTAGTTTGGCAACCTTAGAAGAAATATACTGGGAAACATCTTTTCCTCACTCGAAGCATAGGAGAAGCATATATCTGCAATCCTTGTGGTAGATGTGTCAACATTTTGTTCTGTGTGTTAAAAGTTAACAAACCACATAGATATTGTTATTTCCACCATAGGTGTTTGAACCCCAAAGGATGAGTTAACAAATATTTACCTCATAACCTAACCTGTCCACCACATGTAAGTGACAACTTTGATGTGTACCGTATCTCTGTACAGGTTACTATTAACATATCACAATCGCATAGCCTATGGATTGAATCTATGATAAGTGTGGCAAGACTCAGCTGGAAGTCTATTACTGTGACATGTTATGTTATGTTAAAAAAGCTTATAAAGCGCACGTACACCAAACTGTTTCATGGCTCTAGAGTCCAGGGAGTGATGCTTCTGTGAGGGGATTAGTCATACGCCTGGCGGACCAGCCAGGTCTTTAGCTGTTTTCTAAATTATGCGTAAGAGGTCAGTGATCTGATCTCTATAGAGAGAGAATTCCATGAATGAGGGGCCAAGACCGCAAACCTTAGTCCTCCATGTGTCTTGCTTTTAGAGGATGGAATGACCAACAAATTCAAGTGTGAAGACATAAGGTCCTGAGAGGGAACATAGCGCCGAATCCGAGAGGATACAAATGCTGGGCTGTAGCCATATAGAGCTTTAAAGGTGATACACCCCAGCTTGCATGCGCAGCATTTGGCAACTGGAAGCCAGTTTCGACTTTCCATTAATGTCTTAACATGGTGCCATTTGGGCAGCTGGTGAATTAATCTGTCCGCTTGATTTTGCACCAACTGCAGGTGATTTAGTTGATATGCTGGAATAGCTGCATAAAGTGAGTAGGGGTAGTCAATGCAGGATATTACCAGGGCCAAATGACCGGGATTAGGGCTTCTGTAGTCAGAAATCTGCTAATCTTCTGGATTTGATGCAGCTGGAAGAAGCAGAAGGAAACCACTGTCCCAATCTGGGCTTTCATCGACAGATCACTGCTGATAATAATACACAGACTTTTGGTGGAGCCTGCTGGGAGTGAGGGGTTTCCTAATTGGGGAAGCCAGGAGTTGGAATTCCAAGGGTTGGCTAGCCCACCCGTTAGGATCAGCTTCGTTTTATCAGGGTTTAATGTTGGATGATTACTATTCATCCATTTCTGATGAATTACATGGTGGATTGAAAGTTGAGGACAGAAGATGGCGATTGATCAATATCAAATATAAGTTGAAGGTCACCGGCATAAGTGAAGGTGGTGACCTTCCTTTCTCCATGAGACTGAATCAAGGGTAATAGATACAAATTGAAAAGAAGAGGTGAAAGAGAGGAGCCCTGAGGTACATCAAGTTTGTGTTGACTCCTTTACATAAAAACCTTACCTACTGTGAGGAAAGCAGTTTATTATATGGTGTGGTTGGGCGACTTCACTGTGTAATAGGCTCACAAACCTGTCTTGGGTCCAGTCAGGTTTGTTCACAAGATCTTAGCTCAACTTTGAGTAGCTGTGGCTTTGAGCAGTCAAGCTTTGTCAAATGAACAAGTGTACAACATTAAGAACTATCAAAACAGCTGAACAAGAACAAAACAGCTGAACAAGAAACCAACACAACACATAAGAAACACAAAACCAATATATAACAAGCAGTGGCATAGCCAATTGGTCTTGCCTTTGGGACCTTATAAGTGTTTAGCTACATGGTACGGCGAGTGGGTATGTGTTTATTGCAAAAACCTTTTGAAATATGCATGTCTCTAGAAAAAAGACATGTTTGTAGGTAACTGCCTTATTTATCTACTGGTATTGCAAATGGTTCAGAAAGTGTAAATATATTTTAGAGATTGGTGTAATTGATAGGGTGTTAATTAGTGCTGGTGTATTTTAATGCCCATTTAAGGGACTGGTTTTGGAAAAGTGCAGTAAAACATAGTGGTATAAATATTATAACTGGTATTTACTCAAACGAAAATGGGCCTCCAAAAAGTCATATGGGCACACAACAAAAATTATGGTTTTATATACATACTATACACACACCAGAAAAGATTGCATGATGGATTCCATTGCATTAGTGAACCATTTGCCAAAAGATGGCCATAAAGTGTCCCCTGAAAAATTGCAATATTGTACCACCTCAGTCAATATCTGGGACACCAGATAGAAAGAGGGGTCAGAAGAGTGACTTATGAAAGGATCAAAATAATTCAAAACATGAAACTACCCCAAACTCAGAAAGAAATTAGAATGTTTCTCGGTGTTGTAGTATACTGCAGGCAGTGGATTGTGGGATTTGCAGTGCTAGCTAAACCATTGATTCAGCTAACAAAGAAACGGGCAAAGGACCCAGTCGAATGGAATGATGAAAGCATGACTGTTTTCTTAAAATTACGCAGCTGTCTGTGTGAAGCTCCAGCATTAATGATGTCTGATTATTCAAAAGAGTTTGCACTATTTTGTGACACAAGAGACAATGGTGCTCTCTCAGTTCTAACCCAGACCCATGGGTTAATAAGACGTCCTGTGACATATTTTTCTGCCACATTGGACCCAGTGGCATCAGCACTGCCAGGCTGCCTAAAATCTGTAGCTGCACCATGTATGAGTCTTGAGCAAAGTGAATTCATTGTCATGGGACGCCCTGTAACAGTATACGTCCCCCACGCAGTCGTGATTCTGTTAACTCGAACACATACTCAGTACTTAACTCCTAGTCGGATGACTAAATATGAAAGAGTTATTCTCGGTTCAGAGAACATGAGATTAGTCAGGCGTACTGTTCAAAATCCAACAACCCTGTTACCAAATTCACACTTTGAAGAATTAAGGAAGGAAGTAGAACATGATTGTGTTGACCTCACTGAATTCAGTACTAAACCACGCCCAGACATACAAGAAGAACCTTTAAAGGATCCTGAACATGAGCTATTTGTAGATGGCTTGTGTTTGTGCCATGAGGAAAGAGGATTAAGTGCTGCATACTCTGTATGTACATTATCTGGTATAGTCGGAGCATCCTATGTACCAGGAGTCAAGTCTGCACAAGTAGCCAAATTGATTGCTTTAATAAAAGTGTGCAAAATTGGGAAGAATTGGGGAGTAACTATTTACACTGATAGCCAGTATGGTTACGGGGTTGTGCATGACTTTGGCCAGCCATGGATGCAAAGGCTGTTCATGACTTCTTCAGGAACCCCTATTAAAAATGGACATTTTGTAAAGGAATTACTTGAAGCAATTCAATTGACAAAAGAATTGGCCATGGTCAAGTGTGCTGCTCACCAATCTGGAAATGACAAAGTGACAGCTGGTAATCGTTATGCTGACCAAGTGGCCCAACATTGTGCCAGATACAGAATGGCAGTAAACAAGAAAATTGATGCATGTGGAATCAGCTGCCAACTTATGCTGTTAAGAGGAGTAAATACATGGGAGGAAGTGAGAGATTTGAAAAATGAAGCAGAACCCAAAGAATATGAAGAATGGGAGAAAATAGGGTGTCAGATAAGACCTGAAGATGATGTGATAGTTTATCTAGATAGGACACCAGTGCTACCTGATTGTATGCTTGCACCAATGGCCAGAATGTACCATGGGGACATACAAATAGGCAGAGATGCAATGATAAGTTTGTTCAGACAGGATTGGTTTAATGCAAGGTTCAGGAACGTAGCTGAGAGTCTTTGCCAGAGATGCTTAATTTGTCAACAAATGAACCCTGGTAGGAAAACTGTGGTTTGTCCTGGGAAAATTGGAAAGGCAGAAGGCCCATTTATCAGATTACAACTTGATTTCATTCAGTTACCTGCTTGTTGAGGATTAAAATATGTTCTTGTCATCGTCTGTTTATTTTCCAAGTGGGTAGAAGCATATCCAACTAGGAGGAATGGCATCTTAACTGTAACCAAACTGTTTTTAAGAGAGCTCATTCCTTGGTTCGGTTTTTCAGTAATGATTGAATCAGACAGAGGGTCGCATGTTAATAATGAAATAATTTGGTTGATTTGTGAAGTATTCAAAATTGAGCAAAAACTGCACTGTGCATACCACTCAGAGGCTTCTGGAGTAGTAGAATAACTGAATGGCACAATCAAAGCAAGATCGGGAAATATGTGTGAATCTACCCAATTGGAATGGCCTGATGCTTTAAGTCTTGTCTTGATGGTAATCAGAAGCATTCCAGACAAGAAAACAGACTTGAGTCCCCATGAAATACTCATGGGAAGGGCAATGAGGCAAACATGTGTGCCAGGACACAAGCTGTTAACTATATCTGATGATTTAGTGTTGGAGTACTGCAAAGAGTTGGCTGACCATGTGCATTCTATCACTCACCAGACTGGCGAAGACACTGTGGCCAGACAATCCACTCCAGCACATGTCTTGAACCATGGAGATTGGGTAGTAATAAAAGATCTCACACAGGAATCTTGCCTAGCACCAAGGTAGGGAGAACCATGCCATGTGATATTGGTTACCACCACAGCTGCAAAGTGCAAGGGAATCTCAAACTGGATCCATGCCAGCCATACCAAAAGAGTAACAGAACCTGACGAAGTAGAGACTGAAGGTTGCGCAGCTGAAGGGTCACAAGAGGTTGTTCCTGAAGTAGTTGATGAAGAACAAACGAGCACCAGTCAGGATGAATGGATTCCAGTGGTTGATATACCTGAAGTAAGAATAAGAACAAGAAGCCAAATGTATCTAAATAGTCAGAGTGATAGTGGAAATGAGACAGAAATAGAAGAACACACTCAGATTACAGAAATCAAAGCTAATGGTAATCCTGAGGAGGACCAGATAAGGAAAGAGCAACATATTCATACCGACGAAACACCCATCAGAACTCCTATGTCTGAGGAGGGACAGATAGGTACTAGAGAAAACGCACAGGCAGCAGACAATCAAGAAATTACAAGACCTGATCATGACCAGACAGGAATAGTAAAACGTGTTCGGGAAGAAGAAACAATTCCAGGCCCAACAAAGCAATACCCTGAACCAGGTCAGACTAGTATAGAAGAACCCATCCAGGCAGAAATGTCAACAAAAAAAGCCATGGACAAGGTCAGATAGAGTGGATATCTGAAGACGACGAAAATCTGTGTGTGTAGATTTTACAAAGAGGGGCTAAGTCTCCTTAGTCAAAATGACTGATACTAGAGTTACTGGAAACTCGAAAAGAAATTGTATAAAGACATGCTGTAGAATATGCATATGTAGTGTATTGATAGTGCTTATAGTAGGGCTAGGACTGACAATAGCAATACCTTACTTGATGGTTGCTAATAAACAGAATGACACTAGCGTACATGGAAAGGTAGCTAACCTTAAACAAAACAGAGCAAATTTAGAAGCACCAGATGAGATATAATTACCCATAGTGGAAATAGAAATGAGACGGATTTGAATGTATTTGCTAATCTATTAGTGCACTATGTAGAGACAATGCAAGTTAGTCATTGCTACGTCTGTATGAAATTACCAACATCAGTAGCAGAAGGAGTTACGTACCATCATTCAACTCTGACATATGGTATTTCATGTAGTATTTTAACTAGCTTGTTTTATAGAACTGGAAAGTTACAGTATTATTATTCTAATTTAGATTTTGTATTCTTTTGAAATTCCTATACGCAGAAATATGAATCCTGTCCTTAGCAGTAGAGACTCACAGTTTCTGGGTGAATATTTTCTAACAATGAAAACAATAGATATAGCTGAAGCACACAAAGACAATTTAACTTGTAGATTGCATGAAGAAGAGAATATATTTTTGAATTTAGTAGAGAAAAGGAGACAAGATTTCCACAGAAAGGCCACTGAACCATAACCTCAGATACCCAAAGGGGCTGAAAGGGAAGAATTTATGGCGAATTTGTAAACTGTCTACAGTGGTGCATCGCTTATCGACTGACACTGGTAGAGGATTCTTACTGATCAATACTGAATCAGTTGTGGTCAGATCTATGTTTTTTTAAAATCGACTTGCTCTTGATATATTGTTGGCAAAAGAGGGCGGAGTCTGTAGAACACTGAAGGCGTAACATTGTTGCACCTACATCCCTGATAAAAGTGTTGAAATTGGAAGGTATGTCAGAAATATTACTCATTTGGAAGAAGAATTGAAACCTACTGGAGGTTGACAATGCATTTAAAGAGACTAACTGATGGTCTCTTCTCTGTAGGTAGTTGGCTTTCTAATGTAGGAAAAATTATTGTAAGTAAAGTACTGATGCCAATAATGGGGGTATCACTACTAATATTGGTGATAATGATTCGGTGTAAATGCTGCAGAAACAGAAAGTGGTATGCAGTAACTGAGAAAAGAAAGAAATGGAAGATTGATGAAATTCAAATGGAGGAGTTAATGGGGGATATTTACAAAAGAATTAAAGGTTTCCAAAAGAGAAGAGAAAAAAGAACTCCTAAAGAAATAGAAGAAACAGAATTGGGAGAGTGCTAAAGTTGGCATCTGGTTCCGTAATTAGTGTTGGTATAAAATACCATCAAAGAGGGGATTGATGGAGCAAGGTTTCATACGTACAGAAACTTGCTTGTACTCAGCCCTCTCGAAATATCATGTAATTAATTAATCAACATTTGTTGTTTACTAATATTTGCATTACACAACATTTCTATTAAGATGGGGACGCTTGTCTATCTGCTTTTACTAATAATAACCAGAGTGTCCTAAAATGGCTGCCGAAAACGCAGGAACCTTTCTGCGCATGAGTCTGCCACATCTCCGTGGTGTGACGCATCTCTGCTTTTGGTGGGAAATCTTTGCAGCTGCACACTAGTGCCAAGATGGCCGCTTCATGTCTCACACATTAATGCACGTGCTACTGCTATAACTAAACTTTGTTCATTCTGCTTAACTATTAACGCTATAGTTACATTAAAATAATGGGATTAGAGTAGAAATAAGTGGTATACAGTGCATTCATTTATTTTTGTATTATAATGTGTCTCTCTTTGACTTTAATAATAGCTTGTATTTGGGCCTGAGGGTGAAATGAAAAGCCCTATTGAATCCGCTCTGCGCATGTGCTAAGAACTCTGAGAGACCTCGAGCAGTGGCATTGTACTGATGGCAGTGACTGTCTTTCCGGCAACGCACCTGGGAACCACAACCCATAACCTGGGACTGGAAGAAAACTTGCAACTTTATTAACTTTTGTATATGAAAATGAAATAATATTGGTGGGCAGAATAAAGACTTGGGAACATAAATTATGGGCGGGAACATTGATCAACTATATTGAATTGAAATGATCTCATCTTAGTATTATGTGATGACCCCTCCTCGTCTTTCTGACCAATCAAATGAAGGGAACACTTAGAATTTGCAACATTTAAAGGTGGTACATTGCCCAGAAAATGTTATAACTAAGGTAGGCTTAGATAGATGATTTGTCCGACTTGTCACAGACCTGTCACTGACCCATCGTATGATGAAGGAGAATCGAGAGCAGAGGTGGTGCTGGCGGAGCACTCTGTCAGAAGAATTGAGGTATGCTGAGGGAGAAGTATTGATTACCAAGTTGGGGTACCAAATTGCTGTAGAGAGGGCTGTGACTCTGGCGTTTTACTAGTGGAGGCTACCTGTCCTGATCTGTACCTGTCCTGTCCCATTGGCACCTAATTAGTCGGGAGCCTTTTTCTTTGTCCCAGCCCGTGGCCAGGGTTGGTCTTCACACCATTCTAGGTAAATATAATCTATATGGTATGTCCTTGTGCTATTCCCTTTTCTCACCTTTCCCAGGTACCAAGGTGTTACTATAATTTCTTGCAAAATCTATGTCTTATTATTTATATTCTTACTTGTAAAATTTCTGGTCACTCTGTTGTGGTCCTTGACTCAACAAAATTGGCATAGATAAAGTGTTTAAAACTTTTCCCGGAGTCTGTGGTTATTAAAGGAAAGGTACATTATTTAATTGCTACCTATTATTCTAACTCCCTTTTCGATCCTTAGGACTTATAGCATAGGTGACAAAAGTTGGTAAGTCGGTGTACAGGTATAAGTCCTGAGAAATAAAATCCTGATAGGCAGTAAGTAGAAGCAGGATTACCGGTTCAAATTTGTGAATGTTGATGGGCCCAGATGAGTCTGATTAATTGTGCTGGTAAGCCCACACGCCATCACTAGTGGGGTACTTCTAGGTAAACCTGTTCATTGGCATAAGAAGCTATTCTTAGGCACTTTTAAACTCAAAGCAGTTTTGTTGCCCCAGAATTCCAAACCATACAACACAGTGCCCAATGCCTGCGTCTTGTAAATTTGCATATCTTGCAAAAATGGTCTCTATAACGATTTTTATGGACTCTTAGTAGTTCCACATTAGGCTGCCGAAGTTTTAGTCTCCTCATATTTATGTGATTGTGTAGTGTAGTTCCTATTATCCCAATAGGCTCTGCGCTTTGGAATAATACCTTCAATAGTATAGACCTAGGGCAGAGGTTAACTAGGTCTTCTACTGACGATATTAGACTTAGGGGCAGATTTATGTTAACTGGCGCATCCCCAGGGATGCGCCAGTTAACATGCGCCACAGTGCGCCACAGCTCCGCCACCCATGGTGCGCCGCATTTATGATGCGGCGCACCATGGGGCAAAAACGGCACAGATGCGTGACGCATCTGTGCCGTAAAGGTGACGCATTGCTGGAGTTGCGTCGCAAGCGCGACGCAGCTCCAGCAAGGCTCGGGGGTGCCCCATCTCCACAATGTTGCGTCAAGACCTACGCCTGCTTCAAGCAGGCGCAGGCTTTTGACGCAGCATTGGCCTGAAAGTGACTGAGTGAAATCTTATAGATTTCACTCAGCCACTTTTGCGAGGCGCACCTGCCCCGGAACGCCCACCCTGCGCCGGAACGCCCACAAGCGGCGGAGGGCTTTACAACGTGACGCATCTGCCTAGATGCGTCACGTTGTAAATCATTCGTAGGGATGCGCCACGTTTACGCCGCCTTGCGTGACGCAACAGCGGCGTAAATGTGGCGCAAGGGCCTCATAAATCTGCCCCTTAAAGTTTAGTGTTTGCCAGCTAGCTCAGAGTTCACTAGAAACTTTCTCGAATAGACAAGGAGGAGTTTAACCTCCCTGGATAGACAAGAAGGGATTTAGTTTCTGACAACCATAGAACATGACAACTTTGCTCTCCCCTAATCAAGAGTGTATCTCTAGAGTCGTGTGAAAACAAAAGACAACTTATTTTACTCAGTTTAGTGCATTCTAAGTTTCACCAGATTGTAGAGAAAAGGAAGAGATGGGCGTGTTCAATAAAAGATGTGATTTATTGATCAGTCTCTTTTCTCGTACAAGAGAAATGAATCGCTATTATTGTAATACTTATAGTTAAGTAAAGTGCATACAGTAAAAACAAATTATAAAATAATACTGAAGAAGCATTGATATGGTTTCTGAGCCATATGATACTTAAAAAGGATAAAATAGATACATACATATATACATTGACTAATCGTACTCAACTGGTGTTTCTAACCACGCCTACCCCAGTGTACCTGACCTAAGCCTAATACGTGGGCGGGAGTAGATAAGTAACAGTTTAAGTTAAGTTTGCTTTGCCAAGGGTCTGCTTCAAGAATTCTCTGCAAGGGGTTATTCAGTTCTGTACCTGGGAGTTAGAAGGCTGGAGGGCTGGTATCTCTATCACAGGGCTTGATATCCCAGCTGCCTGCAAGGGCTGCTGGAAGCGCCGGGCTGGATTTCTCGGCAGGAGAAAAGGCAGCGTCCTCTCAGCGCGTCAGAAAGGAGGGGCAGCGTCTGTGGGCTTCGCTCTCAGCTGGGCTGCTCGGCAAGTCTCGCTGCTCCAATCTCGTCACCACCGCGTGTGTTTGCTTAAGGCAATGTCGGTAATATTTATACCTGAAAGGTGCCGAGATTGACGTAAGGATGGACATAAATACGTCAATAAGGATGTCATATGGACTGGTCGTTAGCACATTCTTTACTGAAGTTCTCGGTGAAATCAAAACAATGGCTGCGGGGATTTTCCCAGGTCGCTGTAGGTTTGAGTTTGTTTTGAGAACTCCGTATGCCTATTAGGGTGCTGGAGGAATAGTGCGTGCCTAATGAGGTGGCATGCGCTATGACCTAATCTGATAACGTGCTTCTGTGCCGTTGTATGGCTAATCAGATAACGGGGTTTTGCGCCGTTGAATGGCTGCTAGTTAGTTATTAACCAGACAAGGGTCAGGAATAGGGGATCGATACAGTACCCATAGTCAATACATCACAATTGCACCAATCCATACCCTTGTTGAGTGTTAGCCCCAAATAATCAAAAACTTTAAAACACTCTAAGGCGACACCTAGGAGCTTAGGGTTGGCTCCTGTCTAATGACCATGATTTAGGCCCATAGGGGATTTTGAAATTAGTACAGTGTCATCTGCGAACATTAAGGCAGGAGCCTTTATGCTTGCCAATCTGGGTGCATCACCATCACTGTCATCCAAGAAGGTAATTAAGTAATTTGTTTATAACGAAAACAAAGTGGGAACCAGGACACATCCCTGCCTTACCCAGCAATATACGTAGAAGGGAGCCATTAAATTACCTATTACTTCACCCCAGACTTGAGAATAATTACCTAGATGGTGCCAAATTAAAACAGGCATTGAATCTAAAGGGACACCCATAACAGACAAAACTCATCAAAGATTGAGTAATGGCACCATATAAAAGGCTGAACATAGGTCAACAAAAACAATGTACAGACTACCGCCACACAAGACTACAGTTTTCCAGTAAATTAACAGAAGCCGGAAAACTTGATCAATTTAACAGACTCCCTTTGTAAAACCTGGTTGGAAGGGGGTTAAAATCTTGTGATGTTCCATCCAGATATGGAGTCCATTTAGAAGTATAGTACAAAAATGTTTCTGAGAGCAATTTATCAGACTGATTGGTCAAGAGGTGCTCGGGACCACAGGGAGCCCTTTTTAAGTATGGGAATAATTTCAGTCCCTGTCCACGTTGGGGTAATGACTGCTCCATTTAAGATATTTTTAAACAATACCATAACATACGGTCCCCACACATCCTGGTTTTGCCTGTAGAGGTCATCAGGGATTTTGTCCAGTCCAGGTGCTATTTCTTGCAGCTTATTTTGGCTAGTGCTACATTAACATCTTTTACAGAAATAGGATTACAAGTTAGTTGCTGTGGCACTTCATTCACTTCCTTCAATACATTTTCAAACATCATCACTTGCCGGTGAGAATCTCAAGCTCTCTCCAATGAATACAAAGATGCAAAGTGTGGTACCCAGTCAGCAGCAGCAATGTTTGACATGGTTGGGTGAGCCCTCACTTTACAGCCTGCCAAAACCAGATTCCAGAAGCCATACTAATCTTTATCATTAGCTGCAATTAGCATGATCTTCCAGCATTCTATTCCCCATGCCCTTTTAGGTTGCCTAATAATGGATTTGTACACAGCATTCAAGAATTTAATTCGCCAGCGATCTTGCTTTATGATCAATAGCGATAGAACTTGTCTAGCATTCTTACAATCCACATTAAACCACAGTCTTTGAAGGAGGTTGCTTATAGTGTATCCTCGATTCGATATAAAATATGGCTTTGAGGTTGTTGTACAACTTATTTTGCATTAGTGAAACAGTGGCAAACACCATTTTCCTGTACTGTCCTACTCCATATTGAGTATATCACCTAAACGTATGGATACCAAAGTATAAATCTTGCCCATCTGCACCGTTGAGTCCTTCACTCTGTCCCACTATACTCTGCACATGTTGCTAGAAACAACTATATAATCGGGTCTATGCAGTCCTCCTGAGGGGACTTCAAACCTAGACTAGCAAGATCGATCTCAAGTGAGAGGGCATTGCGATTGCTGTCGATCCGCTCTATCACAGCAAAATAAACAAGAAGGAACATTAGGCGTTAGTCTATTAAGATGTAATCAATAAAACTAGTGCTTGGTGGCCGATTAAAGGTGTGTTTCCCCTAGCTATCAGATGGGGTTCTCCCATATACAAGTTGGAGCCCTACACCAAGGGCCTAATTACGATGTCAGTCAGAGTTGCCTCCGACCAACAGCATTGCGGTCTTATGACTGACCAACCTCCACTCGGTGGTCCAGACACCACAATTACAATGCAACCACATATGGTGCAGTTGCATACTCCCATTTGTCTATCGCAGCTTGTGCTTCGGCTGTAAACTAGCCAAAGAAGAAGCTCCCATAGGCAAATGAGAGGATCTGTTCATCCCTACACTGTGTGACAGGCACCTCAGGGTGCCTGGCACATGGTGAAGGGATTAACAGGGAGGCACCATATGTTGTCCCTCAGCCCCCAACTGGAGGCCACAGGGTGATGGGGGTCCTGCTATCGGAAAACCTGACTTTTAAAGCCTCTCGGAAACTGACATTACGTAATCCTTACTGCAGAAACGCCATCCAAAGGGATTACAGGCCGGTCTCCGACTGGCCAACGGGCTCTTTGAGCCAATCGAAATACAGCCAGAATGACCAGCCGGTTTTGCTACTGACCACCTGTTGGACTTGGCCCTTTTTGGCTAAAGTTTCCTAAACTTTTTGCCTTCCCCCTTGTTCTTTTTTCTGGGATGCTGTTGCCAACTGAGATGCTTTGATCACTTTGCTACTGCTGATCAGTGTCAAAGTGCATGTGCTCCCTATGTAAAGTGTAATGGTAATTGGTTGTCCATAATTGGTATGTTTGCATTACTAGTAAAGTCCCTAGTAAGGAGCACTATGTGTGCCAGGGCTGGTAATGCAAATGCTACTAGGCCTGCAGCACTAATTGTGCCACCCACACATGTAGCCCTAAAGAGAGAACTCAGGCCTGCCACTGCAGTGCCTGCACGCAGTTTGTTAAACTGCCTTGTGTCCAGACAAGTGCACCCACTTGCCAGGCCTTACCCTTCTCTTTTAATGCACATCAGACCCTGGGTAGGGTGCAGTGTATGTGAAAGTTAGGACATGTACTGAGGAGTGTACCATGTCCTGACAGTGAAATACTCGCAATTTTGTTTTTCACTATTGCAAGGCCATCTTGCCCGTAGGACAGAATGGGGGAGGCTGTGTAATATGTTTCCATCCTTTCTTCCCATAGGCTTAAGATGTTGAGGTGAAGTTTAGTGTGCCTGAACTCACAACTTAACAACACATCTTTTTGGGAGGATGACTTTTGCATTGTGTCTTTAGAAACCACTCTTTTAGAAGTGAGTTTATTTTGTGTTTTAACATTTCTGTGTGTCTCTTCCTGGTTGTGGATTGACTGTCTGGATTTGAATGTGATAGGCTCTGGGGAATGTCTTGACCCTGGGGAGGAGGTGAGACAACAACAGGCTGACCTGCATCTGAAGTTTAGGGGTGAGGAGTAGCCCCTAGAGATGAAGAGGCCTGGGATGCTGCCATAAAACCTCCCACTATCAAAGGAAGAAGGTGTCTCTGGCAGGAAGACACCCAGAAGTGGTTTGGACAAGGGTCAATGCCCCCCTGAACACAAAGTCTTCAAAGACAAGAGAGCTGAAACCCCTGAACGTTGGAATGGAAATGATCAAGACTGAAAAGGATTGAAACTACTTTGTGGTCAAGAGGAGCCTCTGCCAAGGAAGAAAGAGCTGAAAAGACTAAATGAAAGGACTGACCCTTTCTGTGTGTTCTGGGGCTGGCCTGCAGTTTGCTGATTTAAACAACGAGAGGCTAAGGGACTTTGCTGTGTGCTGTGTCCTCCTGCTTGAAAGGACTTTGCTGTGTGATGTGTCTTGAAGTAACTTGTCCCCAAGGGCCAGAGCAGAGCTGGCTCCCTGTTGTGGAAACTCAGGAACATAAAAGTTTCCAAGGGTGTCTCAGCGACGCTGTGTGCATGTGGTTTTTTCAGCCTGAGACTCTTGTAAGAATGGCCCTGTGATCGTGGGCACCTGAAGACCAAGTGAGTCTCGGCAACGCTGTGTGCGTGTGCTTCGTGCAGCCTAAGACTTTTGTGAGGATTGTCCTGCGATCGTGTGCACCCGGAGTCCAAGTGAGTCTCAGCGATGCTGTGTGCATGTGCTTTGTGTAGCATGAGACCTTCGAGAGGTTTGTCCTGTGATCGTGTGCACCCAGAGTCCAAGTGAGTCTCAGCAATGCTTTGTGCATGTGCTTTGTGCAGCCTGAGACCTTCGTGAGGATTGCCCTGTGATTGTGTGCACCCCGAGTCCAAGTGAGTCTCAGCGACGCTGTGTTCATGTGCTTTGTGCAGCCTGAGACCTTCGTGAGGATTGCCCTGTGATCGTGTGCACCCGGAGCTCAAGTGAGTCTCAACAACACTGTGTGCATGTGCTTCGTGCAGCCTCAGACCTTCGTGAGGAATTGCCCCATGACAGTGCGTCCCAGGGCAGTCGTGGTCTCTGAGTTGATCAACAGCATGACCAGTAGTGCTGCGATCGTCATTGTCATCGGCCCGGAACAGCATCCCCGGAGGAGCTGTGAGGATTCACCGCCGCCGGCTCGAGCCTGCCTTTGCTAAGGAGAGACCATGAACTATCATCGTCGGCGGTCTGTGTACCACTGCTCAAGATTGACAAAGTTGCATCGGAGGCCCAAGGAGAGAGAGATCGTACCTCCAGGTAACGCTCAGCGAGGGTGTGTGTGTCGTGCCTGGGGTGGGGTGCGGGCTACGAGAGAAACACTCTCACCCTTTCCTATCTTTGCAGTACGAGCTTCCGCTTAAGTTTGTATTGCGGCCCGTACTTGCTGAGGAGTGGCAGTACTGGGGCCAGAGTGGAAAGCAAGACTTTGTTTACCACCATACCCATGTTGGGGGCATATTTTGGCAGTAGCTGAAGGCGAGTCAGTAAGAGTGGCATAGAGACAGTCAAGAGCACCGCAATCTGTGCGGTAGTAAATTTTTGTTGGCATTACGAACTGCCTGATTGTTACCTTATGCATTGCATTATTTTTGCATTACAAACGGCATGATTGTCGCATTACGCATTGCATTATTTTTGCATTACGAAATGCCTGATTGTTGCATTACTCATTGCATTATTTTTGCATAATAAACTGCCTGATTGTTGAATTATGAATTGCATTATTTTGGCATTACGAGCTGCCTGATTGTTGCATAACAAACTGCATTATTTTTACATAAGAAGCGCCTGATTCTTGCATTAGGAACTGCATAGCATTGCATTAGAACAGCATTGGATCATCGAGAATTGCTCAATAATACTGCAAGATTCGATAAGGGCTTGCTGGCCTAATAACCGGACAGGTGAAATATAAAAAATATGCATTTGTTGGATTTTTATCGTATGGTCTCATTGTATATCTTTTTTTATAAACATATAATGTTTTTTATGAAACTCGAGTGGAGTCCATTTGTGATGTCATCACTGGGTTACTGAGAGCGTGGTTGCAAATACTTTACACATTTGCCTTGGAGATAAGCGTGGCTGCTCGTGTCAAGCTACGGAGGGGGTGAGCAGGGGCTATCTGAGAAGATGTCCTTTCTTTCCCTGGCTTAGAAGCAACGGTCCCTATTTGGACTAAGGTACCTACCTCAGCCAACTAGAGACCCCCAGTTCTAACACCACATAAATTGTAATTAGGCAGTCGGAAGGTAAACTGTAAATGTCAGTAGGAAAGCCTCCAACCGCAGTTGGAGGCTTTCCCACTTACATCAAAATAGGCCCCTTAGTGTCGGGGCATTAATTTGTAAAGCCAAGGCTGTCCATTTCTTAATTTCCACCATGGTCAGCCTGGAGATTCCCAACACAGTGTCCTCCTAATACAAGTCAACCTCTCCTTCTTTATTCAGCGGTTCAAACTGGCAATTAAAGTTGCCACCAACTATTTTTAGGGCATCCCAGTGAGCAGCTGTCCAGTGAGAGAGTAACAGATCCAATGGGAATGATTCGTAGGACAGAATCTGTGGTCTAAGATAGATGTTATATAAATATACAACATAAGCTGGATTTCTGATGGACAACACAAAATGTCAGGGGATGGAACTGGGACCTTTTTTATTACCCTAGGTATGTCTGCAAAGACCCAGGTAGTCAAAACTCCAGATGGTCTGCCCCTGCCCATTGAGACAACATCATTATAAAAGCTAATCCGCCCAAGAAAGCGGTTTAAGGGCCCATTTTATCTGGAAAAGTACATGACATGATGGTCAATAAAAGTTGCCCATTCAGGACTGTTAAGCTTAGAGCTAAGGCCTGCAATATGCCAATGTAATAATTTGGGCTTGGATTTGCCACAGAAGGATTCAGTACATGATTCCTCCAAGTTTTCTGGGGCAGAATGGACATCACAGTCATTGTCTCCATCTTGTAAGTCAGACTGTGATTGTGTGCTTGGTGAATTTCCTGGAACCTCAAACCTAACCAGCTGACTTACAATGTCAGATGACACACACTTTCCCTGTGAGTTCCGCTGAACATAGCTTACACAATACACCTGAGATGCCTCAATATTAAAGGGGATAGAAAAAATACACAGGCAGGTGTCAACTTCCCCTTCATCACCATCCACTGGGGCAATAAACCCTCTTTCAACTGCCACTGTAGGAGTAGCCCCATGATCACACACGCCGTCAGATGTAACAACCCTTTTGTCCTATGGAACTTCCACATTTTTTGTGAATGGGAGATGCGACCTCACTTAAGCAATACCTCTTGGTTCCAGTCATTCAACTTCATCTAAAACATAAAATCTATTGGAGCCAAGGACATTAAAACCATAGGTGCCATTTGAATAATTCATACAAGCCCTGGTAGAACTAAATGCAAGCTTATTAATAGAATAATTGTACTCTTTTGTGTTAGGGGGTCTGTACAAAAAACCCAAAGGCACTAGCTCAATCTTAGACCTTTTTATGGCCATCTGATACGGGTAAAATAATAAAGTGTGCATAATCCAAAGTGATCTAAAATGTATAACTACAAAATCAGCACTTAGGGGCTTAACACCCCTCCCCAACCAATTCAGTCTCCTGATGTTGGCCTAATTTCTAACAAGCTCACAGTGTGCCATCTGGACCCCTAAACTTACTGGGCACAAGTTGGTATCAGCAACCTCGAAATATGGCCACTCTAATTCTCCCAGGAAATTGTGGAAACAGGCCTAATATTTCATTGTTACTCTGGCATGACTAGGAGGAGACAAAAGAAAGATACAAATTGGCTTTTCAAACATTTATTGAAGCAATTGCATTCTTGTGTAAAAAGCATAAACTGAAATTATAAAAAGGATGACAAAAAGCATTGTAACCAGCATTACGAGAATGGTGAAAAAGATTCATCCATTATAACATTACAATGTGAATATGATTATATTAATAACTATTCTCCTACTTAATATTACCTATACTATCTTGAGCTTAGTGGGGGTATCCTCTGCCAGATCACTTGTGACAATTCAATTCCTCCATACATCTGTATAATATATCAGGAAGCTGATCTGGAGTAGATCAGACACCATCATTTGCAGGATAGAATTTAGAGTCTGCAGAGCTGCATCTCAGCCACAGTTCCAGATTATATTTAGCAGAGGTGCACTTCTGCCGAGTTTGGCTCAGAGGTGGTTTATATTATATAATATGAGCATTGGTCAGAGGTGCAGCACAGATGTGATGGTTTGTCTTGTGACTCAGAGCTGTCTCCAACTGGACAGCCAAATGAGAGTGCATCACTCTCAGCATTCCTTAGCCTTGTAAAGATTGCATGAACTATATGATAAATGCTTCCTAAGAAATATGCTGCAAGCTGAATAATTTCAAAGTATGTTATCTTGCAAGAGCAAGGCAGATGAAAAGTCACAGTTTAAAAAAGATGTCAAATGTAAAAGTGTAGTAAAATGGAGACATGTACGGGCCCTGTCAAACCTAACAACATTCACTCTTGCTTCAAACTAAAACTTAAAAGCTAGTCTAAAAATATCACATTAAACATATATGCCTTATTATTATAAAATGCACTTTAATAATAAAAGCAAATGAAAAACATAATGCATTAAAATGGCAAATAAAACAAACAATTATTAAAATAAATAAAAATCAAGGTGCCAAATTAAAATATTGGGAGGTTAGGCAAATGCTTTCCATGTTTGGAAAGATAATAGGATCCAGGAAGGAATCTGCAGCCGTGGGTGATGTTTTGACAGTGGGCTGGACTGCAAGGTCTAAAGAAAAAAACATGGTCATATTCAGCCCAAACAGCAGCCTCTGATGGTGTGCCAGCCGGGAGTGTAACCATAGAAGAAGAGCCAAGATCCAAGAATCCCGAAGTCGAATCATCGAGAAATGGCTCTTAATAAGCATCCTGTAACAACGGTAGTCTCATAGGAAAGCACTAAAGAGGAGCCCTTAACCGACGCACCTGTAGATCCATCTCAGTAGACTGAACCAGTTGCATTGCAAGGAATAGAACCAGTGCACACTCAAAACTGCAAACTAGACAGTGGAACATGGACTGTGAGCAGTGTAACCGTATACGTTGTAAGGACAAAGACCAGCTGTCATTTAGTTCCTGAAGTAAAGATTCTCCAAATCACTGTGACATGCATTCATGACGCAGAAGGATGTGTGGGAATTACATCACCATTTGGCCGCGAGATGGAACATCAATTGCTGAGCAACAACAATAGGACAGAAACTCCAACAATCAAGAATAACACCAGCGTTATGCCGCCAAATATGCACGAAACCAAAGAGTGTATAAAGGACAGAATCACTCCGAACACAGTCTAGATTGTGCTGATAAAGCCAGACCGAATCTAGATATTTGACACATTAACAATGCAGTGCACAAGTTCACCAAAATGTTGAGGGGTTCTGTGCACAGTAGTGATTGTATTTCAGAAGAAGACCTTGCAACTTGGAACTCAAACATTGCTCTAGCAGATGTTAACTCAACAACCTTTTTAAACAATAAGGCTTTCAGTCAACTTAACTTATCAAAGTTAATTTAAAAAATAGCAATTAAAGGCCGACTGTAACCTCCTTGACTGTGTGCTGGAGGGAACAACACACTATTACAGGAGGTCAGGATCCTGGAAACCGTCACCACATATGGTACTCCTGGTTATATCCCACAAGAACCTTAGGTGTTTAGAATGAAATAATTTCATTTGAAAGCAATCGGAATAGAGGCTGAATCAAGGATGTATGGACACCCTTCTGATAACACGCCAAACTGCCGATGGATGCATTGCACATGCCATGATGCTTTACCTCTTTACAGACTAGTGAATGTGCAAACGAAGTTTCACATTTGTTCAGCTGAGAAAGACTTCACTTTCTCCATTTTGACACCTGTAATTGAAAGGCAAAATCGAGATTTTGTGAACAAATCTCTCTCGCACTGCCTCATATCTGCCTCCTTGAAAGTGTTTCAAACAAGATGTAAAGTGAAACATTGACATTGGTAGTGAGATAAATCCATGTATCAACCATTGTGTCTCAGATACTGTAAAAGGCAATTTTTCTAAATGCTCTATACTTAATGTAGTATAAGTCACATCTTTGTTTGCCAGGTTCTTTTGTGTGTGTGTTAAATTATTAGGCAAAAATAACTCAGTTGCACTCAGGTATTTGCATGGCATGTGACTGGATTTTAAAATCGTCAATGTCCAACTTCATTGCATAATTGATCTTAGTTGACTGTGTTTGTGCTGGAGGATGGACTTGTCACTTCTATTATATCAAATGCAGATGATACAGTGTTATTCAGAGAATAACCACATCGCTGCTTAAGAGTTTCCCCTGCTGTGCTGGACAGCAACAAAAACGGGTGTGGTCATGACGAGCTCAGCTCGTCATGAGCACCTGAGAGGTATATGCCATGATGAGCTGAGCTCGTCATGAGCATGGAAGGGGTTAAACATGAGTTGACAATGTTGTCGTATCATTAATCACAACAACTAAAACCTTTTCCAAATTTGTCTAAGCAATTTCTGACCAAAAGTTTACCTTCTCACCCTCTGGTAGCTTGGCACAGAGCAGTCAGGCTAAACTGAAGAGGCAATCTGTATTTGTGAAACACACACACAGTAACACCACAAAAAATATACACACAGGTTTATAAAAATAGATCATTATATTATAAACAAAACAACACCAAAATAACAAACATACAGGCCCAACGAAGTACACATGTCCTGGTTTCAAGCAACATACTGCACTGCTGGTTTCCACGCTGTGAAGGCAATGCGTCGATACTGATTCATGCAGTTGGGTTGCTGCATTGAAGTCGAGTGTCATGGTTAGGTCGATGTGTCAAAGTCGAGCTAGATAGTCGGCACCTCTGATTGGGGCTGTGCCATCATTGAACCTTGCAGTCAGGTCCCACATCATTGTTGAGCCACGCACAGCTCAACAATCTGGATTGGCACTGCGTCGGCGTCCAAGGGCACTGCGTAAGTTTTGATCGGTGAAATAGTAACAAGGCATCCATTTTGAAGCAAAACAGCTGCAGAACCACTTTGTGAGGCCTAGAACTTGGAGAGGGCAACTTGGGCAAGGGTAGGACTCACAGATGGCAGAGTCCAGCAGCATCAGCAGAATTGTAGGAAGTCTTTTGGGTCCCTGACACTTCAGAAAACAGGAGGCAAGCCAGCGAGCCCTTGGAGAGATCACTTGGAGGAAGGGCAAAGTACAGCTCCCCTTCAGCAGAGTCAGGGAGCAGGTGACAGAAGGGCAACAAGCAAGCAGTCCTTCTAGAAAAGCTTTCCAGTTGATTCCTTTAACCAGCACTGACAGAGGTTCAGTTCAAGATCCATACGTTTCAGATTTTAAGTGGTCAGTGACCCGGTACTTATACCCGAAAGTGCCTTTGATGTAGGGGTAACTTCAAAGCAGCTCTCTGAAGGGCACAAGAATCAATTTCAACCCAGTCCTATCTTCTAGGCTATCTGTGGGGGGGGGGGTCAGTGCTTTGTGTTTAGACAGGGCAGAACCTATTGAAGTATAAGTGTCAGCCCCTCCCATTCCTCCCTGTCCAGGAAGATCTATCAGAATGCAGATAAATTGCGATGAGGGCTACAAATGCAGATGAACCTCACCTTTCTGTGTTTGTGGGTGTCTAGAGGAAATGCACAAAGTGTAGCCGTCACCCATCCCAGACATGTATCGGAGACAGTCTGGAAGGCACAAAGAACAGTAAGTGCAGAGAAATGTCCACTTTATAAAAGAGGCATTTCTAAAACAGTAATGTTAAATCCAACTTCACCAGTAAGAAGAATTTATCATTACCATTCCAAAGATATGACATTTGAAAAAGCTCCTCCTCTCTGATCAGGGATTATAGCTTAAAAGTGTATTAGAGAATTCCCAATGCTATCCTATGAGAGGAGTAGACCTCACAGTAGAGAAACATGAAATAGGCTGTTTGTCACTACCAGAGCATACAAAATATACAAGTATGAGGCCTATCTTTTACTTTCATAGCACCCTGCCCTTAGGGCCGACCATAGGGATGACATATATGTAATAAAAGGGGAGTTTAAGGCTTGGCAAGGTGTTTAAAATAGAAAGTCAAAGTGGCAGTAAACTGCCCACACAGGCACTGCAGAATCAGGCCTGACACTGCCTGAAATGTTTCTTCTGTGGGTGGCACAATCAGTGTTACAGCCCACTAGTAGCATTTTAACTCAGAGGCCTTGGGTATAGGGTATACCACCTTACAAGGGACTTATAAGTAAATAAATAGGCCAATCAGGTATATACCAACTACACATATGTTTTGGAAATAAGGATATGCACTTTAGTACTGATTAGCATTGCTAAAGTGCTCAAAGTCCTAAGGGCAACAAAAGGAGTTCAGCAAGAAAGAGGAGGAGGAAGGCAAAATGTTTGGGGTGACCCTTCAGATAGGGCCATTTGTCAACAATTATGTTATTGAACTGTTCTTCTGTGTAATTTGCAAAATGTTGCCAATTTTTAAAGTGTGGAAAAGAGGAAATGTTTGGTGTGGTCATGTCTTTCATTTTAGCAAACCCAGGCAGGTTGTTTGCTGCACTTGTTCAGGAAAATCATTTGTCTAGGTATTAATCAAGCTGTAAACAAAGCTCAATTGCCCTGAACTTGCCAATTTTGTGCTTCCCGAACTTATTTTAACTCAATGTTGTTGTTCCAAAACTTATAGCCTTATATGGACAGGTGGGAAATAAATAATCTGAATAGATCAATTTTTTGGGGGCCAGTAGAGTTATCTTCAATGAGGGTGGTCTTAAGTTTATAATACTAAGAAACTGTGTCTAAGGGGTTGTTATAAAAAAAATGCAAATTTTCGCAGGTATGTTTTTGAACTACCCACGGGTGGTAAATGAAAACTGCAAGTGGAGTACTAACTCTGTGTAAATAACGGTGTGCATAATGATGATAACAAAGAATTACACTATATTTAGCAGAATTGAGATACAAGTTTTGAGTTATAAAATGCTTTATTTAAACAATCCAGTCCATCAAAATCACTGCAACATAAAAAATTATGTGAAAGTAAGAGCAATACATAAAAAACAGAAGACGCCATAAGTGACACAATCAACTCATATGTAGTTAAGACAACTGTGGTGCACAACATGGTGTTTTAAATGTGTATCTGATTAGATATCTTGGCATTTAGCAGTAAAAGTATGACAGAATGCTAAAAGCAGACAGAATACGTCATACCCCATACAAAATTCAGGTACTGTGCCTAAACACCTGGTGCTGGTTCTTATGTGGCTGTTGTTTGTTTAAGTATCTAGTTGTAAGCTAAATGATGTTCCAACCTGTAAATGCACTTTATTAAAAACATTGATCAGGGCCTGTCTTCTATGCAAAGTGCCTATTTATAAATTGCCACTTGCTATTAGCAACCTGACAAAATAATTGCAAACAGCGGAGCTAAAGATGTTCATTGTTTGCATAAGGGTAAAAACTGAAATATCCCAGAGAGAAGTGGTGCGGAAACCTTCTGCGGTCATTAGTCAACATGGCACAACTACAGAGCAGGTGCGGGAGAAACTCCTGGAAGCAGAGGCAGTGCTTGGTACTAATGGGGCAGCTCACCTATTGAGGGAGAAGATCTAATGAGGAGAGGCTGCCCATATGATAAGGCAGAACTTAGCTGTGTAATACAAGAAGAATGCATCAGTAATAAATGTTTGCACTTCCCTTTTAACCTAGGTCTAATAACAAGGTCCACATGTTTTCTGCTCCTGAGAGTCTGACAATCCAATTCAAAAGCTTCCTTATGAACCGCTATGTTTAAAGCTATTTTATACGCTTGTGGGAAAAATTCAGACTCCAGAGGGCTGCGGCACATTTGAGCTCCAGAGTGTCAGGACCCTCACGCCTCAAGTGTCAACTGTGATGCACGCTAGGTCCTGGAAGAAGAGAGTAACGTTAACGCAGGGTTCTTGGTCTGGGCTGATTCGAATTCGGCACTCTAAGATGGCGGCCGGAAGCGCGTTCAGCCCACATTTTTATTACACAGTGTTCGCTGCACTTCCTATGTCATCCTTCAATTTTCCCAGACGCACAGTCCAGAGTCGCTTTCGTGCTGTCATATTTGAGTGGTGATGCAGCCACAATGTCCTCGCCCTTAATCACCAAAAATTACCCAATTCTACGGAATTATGAAGAGTTCAAGCAGGAGTTTCTTCGAATTTTTGATAGAAGAAGAATTTCTCAGGCAGTAGACAACGAATTGCTAGATTTAAAACAAGGGAATCGGGAGCTAGTATCCTATCTGGCTCAGTTTAACAAACTGGTAGTGGAAACAGAATGGCCGGCAAGCAAGAGAGCGGCAGTATTCTATCGCGGCCTGAAAGATGAGATTAACCCCTTCGTTGCTAGGCCTTTTCCCCTCCTGTGATAAGGCTTTTTTTGGTGTTTTGGAGTAGTGCGCGCTTAGGCCCTTGTAACTTTTTGACCACATAAGGTATCCACGCCAAATTTGCGTCCTTTTCTTCCAACATCATGTGGATTCTAAAGGCGCCCAGGGTTTGTGGATTCCCTTGGAAGGGTCCCAGAAATTAACCAAAATATAGTGATTTTTTTGTTTTTTTCAGAAAAATGGGAAAAACGGGCTGCAAATGAAAGCCTCTGGGTTTTTCCCTGAAAATGTTATCAAAAAAGGGTTTGTGGGGCTGAAATCTCAATTTTCTCAGCTTTTAGGGAATGACAGTCTTTTGTCAGAGAACCGAAATTTTTCACTCAGTTTTGGCATTTTTCTTGGACATAGCCTATTTTTGCTATTTTTAGAGCTTTCCTCCTCCTTCCAGTTAATGGTAGAAATGAGTTTGAAAGCAATAATGGATCCTGGAAAGCTTTACATTTTCGAAAAGTAGACAACATTCTAAATTCAGAAAGGGGTCATTTGTCTAAATCCATGAAGGTTTCGTTATAGAAACTAACAGTTAGATATTGGAATAATTGAAAATTTGTTGAAAAAAACAGCCTTTTGTCTCAACGTTTTCACCTATAACTTTTTCTAATTTTGACAGCTCTTGGAAAGCAATATACCGTTACATCCGTTAGATCGTCCTGGTTGTGGGGCTATATAGGACTTGTAGTTTCACCGAGAACCCGACGAACCCAGATCCAAGAACTGAGCAGCAACTTGCAATGGTATTTTTTCATTTACTGGGTAGAGAGCACTTTGTCTTGGAAAATGTATACATGGAATAATCTGTATGAAAGACACCTATGTATTTCTGAATTGGGTACAAATTATAGAGTTCAGAAACAGTATATAATTGCACATTTTCAAAAATGGGAATACTCATACTAGACTTGACATTGTCACCATTGTCAAATTCACCAGCTTTTGCAAGAGGGGTTACCTGGGTTTCTGGCCCCGTGCGAGACAGCCATCTATGGAAACCTACCAAACCCACACATTTCTGAAAAGTAGACACCTTGGGGGCTTCCAAGGAGGTATGGCTTGCGTGGATCCTCCAACGTTCCTTTACCCAGAATCCCTTGCAAACCTCAATTTTAGCAGAAAAAAACCTATTTTTTCACATGTTTTAGTGTGGGAAAGCGTGGCATCACTGGGCTCACACAAATTACCTCCCACCCAGCATTCCCCCAGGTCTCCCGATAAAAACGGTACCTCACTTGCGTGGGTAGCCATAGTGGCTGCAACAGGAAAAGGTCCAAATCGTACGGTGGTGAATTTAAAATACCCTGAAGCAATATAACTTTGATTTTTTTGGGGGGGCACCTGAGTTTTTGGCCCAGGGCTGGGTGGTATTCTTTGGAAAGTAGCAAACCCAAACAGTTCTGAAATCTAGACACCCGGGAAAGTCCAGGGAGGTATGGCATGCGTGGGTCCCCCAATGTTTTCCTACCCAGAACTCCTTGCAAACCTTAAAATTAGGTAAAAATATGACTTTTCCAAACTTTTTGGCGTGGGATCGCCGTGCCGGTAAAAATGTCCCACCACCCAGCGTTCCCCATGTTCTCCCGAGTAAAAGGATACCTCACTTGTGTGGGTGCCCCAAAGCAGAACATGGCAAAAATTATTTTTGAAAAAAGTAGTATTTAGTAGTATTTAAGTTTTACAAACTAAGCCCCCCAGCCTGAGTCACATGCCTTGGGCCCACCCACACAAGTGAGGTATCATTTTACTCGGGAGAACAAGGGAAACGCTGGGTGGTAGGACATTTGTGCCGGCAGCGAGATCCCACCCAAAAAAGTACGGAAAAGTGGTTTTTTTGACCAAAATTTAAGGTTTTCAGGGGTTTCTGGGTAGGAAAACATTGGGGGACCCACGCATGCCATACCTCCCTGGACTCCCCCGGGTGTCTAGTTCTCAGTACTGTTTGGGTTTGGCAGTTTCCAAAGATGCCTGCCAAGCCCCGGGCCAAAAGCTCAGGTGACCCCCTCAAAAATTAAGATTGTTTGGCTAAAGGTAATTTTTTGGTCTCCACAGTAAGACCTTGGGGAACGCTGGGTGGGAGGTAATTTGTGTGAGCCCAGTGATGCCACGCTTTCCCACACTAAAACGTGTGAAAAAACTAATTTTTTCCAGCTAAAAATGAGGTTTGCAAGGGATTCTGGGTAAAGGAACGTTGGAGGATCCACGCAAGCCATACCTCCTTGGAAGCCCCCCGGTGTCTACTTTTTAGAAATATGTGGGTTTTGTAGGTTTCCCTAGATGGCTGTCTCGCACGGGGCCAAAAACCCAGGTAACCCCTCTTGCAAAAGCTGGTGGACTTGACATTGTCAAATTCACCAGCTTTTGCAAGAGGGGTTACCTGGGTTTCTGGCCCCGTGCAAGACAGCCATCTATGGAAACCTACCAAACCCACAAATTTCTGAAAAGTAGACACCCGGGGGCTTCCAAGGAGGTATGGCTTGCATGGATACTCCAACGTTCCTTTACCCAGAATCCCTTGCAAACCTCAATTTTAGCAGAAGAAAATCGATTTTTTCACACGTTTTAGTGTGGGAAAGCGTGGCATCACTGGGCTCACACAAATTACCTCCCACCCAGCATTCCCCCTGGTCACCCGATAGAAACCGTACCTCACTTGCGTGGGTAGCCATAGTGGCTGCAACAGGAAAAGGTCCAAATCGTACGGTGGTGAATTTAAAATACCCTGAAGCAATATAACTTTGATTTTTTGGGGGGGGCACCTGAGTTTTTGGCTCGGGGCTGGGTGGTATTCTTTGGAAAGTAGCAAAGCCAAACAGTTCTGAAAACTAGACACCCGGGAGAGTCCAGGGAGGTATGGCATGTGTGGGTCCCCCAATGTTTTCCTACCCAGAACTCCTTGCAAACCTTAAAATTAGGTAAAAATAGTACTTTTCCAAACCTTTTTGGCGTGGGATCGCCGTGCCGGCAAAAATGTCCTACCACCCAGCGTTCACCATGTTCTCCCGAGTAAAATGATACCATACCTTAACAGAGTTACTCAAAAGTCAAACATTCAAGCACGGCTATCTATTCCTCAAAGACACACACATACAGGTTGGATTTGGCACGAGGGCGAGTGATGGTTCAGTACATAAAATTTTATTAACAAGATATTTCAAAAAAATGAAATGCTCTGTCAATAAATAAATGCATAAAAACCGAACCAGTGACTCGCAACTCGTGAGCTGTATAGCCACGACAAGGCACCAACCGTTTTACAGGCCATTCACGCACCTTTCATACCTGATACAAACCAGACCATTGACACCATCCGAATGGAAAAGCAACACATAACAACAATCACAATAAGGGACAAGGTAAACCCTACTGCAGAAAGAGAAAAAAACAATTATTACTGCACACCCATCTAATCCGCAAGCACACACACATACTGGTTGGATTTGGCATGAGGGTGAGTGATGATTCAGTACATACAATTGTATACGCAAGTAATTTCACAAAAATGAAATACACTGCGTATAATTGAAAGTATGATAAACTGAACCACTGACTCACAGCTCGTGAGCTGTAAAGCCACGTCAAGGCACCAACCTCTTTACAGGCCATTCATACACCTTTCGTACGTGTGACACATACAAAACATTCACACCGCCAGCCGCGGACCCATCACATTTCAACACTCACACCAGCAAACAGCGCCATTCAAGGGCCCATCACTTTCACACGCCCACATTTCTGACACTGCAACTACACAAAATGATGGACTGTGTGGAGTGTCACTCAACTAACATTGTGTGTAGTGACCAACAGAAAGTAACTACTCACACACCGCCTGCCGAGCGCCAGTCCACCCACACCACCATCCAAGCACCAGACCATGCACACTGCCAGCCAAACACCACTCAGCGCACACCGACAGCCAAGTACCACTCCACACACACCACCAGCCAAGCATCACTCCACGCACACCACCAGCCAAGCACCACTCCACAAACACAACACCAGCCAAGCACAACTCCACACACACCGCCAGCCAAGCACCACTCCACGAACACCACCAGCCAAAGACAAATCCAAACACAACACCAGGCAAGCGCAAGAGCACGCACACCGCCAACCAAACACCAGACCACGCACACCGCCAGTCAAGCACCAGTCCGCAGACACCGCCAGATAAGCACCAGTCCACAGACACCGGCAGCCAAGCGCCAAACCATGCACATAGTCAGACAATGGACACTACACGCAAACCAACATCATACTTTAGTTTTTTTTTAAATAAAAGAGAAACAAAAACAAATTGCAAATTGATACAAATCTACTAGCTCGACAACTAAATCTAAAAAGACTACACAAATACAAACTTTGAAACTGAACAATAAGTTTTACAGAATAAAGACCAACCAGTTCACTTTACCACTCATTGATACTCCCAAAAATTCTTTTGCGTGTGGTACAATCTAAAACAAGCAGGTACACACAGCCCGGGGTTTAAAGGGCAGTCGGGGCAGTACATGCGAACCTCCTTCCGCAAACCTCTTCACCAACAGACTCTACATCTCCGACTGGGAAAGTCTTTTGAGGTTGTAGGAGGAATTGTATCAGGAAAGTGGCGATCTTTCAATCTGGCAACATCCTCCACCACTCCAACTCTAGGAACACTTGCCTGTTCCACTAAAACAAGGCTGCCTATTACAGACTCCTGAAACTTTACAAAAGTCCTCTTTGACTGGGGACAAGATTTCTGGAACACAACAAAAGCATTAAAGGTTGCCAAGTGGAAAAGATGGATAGCCAACTTCTTGTACCAAATGTAAGCCTTACGAAGAGCAGCATACGGTTCCAACCTCTGATCTACTCTGTCAACACCACCCATTTACTTATTGTAGTGCAGTATGCACACAGGTTTGCGCACTTCTGCAACCTGACCCCAAACAGTCACCGGTTCAGTGCTTTCATCATGTATTGTAGTCAACATGTAGACATCTCTCCTGTCTGAAAACTTCACAGCTAGAAGCTCCTCACAACGCAATGCACTGCACTGTCCCCGAGCAAGCTTTCGACAAACAAGTTCTTTTGGGAAACCTTTACGGTTTGAGCGGATTGTGCCACAAGCAACAGTGTCCACTTTGGCCAATTCCCTGAACAACCGCACACCAGTGTAGAAGTTATCGACATACAAATGATGGCCTTTGTTAAACAATCCACGACCAAGTTCCCACACAATTTTCTCAGTCACTCCAAAAGTCGACGGACAACCAGGGGGGTTAATCCTGGATTCCTTACCAGTGTACACCCTGAAATTAGAGACATATCCAGTCTCACTGTCACACAGCATATACAGTTTGATTCCATAGCATGCCCTCTTACTAGGAATGTATTGCCGAAATACCAAGCGGCCCTTGAACAACAGCAAAGACTGCAATTTCTTTCCCAGGATAAAAGATCTCAGAAAATCGATCAACCAAATGATCAATGACAGGCCGAATCTTGAAAAGACGGTCACAATCAGGGTGATCTCGTGGCAAAGCAAGACTATTGTCAACAAAATGCATCATCCGCAGCAGAAGCAAATACCTATCACGACTCATGACTGCCGGAAATATAGCTGTTGCCATCAAGGGACTAGTAGACCAATATGAAGCCATTGATGGTTTCCTAAGCAAGCCCATCAAAAAAGTTAAACCCAAACATTTTTCATCTCCTCCAAATCCGGCGGCTAGCCATTATCCTTACAAATAAAAGAGTCTGCACAAACAACTCAACAACCCCAACACTGTGCAAAGTAAGATACAAAATTTAAGACTTTTTCACAAAAAAATATATTTAGAAAAAATATACAATTCACTTACAAGACACAACTACATTCACCAGCACCTACTCTGCAAAGACACAGCAAATAGGCAACGATATCCCACTAGAAAGAAGAAAAAAAAACTTACATCTACAGAAGGACACATCAAAAACAAATGCAAAACATGTTTTACAATCACAACAAACAGAAACCAAACATACTCGTATTACTACACACTTTGCAAAATAAACAATTACATTACAATTGAACAAAAAAAAGGTCTCGTACCAAACACATGCAACTACAGAAACAGCAGAACAACAGAACCACCAGTAACGGAACCGCACACTGCAACAATCTAAAGAGAAAAAAAAACAATACACATTAGAAGAAACAAAAACAACACACATTACAACAGGTTATGTCACAGGGTATGTCACAAATGGGGTGTCTGTCCCCAAGGGGGGAAGATTAAAAATCATTATAAACGTGGGCCCCCTGGAAGCAACCCTACGGAGGGCAGAGAGGCCAAATAAAGGCACGGCAGAACATACTGAAAACAAATGGGCCCAAGGAAGCAACCCTTGGCCAAGGGGTCGCTCCCTATAAAAAACAAAAACCTGGAGTATAGTGGGCTTTTCTATCCCCCCCCCCAGTGACCAGAAACTGTAAAAAAAAACAGCCACTCCGGCCCCAGGGGGGGGGGGGCAGAATAGTCTACAATATTTATAATGCCCCCTGGAAGCGACCCTTGCCCAAGGGGTCGCTTCCTTTATAAATATACTAAAATCCCTGGTGTCTAGATGGCTTTTCTACACCCCCTGGGTCCAGATGTGCCCAAAAAATGGCTGATCTGCCCCCAGGGGGGGCAGACAAGTCTAAAATAAATTATGGGCCACTAGGAAGCGACCCTTCCCCAAGGGGTCGCTTCCTTTACAATTATAAATAAATCCCTGGTGTCTAGTGGGCTTTTCTGCCCCCCCTGGGTCCAGATCACGCGCTAACATGGGCGATCTGCCCCCAGGGGGGGCAGAAAAGTCTACACTACATATTTATGGCCCTGGAAGCGACCCTTGTCCAAGGGGTCGCTTCCTTTACTAATAAAAACACAATCCCTGGTGTCAAGTGGGCTTTCCTGCCCCCCTGGGTCCAGATTCCTGAATAAAACGGTCTAAACAAATAATAAATGCCCCAGGAAGCGACCCTTTCCCAAGGGGTCGCTTCCTTTTATAAAAAAAAAATATCCCTGGTGTCTAGTGGGCTTTTCTGCCCCCCTGGGTCGAGATCGCTCGCTAAAACGAGCGATCTCGACCCAGGGGGGGGGCAGAAAAGTCTGACCTGCAATATTATGGCCCTAGGAAGCGACCCTTGCCCAAGGGGTCGCTTCCTTTTCAACAAAAAAAAATCCCTGGTGTCTAGTGGGGCATTACTGGTGCAGGATCGCGACGCTGTGCGCGATCCTGAACCAGGAATGCCCTGCATTGGAACATCAGGGGAGAGGAAACAGTGTTTCCTCCCCCCTGATGCCTCAAGGCACCGAGTAATGGCCCCCCCAACCCACCGGAGAGCAGGAAACAGACCTACCTGCTCGACGCGCTGGAAGCAAATGGCTTCCAGCGCGTCTGGCACTTCCTGATGATGTCGGCATGCGCGACAGCGCGCTGATGTCACCAGGAAGTGCGGGGGGGCAGGGAGAGCAGCGCGAAGTCTTCCGCTGTCACCCCCACTACTGCCACCACGATCGGAGCCCCAGGGGGGGAGCGACAGCGCTCCCCTGAGGGCTGTACTGATGACGGAGCGGTTCCGTCATCAGCACAGCCCAACCGATGCTGATGACGGAACCGCTCCATCATCAGCATCGAAGGGGTTAAGGACGTGTTGGCGGCAATACCCAATCGACCCACAGAGATTTCGGCCCTGTTAGACTTGGTGCTTGAAATAGACTTTCGGCAAGGCGAAAGAAAAGGCGAGAAAAGAAAAGATTTTAGACCAACAGTTCCCAGGTTTGACCGGGTGAGAACAGAGAATAATCGAGGTCATGATGGAGAATCTGGTGTGGAACAGATGCAGATCGGAACTATACGTGGTCCTTTGTCAAAGGAAGAGAAAGAGAGAAGGTGGCCCAACAATCTCTGTATCTATTGTGGGTCAGGAGGCCATTTTGTGAGAAATGTCAGAAGAAACCTAAAACGACCTTCAAGCCGAAGGAAAACTAGCAGCACCACCTGTTGGGGGAGTTGAACAGGTGGATGCGTTACAACATAAGACTCCGGAGGAACATCGAGTGGCCAATACCTTGCAGTCAGCGGCGCCTCATCTCAATTTGTCGATGGAGATAAGGTTTAGAGACATCGTATTGACAGAAGTTTCCGTGATGATAGATTCTGGGGCCACGGGGAACTTTTGCGACCTAAAATTCGCAAATAAGATGGGAATACAAGCGATCAAAAAATCCAAGAGTGAACCCGTCAGAGCAGTCGATGGGACCAACTTATCATCTGGTCCAATAGTGAGTCACACGGAAGTCATACATCTTCTTTCTAATGATGGGCATGAAGAAAAGATCCAATTCAACCTGATCGGTGCGCCTCAATTTGAATTAATACTTGGGCTTCCCTGGCTCACTGAACATTACCCGATGATTAACTGGAGTACAAGAACCATAAGAATGAATTCAAATTATTGTCTAGAAAATTGTTTTGGAAGCCACAAAAGAAAACAAGAAGAAAATCCAGCCTATTCGTTGTGTCAAATTGGAGAATCCATATGTGTCATCGAAACTCAAGAAATTCCGGAGGAGTATAAGGAATTTGAAGAAGTATTTAATGAAGTGGAAGCAGAGCAACTCCCTCCCCATCGAACGCACGACTGCAAGATAGAATTTGAGCCAGGTTTGAATTAATCATGCAACAGAGTGTATGCCCTAACAGAGAAAGAACACCATCATCTGAAAGAGTACTTGGACAAGTACTTGTCCAACGGATTTATTCGGCCTTCGCAATCTCCGGTGTCGTCACCATTATTTTTTGTGCTGAAAAAGGAGGGAGATTTGAGGCTGTGCATCGACTACCGCGCCATCAACAAGATCACCAAGAAGAATCGGTACCCCTTACCTTTGATTTCAGTCTTGTTGGACCAGGTAAAGGGGGCTCGGATATTCACCAAGCTCGACCTGAGGGGAGCCTATCATTTGGTTAGAATGTGGGAGGGCGACGAATGGAAGACTGCCTTTCGGACGAGATTTGGATTATTCGAGTACCAGGTGATGCCCTATGGGCTATGTAACTCTCCGGCAGCATTTCAACACTTTATTAATGACGTCCTGAAGGAGTACATCGATCAATATGCTATAGTGTACATCGATGATAGTCTTATTTACTCCTCTGATACTAAAGAACATCAAGATCAAGTTAAAGCAATTCTTCAAAAGCTAAAAGATAATCGACTGTTTGTGAAATTGGAAAAATGTGCGTTCAGCGTCACCCAAGTAGAATTTCTGGGTTTTGTCATTTCGCCTGATGGAATTCTCATGGATCACAAGAAGATCGAAGCAGTGACTAAATGGAAGTCTCCAACAAGCGTCAAGGAGCTCCAGAGCTTTATCGGATTTGCTAATTTCTACCGACGGTTCATTAGTGAATTCTCACAAAAATGTTTAACTCTCACTAAGCTGTTAAAGAAAGGTATCCAATTCGAATGGACGAAAGAATCAGAGGAGGCCTTTGAAGCCCAGAAGCAGAATTTCACTTTGGCGCCCATTCTACAACACCCAGACCTGGCCGAACCCTTCTATGTGGAGACGGATGCCTCAGATCAAGCGGTAGGAGTCTTATCCCAGCGAAATAAGGTAACCGGACAACTACATCCAGTAGCCTACAGATCAAGAAAAGTGACTCCTGCCGTAATTAATTACACCATCACAGAGAAAGAATTATTGGCGATCAAGGATGCCTTCAAAGAATGGCGCCATTATCTCATGGGAGCTCGGCATCAAGTGACTGTGTTTACGGACCACCGTAACCTGAGGTTTTTAAAGACCGCCAGAACACTTACCCCCCGGCAGCTGAGATGGTCACTGTATTTTGCGGATTACGACTTCGTGATCACTTATAGACCAGGAGCTCAAAATGGTAAAGCAGATGCCTTATCAAGAATAGATACGGAGAACCAGAAAACCCCTCTGGAAAATCAATCAATCATTTCGAATGAAAGAATTATTGGAGCTGTAACGTCAATCAATCTATGAAAAAGACATCTTAGAAGTGATGGATATGGAAGCCATGCGGAATTGGGTGGAGGAGGGAGAAGATAGAAGAATCATTCATCAATTGCCATACTTTCAGGATACCTTGTTCATACCCACCAAGGAATTGCAGTTGAAGGTTATGCAAGATTGTCATGATGCGAAATTAGCTGGTCACAAGGGAGAAGCGAAAACAAAAGAGTTAATAAAACAACATTACTGGTGGACAGAAATGTCTAAGGACATTGAAGAATATGTTAAGACATGTGAGGTTTGTGCTCTGGGAAAATCTGAACGACTGGCCCCTAAGGGATTGCTTCAACCTTTGTCCACCCCACCTTATCCCTGGCACACAGTTTCCTTAGATCTCATCACAGATTCACCCCTTAGTCAAGGCTACTACCCAATATTGGTAGTAGTTGACTCATTTACCAAAATTACTAATTTCACTGCTTTAAAAGGGGTTCCAAGTGCCAAACAGTTAGCGACTCATTTCAGTACCGAAATAGTTAGGATACATGGAATTCCCAAAATTATAATCTCTGACAGAGGGGCCCAATTCATTTCCCGATTCTGGAAATCTTTTATGAAAGGATTGGGAACTGAAGTGAGGTACTCTACAAGCTACCACCCAGAAACCGATGGTCAAACCGAGAGGGTGAACCAAGAGCTAGAACAATACCTGAGACTATTCCTTTTAAAACAAGGTGGAAATTGGTCGGATTATCTGTGGGCGGCAGAATTTGCCCATAATAATGCTCAGAATGCATCCACTGGTTATTCCCCGTTTTACATGAATTATGGTAGACACCCAAACTCCACCATCAGGCAAACAGAAAAAACTGTCCCAGCAGTTGCAGAAATAGTCTCCCACCTAGAACAGGTCCATCTTAGCGAAAAAGAAAATCTAGATCTGGCTAAAAAGAAATATAAGAGCTACGCAGACAGGAAAAGGCGCGAGGGCCCCCCATTAGAGATAGGGGATCAAGTCTGGTTAAACACAAAGAATCTTAGGTTAAAAGGCAATCGATAATTTCAACCAAGATTTATTGGGCCATATCCAGTTGAGGAAAGGTTGAATCAGGTGACTTATCGAATCTCACTTCATGCCAAAATGAAGATCCACCCAGTCTTCCATGTCTCCTTGTTAAAGAAGGCTCCAATTAATCTGCGAAAAACACTACCTCCTAGACCAGTGCAGTTGGAAACTGGGCAAGAATTTGAAGTGAAAGAAATCCTAGATTCAAAATGGTCCAAGGGACAATTGTATTTCTTAATAGACTGGAAAGGATATGGTCCAGAGGAACGATCTTGGGAAAGAGAGAACGATGTTCATGCGCCCAGGTTGATAAGGATGTTCTATCAGCGATTCCCTACTAAACCAAGACAGGAAGGAACCTGCCTTGTTGGGGGGGTACTGTCAGGACCCTCACGCCTTAAGTGTCAACTGTGATGCATGCTAGGTCGTGGAGGAAGAGAGTAACTTTAACGCAGGGTTCTTGGTCTGGGCTGATGCGAATTCGGCACTCTAAGATGGCGGCCGGAAGCGCGTTCAGCCCAGCGGTCTAGTCTTCTATCTAGTTGCCGCTACAGTCCAGGTGAAGCGCGCGCTGATTATCATCTGCACACTTCACTGAGTTTCTTGGTCGGAGCAGACGTGAGTGAGGAGAGAGTCGCAGTGTAAAAGTATTTGAAAACCAAAGTTCTAGTCAGAAGATTAGTTTGTCGCAGTATACCATCTTCAGAGAGCATTTTCGTCCGACTTCAAGGCTGAACTTGAAGACGTTGACGGAGTTCGGAGTTTCCGCCACGAGTTAGGACTCAGCTAACTTGTCGAGTATCTGAGGAGGAGAAACATGAAAAGACTGAGATAAGTGACAAAGAAATTTGTACAGAGCTTGCAATTTAATAAAGACTTGTATCGAATATAAGGAGAGTTAAAGCGTACTAACCACAAAACAACTTGATTTCCTTGTGACCTACAAGAAAAGGAGATTTATGAGTTAGTTAAAGAAATAAGGAAAAGGAGAACACGTAAAAACACATAGCATAAGTAAGTATAGAGAACACAGGTTAATAGAATAGTCAGAGTAGAGTAGCGAACAGCTAATAATCTTTCTATGATTAAAACACACAGGAGAGCACTTACCAAGAAGGGAGAGCGCTAGGAAGATAACTGATTAAAGAGTTCCTGAAGAGAATAGAGGAACAGAATAGGTATCATACACCTACAAGCAGCACAGAAGAGAGGCGCGATCTTGGGAGCATACTGGTAGGTGTAGAGATAAGAAATAGAATATTAGTAAGGTAGAGTAGGAACACAACAGGTATTAATGTTTCTTTTCCCCACAGGTTCCAGCCGTAACTAAGGTCTGCGGGTCGGACAGGATAAAAGGAGCCAGCCAGGACAGTCTCTTCATCTCTCTCTCAGTTTATTATTTTATCCAATCCCCCTTCCCTCCAGGATAACAATTGAGAGACTCGTTCATATCGAGCTCTGGGTTGTTGTTCGGGGTGGTTTGGGGAATAGGCATCTCTGTTCCTGTGCAGACCAAAAAGAGAGAGTTTTCTCGGATCCTGATACAGAGCTTCAGAGAAAGCAATCTTCCAGGGATTCTGAGGCACCATGTAAGTTTGCCAAATTAGGTTTTTCAGTGAGCCTTGTTTTTGCGGCGCATGCTGAGTGCATATATTTGAAGAGGGTAGCTTTCTGCACTGGGAGTTGATTGCTCAGCATGAATTTCAGCCTGATCTGGGCTGGAAACGTGTGGTTAGGAAGCTTAAACAGTGAGAAACAAGCGCTTCTGTTTCGAATACTGTATAAGATTCTTGTTCAGAAACAATGCTTTTCACAGTGATGACAACCCGATCATCAGAAATACTACCATGATTGATAATATAATCCATGCTGATTTTAAATACATAAGGAACTGGTAATGTTTCTGTAGGCCCAAAAATATCAAATGGGACAATTATTCCAAACAATTCCATCTAGGACAGAAAATACAAAAATGTTTACAAGGGACAGGTCGCTTTGAACTTTATGTGAAGAAGGGTGATGCTTCAGTACCTCAGCTACCAGTTCAACAGCAGAGCATTCTGGTAGATAATGTGAATTTAGGAGCAAAAAGAAAACTGACAAAGCCAAATCGAATGAATAGGAAAACAAGTGAAAGGGTGATCCATAATTAGGACAATGGTGGAATCAGATAAGTCTCTTTCAGCCAAAAAATAAATACACCTATCACATGCAATGAAGTAGGGGATGAATCCAAGGAAAAGCCATCAATGTCAGCAAAATAGCCAGAGGCAGTCTGTGCAAAAACAGGAACCTCACAGGGAAAAAAGAGGCTGTTGGTACTGCCAAAAGTGGTTGATAATAAAAAACTTTTTTGTTGGGGATGGCAGTTGAAAACTGTGAATTCACATATGCTGTGTTTAGGGTATTTGCAGGTGCAACACTATCTGATATCCCCCACTGGGAAACATAATTTTTTTCATTATTTACTGCTTGTAGAGGAATTTTCTATATTGTAGTGAGAGGAGACAGCTAACTAACCAGTAGCCCGCTTAGCCTACTGTGTAGGACTGTCCACATGGTGTGGTTTGGTATTATCGATGGACACAAATAATTTCTGTCTTCAACCAGCAAGTGGTCGCAAAATCACTTTTCTGGTACTTGCAATGCCAAGGACTGGCACCGATGTTTTGTAAGATGGGCCGAAAATATTCACTCCAACAAGATCCCCAACTTTAAGAATCAAGACAGGAACTGCTGGTTGCACCTTCACTTCTTCAGTGGCAGAACATTTAGTAGTTTCCTTTGAACACTCATCTCAGAAGTCTTGCAATACCTGTAAAACAGCAAAATGTTCATTGGGGTCAAAAGGCATATCTGCTACCACTGTGCCAGGAATATCAAAGTCATCTGGACATCTGGAGGTCGAACAAAACTTCATAGGGAGTACTGTCACCCAAGTATCTTCCAGGCAGATTATGTAAAGCTCTCTGGACTCCATACAAGTGATGGATCCAATTATGACCTAAACCTAATACTTTAGCTGTTAGAGACTGCTTCAAGTCACATTTTTCCCTCTCAACTAGTGAATTCCCTCCAGGATGTTCGGGGGAGAAATAATGTACAGCCACACTTACGGTTCCCATTGTATCCCTGGAAGACCAAGATGAAAACGCTGATCCCTAGTCCAAGTGGAATGTAGCTACTGCACAGGTTGTGATATAAAATGTACAGATCCCTTATAACAGTTCGAGCGCTAGCTGATTGCTGTGGCTAAACCCATAGAAATCTAATACATGAATTCACTGCCAACTGAATAGAATAAACTTAAATGAACGATCCAAATTGAGAGGACCGCAATGGTCAAGATTCACACAAGACAATGATTTGTTTGAAACTAAGAGAGGTGTCTGCAGTGGGCAAGCTGTGGTAGAACTTTTAAATTGCTGACAAATGTCACAGTTAAAGACATATAATTATCTCTGTTTGTAGAGACCATGCCACCAATAGCATTTCTATAATAAGGAAACTGTAGCTGCCGCACTAGCATGGACAGATGCTACCCCATATGAGTCGCTATGATTAATTCTAGCCTGTGGTCTTTATTTGGTATCACTGAACCCCACTCCAGGAATACTAGCAAAAGGTATGTTTTGGGCACTCAGTAGGTAGGGCTATTTTGCCAGCAATGCTTTGGGGAATAGTGTGCCAGTGTGTGAAGCATTGACAGCTACCATGATGTCCCCATCCACTCTCATGTGTGAACAAGTAATGGCAGCAACTACATTAGTCCGAACTGCCTCCATTGTAGCTTCATCATCCAGTAAATTCTATGCAGCATGTATTCCAACACATTGGTAACTCAATGTATGAAGTACATGAGCCAGAGTCAAACATTCTTTAATATGTGCTATCTTTTCTCCTAACATTTTATGCTTGATAGTGTTCTCTTTTGAGTCTCTGAATCCATTCAAGCACCAATAATGTAAATGCTCATTGAAGGACTGGACAAAGTATTAACAATCACACACTGAGTGTGGGGAATTCAGGATCAATATTTTCTAGTGCCAGAATCTGAGCTTTGAGTTCAGTCAGCTGAGCTTTACAATCTCCTAGAGATTGTGTAAAGGTTTTTTTAAGTGAAATTCTCTATTCCTCATGACTCAGCACACAGCTGCACAGGCTACTGATTATTGCTGTTTGGTACCAACAGAGGGCTTGACTGAACCCTCAGTACATACAATAAAGGCATACTGGTCAAGAGAAAAAAATTCACTGGACACAGTGTATTCTAGTTCATATTGGAGGAATTCTTTTGTTTGCATGGTGGGGTCAAAGACATAGTTAATATCAGTAGCTTTTAAGGAGGTGGCCCACTGTGCCCATGTAGTTTCAAGGCTTTCACATTAGGTATACTGGCCTTTGCAACAGCCCCTACGACTTGAATGGGTGTAACCATGATTATGTGTTTCCCCTGAGCCAACGATATTTCCTTTATAACAACTTTCTGAACTGCAGTCAATATGTTTGTGTAGGCGCAAAACGCATTTGAATATAAATTAGATTTATATGCATTAGATACAGTATCTCCTTTGTTGAAAGTGACTTATGTTTTGCTAGTGGCTCCCACAATTATGCAGGTCACCAAAGTTGTTGAATTGACACATGTATGTCAGTGTCTGGATGCAAGCATGTCTGTTTGCAGTGTTCTCAGAGTCAGTGTATGTTCTGATGTCCAATGTGCGCTTGAGAAGTCTGGACATGTCAATTCATGAAATGGTTTCACCTGTTCTGCATAATCCATTATGTATTTTCTACCAAAGTTGAGAAAATATAAAAGTGATGGTATCTTTTTGATTGTATATGGTGAGTGTAGGAGTGCACGTTTTTCTAGGAAATGTGATGCAAGACTTTTTGCCTTTATTTAACAACTTGCATCCCCAAAAAGACACTGAGATTGGCAAATTTAGTTTTTGGGTATTTGAGTTTGTAGTCATGTTTAGCAAATCACGAAACTATGCAATCTACTCTATCTATATGAGTGGTTAAGTCATCATTCATAAGGTATACGTCATCAACATAAGACAGTGTATCTTAGTCAATTCCATGTAAAATTGATGTTGATTGGGCAGAGAACAGACCAGGGCTGTCTTTTACACCTGAGGGAGTCAGAAAAATATTTTTTGGTTCCCCAAACAGTTAATATGGTTAAATGCCTGCTTTCAGGTGCTATGGTTTGGCAGAAAAAAGCCACTGGGAATGTCCAAAGTTGTTTTTTTATAATTAGCTGGAGAATCACATTCTTCCGGTGGACCTGGTCATAGGTAAGTATTCCATTTTCCCCCAAAATGACATTACTGGTATGAGGTATTGATAGAGCGCGCAGGTCACCCGACTATAATTTTACCATATACGTATTGGGCCCATAAACTTCCATACATCATATTTATTAATAAGGTGACCTTACACTCTACTACCAGTAACCCTTGTTCCTTCCTATTTATTCGAACTGTACCCGACTTACCAATCCACCGTTACTGATACCTATGACCACAATGGATCAGGGAGCTAGCTGTAAAAGAAAGGCAGACACAATATACCAACTATTGTGATTGGATAGTCCAAGTGGAATGTAGCTACTGCACAGGTTGTGATATAAAATGTACAGATCCCTTATAACAGTTCGAGCGCCAGCTGATTGCTGTGGCCAAACCCATAGAAATCTAATACATGAATTCACTGCCAACTGAATAGAATAAACTTAAATGAACGATCCAAATTGAGAGGACCGCAATTGTCAAGATTCACACAAGACAATGATTTGTTTGAAACTAAGAGAGGTGTCTGCAGTGGGCAAGCTGTGGTAGAACTTTTAAATTGCTGACAAATGTCACAGCTAAAGACATATAATTATGTCTGTTTGTAGAGACCATGCCACCAATAGTATTTCTATAATAAGGAAACTGTAGCTGCCGCACTAGCATGGACAGATGCTACCCCATATGAGTCGCTATGATTAATTCTAGCCTGTGGTCTTTATTTGGTATCACTGAACCCCCACTCCAGGAATACTAGCAAAAGGTATGTTTTGGGCACTCAGTAGGTAGGGCTATTTTGCCAGCAATGCTTTGGGGAATAGTGTGCCAGTGTGTGAAGCATTGACAGCTACCATGATGTCCCCATCCACTCTCATGTGTGAACAAGTAATGGCAGCAACTACATTAGTCCGAACTGCCTCCATTGTAGCTTCATCATCCAGTAAATTCTATGCAGCATGTATTCCAACACATTGGTAACTCAATGTATGAAGTACATGAGCCAGAGTCAAACATTCTTTAATATGTGCTACCTTTTCTCCTAACATTTTATGCTTGATAGTGTTCTCTTTTGAGTCTCTGAATCCATTCAAGCACCAATAATGTAAATGCTCATTGAAGGACTGGACAAAGTATTAACAATCACACACTGAGTGTGGGGAATTCAGGATCAATATTTTCTAGTGCCAGAATCTGAGCTTTGAGTTCAGTCAGCTGAACTTTACAATCTCCTAGAGATTGTGTAAAGGTTTTTTTAAGTGAAATTCTCTATTCCTCATGACTCAGCACACAGCTGCACAGGCTACTGATTATTGCTGTTTGGTACCAACAGAGGGCTTGACTGAACCCTCAGTACATACAATAAAGGCATACTGGTCAAGAGAAAAAAATTCACTGGACACAGTGTATTCTAGTTCATATTGGAGGAATTCTTTTGTTTGCATGGTGGGGTCAAAGACATAGTTTATATCAGTAGCTTTTAAGGAGGTGGCCCACTATGTCCATGTAGTTTCAAGGCTTTCACATTAGGTATACTGGCCTTTGCAACAGCCCCTACGACTAGAATGGGTGTAACCATGATTATGTGTTTCCCCTGAGCCAACGATATTTCCTTTATAACAACTTTCTGAACTGCAGTCAATATGTTTGTGTAGGCGCAAAACGCATTTGAATATAAATTAGATTTATATGCATTAGATACAGTATCTCCTTTGTTGAAAGTGACTTATGTTTTGCTAGTGGCTCCCACAATTATGCAGGTCACCAAAGTTGTTGAATTGACACATGTATGTCAGTGTCTGGATGCAAGCATGTCTGTTTGCAGTGTTCTCAGAGTCAGTGTATGTTCTGATGTCCAATGTGCGCTTGAGAAGTCTGGACATGTCAATTCATGAAATGGTTTCACCTGTTCTGCATAATCCATTATGTATTTTCTACCAAAGTTGAGAAAATATAAAAGTGATGGTATCTTTTTGATTGTATATGGTCAGTGTAGGAGTGAACGTTTTTCTAGGAAATGTGATGCAAGACTTTTTGCCTTTATTTAACAACTTGCATCCCCAAAAAGACACTGAGATTGGCAAATTTAGTTTTTGGGTATTTGAGTTTGTAGTCATGTTTAGCAAATCACGAAACTATGCAATCTACTCTATCTATATGAGTGGTTAAGTCATCATTCATAAGGTATACGTCATCAACATAAGACAGTGTATCTTAGTCAATTCCATGTAAAATTGATGTTGATTGGGCAGAGAACAGACCAGGGCTGTCTTTTACACCTGAGGGAGTCAGAAAAATATTTTTTGGTTCCCCAAACAGATAATATGGTTAAATGCCTGCTTTCAGGTGCTATGGTTTGGCAGAAAAAAGCCACTGGGAATGTCCAAAGTTGTTTTTTTATAATTAGCTGGAGAATCACATTCTTCCGGTGGACCTGGTCATAGGTAAGTATTCCATTTTCCCCCAAAATGACTTTACTGGTATGAGGTATTGATAGAGCGCGCAGGTCACCCGACTATAATTTTACCATATACGTATTGGGCCCATAAACTTCCATACATCATATTTATTAATAAGGTGACCTTACACTCTACTACCAGTAACCCTTGTTCCTTCCTATTTATTCGAACTGTACCCGACTTACCAATCCACCGTTACGGATACCTATCACCACAATGGATCAGGGAGCTAGCTGTAAAAGAAAGGCAGACACAATATACCAACTATTGTGATTGGATAGTCCAAGTGGAATGTAGCTACTGCACAGGTTGTGATATAAAATGTACAGATCCCTTATAACAGTTCGAGCGCCAGCTGATTGCTGTGGCCAAACCCATAGAAATCTAATACATGAATTCACTGCCAACTGAATAGAATAAACTTAAATGAACGATCCAAATTGAGAGGACCGCAATTGTCAAGATTCACACAAGACAATGATTTGTTTGAAACTAAGAGAGGTGTCTGCAGTGGGCAAGCTGTGGTAGAACTTTTAAATTGCTGACAAATGTCACAGCTAAAGACATATAATTATGTCTGTTTGTAGAGACCATGCCACCAATAGTATTTCTATAATAAGGAAACTGTAGCTGCCGCACTAGCATGGACAGATGCTACCCCATATGAGTCGCTATGATTAATTCTAGCCTGTGGTCTTTATTTGGTATCACTGAACCCCCACTCCAGGAATACTAGCAAAAGGTATGTTTTGGGCACTCAGTAGGTAGGGCTATTTTGCCAGCAATGCTTTGGGGAATAGTGTGCCAGTGTGTGAAGCATTGACAGCTACCATGATGTCCCCATCCACTCTCATGTGTGAACAAGTAATGGCAGCAACTACATTAGTTCGAACTGCCTCCATTGTAGCTTCATCATCCAGTAAATTCTATGCAGCATGATTCCAACACATTGGTAACTCAATGTATGAAGTACATGAGCCAGAGTCAAACATTCTTTAATATGTGCTACCTTTTCTCCTAACATTTTATGCTTGATAGTGTTCTCTTTTGAGTCTCTGAATCCATTCAAGGACCAATAATGTAAATGCTCATTGAAGGACTGGACAAAGTATTAACAATCACACACTGAGTGTGGGGAATTCAGGATCAATATTTTCTAGTGCCAGAATCTGAGCTTTGAGTTCAGTCAGCTGAGCTTTACAATCTCCTAGAGATTGTGTAAAGGTTTTTTTAAGAGAAATTCTCTATTCCTCATGACTCAGCACACAGCTGCACAGGCTACTGATTATTGCTGTTGGTACCAACAGAGGGCTTGACTGAACCCTCAGTACATACAATAAAGGCATACTGGTCAAGAGAAAAAAATTCACTGGACACAGTGTATTCTAGTTCATATTGGAGGAATTCTTTTGTTTGCATGGTGGGGTCAAAGACATAGTTTATATCAGTAGCTTTTAAGGAGGTGGCCCACTATGTCCATGTAGTTTCAAGGCTTTCACATTAGGTATACTGGCCTTTGCAACAGCCCCTACGACTAGAATGGGTGTAACCATGATTATGTGTTTCCCCTGAGCCAACGATATTTCCTTTATAACAACTTTCTGTACTGCAGTCAATATGTTTGCGTAGGCGCAAAACGCATTTGAATATAAATTAGATTTATATGCATTAGATACAGTATCTCCTTTGTTGAAAGTGACTTATGTTTTGCTAGTGGCTCCCACAATTATGCAGGTCACCAAAGTTGTTGAATTGACACATGTATGTCAGTGTCTGGGTGCAAGCATGTCTGTTTGCAGTGTTCTCAGAGTCAGTGTATGTTCTGATGTCCAATGTGCGCTTGAGAAGTCTGGACATGTCAATTCATGAAATGGTTTCACCTGTTCTGCATAATCCATTATGTATTTTCTACCAAAGTTGAGAAAATATAAAAGTGATGGTATCTTTTTGATTGTATATGGTGAGTGTAGGAGTGCACGTTTTTCTAGGAAATGTGATGCAAGGCTTTTTGCCTTTATTTAACAACTTGCATCCCCAAAAAGACACTGAGATTGGCAAATTTAGTTTTTGGGTATTTGAGTTTGTAGTCATGTTTAGCAAATCACGAAACTATGCAATCTACTCTATCTATATGAGTGGTTAAGTCATCATTCATAAGGTATACGTCATCAACATAAGACAGTGTATCTTAGTCAATTCCATGTAAAATTGATGTTGATTGGGCAGAGAACAGACCAGGGCTGTCTTTTACACCTGAGGGAGTCAGAAAAATATTTTTTGCTTCCCCAAACAGTTAATATGGTTAAATGCCTGCTTTCAGGTGCTATGGTTTGGCAGAAAAAAGCCACTGGGAATGTCCAAAGTTGTTTTTTTATAATTAGCTGGAGAATCACATTCTTCCGGTGGACCTGGTCATAGGTAAGTATTCCATTTTCCCCCAAAATGACTTTACTGGTATGAGGTATTGATAGAGCGCGCAGGTCACCCGACTATAATTTTACCATATACGTATTGGGCCCATAAACTTCCATACATCATATTTATTAATCAGGTGACCTTACACTCTACTACCAGTAACCCTTGTTCCTTCCTATTTATTCGAACTGTACCCGACTTACCAATCCACCGTTACGGATACCTATGACCACAATGGATCAGGGAGCTAGCTGTAAAATAAATATTTACAACAAGGGGTGGTGAGGGACAGAGTCTCTGAATTAAGCAGAATACTCTCACCCTGTCAAGAGATCAGGGCTAGATCCAACACCGTTTTTTAGCTCACTGCACCATCCCAGTTTCAGAACCTGGCTGTATGCAAATTAGTCTGTTCCTGTCCCAGTGCATGATGGGAACAGGGCAAACCAAACTACAAAAGCCAATTCTTACACTGGGAAGGAAACAAGCTTCCGGGGACCGGTTTCTGGCATTACAGCCGTCTTCGGCCCGGCTTGCTTGAATCCTGATGGTGCAATGAGCAAGGGACTCATGTCTGAGTATACCCTTCCACGCTTAGGGTGGACAAAAATATTTACAACAAGGGGTGGTGAGGGACAGAGTCTCTGAATTAAGCAGAATACTCTCACCCTGTCAAGAGATCAGGGCTAGATCCAACACCGTTTTTTAGCTCACTGCACCATCCCAGTTTCAGAACCTGGCTGTATGCAAATTAGTCTGTTCCTGTCCCAGTGCATGATGGGAACAGGGCAAACCAAACTACAAAAGCCAATTCTTACACTGGGAAGGAAACAAGCTTCCGGGGACCGGTTTCTGGCATTACAGCCGTCTTCGGCCCGGCTTGCTTGAATCCTGATGGTGCAATGAGCAAGGGACTCATGTCTGAGTATACCCTTCCACGCTTAGGGTGGACACAAATATTTACAACAAGGGGTGGTGAGGGACAGAGTCTCTGAATTAAGCAGAATACTCTCACCCTGTCAAGAGATCAGGGCTAGATCCAACACCGTTTTTTAGCTCACTGCACCATCCCAGTTTCAGAACCTGGCTGTATGCAAATTAGTCTGTTCCTGTCCCAGTGCATGATGGGAACAGGGCAAACCAAACTACAAAAGCCAATTCTTACACTGGGAAGGAAACAAGCTTCCGGGGACCGGTTTCTGGCATTACAGCCATCTTCGGCCCGGCTTGCTTGAATCCTGATGGTGCAATGAGCAAGGGACTCATGTCTGAGTATACCCTTCCACGCTTAGGGTGGACAAAAATATTTACAACAAGGGGTGGTGAGGGACAGAGTCTCTGAATTAAGCAGAATACTCTCACCCTGTCAAGAGATCAGGGCTAGATCCAACACCGTTTTTTAGCTCACTGCACCATCCCAGTTTCAGAACCTGACTGTATGCAAATTAGTCTATTCCTGTCCCAGTGCATGATGGGAACAGGGCAAACCAAACTACAAAAGCCAATTCTTACACTGGGAAGGAAACAAGCTTCCGGGGACCGGTTTCTGGCATTACAGCCGTCTTCGGCCCGGCTTGCTTGAATCCTGATGGTGCAATGAGCAAGGGACTCATGTCTGAGTATACCCTTCCACGCTTAGGGTGGACAAAAATATTTGTTTCCTTTCCAGTAAAGAATTGGCTTGGTAGTTTGGTCTGTCCTGTTCCCATGATGCACTGGGCCAGGGTCAGACTAATTTGCATGTAGCCAGGTTCTGAACTGGGATGGTTCAGTGAGCTAAAAAACGGTGATGGATCAAGCCCTGATCTTTTGACTGGGCAGGAGTGTTCTGCTTAATTCAGATACTCTGTCCATCACCACCCCCTTTTTGAATCGTTTTGGCCACCACAAGTGTGGAAGGGTATGCTCAGATGTGAGTCCCTTGCCCACTGCACCATCAGGATTCAAGCAAGCCGGGCCGAAGACGGCTGTAATGCCAGAAACCGGTAAAAAAAAAAAAAAACACCCGGAAGCTTGTTTCCTTTCCAGTAAAGAATTGGCTTGGTAGTTTGGTCTGCCCTGTTCCCATGATGCACTGGGCCAGGGTCAGACTAATTTGCATGTAGCCAGGTTCTGAACTGGGATGGTTCAGTGAGCTAAAAAACGGTGATGGATCAAGCCCTGATCTTTTGACTGGGCAGGAGTGTTCTGCTTAATTCAGATACTCTGTCCATCACCACCCCCTTTTTGAATCGTTTTGGCCACCACAAGTGTGGAAGGGTATGCTCAGATGTGAGTCCCTTGCTCACTGCACCATCAGGATTCAAGCAAGCCGGGCCGAAGACGGCTGTAATGCCAGAAACCGGTAAAAAAAAAAAAACCCGGAAGCTTGTTTCCTTTCCAGTAAAGAATTGGCTTGGTAGTTTGGTCTGCCCTGTTCCCATGATGCACTGGGCCAGGGTCAGACTAATTTACATGTAGCCAGGTTCTGAACTGGGATGGTTCAGTGAGCTAAAAAACGGTGATGGATCAAGCCCTGATCTTTTGACTGGGCAGGAGTGTTCTGCTTAATTCAGATACTCTGTCCATCACCACCCCCTTTTTGAATCGTTTTGGCCACCACAAGTGTGGAAGGGTATGCTCAGATGTGAGTCCCTTGCTCACTGCACCATCAGGATTTAAGCAAGCCGGGCCGAAGACGGCTGTAATGCCAGAAACCGGTAAAAAAAAAAAAAAAAAAAAACCCGGAAGCTTGTTTCCTTTCCAGTAAAGAATTGGCTTGGTAGTTTGGTCTGCCCTGTTCCCATGATGCACTGGGCCAGGGTCAGACTAATTTGCATGTAGCCAGGTTCTGAACTGGGATGGTTCAGTGAGCTAAAAAACGGTGATGGATCAAGCCCTGATCTTTTGACTGGGCAGGAGTGTTCTGCTTAATTCAGATACTCTGTCCATCACCACCCCCTTTTTGAATAGCTGTAAAAGAAAGGCAGACACAATATACCAACTATTGTGATTCTCTTTGCACTCATATAATGACCACAGAATAAAGAAAGTTTGAAAACCTTTTTTTAAATTTCATCAAGTTCTGAAAGCATTAGGTTTACAGCAATTAAACTGTCAATAACTAAAATTACAAAGAGCACATATCCATATAGAAAATAAATCAAGCCAACCATTTATGAGTCTAAAGGAAGGTAAGAAAAGGGAACATGCTAATCAGAAATTTCAGAATTTAGACATTTAAATGGAGTAAACTAAAGACGGAGAAAAATAAGGAACATACTCGAATGTCGCAATTGAAAAAAATACCCCTGAGATATGGGTAAGAGAAATAACTGATTTATGAGAACTCTGGGATACCATATAACTATGGGGAAGGTAAAAGTGGAACACGCTAAATATACAGAACCATCATTCAGTCAGCTTAAAGGTAGATAAAGATAAGAAACATCTATATTTCATGAACTTTATAGAGAATCGTACTTAAAGGAAGGGAAAAAATAGGAACATGCTAGAATAACAACGATAATGTATGACCTTTTCATTTAGTGGTGCGAAAGGCATGGAAATTCAAATATGCAAGAGTATGACTTTACTAAAGCAAAAGAAAGAAAAATATAGAAGATGCAGAGTAGACTTTCAGCACTATATTTACCTAGTATGGTGTGAAGACCAAAACTGGCCACGGGTCAGTTAAGGACGGGAGAAACCCCAAGGAAGGACAGTGGCCATTAGGCCAGCAGGTGCAGAATGGACACCCCAGGACAGGACAGGGAAACCAGATTAGGATCAGGACAGGACCACCAAGGTAAAACCAGCACCCGCAGTTCGGAAGCAACGCCTGCGCTTCACCCTCTCTGCAGCTATCAGTCAGAACCCCGATTGGGTTATCGAATTCCCCAGCAAAGTGCTCTGCCAGCACTTAAGTTTTCAAAACCTCCTTGGGTCTCTGAAAATTAGGGACAGAGTGCTCCGCAGCCCTCTGTATCAGTCACCTATTGTGTGCGTTGAGTCAGTGACAGGTCAGCTATTCAGACAAGTCGGACAATTTCTCTAGATAAACCTAGGCTAGTTATACTGTTTTCGGGTCAGTGTACCACCCCCCAAATGTTGCAAGTGTCAGAATCCCCAATTTCGATTGGTCCACAAGTAGGATAGGTCAACACACCAACCACATTTCACTTCTTCAAGACTTAATTAGCATACTCTGGGACCGCCTATTGAATTTGGGTTTCCCATGACATAAATCTTAACATTACAATAGCGCATCTCTGAATTATGATACATTTAGAACAGTTCAGCTTCTTCTGCTAGGCGAAGGTGCATCTTCCCAGGCACATCTTGGCTGGGACTTCGGGTTGGCAGGGTTTCAATGCCACCGGCAGAAGACTGTCATGCGCAGAAAGGCTGTTCAACATGGAGTATTTCCATCCCTCATGCTCACGTATTTTCAATACATGTAAAGTGAGCGAAAACAATTTAGAACATAGAAAATAAATGATTACACTGTATACCAGGAATCCCTATATGACTCCCCTTACTTTATATCAACTATAGTATTATTATTAGTGCGATATGAAACAGAAAGCATAAAGCGGCAGGACAAGCTTCAGCATGTGAGAACACCAAGCGGCCATTTTAAGTCAAGTGCACAAGCGCGAAAAGTTCTCACCAGAACTGCGAGTACGTCACGTCACGTGAGTGTGACCAACGCATGCGCAGAAGAAAACCCCGCCAAGCAGCGGCCATATTAATGACAAGCGTTGTTAAGGTTAATAAACACATATGCAAGCGGCTCTGGGACACCCAAAATGTCAGAATAACGGGGAAATTAGTAAGACAAAACATGTTGAATTAATCCATTATAGTTATTCGAGGTTCATGAGTACAAGCAAGATGCTTTACGTGCGAATTCTTGCTCCCTCAATCCCCTCTTTGAAGATATTTTATATCATCACAAAACAATTAGAACCAGATGCCAACTTAAATTTTTCCCAACTCAATCTCTTCCAACATTCGATTCAATTTCTCTTTGGTCTCTTTGTTAGGGTGAGATTTTTTCACCCTTTTATAAATCTGATTATTAAGTTCCTCTAATTCAAGTTCATCCACATTCTGTTTCACTCCTCTCTTGTTCACAGTATATTTCTTTTGGTGTTTGCGACATTTGCAACAGACAAATATGAGGAATATGACCAAACCTATTCCTGCAATTGGCATCAGTACCTTAATCAAAAAACTTTTACCTAAATTAGAAAAACAATGACCTACAGTGAAGAGACCATCAGTAAGTCTCTTCCAGGCACTGTCAACCTCCAGTTGTTTGAGTTCTTTTTCCGAATTTGTAATATTCCTTACATACCTTTTAATTTCCACACTTTTGTCAGGTATGTAAGTGCAACAATGTTGCGCTTTCAGCATTCTGCAGACTCCGCCCTCTTTTGCCAATAGAGTGTCAAGAGCAAGCCTATTCTGTAAAACCATAGATCTGATCGCAACCATTTCGGTATTGATCTTCAGAAATCCACCAGCAGTGTCAGTAGATAACCGATCCACTACTGTTGACAATTTGCAAATTCTGTGTGTGTTCAAAACCACTCCCACTGCAGGTATCAATGCACTAAATATATCACCCATTATTTCCCCTATACTTTCTCTTCTACTACGTACTAAAAAATTAGTGTTTTCACTGTTTCCAGCAATTTCATTCACATGGTATATTTTCGGGAAGACAATTCCGAAATAGCAGCTTCCATACCAGTGATCCGGCAATTTGAAATAAGCCTTGTTTCCACATATGTAGTAAATTCTGGGAAACACAGGTTCTGACCCATTTTTGAAACCCCAACCTCCAATTACCTTGTAATTGTGTTCACATTGACTGGAACTAATGAAAATGTTATTATAATAACTAGTCTTTTCTCTGCGAAGACAGAGTTTCCCTTTTCTTTCGAAATCCAGCAACAAAGCAGGATTAGATCCACCAGTTGAGGTGCTTCCCATGTTTTCAGCCCACTTAGGAGTTTTCTGTCTTTTATCATTTGCCTTTCTTTGGAAACTTTCTCTTCTTTTCTCTGCCATGTTTAGAAAAATGTTCTCTTGTTCATGTAATGAACAGGTCAAGTTATCTCTATGTGCTTCACCTAAATCTATGGTACCTATAGTCAGAAAATATTCTCCCATATAACGTGTTACATCACTTTTCGTATGTACAGGGTTCAGATTTCCACGTATAGGAAGTTCAGAAAATATCACGTCTGAGTTAGAGTAATAGTACTGTAACGGTCCTCTTTTATAGAATAAGCTAGCTAAAAAACTACAGGAAATTCCATATGTTAGTGGCAAGTGATGGTAGGTCACTCCCTCAGCTACAGAAGTTGGTAGCTTCATGCAAACATAACAGTCTTCTATTTCCATGGTTTCTACATAATGCACTAAAAGGTTTGCAAATACGTTTAAATGAGTCCTGTTCTTGATTCCGTGATAATGTAGTCCTTCCTCATCTGGTGCTTCTAAGTCCATTTTAGTTTGTCTAATGCTGAGTGCTTTCTCATGTCCTTCTGCACTTTGTGATGTCAGCTCTTCTGTGTCTTTTGTCACAGTCTTTGTAGAGTCAATATTAGTATCCTTACTCATCATATAAGGAATAGTAATTGTTAGTCCTATCCATAATATTAATACTAAAGCTATGCTACATACACATACCTTGCAGCATGTTTTACAACAATTGCGTCTAGGTCTTCCATTCACATTGGAATCAGACATTTTCGCCCAAAAGAAGCTTTCCAACCCCTCTTTGTAACTTTGCACAGGTTGCTTACACAAGGCAACTTCAGGTTGGCTCTTCTTCGGTAGACTGGTCAGCAGTCAATTCTTCATCACTTTCATCACTTATATCAAGATCCTCAAATTTCTCCAACACCAGGTAAGTCCATTCAGGATCACGATACTTATCGTTCAGTCTTTTTATTCAGGCACTTCTTCGTTTAGAGTTCTCTTCAGTTTGCTCTGTTTTACTGGAACCCTGTTTTCTTTGCTCAAGCTTCTCTTCTACTGTTTTCAGTCTAATTCTCAGTCTTTTGATGTACCTTGGTTCTCTATTCTTTTTCTTGAATCTTTTAACTGGCACTGTTGTTTGGCTTTCTTCTAATGCTCTTTTATTTTCATTCTGTTGTGGCACTACTGCTTCTTCTTCTTCTTCCCTTTCTATCTGACTAGTCCCAGGTCTTGTTTCAGTTCCTTCTGCCTGGTTGCTAAGCTGGCCTTGTTCAGGTGTATACTGGATTTGACATTTGGACGTTTCAATTTCTGTGTCCTGAGCACATTCGTCTATTTCTATCTGATCCTGTTCAAGCACTTCGAACCTTTGATTTTCTTCCGCTTGAACTTTTGCCCTAATTTCTATCTGTCCCTTTTCAGTCTCAGGAGTTCTTGGAGGTGTGTCGATAACCTGTTCTGTCCCTATATGACCTTCTTCCTCATCAGATTTTACATGGATTTCGATAATCTGATTATCTTCTTCTATTCCTATCTCCTCCTCACTATCCCACTCTCTGTCTGAGTATGTTTGGCTTCTGGTTCTTATTGGATCAAATGCCAGGTCGATTACTGGGATCCATACATCTTGACTGGTGCTCGGTTGTTCGTCATCAGCTACTTCAGGACCAACATCTGGAGACCCCTCAGCTGGACAACCTTCAGCGTCAGTTTCTTCGTCTTCGGTTACCTTCTTCGTATGGCTGGCATGGATCCACTTTGGCACACCGGCACACTTCACCGCTGTTGTGATTACCAGAATCACTTGTCTTGGTTTTCCCCACTTCGGTGCAAGGCAACTTGATCGGGTGTGTTTCTTTAGTACCACCCAATCACCTGAATTCAGATTATGGACTGGAGTTGCTGGCCTGGCGACGGCGTCTTCCCCAATCTGGTAAGAGATAGAACGCACTTGGTCACCCAGTTGCTTCCAGTACTCTAGTACCAAATCATCAGAAATGCTTATCAGTTTGTGTCCTGGTACCCATGCTTGTCGTATTACTCTTCCCATCAGGATCTCATGGGGACTCAGGCCTGTCTTTCGGTCTGGAATACTTCTGATTCCCATTAGGACAAGTGGTAAAGCCTCTATCCAGTTCATGCCAGTAGATTCACACATCTTTCCTAGTCTCGACTTGATAGTGCCATTCAGTTGTTCCACCACTCCAGAAGCATCTGGGCGATATGCACAGTGCAGTTTTTGAGACATTTTGAATGCTTCACAGATCTGACCAATTATTTCATTCTGAAAATGCCCACCTCTGTCTGATTCAATTGCGACTGGAAAACCGTACCTAGGTATTAGTTCCCGCAATTGCCGGGTAAGCCTCCACCCATTTTGAAAATAGGCAAACAATGACAAGGACGTATCTCATTCCTTTACAAGGGGGTAACTGTATGAAGTCAATTTGTAACCTTATAAAAGGACCTTCTGCTTTCCCAATTTTACCCAGTGAAACTACTGTTTTCTTCCCAGCATTGTATTGCTGACATGTCAAGCACCTCTGGCAGAGTGCCTCTGACACTTTCCTGAATTTTGAATTGAACCATGTCTGTTTAAAAACACGAACCATGGCATCCCTACCAATGTGCGCATCTCCATGTATTAACCGGGCCATAAGAGCAAGCAAGCTATCAGGCAATACTAGGCATACCATCAGAGCAAACAATGACACCATCCTCGTTCCTCTGTTGACAACCAAACTTTCTCCATCTTCTCTTTTCCTTTGGTCCTGCAGCATTCTGTAAATCTCTCAGTTCCTCCCAGGTTTGTACATTCTCAAACACCATAAGTTGGCAGCTGTTTCCGCTTCCCCCCAATTTGATATTGACTGACATTTTATGTCTTGCACAATGTTGAGCCAGTTGGTCAGCATATCGATTACCTGCTGTCACATTGTCATCGCCAGATTTGTAAGCAGCACACTTGACCACTGCCAATTCTTTTGGTAACTGGATAGCTTCCAGTAATTCCTGTACCACTTTCCCATTTCTGATAAGGGTGCCTGAAGAAGTCAGGAACTCTCTTTGCAGCCATAATTGGCCGAAGTCATGCACAACCCCGTAACCATATTGGCTGTCAGTATATATGGTTACTCTTTTATTTTTCCCAACTTTACAGGCTTTTGCCAATGCAATAAATTCGGCTACTTGTGCAGGCTTTACTCCAAATAGATAGGATGCTTCTACGGCACATGATATTGTAACTACAGCATAGGCAGCACTTAGGCCTCCATCCTCATGTCTCACACATGAGCCATCCACAAACAGCTCAAAATCTTCTGCAGGCAGGGGCATTTCCTTGATATCTGGGCGTGGTTTGGTACTAAACTCAGTCAGGTCAATGCACTCATGCTCAACTTCTCCCTTTGCTTCTGCAATCAGTGAATTTGGTAATAGGGTAGCTGGATTCAGTATGTTACACCGAGTAATGGTTACATTTGCTGCACCCACAAGGATCCTCTGATATTGAGTCAGCCGACTAGGTGTGAGATACTGGGTTTTAGTTCTGGTCAGTAAGATTACAACTGCATGTGGAACATACACAGTTACAGGATGTCCCATAATGATGGATTCACTCTGTTCAAGACTCATGCAAGTTGCAGCTACTGCTTTCAGACATCCGGGTAATCCAGCAGCCACTGGATCCAAAGTAGCAGAGAAGTATGCTACTGGACGTCTAGTCAAACCATGCTCTTGAGTTAAGACTGACAGTGCATAATTGGCTCAGGTATCACACAACAGTGCAAATTCTTTCGAATAATCAGGCATTCCTAATGCGGGAGCTGTACACAGACATTCTCGTAATTTTGTAAACGCTGTCATGCTTTCCTCATCCCATTCCACTGGGTCCTTTGCTCCTTTCTTTGTCATATCCTACAACTCCAAGGAACATTCTGATTTCTTTCTGAGTATTGGGTAAATGCATGTTTCGAATTATTCTAATTCTTTCTGAAGTAACTTTCCTGATACCCTTCTCTATCTGGTGCCCCAAATATTTTACTGAAGTGGTACAGAACTGTAGTTTGTCAGGTAATACTTTATGTCCTCCTTCACCTAAGTGGTTCAGTAAGGCAATGGTGTCAACAACACAGTCTGTCTGACTTTTAGACGCCACCAAGAGGTCGTCTATATATTGCACCAAAACTGATTCTCCAGGTAAAACCAAGGATTCAAGGCACTTTTTCAGAATCTGATTGAAAATCAAGGGGCTTTCTGTATACCCTTGAGGGACGCGATTCCAGACGAACACGTGACTGTCGAATTCAAATGAGAATAGAAATTTGCTGTCTGGATGCAATGGGATTGAAAAGAATGCGTGACATAAGTCAATAATGGTGAACCACTCAGCATTCCATGGAATTTGATACAAGATCACTGCTGGGTTCGGAACAATAGGACAGCAAGGAACAACTATTTTATTTACCTTTCTTAGGTCCTGCACTACCCTGTACTTCCCACTAGGTTTCTTGATTCCGATTATGGGCGAGTTACAAGGACTACTCAACACTTCTTGTATGATGTTTGCTTCTAGCAATCTTTTTATTTCAATGGCAACTCCGGCTTTCACTGCTGCACTCATTTTGTATGGTTTAGTATTTGGGTAAACTGCATCGTCCTTTATGGCTATTTTAATTGGGTCTACATTTGCCATTAATCCTACATCTTTTCCAGTAAAATCCCATACTTCTGGTTTCACTGTCTGTTGGAGTTCTTCCGGTAAGTCTTGTATTGTCAGTCTTTTAATTTCTGAGTCAGGTCTTATTAACATTAATTTGTATATTCCATCTTCGTCTGGGGTTTGTATTTCGAAGCCCTTTGGTGTGCAAAAGATGGTACAGTTCATTTTACACAACAAATCACGTCCCAATAGGTTTACAGGACTGGAATCACAGACAACAAATCTATGCAATTCTTTGTAATCTCCATGGGCTCAGTAACTGGGGTACTAATCAATTGATTAGATATGCCCACTACTTGGATCGCTTCTCCCGAGAGGGGTAGGTTTGGAACGTCTGCTGTTCTTACATTTCCTTCAACCTTTCCTTCAATGTATGGCCCTGACTGGTCTACCGGCAAGGAGGCGCCAAGTACGCACTCCGCGTCCTCCCCCTCAGGCACCGTCAGTAAGGTTCATCACAGAGGAAGGTATCATTCAACAAAAATTGCGAAGTTGTTGCATTTCCATCCTCCTTTCCTCCCCACACCTCGATATCTTCACCCTGCTGTGCTTTGCCCTTAAAATTCGGTCTAGGTGCACGGGGCAACTGATTCTGTTTTACCTGTTGCTGGGTCTTTCTTGGTCTCTCATTCTGCGTCTGTGGATTTAAATCATTAATTTGGATGTTACCATTCTGTGCGTGTGGACACTCGTCTCTCCAGAGCCCTATCTGTCGGCACCCGTGACAGGGGAACTTCTTTTTGGCCTCCTCTCGGCTCATTTTTACTTTGGGCTTCCCTCCACCCCCAGAACCTTGATTTTGGGTATTACTGTTCATTTTACTCAACTGCTTTTCCTGTTGTTCTGCTAATTTTACTTGTGCCCACATGACCTTTTCCTTTAATGCCTTTCGTTTGTCAGCCATCTCATCCTCACAATATTTGGCATATCTCAAAACCTCATCAATTTTCTTAGACTGCCAACAGATTTTATTGTCTTTGATCCATTGGGAAATTTCAGGTCTTAAACCTGATACAAACCTGTAAATGAAATGGGTCATGTCCTTCATCTCAATGTTATCTATGCCGCTGTACGTTTTGAACACTTGTAACAGTCGTTCATAATAAGAATGCACAGTTTCATCTCTATCCTGGGTAGTTCTATCTATCCGGTCCAATCAGTTTCCTTTGCAGGCACTTTTCCCTTCAGATGCAACATTACCCGATTGTATTTTTTCATTACATCATCGGAAGGAGCCCCTGTGATAGGGTCCCTCGGGAATTCCTTACTAGGCCAATCAATAGCAATTTTACATTCTGTCCACAAATCTACAGGAACTACAATATCGAAAAACCCATCCAGATCCTTCCACAGGCATTTTTGTACCTTCACAAACCTTTCTACCTGTCTGTACCAATCTACAGGCTTTTCTCGTATTTTCGGATAGTCATTGGTAAAGGACACAATATCCTGTCGGGACCATGGAACATGCACATACTTTCCACCTGGTACTTCTCGCATAGGATATAATTTCTCTGCCTTGTCTGCTTCTTTTAAAACATACTCAGAAGTCATCTGTTTTGATCTAATTTCCTCCTTTTTCTTTGCCCATCTGGCTTTCCATTTTTCTAATTCTCCCCATTTTTGCAACAGGTTCAACAATTCTCTGATCTGCACCTTTTTCCCTGACACGTTCATGTTTTCCAAATCCTTGTCTGAAAACTCTGCTCTGTAGGGATTCTGCAACGCTTTTGATTTCTCAATATCTATCCCCATACTAGCCGCGGTGTCCATTCATTTCTCATGGAACACCCTGGTATTACGGGTGATACTCTTGCAGAATCAAAAAGCATTCCAACAACTTGCTGAGCAGTAATCCGGCGGCTAGCCATTATCCTTACAAATAAAAGAGTCTGCACAAACAACTCAACAACCCCAACACTGCGCAAAGTAAGATAAAAAATGTAAGACTTTTTCACAAAAAACTATATTTAGAAAAAATATACAATTCACTTACAAGACACAACTACACTCACCAGCACCTACTCTGCAAAGATACAGCAAATAGGCAACGATATCCCACTAGAAAGAAGAAAAAAAAACTACAGAAGGACACATCAAAAACAAATGCAAAACATGTTTTACAATCACAACAAACAGAAACCAAACATACTCGTATTACTACACACTTTGCAAAATAAACAATTACAATACAATTGAACAAAAAAAAGTCTCTTACCAAACACATGCAACTACAGAAACAGCAGAACATCAGAACCACCAAAAACGGAACCGCACACTGCAACAATCTAAAAAAAAAACAATACACATTAGAAGAAACAAAAACAACACACATTACAACAGGCTATGTCACAGGGTATGTCACAAATGGGGTGTCTGTCCCCAATGAGGGAAGATTATAAATCATTATAAACGTGGGCCCCCTGGAAGCAACCCTACGGAGGGCAGGGAGGCCAAATAAAGACACGGCAGAACATACTGAAAACAAATGGGCCCAAGGAAGCAACCCTTGGCCAAGGGGTCGCTCCCTATAAAAAACAAAAACCTGGAGTATAGTGGGCTTTTCTATCCCCCCCCGGGACCAGAAACTGTAAAAAGAAACAGCCACTCCGCCCCCGGGGGGGGGGGGCAGAATAGTTTACAATATTTATAATGCCCCCTGGAAGCGACCCTTCCCCAGGGGTCGCTTCCTTTATAAATATACTAAAATCCCTGGTGTCTAGTGGGCTTTTCTACACCCCCTGGGTCCAGATGTGGCCCAAAAAACGGCTGATGGGGCAGACAAGTCTAAAAAAAATTATGGGCCACTAGGAAGCGACCCTTCCCCAAGGGGTCGCTTCCTTTACAATTATAAATAAATCCCTGGTGTCTAGTGGGCTTTTCTGCCCCCCCTGGGTCCAGATCACGCGCTAACATGGGCGATCTGCCCCCAGGGGGGGGCAGAAAAGTCTACACTACATTTTTATGGCCCTGGAAGCGACCCTTGCCCAAGGGGTCGCTTCCTTTACTAATAAAAACACAATCCCTGGTGTCAAGTGGGCTTTTCTGCCCCCCCTGGGTCCAGATTCCCGAATAAAACGGTCTATCTGCCCCCAGGGGGGGCAGAAAAGTCTAAACAAATAATAAATGCCCCAGGAAGCGACCCTTTCCCAAGGGGTCACTTCCTTTTATCAAAAAAAATAATCCCTGGTGTCTAGTGGGCTTTTCTGCCCCCCCCTGGGTCGAGATCGCTCGCTAAAACGAGCGATCTCGACCCAGGGGGGGCAAAAAAGTCTGACCTGCAATATTATGGCCCTAGGAAGCGACCCTTGCCCAAGGGGTCGCTTCCTTTTAAACAAAAAACCATCCCTGGTGTCTAGTGGGGCATTACTGGTGCAGGATCGTGACGCTGTGCGCGATCCTGAACCAGGAATGCCCTGCATTGGAACCTCAGGGGAGAGGAAACAGTGTTTCCTCCCCCGTGATGCCTCAAGGCACCGAGTAATGGCCCCCCACCCCACTGGAGAGCAGGAAACAGACCTACCTGCTCGACGCGCTGGAAGCAAATGGCTTCCAGCGCGTCTGGCACTTCCTGATGACGTCGGCGTGCGCGACAGCGCGCTGACGTCACCAGGAAGTGCGGAAGGGCGGGGGGAGCAGCGCAAAGTCTTCCGCTGCCACCCCCACTACTGCCACCACGATCGGAGCCCCAGGGGGGGAGCGACAGCGCTCCCCCGAGGGCTGTCCTGATGACGGAGCGGTTCCGTCATCAGCACAGCCCAACCGATGCTGATGACAGAACCGCTCCGTCATCAGCATCGAAGGGGTTAAGGACGTGTTGGCGGCAATACCCAATCGACCCACAGAGATTTCGGCCCTGGTAGACATGGTGCTTGAAATAGACTTTCGGCAAGGCGAAAGAAAAGGCTAGAAAAGAAAAGATTTTAGACCAACAGTTCCCAGGTTTGACCGGGTGAGAACAGAGAATAATCGAGGTCATGATGGAGAATCTGGTGTGGAACAGATGCAGATCGGAACTATACGTGGTCCTTTGTCAAAGGAAGAGAAAGAGAGAAGGTGGCCCAACAATCTCTGTATCTATTGTGGGTCAGGAGGCCATTTTGTGAGAAACTGTCAGAAGAAACCTAAAACGACCTTCAAGCCGAAGGAAAACTAGCAGCACCACCTGTTGGGGGAGTTGAACAGGTGGATGCGTTACAACATAAGACTCCGGAGGAACATCGAGTGGCCAATACCTTGCAGTCAGCGGCGCCTCATCTCATTTTGTCAATGGAGATAAGGTTTAGAGACATCGTATTGACAGAAGTTTCCGTGATGATAGATTCTGGGGCCACGGGGAACTTTTGCGACCTAAAATTCGCAAATAAGATGGGAATACAAGCGATCAAAAAATCCAAGAGTGAACCCGTCAGAGCAGTCGATGGGACCAACTTATCATCTGGTCCAAAAGTGAGTCACACGGAAGTCATACATCTTCTTTCTAATGATGGGCATGTAGAAAAGATCCAATTCAACCTGATCGATGCGCCTCAATTTGAATTAATGCTTGGGCTTCCCTGGCTCACTGAACATTACCCGATGATTAACTGGAGTACAAGAACCATAAGAATGAATTCAAATTATTGTCTAGAAAATTGTTTTGGAAGCCACAAAAGAAAACAAGAAGAAAATCCAGCCTATTCGTTGTGTCAAATTGGAGAATCCATATGTGTCATCGACACTCAAGAAATTCCGGAGGAGTATAAGGAATTTGAAGAAGTATTTAATGAAGTGGAAGCAGAGCAAATCCCTCCCCATCGAACGCACGACTGCAAGATAGAATTTGAGCCAGGTTCGAATTAACCATGCAACAGAGTGTATGCCCTAACAGAGAAAGAACACCATCATCTGAAAGAGTACTTGGAGAAGTACTTGTCCAACGGATTTATTCGGCCTTCGCAATCTCCGGTGTCGTCACCATTATTTTTTGTGCCGAAAAAGGAGGGAGATTTGAGGCTGTGCATCGACTACCGCACCAGCAACAAGATCACCAAGAAGAATCGGTACCCCTTACCTTTAATTTCAGTCTTGTTGGACCAGGTAAAGGGGGCTCGGATATTCACCAAGCTCGACCTGAGGGGAGCCTATCATTTGGTTAGAATGTGGGAGAGCGACGAATGGAAGACTGCCTTTCGGACGAGATTTGGATTATTCGAGTACCAGGTGATGCCCTATGGGCTATGTAACTCTCTGGCAGCCTTTCAACACTTTATAAATGACGTCCTGAAGGAGTACATCGATCAATAGGCTATAGTGTACATCGATGATAGTCTTATTTACTCCTCTGATACTAAAGAACATCAAGATCAAGTTAAAGCAATTCTTCAAAAGCTAAAAGATAATCGACTGTTTGTGAAATTGGAAAAATGTGCGTTCAGCGTCACCCAAGTAGAATTTCTGGGTTTTGTCATTTCGCCTGATGGAATTCTCATGGATCACAAGAAGATCGAAGCAGTGACTAAATGGAAGTCTCCAACAAGCGTCAAGGAGCTCCAGAGCTTTATCGGACTTGCTAATTTCTACCGACGGTTCATTAGTGAATTCTCACGAAACTTTTTACCTCTCACTAAGCTGTTAAAGAAAGGTATCCAATTCGAATGGACGAAAGAATCAGAGGAGGCCTTTGAAGCCCTGAAGTAGAATTTCACTTCGGCGCCCATTCTACAACACCCAGACCCGGCCGAACCCTTTTATGTGGAGACGGATGCCTCAGATCAAGCGGTAGGAGGAGTCTTATCCCAGCGAAATATGGTAACCGGACAACTACATCCAGTTGCCTACAGATCAAGAAAATTGACTCCTGCCGAAATTAATTACACCATCACAGAGAAAGAATTATTGGCGATCAAGGATGCCTTCAAAGAATGGCGCCCTTATCTCATGGGAGCTCGGCATCAAGTGACTGTGTTTACGGACCACCGTAACCTGAGGTTTTTGAAGACCGCCAGAACACTTACCCTCCGGCAGCTGAGATGGTCACTGTATTTTGCGGATTACGACTTCGTGATCACTTATAGACCAGGAGCTCAAAATGGTAAAGCAGATGCCTTATCAAGAATAGATACGGAGATCCAGAAAACCCCTCTGGAAAATCAATCAATCATTCCGAATGAAAGAATTATTGGAGCTGTAACGTCAATCAATCTATGAAAAAGACATCTTAGAAATGATGGATATGGAAGCCATGCGGAATTGGGTGGAGGAGGGAGAAGATAGAAGAATCATTCATCAATTGCCATACTTTCAGGATACCTTGTTCATACCCACCAAGGAATTGCAGTTGAAGGTTATGCAAGATTGTCATGATGCGAAATTAGCTGGTCACAAGGGAGAAGCGAAAACAAAAGAGTTAATAAAACAACATTACTGGTGGCCAGAAATGTCTAAGGACATTGAAGAATATGTTAAGACATGTGAGGTTTGTGCTCTGGGAAAATCTGAACGACTGGCCCCTAAGGGATTGCTTCAACCTTTGTCCACCCCACCTTATCCCTGGCACACAGTTTCCTTAGATCTCATCACAGATTTACCCCTTAGTCAAGGATACAACCCAATATTGGTAGTAGTTGACTCATTTACCAAAATGACTAATTTCACTGCTTTAAAAGGGGTTCCAAGTGCCAAACAGTTAGCGACTCATTTCAGTACCGAAATAGTTAGGATACATGGAATTCCCAAAATTATAATCTCTGACAGAGGGGCTCAATTCATTTCCCGATTCTGGAAATCTTTTATGGAAGGATTGGGAACTGAAGTGAGGTACTCTACAAGCTACCACCCAGAAACCGATAGTCAAACCGAGAGGGTGAACCAAGAGCTAGAACAATACCTGAGACTATTCCTTTTAAAACAAGGTGGAAATTGGTCGGATTATCTGTGGGCGGCAGAATTTGCCCATAATAATGCTCAGAATGCATCCACTGGTTATTCCCCGTTTTACATGAATTATGGTAGACACCCAAACTCCACCATCAGGCAAACAGAAAAAACTGTCCCAGCAGTTGCAGAAATAGTCAGCCCACCTAGAACAGGTCCATCTTAGCGAAAAAGAAAATCTAGATCTGGCTAAAAAGAAATATAAGAGCTACGCAGACAGGAAAAGGCGCGAGGGCCCCCCATTACAGATAGGGGATCAAGTCTGGTTAAACACAAAGAATCTTAGGTTAAAAGGCAATCGAAAATTTCAACCAAGATTTATTGGGCCATATCCAGTCGAGGAAAGGTTGAATCAGGTGACTTATCGAATCTCACTTCCAGCCAAAATGAAGATCCACCCAGTCTTCCATGTCTCCTTGTTAAAGAAGGCTCCAATTAATCTGCGAAAAACAATTCCTCCTAAACCAGTGCAGTTGGAAACTGGGCTAGAATTTGAGGTGAAAGAAATCCTAGATTCAAAATGGTCCAAGGGACAATCGTATTTCTTAATAGACTGGAAAGGATATGGTCCAGAGGAACGATCTTGGGAAAGAGAGAACGATGTTCATGCGCCCAGGTTGATAAGGATGTTCTATCAGCGATTCCCTACTAAACCAAGACGGGAGGAACCTGCTTTGTTGGGGGGGTACTGTCAGGACCCTCACGCCTTAAGTGTCAACTGTGATGCACGCTAGGTCGTGGAAGAAGAGAGTAACTTTAACGCAGGGTTCTTGGTCTGGGCTGATGCGAATTCGGCACTCTAAGATGGCGGCCGGAAGCGCGTTCAGCCCAGCGGTCTAGTCTTCTATCTAGTTGCCGCTACAGTCCAGGTGAAGCGCGCGCTGATTATCATCTGCACACTTCACTGAGTTTCTTGGTCGGAGCAGACGTGAGTTTCGAGTGAGGAGAGAGTCGCAGTGTAAAAGTATTTGAAAACCAAAGTTCTAGTCAGAAGATTAGTTTGTCGCAGTATACCATCTTCAGAGAGCATTTTCGTCCGACTTCAAGGCTGAACTTGAAGACGTTGACGGAGTTCGGAGTTTCCGCCACGAGTTAGGACTCAGCTAACTTGTTGAGTATCTGAGGAGGAGAAACATGAAAAGACTGAGATAAGTGACAAAGAAATTTGTACAGAGCTTGCAATATAATAAAGACTTGTATCGAATATAAGGAGAGTTAAAGCGTACTAACCACAAAACAACTTGATTTCCTTGTGACCTACAAGAAAAGGAGATTTATGAGTTAGTTAAAGAAATAAGGAAAAGGAGAACACGTAAAAACACATAGCATAAGTAAGTATAGAGAACACAGGTTAATAGAATAGTCAGAGTAGAGTAGCGAACAGCTAATAATCTTTCTATGATTAAAACACACAGGAGAGCACTTACCAAGAAGGGAGAGCCCTAGGAAGATAACTGATTAAAGAGTTCCTGAAGAGAATAGAGGAACAGAATAGTTATCATACACCTACAAGCAGCACAGAAGAGAGGCGCGATCTTGGGAGCACACTGGTAGGTGTAGAGATAAGAAATAGAATATTAGTAAGGTAGAGTAGGAACACAACAGGTATTAATGTTTCTTGTCCCCACAGGTACCAGCCGTAACTAAGGTCTGCGGGTCGGACAGGATAAAAGGAGCCAGCCAGGACAGTCTCTTCATCTCTCTCTCAGTTTATTATTTTATCCAATCCCCCTTCCCTCCAAGATAACAATTGAGAGACTTGTTCATATCGAGCTCTGGGTTATTGTTCGGGGTGGTTTGGGGAATAGGCATCTCTGTTCCTGTGCAGACCAAAAAGAGAGAGTTTTCTCGGATCCTGATACAGAGCTTCAGAAAAAGCAATCTTCCAGGGATTCTGAGGCACCATGTTAGTTTGCCAAATTAGGTTTTTCAGTAAGCCTTGTTTTTGTGGCGCATGCTGAGTACATATATTTGAAGAGGGTAGCTTTCTGCACTGGGAGTTGATTGCTCAGCATGAATTTCAGCCTGATCTGGGCTGGAAACGTGTGGTTAGGAAGCTTAAACAGTGAGAAACAAGCGCTTCTGTTTCGAATACTGTATAAGATTCTTGTTCAGAAACAATGCTTTTCACAGTGATGACAACCCGATCATCAGAAATACTACCATGATTGATAATATAATCCATGCTGATTTTAAATACATAAGGAACTGGTAATGTTTCTGTAGGCCCAAAAATATCAAATGGGACAATTATTCCAAACAATTCCATCTAGGACAGGAAATACAAAAACGTTTACAAGGGACAGGTCGCTTTGAACTTTATGTGAAGAAGGGTGATGCTTCAGTACCTCAGCTACCAGTTCAACAGCAGAGCATTCTGGGAGATAATGTGAATTTAGGAGCAAAAAGAAAACTGACAAAGCCAAATCGAATGAATAGGAAAACAAGTGAAAGGGTGATCCATAATTAGGACAATGGTGGAATCAGATAAGTCTCTTTCAGCCAAAAAATAAATACACCTATCACATGCAATGAAGTAGGGGATGAATCCAAGGAAAAGCCATCAATGTCAGCAAAATAGCCAGAGGCAGTCTGTGCAAAAACAGGAACCTCACAGGGAAAAAAGAGGCTGTTGGTACTGCCAAAAGTGGTTGATAATAAAAAACTTTTTTGTTGGGGATGGCAGTTGAAAACTGTGAATTCACATATGCTGTGTTTAGGGTATTTGCAGGTGCAACACTATCTGATATCCCCCACTGGGAAACATAATTTTCTTCATTATTTACTGCTTGTAGAGGAATTTTCTATATTGTAGTGAGAGGAGACAGCTAACTAACCAGTAGCCCTCTTAGCCTACTGTGTAGGACTGTTCACATGGTGTGGTTTGGTATTATCGATGGACACAAATAATTTCTGTCTTCACCCAGCAAGTGGTCGCAAAATCACTTTTCTGGTACTTGCAATGCCAAGGACTGGCACCGATGTTTTGTAAGATGGGCCGAAAATATTCACTCCAACAAGATCCCCAACTTTAGGAATCAAGACAGGAGCTGCTGGTTGCACCTTCACTTCTTCAGTGGCAGAACATTTAGTAGTTTCCTTTGAACACTCATCTCAGAAGTCTTGCAATACCTGTAAAACAGCAAAATGTTCATTGAGGTCAAAAGGCATATCTGCTACCACTGTGCCAGGAATATCAAAGTCATCTGGACATCTGGAGGTCGAACAAAACTTCATAGGGAGTACTGTCACCCAAGGTTCTTCCAGGCAGATTATTTAAAGCTCTCTGGACTCCATACAGGTGATGGATCCAATTATGACCTAAACCTAATACTTTAGCTGTTAGAAACTGCTTCAAGTCACATTTTTCCCTCTCAACTAGTGAATTCCCTCCAGGATGTTCGGGGGAGAAATAATGTATAGCCACACTTAGGGTTCCCATTGTATCCCTGGAAGACCAAGATGAAAACGCTGATCCCTAGTCCAAGTGGAATGTAGCTACTGCACAGGTTGTGATATAAAATGAACAGATCCATTATAGCAGTACGAGCGCCAGCTGATTGCTGTGGCCAAACCCATAGAAATCTAATACATGAATTCACTGCCAACTGAATAGAATAAACTTAAATGAACGATCCAAATTGAGAGGACCGCAATGGTCAAGATTCACACAAGACAATGATTTGTTTGAAACTAAGAGAGGTGTCTGCAGTGGGCAAGCTGTGGTAGAACTTTTAAATTGCTGACAAATGTCACAGCTAAAGACATATAATTATGTCTGTTTGTAGAGACCATGCCACCAATAGCATTTCTATAATAAGGAAACTGTAGCTGCCGCTCTAGCATGGACAGATGCTACCCCATATGTTTCGCTATGATTAATTCTAGCCTGTGGTCTTTATTTGGTATCACTGAACCCCCACTCCAGGTATAATAGCAAAAGGTATGTTTTGGGCACTCAGTAGGTAGGGCTATTTTGCCAGCAATGCTTTGGGGAATAGTGTGCCAGTGTGTGAAGCATTGACAGCTACCATGATGTCCCCATCCACTCTCATGTGTGAACAAGTAATGGCAGCAACTACATTAGTCCGAACTGCCTCCATTGTAGCTTCATCATCCAGTGAATTCTATGCAGCATGTATTCCAACACATTGGTAACTCAATGTATGAAGTACATGAGCCAGAGTCAAACATTCTTTAATATGTGCTACCTTTTCCCCTAACATTTTATGCTTGATAGTGTTCTCTTTTGAGTCTCTGAATCCATTCAAGCACCAATAATGTAAATGCTCATTGAAGGACTGGACAAAGTAATAACAATCACACACTGAGTGTGGGGAATTCAGGATCAATATTTTCTAGTGCCAGAATCTGAGCTTTGAGTTCAGTCAGCTGAGCTTTACAATCTCCTAGAGATTGTGTAAAGGTTTTTTTAAGTGAAATTCTCTATTCCTCATGACTCAGCACACAGCTGCACAGGCTACTGATTATTGCTGTTTGGTACCAACAGAGGGCTTGACTGAACCCTCAGTACATACAATAAAGGCATACTGGTCAAGAGAAAAAAATTCACTGGACACAGTGTATTCTAGTTCATATTGGAGGAATTCTTTTGTTTGCATGGTGGGGTCAAAGACATAGTTTATATCAGTAGCTTTTAAGGAGGTGGCCCACTGTATGCATCTAGTTTCAAGGCTTTCACATTAGGTATACTGGCCTTTGCAACAGCCCCTACGACTAGAATGGGTGTAACCATGATTATGTGTTTCCCCTGAGCCAACGATATTTCCTTCATAACAACTTTCTGAACTGCAGTCAATATGTTTGTGTAGGCGCAAAACGCATTTGAATATAAATTAGATTTATATGAATTACATACAGTATCTCCTTTGTTGAAAGTGACTTATGTTTTGCTAGTGGCTCCCACAATTATGCAGGTCACCAAAGTTGTTGAATTGACACATGTATGTCAGTGTCTGGATGCAAGCATGTCTGTTTGCAGTGTTCTCAGAGTCAGTGTATGTTCTGATGTCCAATGTGCGCTTGAGAAGTCTGGACATGTTAATTCATGAAATGGTTTCACCTGTTCTGCATAATCCATTATGTATTTTCTACCAAAGTTGAGAAAATTTAAAAGTGATGGTATCTTTTTGATTGTATATGGTGAGTGTAGGAGTGCACGTTTTTCTAGGAAATGTGATGAAAGACTTTTTGCCTTTATTTAACAACTTGCATCCCCAAAAAGACACTGAGATTGGCAAATTTAGTTTTTGGGTATTTGAGTTTGTAGTCATGTTTAGCAAATCACGAAACTATGCAATCTACTCTATCTATATGAGTGGTTAAGTCATCATTCATAAGGTATAAGTCATCAACATAAGACAGTGTATCTTAGTCAATTCCATGTAAAATTGATGTTGATTGGGCAGAGAACAGACCAGGGCTGTCTTTTACACCTGAGGGAGTTAGAAAAATATTTTTTGATTCCCCAAACAGTTAATATGGTTAAATGCCTGCTTTCAGGTGCTATGGTTTGGCAGAAAAAAGCCACTGGGAATGTCCAAAGTTGTTTTTTTATAATTAGCTGGAGAATCACATTCTTCCGGTGGACCTGGTCATAGGTAAGTATTCCATTTTCCCCCAAAATGACTTTACTGGTATGAGGTATTGATAGAGCGCACAGGTTACCCGACTATAATTTTACCATATACGTATTGGGCCCATAAACTTCCATACATCATATTTATTAATCAGGTGACCTTACACTCTACTACCAGTAACCCTTGTTCCTTCCTATTTATTCGAACTGTACCCGACTTACCAATCCACCGTTACGGGTACCTATGACCACAATGGATCAGGGAGCTAGCTGTAAAAGAAAGGCAGACACAATATACCAACTATTGTGATTCTCTTTGCACTCATATAATGACCACAGACTAAAGAAAGTTTGAAAACCTTTCTCTAAATTTCATCAAGTTCTGAAAGCATTAGGTTTACAGCAATTAAACTGTCAATAACTAAAATTACAAAGAGCACATATCCATATAGAAAATAAATCAAGCCAACCATTTATGAGTCTAAAGGAAGGTAAGAAAAGGGAACATGCTAATCAGAAATTTCAGAATTTAGACATTTAAATGGAGTAAACTAAAGACGGAGAAAAATAAGGAACATACTAGAATGTCGCAATTGAAAAAAATAGCCCTGAGATATGGGTATCAGAAATAACTGATTTACGAGAACTCTGGGATACCATATAACTATGGGGAAGGTAAAAGTGGAACACGCTAAATTTCCAGAACCATCATTCAGTCAGCTTAAAGGTAGATAAAGATAAGAAACATCTATATTTCATGAACTTTATAGAGAATCGTACTTAAAGGAAGGGCAAAAATAGGAACATGCTAGAATAACAACGATAATGTATGACCTTTTCATTTAGTGGTCCGAAAAGCATGGAAATTCAAATATGCAAGAGTATGACTTTATTAAAGCAAAAGAAAGAAAAATATAGAAGATGCAGAGTAGACTTTCAGCACTATATTTACCTAGTATGGTGTGAAGACCAACCCTGGCCACGGGTCAGTTAAGTACGGGAGAAACCCCAAGGAAGGACAGTGGCCAGTAGGCCAGCAGGTGCAGAATGGACACCCCAGGACAGAACAGGGAAACCAGATTAGGATCAGGACAGGACCACCAAGGTAAAACCAGCACCCGCAGTTCGGAAGCAACGCCTGCGCTCCACCCTCTCTGCAGCTATCAGTCAGAACCCCGATTGGGTTATCGAATTCCCCAGCAAAGTGCTCCGCCAGCACTTAAGTTTTCAAAACCTCCTTGGGTCTCTGGAAATTACGGACAGAGTGCTCATCAGCCCTCTGTATCAGTCACCTATTGAGTGCGTTGAGTCAGTGACAGGTCAGCTATTCAGACAAGTCGGACAATTTCTCTAGATAAACCTAGGCTAGTTATACTGTTTTCGGGTCAGTGTACCACCCCCCAAATGTTGCAAGTGTCAGAATCCCCAATTTCGATTGGTCCACAAGTAGGATAGGTCAACACACCAACCACATTTCACTTCTTCAAGACTTAATTAGCATACTCTGGGACCGCCTATTAAATTTGGGGTTCCCATGACATAAATCTTAACATTACAATAGCGCATCTATGAATTATGATACATTTAGAACAGTTCAGCTTCTTCTGCTAGGCGAAGGTGCATCTTCCCAGGCACATCTTGGCTGGGACTTCGGGTTGGCAGGGTTTCAATGCCACCGGCAGAAGACTGTCATGCGCAGAAAGGCTGTTCAACATGGAGTATTTCCATCCCTCATTCTCACGTATTTTCAATACATGTAAAGTAAGCGAAAACAATTTAGAACATAGAAAATAAATGATTACACTGTATACCAGGAATCCCTATATGACTCCCCTTACTTTATATTAACTATAGTATTATTATTAGTGCGATATGAAACAGAAAGCATAAAGCGGCAGGACAAGCTTCAGCATGTGAGAACACCAAGCGGCCATTTTAAGTCAAGTGCGCAAGCGCGAAAAGTTCTCACCAGAACTGCGAGTACGTCACGTCACGTGAGTGTGACCAACGCATGAGCAGAAGAAAACCCCGCCAAGCAGCGGCCATATTAATGACAAGCGTTGTTAAGGTTAATAAACACATATACAAGCGTCTCTGGGACACCCAAAATGTCAGAATAACGGGGAAATTAGTAAGACAAAACATGTTGAATTAATCCATTATAGTTATTCGAGGTTCATGAGTACAAGCAAGATGCTTTACGTGCGAATTCTTGCTCCATCAATCCCTTCTTTGATGATATTTTATATCATCACAAAACAATTAGAACCAGATGCCAACTTAAATTTTTCCCAACTCAATCTCTTCCAACATTCGATTCAATTTCTCTTTGGTCTCTTTGTTAGGGTGAGATTTTTTCACCCTTTTATAAATCTGATTATTAAGTTCCTCTAATTCAAGTTCATCCACATTCCGTTTCACTCCTCTCTTGTTCACAGTATATTTCTTTTGGTGTTTGCGACATTTGCAACAGACAAATATGAGGAATATGACCAAACCTATTCCTGCAATTGGCATCAGTACCTTAATCAAAAAACTTTTACCTAAATTAGAAAAACAATGACCTACAGCGGAGAGACCATCAGTAAGTCTCTTCCAGGCACTGTCAATCTCCAGTTGTTTGAGTTCTTTTTCCAAATTTGTAATATTCCTTACATACCTTTTAATTTCCACACTTTTGTCAGGTATGTAAGTGCAACAATGTTGCGCTTTCAGCATTTTGAAGACTCCGCCCTCTTTTGCCAATAGAGTGTCAAGAGCAAGCCTGTTCTGTAAAACCATAGATCTGATCGCAACCATTTCGGTATTGATCTTCAGAAATCCACCAGCAGTGTCAGTAGATAACCGATCCACTACTGTTGACAATTTGCAAATTCTGTGTGTGTTCAAAACCACTCCCACTGCAGGTATCAATGCACTAAATATATCACCCATTATTTCCCCTATACTTTCTCTTCTACTACGTACTAAAAAATTAGTGTTTTTTGACTGTTTCCAGCAATTTCATTCACATGGTATATTTTCGGGAAGACAATTCCGAAATAGCAGATTCCATACCAGTGATCCGGCAATTTGAAATAAGCCTTGTTTCCACATATGTAGTAAATTCCGGGAAACACAGGTTCTGACCCATTTTTGAAACCCCAACCTCCAATTACCTTGTAATTGTGTTCACATTGACTGGAACTAATGAAAATATTATTATAATAACTAGTCTTTTCTCTACGAAGACAGAGTTTCCCTTTTCTTTCGAAATCCAGCAACAAAGCAGGATTAGATCCACCAGTTGAGGTGCTTCCCATGTTTTCAGCCCACTTAGGAGTTTTCTGTCTTTTATCATTTGCCTTTCTTTGGAAACTTTCTCTTCTTTTCTCTGCCATGTTTAGAAAAATGTTCTCTTGTTCATGTAATGAACAGGTCAAGTTATCTCTATGTGCTTCACCTAAATATATGGTACCTATAGTCAGAAAATATTCTCCCATATAACGTGTTACATCACTTTTCGTATGTACAGGGTTCAGATTTCCACGTATAGGAAGTTCTGAAAATATCACGTCTGAGTTAGAGTAATAGTACTGTAACGGTCCTCTTTTATAGAATAAGCTAGCTAAAATACTACAGGAAATTCCATATGTTAGTGGCAAGTGATGGTAGGTCACTCCCTCAGCTACAGAAGTAGGTAGCTTCATGCAAACATAACAGTCTTCTATTTCCATGGTTTCTACATAATGCACTAAAAGGTTTGCAAATACGTTTAAATGAGTCCTGTTCTTGATTCCGTGATAATGTAGTCCTTCCTCATCTGGTGCTTCTAAGTCCATTTTAATTTGTCTAATGCTGAGTGCTTTCTCATGTCCTTCTGCACTTTGTGGTGTCAGCTCTTCTGTGTCTTTTGTCACAGTCTTTGTAGAGTCAATATTAGTATCCTTACTCATCATATAAGGAATAGTAATTGTTAGTCCTATCCATAATATTAATACTAAAGCTATGCTACATACACATACCTTGCAGCATGTTTTACAACAATTGCGTCTAGGTCTTCCATTCACATTGGAATCAGACATTTTCGCTCAAAAGAAGCTTTCCAACCCCTCTTTGTAACTTTGCACAGGTTGCTTACACAAGGCAACTTCAGGTTGGCTCTTCTTCGGTAGACTGGTCAGCAGTCAATTCTTCATCACTTTCATCACTTATATCAAGATCCTCAAATTTCTCCAACACCAGGTAAGTCCATTCAGGATCACGATACTTATCGTTCAGTCTTTTTATTCGGGCACTTCTTCGTTTAGAGTTCTCTTCAGTTTGCTCTGTTTTACTGGAAACCTGTTTTCTTTGCTCAAGCTTCTCTTCTACTGTTTTCAGTCTTAGTCTCAGTCTTTTGATGTACCTTGGTTCTCTATTCTTTTTCTTGAATCTTTTAACTGGCACTGTTGTTTGGCTTTCTTCTAATGCTCTTTTATTTTCGTTCTGTTGTGGCACTACTGCTTCTTCTTCTTCTTCCCTTTCTATCTGACTAGTCCCAGGTCTTGTTTCAGTTCCTTCTGCCAGGTTGCTAAGCTGGCCTTGTTCAGGTATATACTGGATTTGACTTTTGGACGTTTCAATTTCTGTGTCCTGAGCACATTCGTCTATTTCTATCTGATCCTGTTCAAGCACTTCGAACCTTTGATTTTCTTCCGCTTGAACTTTTGCCCTAATTTCTATCTGTCCCTTTTCAGTCTCAGGAGTTCTTGGAGGTGTGTCGATAACCTGTTCTGTCCCTATATGACCTTCTTCCTCATCAGATTTTACATGGATTTCGATAATCTGATTATCTTCTTCTATTATTGTCTCCTCCTCACTATCCCACTCTCTGTCTGAATATGTTTGGCTTCTGGTTCTTATTGGATCAAATGCCAGGTCGATTACTGGGATCCATTCATCTTGACTGGTGCTCGGTTGTTCGTCATCAGCTACTTCAGGACCAACATCTGGAGACCCCTCAGCTGGACAACCTTCAGCGTCAGTTTCTTCGTCTTCGGTTACCTTCTTCGTATGGCTGGCATGGATCCACTTTGGCACACCGGCACACTTCACCGCTGTTGTGATTACCAGAATCACTTGTCTTGGTTTTCCCCACTTCGGTGCAAGGCAACTTGATCGGGTGTGTTTCTTTAGTACCACCCAATCACCTGGATTCAGATTATGGACTGGAGTTGCTGGCCTGGCGACGGCGTCTTCCCCAATCTGGTAAGAGATAGAACGCACTTGGTCACCCAGTTGCTTGCAGTAGTCTAGTACCAAATCATCAGAAATGCTTATCAGTTTGTGTCCTGGTACCCATGCTTGTCGCATTACTCTTCCCATCAGGATCTCATGGGGACTCAGGCCTGTCTTTCGGTCTGGAATACTTCTGATTCCCATTAGGACAAGTGGTAAAGCCTCTATCCAGTTCATGCCAGTAGATTCACACATCTTTCCTAGTCTCGACTTGATAGTGCCATTCAGTTGTTCCACCACTCCAGAAGCATCTGGGCGATATGCACAGTGCAGTTTTTGAGAAATTTTGAATGCTTCACAGATCTGACCAATTATTTCATTCTGAAAATGCCCACCTCTGTCTGATTCAATTGCGACTGGAAAACCGTACCTAGGTATTAGTTCCCGCAATTGCCGGGTAAGCCTCTACCCATTTTGAAAATAGGCAAACAATGACAAGGACGTATCTCATTCCTTTACAAGGGGGTAACTGTATGAAGTCAATCTGTAACCTTATAAAAGGACCTTCTGCTTTCCCAATTTTACCCAGTGAAACTACTGTTTTCTTCCCAGCATTGTATTGCTGACATGTCAAGCACCTCTGGCAGAGTGCCTCTGACACTTTCCTGAATTTTGAATTGAACCATGTCTGTTTAAAAACACGAACCATGGCATCCCTACCAATGTGCGCATCTCCATGTATTAACCGGGCCATAAGAGCAAGCAAGCTATCAGGCAATACAGGCATACCATCAGAGCAAACAATGACACCATCCTCGTTCCTCTGTTGACAACCAAACTTTCTCCATCTTCTCTTTTCCTTTGGTCCTGCAGCATTCTGTAAATCTCTCAGTTCCTCCCAGGTTTGTACATTCTCAAACACCATAAGTTGGCAGCTGTTTCCGCTTCCCCCCAATTTGATATTGACTGACATTTTATGTCTTGCACAATGTTGGGCCAGTTGGTCAGCATATCGATTACCTGCTGTCACATTGTCATCGCCAGATTTGTAAGCAGCACACTTGACCACTGCCAATTCTTTTGGTAACTGGATTGCTTCCAGTAATTCCTGTACCACTTTTCCATTTCTGATAGGGGTGCCTGAAGAAGTCAGGAACTCTCTTTGCAGCCATAATTGGCCGAAGTCATGCACAACCCCGTAACCATATTGGCTGTCAGTATATATGGTTACTCTTTTATTTTTCCCAACTTTACAGGCTTTTGCCAATGCAATCAATTCGGCTACTTGTGCAGACTTTACTCCAAATAGATAGGATGCTTCTAAGGCACATGATATTGTAACTACAGCATAGGCAGCACTTAGGTGTCCATCCTCATGTCTCAGACATGAGCCATCCACAAACAGCTCAAAATCTTCTGCAGGCAGGGGCATTTCCTTGATATCTGGCCGTGGTTTGGTACTAAACTCAGTCAGGTCAATGCACTCATGCTCAACTTCTCCCTTTGCTTCTGCAATCAGTGAATTTGGTAATAGGGTAGCTGGATTCAGTATGTTACACCGAGTAATGGTTACATTTGCTGCACCCACAAGGATCCTCTGATATTGAGTCAGCCGACTAGGTGTGAGATACTGGGTTTTAGTTCTGGTCAGTAAGATTACAACTGCATGTGGAACATACACAGTTACAGGATGTCCCATAATGATGGATTCACTCTGTTTAAGACTCATACAAGTTGCAGCTACTGCTTTCAGACATCCGGGTAATCCAGCAGCCACTGGATCCAAAGTAGCAGAGAAGTATGCTACTGGACATCTAGTCAAACCTTGCTCTTGAGTTAAGACTGACAGTGCACAATTGGCTCAGGTATCACACAACAGTGCAAATTCTTTCGAATAATCAGGCATTCCTAATGCGGGAGCTGTACACAGACATTCTCGTAATTTTGTAAATGCTGTCATGCTTTCCTCATCCCATTCCACTGGGTCCTTTGCTCCTTTCTTTGTCATTTTTATCAAAGGTTTTGCTAGGACTGCAAATCCCACAATCCACTGTCTGCAGTATCCTACAACTCCAAGGAACATTCTGATTTCTTTCTGAGGTAAATGCATTTTTCGAATTATTCTAATTCTTTCTGAAGTAACTTTCCTGATACCCTTCTCTATCTGGTGCCCCAAATATTTTACTGAAGTGGTACAGAACTGTAGTTTGTCAGGTGATACTTTATGTCCTCCTTCACCTAAGTGGTTCAGTAAGGCAATGGTGTCAACAACACAGTCTTTCTGACTTTTAGACGCCACCAAGAGGTCGTCTATATATTGCACCAAAACTGATTCTCCAGGTAAAACCAAGGACTCAAGGCACTTTTTCAGAATCTGATTGAAAATCGAGGGGCTTTCTGTATACCCTTGAGGGACGCGATTCCAGACGAACATGTGACTGTCGAATTCAAATGAGAATAGAAATTTGCTGTCTGGATGCAATGGGATTGAAAAGAATGCGTGACATAAGTCAATAACGGTGAACCACTCAGCATTCCATGGAATTTGATACAAAATCACTGCTGGGTTCGAAACAATAGGACAGCAAGGAACAACGATTTTATTTACCTTTCTTAGGTCCTGCACTACCCTGTACTTCCCACTAGGTTTCTTGATTCCGATTATGGGCGAGTTACAAGGACTACTCAACACTTCTTGTATGATGTTTGCTTCTAGCAATCTTTTTATTTCAATGGCAACTCCGGCTTTCACTGCTGCACTCATTTTGTATGGTTTAGTATTTGGGTAAACTGCATCTTCCTTTAAGGCTATTTTAATTGGGTCTACATTTGCCATTGATCCTACATCTTTTCCAGTAAAATCCCATACTTCTGGTTTCACTGTCTGTTGGAGTTCTTCCGGTAAGTCTTGTATTGTCAATCTTTTAATTTCTGAGTCAGGTCTTATTAACATTAATTTGTATATTCCATCTTCGTCTGGGGTTTGTATTTCGAAGCCCTTTGGTGTGCAAAAGATAGTACAGTTCATTTTACACAACAAATCACGTCCCAATAGGTTTACAGGACTGGAATCACAGACAACAAATCTATGCAATTCTTTGTAATCTCCATGGGCTCAGTAACTGGGGTACTAATCAATTGATTAGATACGCCCACTACTTGGATCGCTTCTCCCGCGAGGGGTAGGTTTGGAACGTCTGCTGTTCTTACATTTCCTTCAACCTTTCCTTCAATGTATGGCCCTGACTGGTCTACCGGCAAGGAGGCGCCAAGTACGCACTCCGCGTCCTCCCCCTCAGGCACCGTCAGTAAGGTTCATCACAGAGGAAGGTATCATTCAACAAAAATTGCGAAGTTGTTGCATTTCCATCCTCCTTTCCTCCCCACACCTCGATATCTTCACCCTGCTGTGCTTTGCCCTTAAAATTCGGTCTAGGTGCACGGGGCAACTGATTCTGTTTTACGTGTTGCTGGGTCTTTCTTGGTCTCTCATTCTGCGTCTGTGGATTTAAATCATTAATTTGGATGTTACCATTCTGTGCGTGTGGACACTCGTCTCTCCAGTGCCCTATCTGTCGGCACCCGTGACAGGGGAACTTCTTTTTGGCCTCCTCTCGGCTCATTTTTACTTTAGGCTTCCCTCCACCCCCAGAACCTTGATTTTGGGTATTACTGTTCATTTTACTCAACTGCTTTTCCTGTTGTTCTGCTAATTTTACTTGTGCCCACATGACCTATTCCTTTAATGCCTTTCGTTTGTCAGCCATCTCATCCTCACAATATTTGGCATAGCTCAAAACCTCATCAATTTTCTTAGACTGCCAACAGATTTTATTGTCTTTGATTCATTGGGAAATTTCAGGTCTTAAACCTGATACAAACCTGTAAATGAAATGGGTCATGTCCTTCATCTCAATGTTATCTATGCCGCTGTACGTTTTGAACACTTGTAACAGTCGTTCCTAATAAGAATGCACAGTTTCATCTCTATCCTGGGTAGTTCTATCTATCCGGTCCAATCAGTTTCCTTTGCAGGCACTTTTCCCTTCAGATGCAACATTACCTGATTGTATTTTTTCATTACATCATCGGAAGGAGCCCCTGTGAGAGGGTCCCTCGGGAATTCCTTACTAGGCCAATCAATAGCAATTTTACATTCTGTCCACAAATCTACAGGAACTACAATATCGAAAAACCCATCCAGATCCTTCCACAGGCATTTTTGTACCTTCACAAACCTTTCTACCTGTCTGTACCAATCTACAGGCTTTTCTCGTATTTTCGGATAGTCATTGGTAAAGGACACAATATCCTGTGGGGACCATGGAACATGCACATACTTTCCACCTGGTACTTCTCGCATAGGATATAATTTCTCTGCCTTGTCTGCTTCTTTTAAAACATACTCAGAAGTCATCTGTTTTGATCTAATTTCCTCCTTTTTCTTTGCCCATCTGGCTTTCCATTTTTCTAATTCTCCCCATTTTTGCAACAGGTTCAACAATTCTCTGATCTGCACCTTTTTCCCTGACACGTTCATGTTTTCCAAATCCTTGTCTGAAAACTCTGCTCTGTAGGGTTTCTGCAACGCTTTTGATTTCTCAATATCTATCCCCATACTAGCCGCGGTGTCCATTCATTTCTCATGGAACACCCTGGTATTACGGGTGATACTCTTGCAGATAAACAGCAGTTCTTCCTCGGAAAAGGTATTTAGTCTGTCCAACCCCACATTTCCAGCCATCAGTTCTTCCAATTCTATTCTTAATTTGTAAATATCTAATGGTTTCGACTGAGGATTTGTTTTCTCTAATTCTCGACTCCATCTCTCGATTTCTTCAGGAGTCACTATGGTAGCACTTCTAGTACCAGAAGCTGATTCTATCTGCACTTCTCCTGAACTGAAAGGAGTGTTCTTCTTTCTTGAAGCCCTTTCTGGTTCCCTTATCGGTAAATCCATTAAGGAAATCACAGACTCGCATTCACTTTCTTGGTCATCTACAATTAAAGGCTCTTTTCGCGGCTGCACTACAGCTGGAGTAATAATTGGAGTCTTTGAACACCCCTGTTTATCCCCGTACAAAGGAACAACTGGTCCAATAGTTACTGGAATTGTCAAGGCTTCAGGACTTGTATTTAGTTGGGAAAGTTTCTGAACTAATTCTGTTCTCTGTTTAGCTATAGCCTCTCGCTCTCTTTCCTACAGTACTCTTTCCAGGTTTGTTTCATGTATTATTTGCGGAGTCAAGATTGGGGCATAAGTCGGGGCAGTTGGATGCGTCATACTAGGTCCCTCACCATAATTAGGTTTCATGAACGGATTTCCTGTGCTTTACGGTCTCGGCACCTCCTGATAAGGAGGTATTTGACAGCCGTCTCTTACACTTACTGGTCTTGGTCCCTCCTGATAAGGGGGTCTTTGGCAAGCATCCCCTACACTTGAGGATCTGGGTCCTTCATTATAAGGAGGTGGATTCTTCATTAACAGGTCCTCCGAATAATCGTCATCTGAATCCCCACTGGTCACCCAATGTTTGGTGTTTTCTGTCTTTTTCCCTCCCACGGGTTCTCCTTGTGCCATCATAGGGTACAGTCCTTCTACTATCATATTCTGTCTCCATTGTTTCATTCTTTTCTCTCGGGTTTCTTGTTTCACTTTAGGATACCATTTGGTTAACCCTTTATCCATTCGGGGTTTGTCTCTCTCCCCCATTCCTCTAAGGCTTCGTACTGTGTTAATCTGGGTCTGGGATGCAAATCATTCATTCGGGTTCTCAAATTGAATAGAATCCTACTATTAAATGTACCATATAACGGAAAGGCCAAAATTCCGTCATTCTTCGTGTATTCCACCCAATTTTCCAACCATACACACGAGTGGTACCCTTTATCAAACATCATGAAAGATGCGGGAGTATTAGGTGGCGGAATGACAACTCCTTCTCGAGTTTTAATAGGTTTGTCTTTTTTAAAATAATTCTTTACTTTGTTTACAAGAGTCATTTTCCTCTTGTTTCCGTACATAATGTTGCAGTTACGACCTTTCCACTTTTCTTTAGCAAACCCTAGATATCTTGAATCAGGTCTAGTCTCCGGAGTATGCGTATGCCACATATACCTTTGCACTAGCGACTTTATTTACAAATTCACTGCCAATCCCAAAGCGTATTTTATTCCTCAACAACCAATCAACGCGGTGGTTGCAAAATTTTCTGACCAAAGGGTGCGCGGCCTTTTCGCGAGACAAGTTCTCACGCTTCTGCGCTCACCCCTCCTTCACAATACCAGCTCCGCTACACACCCGCTGTCTCTACCAATAGCAGCGTGGCACAGAGTGACGTCAGAGCAGCTCCGCAACTGACTCCCTCCTTCACAAGGTAACGGAAACTTGATTTCTTTCTTAAAGTGCAAGTGCTTTATTTAATTTACGACGTAAAAACATTCGCCACTGTACTCGAGTGTCTAGAAAGGAAAGATTTGTTTTATTGCAAGTAAACCTCTTCTGTCTACTTTTCATACACTACGGATAGATCTCTTCTGCCTACCCTTCACTCAAGCATTAGAGAACCTGCTACTTCTTCGACTCATCCACTCTGTCCAGGATATATACTAGGTCTAAAGTTTCACTAGTGAACTCCTTTGCTACCAATCAAGCTTACACGAACCTGCTACTCCTTCCGTGTGACCCTTACTAGGTTATATCACAATAGAAGTTTTGCCAGCGAACTCTTTGCTACCATTTATTCAAACATACATTCAGAAAACCCTAATTAGTGCTTCCAGTTCTGCCTAACCTGCACCAATTTTCCTCGAGCCAATGACCTCACTACGGCGTGGATTCTCCTCACCACCCACTTATTTAATTCCCGGGGGATTCCAGACAAACATATAACAGTTACTAACAAGTTTTGTTAGAACATATATCAATATAGCAGCAAGAAAAACAGTTTAAAACATTTCATAGCAAGTTCAAAGAAATTTCAAAACAGTACGATTGATCATAATCTTTTAGCAGCAATTACATTTTTAGCAGCATATAACCTACCTACCTATCTTAACTAGTCCTACCTAACTTTAACTAGTCCCTAACCATCACCTCTGCTACCAGAAAATTACTGATAGAGCGCGCAAGTCACCCGACTATAATTTTTCCATATACGTATTGGGCCCATAAACTTCCATACATCATATTTATTAATCAGGTGACCTTACACTCTACTACCAGTAACCCTTGTTCCTTCCTATTTATTCCTACTGTACCCGACTTACCAATCCACCGTTATGGGTACCTATGACCACAATGGATGAGGGAGCTAGCTGTAAAAGAAAGGCAGACACAATATACCAACTATTGTGATTCTCTTTGCACTCATATAATGACCACAGACTCAAGAAAGTTTGAAAACCTTTATCTAAATTTCATCAAGTTCTGAAAGCATTAGGTTTACAGCAATTAAATTGTCAATAACTAAAATTACAAAGAGCACATATCCATATAGAAAATAAATCAAGCCAACCATTTATGAGTTTAAAGGAAGGTAAGAAAAGGGAACATGCTAATCAGAAATTTCAGAATTTAGACATTTAAATGGAGTAAACTAAAGACGGACAAAAATAAGGAACATACTAGAATGTCGCAATTGAAAAAAATACCCCTGGCATATGGGTATGAGAAATAACTGATTTACGAGAACTCTGGGATACCATATAACTATGGGGAAGGTAAAAGTGGAACACGCTAAATTTCCAGAACCATCATTCAGTCAGCTTAAAGGTAGATAAAGATAAGAAACATCTATATTTCATGAACTTTATAGAGTATCGTATTTAAAGGAAGGGAAAAAATAGGAACATGCTAGAATAACAACGATAATGTATGACCTTTTCATTTAGTTGTGCGAAAAGCATGAAATTCAAATATGCAAGAGTATGACTTTATTAAAGCAAAAGAAAGAAAAATATAGAAGATGCAGAGTAGACTTTCAGCACTATATTTACCTAGTATGGTGTGAAGACCAACCCTGGCCACAGGTGAGTTAAGGACGGGAGAAACCCCAAGGAAGGACAGTCACCAGTAGACCAGCAGGTGCAGAATGGACACCCCAGGACAGGACAGGGAAACCAGATTAGGATCAGGACAGGACCACCAAGGTAAGACCAACACCCGCAGTTCGGAAGCAACGCCTGCACTCCACCCTCTCTGCAGCTATCAGTCAGAACCCCGATTGGGTTATCGAATTCCCCAGCAAAGTGCTCCGCCAGCACTTAAGTTTTCAAAATCCTCTTGGGTCTCTGGAAATCACGGACAGAGTGCTCCGCAGCCCTCTGTATCAGTCACCTATTGAGTGCGTTGGGTCAGTGACAGGTCAACTATTCAGACAAGTCGGACAATTTCTCTAGCTAAACCTAGGCTAGTTATACTGTTTTCGGGTCAGTGTACCACCCCCCAAATGTTGCAAGTGTCAGAATCCCCAATTTCGATTGGTCCACAAGTAGGATAGGTCAACACACCAACCACATTTCACTTCTTCAAGACTTAATTAGCATACTCTGGGACCGCCTATTGAATTTGGGTTTCCCATGACATAAATCTTAACATTACAATAGCGCATCTATGAATTATGATACATTTAGAACAGTTCAGCTTCTTCTGCTAGGCGAAGGTGCATCTTCCCAGGCACATCTTGGCTGGGACTTCGGGTTGGCAGGGTTTCAATGCAACCGGCAGAAGACTGTCATGCGCAGAAAGGCTGTTCAATATGGAGTATTTCCATCCCTCATGCTCACGGATTTTCAATACATGTAAAGTAAGCGAAAACAATTTAGAACATAGAAAATAAATGATTACACTGTATACCAGGAATCCCTATATGACTCCCCTTACTTTATATTAAATATAGCATTATTATTAGTGCGATAAGAAACAGAAAGCATAAAGCGGCAGGACAAGCTTCAGAATGTGAGAACACCAAGCGGCCATTTTAAGTCAAGTGCGCAAGCGCGAAAAGTTCCCACCAGAACTGCGAGTACGTCACGTCACATGAGTGTGATCAACGCATGCGCAGAAGAAAACCCCGCCAAGCAGCGACCATTTTAATGACAAGCGTTGTTAAGGTTAATAAACACATATGCAAGCGTCTCTGGGACACCCAAAGTGTCAGAATAAAGGGGAAATTAGTAAGACAAACCATGTTGAATTAATCCATTATAGTTATTTGAGGTTCATGAGTACAAGCAAGACGCTTTACGTGCGAATTCTTGCTCCATCAGTATATCACCCTCAATTTGGATATTCAAATCATATAGTTTTGGTGAGAGCGTACCTGTTGATCTGATGTTTCAACTTGAATAAATTCATTAGTTACTCTTGCATCCAAAAGCTTTTGAAGAATCTGGTGAACTACAGTGACCTGTCCCACATTGTCTAACTCTGTCAGTACCCGCTCCTTGTTTTTAACTGGTGTCTTCAATATGTGTGGCATATTTAACACAATTACTTGACACTTTCTTTTTTTTGGATTGGAATTTTTTGTTGTGGAATTTTCTCTTCCTTTTATTATGATGATCTCCGATGAGTGCTGTGATTCCTTTCTAACTTTAACATACTCTTCTTGTCTGCGCTCTGATCAGCCTCCTGACTCCAAGCATTTGTTGAACAATAAGTATGTGGATCAGTATACTGATAGCTGTTAGGCTGTTGAATTGATTCACAATTATGCCAGTAAAAATCTTTTTGGAGGACTCAAAATTCCACCATCCCGCATTTCCGCATTTGGGAATTCCCCCATTCCCGAAAGTATTTCGAGAAAAATGGTACCTCACTTGTGTGGGTAGGCCTAGTGCCCGCGACAGGAAACGGCCCAAAACGCAACGTGGACACACCACATTTTCACAGTGAAAATGGACCCTTTTTTTGCAAAGTGCCTACCTGTAGATAATAACCCAGTCAAATGTAAAGCTGTCTTTCCTATCTGGAGCACACTGTGGCAGATGTCTGCCTCCTCCAGGAGACCCTCCTCCTTACAGGCTTCAGTCCAGAGCCTTTCCGCAGCAATTGTTCTCCTCATCAGGGCGCAAGACAGTGGCATGACTATTCTATTCTCACACTCATTCCAAGGCTCAATAGGCCCCACCTGGTGAAACTCAAGGGTCGCCTCCTGGTGTACGAAATCCAACTTGGCTCTAAGACGCTAACCCTGGGCACCCTTTATTCACATAATGACGGGCAAGAGTGCTTCATTCACGAGGATTTTTCGGGACCCTGACATCTCATGAGGTGACCTTAACATAGTCTTTGACAAAAACATAGACAACTCTGTTCATAGGGAGGGAGGAACCAGGACATTGTCAGAGGACAGGTTTGCCTGGATAAGGGAGGTGGGGTTAATAGATCTGTGGAGAACGTCCCATCCCAAATCCTGTGACTATAGATTTTATTCTCACAAATCATATGCCTGTTTGGAATATTTCCTGGGAACACAAGACCTTCGGCAACTTCTCCAATATGTGGTGATAGACCCAAGAGCCATATCTAACCATTTAGGGCTGATCCTTGAGATACACTGTCCCAAACAAAGAAATGTGCAAAGACACTGAAGGCTCCAAGAATCATTACTGCAGCAACCAGAAGTAGTCAAGCAGCTCAAGACTACTATTCGCGATTACCTGGAAATCAATGACAATCTAGACACACCAATCTCCATCATTTGGGATGCACTCGAGGTGGTTGTTAGAGGAGAGGTGAGTAGCAGAAACAGGTCCAAGAACTGGAACTTATCCACCACCGCACTGGTGCCCCCAGGTCTAGCGCCAGATGGAGGCTGCAAGCAAGCAGCTGGCAAGTCTAGAGCTCGACAGAGCAGAATTCACTCTACTGCACCTCAAACACTCCTTCTATGTGAATGGGAACAAGAGTGGCAGGCTTCTGGCCACTAAGCTCAGATCTCAGTGACAGGTCAATAGAGTAAATTCCCTCCTGACAGAGACTGGGGAGGCGCTGGAGGAGGACACTTCCATAGCAGCCCGCTTTAGTGAATTCTTTGCGGCTTCATATTCAGATCAATATGTCCTCTCAGAGGCCATAACACGTTACCTCCATGACTCCTCAAGACCAAACTGATGGACTCCAAGGTGCCCTCCCTTGATGATCTCATATGGGTCGAAGAGTTCATATCTGCCAAATCTATGCAGAACCGCTGAAATTTTCGGGCCCAGATGAGTTTTCCTCTGGTATCTACAAAGCCTTCTGCTCGGAGCTCGCCCCAGTCCTTGCCTGGCTCTTCAACACAATCCCAGATTCGGCCTCTCTCCCTGCCTCGATGCTCGAGGTGACCATCACTGTCATTCCCAGGCCTGGAAAAAACAAGCAAACATGCACCAGCTGTGGCCCTATATCACTGTTAAACATGGATGTGAAGATATTCACGGGTATTCTGGCATCCCACCTTAACCCCCTTATGCAAGGTCTTATATACCCCGATCAAGCGGGATCCGCCCTGCAGAGACAATGTGCAGATAATGCCAAAAGACTCCTGAACATCATAGACAAAGAGCACCGTAAGCAAGGCTCCACCATGCTACTATCAGTGGACGTAGGTAAGAGGGCCCAAAATGAGCAAAGAGTGAAGCTGGCTTCCCCCATTAGAAGGTCACCTTGGAATACCATGCCTCCTTTGATTTTACCAAGCCGTCCAGCTTTGGTACCTAGTGGAGTGGTCCAGGGCTGTGTCAGAGAAACACTGGCTGTTCCTGGATAGAGCCCTTGTAGGAACCTCACTGGTGAAGGTTCTGTTTCTTCCATGAGCTAACTGAGCAACCAGTTTATACATCTCACCAATTAAACACCCCCTACTGAAGGTATGGGACGGGTGCATATGTAGAGGGAGTATGACCACCCTGCCCTCCCCCTTAACCCCGATTGCCGATAACCCTGACTTTACACCTGGACTTGGGCCGTCAATTTAGGAGTGGCTAGAGGCACACTGTAAAGCGATAGGACACTTTGTTGATCAGGAAGGCCCTATATCTTTCAACACCCTGAAGACAGGTTGTGCCATCCCTGAAAACAAAGGCTTCTGATATTTCCAAATCAGACACTGGTTAATGCACCCATCGATGTGTCAGGGAGCAGGGAGACCACTGACACTTTACAGGAAATTACTCCTAGGCAAACAAGCAGACAAACGCCTTATCTCAGAGCTATACATTGTTCTCAGCCTACTCCGACTGAAGATAAATCTCTGGCCCAGAAACTTTGGGAATCTGAAATAGGCCACAACCCTCCTCAAAGGAATGGCATGACATATTCCATCGAGACCGACACACCACTTACAACATGGCAAGCACTAAAACGGCCACAATAATCACCTCTTATTGGTACCCAACCACGGTGTGACTTCATCGGGGGAACCCAGCTCTCAGCGACAATTTCTTGCATCACTGTGGAGCAAAAGGCATGCTCACATACGAACTCTGGGATAGCACAGTGGTCACAGCATTTTGGGCCTCAGTATTAGATGATATTGACACTCACTTCTCTACCCAGCTTCCAGATTTCTATCATATATTCTACTATGCCTCTCAAACCCTCTCACTTACTTCCTCTCATCTCGCAGAGGGAGCTAGATTAGTATAGCGTTGGGAGCCGCCAATTAGACCATCCTAGCACTCTGGGGGGCACCTACCACCCAGACCCACATGCTGTGGCTTTGACGCTTGTGGGACATACTTGGGATGGGAAAACTCACCCTTACACTCAAGGTGACACATTCAGAACCAACTGATCTCTCTTCATAGCCTTAACAACTTGGGAATTTAGAGAATTGACCTGTCCCTGCTACCTGTTATTGTTATGTCTCACAGATCTAGTTGCAGTTTGAAACACAGAGCGTACCCAAGAGCAACCCACAATAACCCCTGGCATCGTACATTACATACTAAGTGGCACAGGGGGTGGGTGAGGTTTACTTTTCTTTCTTTCCTTCTCCTTTTTCCTAAGGGGGTTAAAAGTTGCATCAATTACAATGAGGAGTAGAGGGGCTCCGTCTCACGGTGAGAACTGTAACTTGTTGCAAATGTGACAATAAAACAGATTTAGACCTACAATAGCCCTTGACATCATACAGTACAAACCAAGTGATACTGGGGATGGATGGGGAGGCAATATTGGGTAGAGGAGGGGTTTCCTTTTCTTTCTTTCCTTCTCCTCTTTCCTAAGGGGGTTAAAAGTTGCATCAATTACAATGAGACATAGAGGAGCTTCCTCTCACTCTGAGAACTGTTAACTTGTTATGTAAATGTGACAATAAAAAAGATTTAGACCTAAAAAAATCTTTGGGAGGTGGAGGTATTTCCCAGGCTCTATACTCGTCAATGAATTATTTGTCCATAAATAGTGGCTGCAACTTAGTGTTGAAGTTCCAGCAAACCATTTGGCAATTTATTCGGGGTTGTACAGGTCCTCCCGGATTTGCGTCAAGCTAAAATATTAATGGCTTTTCTGAGCTTATCATTAAGAAACGCTCCTTGAGGGACACAAGCTCAGGTGTAATTTCAGCACAGTTGTCTGGTGGAAAATATAAATTTATAATCTCGATTGTCAATGTCTTGCTTTTTAGGTGGATAATTTGGTTGTTTCTACCGAGTATATTGTGGATTATTTCAGTGTTTTCAAGGACAGACATAATGAGACCTCCCACAGGCCTTCCATTTTGTTGTTTAGTTTCCGGGAGACAATAAGTGGAATAACCATCCAGGTCAATAATGTCTATGGACCATGTTTCTTGAAAATAACAGCTGTCTTGCTCAATGACAAAAGAGAGACAGACCTTATCCTCGACCTTTGATTTTAAATATTTTCAGAAGCTCCTTTCGACCAGCTTCAGATGTAATAATTTTGGGTTTATCCTACAGACATCCACTTCCTTGAATATCCGAGGCGGATGTTGATAGTGGTTTAAATAATAGCCAGGGAGCTTGATGATGTGGATACTGGGCTAAACTTTTCCTATCAAAACTTTATATCTGGTAAGTTGGAGTATTTGGGAAAAGTCGTGTTGAGCTTTGAGCATTTTGCAACACAGAGCCAGTTTTTCTACTATGGCCACATCTGCTCTCAGGATCATGTAGAGTTAGTTTTTCCATTAAAATGGATGGATACGACTGTTATTCCAAGGGCTTTATATTGGTGTCCTAGGTCTTCATTAACACTTTATAATTAAGAATATTGTTCGTTAGTATTGGATTTGATCATAGAGTCTGTGTGGATTCTCTAGTACTTAGCATGTCCATCTGTAAATTGTTTGATCTTATATGCTGCAATCCTGGCAAGAAATTTACTAGGCGCAAAATATTCCTTCTGTTGAGGATGTCTTGGTTCACTCTTGAAATGTATTCTGGGGTAAAAGTGATTGCTAAATGTTATTTGGAGTAGGATAAAATGTCATTATGTTCGACACGCAGTTAGCTACTTTTTTGTGTGTTGAGGTCAGTGTCCTCATTAAGGAATGCAGTCCAAAACTCTGTATCTGGATTAGGTGTTTTAGTTTGTGTGTATGTTGCCCTTGGAAAGTTAACCCCTTCGCTGCGGCGGCAATTGTGCCGCAGCGCTAGGGGGGAGGGGGAGCCACGCGGCACTCCCATGCTCGTGACGGAACTGCTCCATCACGAGCCTCGGGCGCGCTGTGCTTGTGACGGAGCGGTTCTGTCACGGCCCCGCCCACTCAATAGAACGCGCCGCGCAGGCACGAAATCAGCGCCGTGCAGGCGCGGCGGCCGGGCCGTGACGGAACCGCTCCGTCACCAGTACAGTGCGACCGAGGCTGGTGACGGAGCGGTTCCGTCACCAGCATGGGAGGAGTTAAACATGTTGGTCAAGTAATTGGGTTGATTTGTATAATTTACCCAGGGTCGCAGAAGATCAGTGTGTGTTTGCTCACGAAGAGGAGTTGGATTTAAAAAGGACAACTCTCCAGAGATACCATGAATAGCCTTTCTGAAATTAGATACCAATTTGTTCCAATGTTGCATTGTTTAAAGAACTTAAGCTTGTACGTGCAGTAAGGGTAATTTGTTCAGAATGTTTGGAGATAGACAATGATTCTGTGTGTCTTGTAATTGTGCTTCCTCTAACTGCTCAAGTTGAAGAGGAGTATTAGTATATTTACATTGATGTGGCTTGCTCTTGTTTGGATGCTGTGGCGAAATTAAGACCAGCGGTTTGCTTTGCTAATCAATCAAATCTTTATTGTTTCCTGGTTCTGTTGGGTGCCTGTCGTTGTCCAGTTTCAGTTTTTGCATATCAGGGGTTTGTCCAAGTACTGTTGGTAAATGTTTTATATGAGAGATGAGTGTGCAATCTTTGTCACACAATATTCCTGAGTTTTGTTTCCAAAAGTCACAACTAGCCTCATCATTTTTTACCTTGGTGGAACACAAATATTGCACCTTCTCCTTTTTTCCATCGGTTTGGGGTCTACTGCCATCGTAATGCCAGCATGAAGTTAGTCTGTTCCTGATCTGTATGGCTCGAACATGTGTGCTTTGATTTTTCTAATTTGTTTGTGTTTACATTTATATTCCCTCTTTTACCTATACTTAAACTTCTTTTGTTTGCAATTAATTTATGTTTTGTTATTGCTTTTAAGTTGGTCCTCTTTTTTCGGATCTTTCCTTTATTAGTGGGAGGAACATTTGTTGAGGACACTTGTACATCACTAAGGTCCTCTGTGGAGACTCCACTATTCTGATGAAGTTTAGTATCTTTCTTTTTCTTTTTGCCTCAATGACTATCTCTGAGACTGTAATTGACTTTTTTTTTATCTAGCGAGGGTTCTCCAGACTGTGTCTTAGAAACAAGTTCCTTCCCCAAGTTTTGTCTATAGTCCTCAATCATGTCAGTTATAACCATCGGAACTCCCGGTAGTTTGTCCAATAGTGGAACACAACTTTGGCAGTCCATAGGTGCTTGAGTAGATTGAGCTTTTGCTTGTAGCTTGTCTTTTACAGCTTCATCGGCTAGCGCCATCCTGTGATCAATGTTGATTATTGTAGAGGTAAGTTGCCTGTAAGATCTAATTGGGTATCAAGTTTCAAGGATTGCGACATCATTGCATTAGATATTGAGTCCACGGTAGTACACATGACTTTCATGATACTTAGGGGTCGATTACAATGTAGGGTGAATTGCCACCACCCGCATGGCGGTGGCGATCCACCCTACATGCACTCCCACCCGCCACCCATTTCCCCCATGCCATATTAGTATGGCGGGGGGACCCAGGAGGACGGAAAACAGGGCAGAAAAGGGGCTATATATGGTGGCAGTGTCTGCTAGACACCACCATCCATATTAGCATGGGCAGCATTGCATGGCTTTCCATGGTGTAGACCCTGCCATGGAAAGCCGTGCGGAGTCTGCTTTTGAGGGGCCGTTGCGGGTCCCCAGGCTACTGGTGGGTGGGGGGTGCACATGGGGGGTACCTATGGTACCCCCCTACATTGTCATGGACAAGGTGCCTGTCACCTTGTGCATGACAATGCACACAGTGCATTCCCAACATTGTGACCGCCACAATCCTGGGAATAGAGGAAGCAACATCCTATTTGCCGGTGCGGGAACATCGCACCACTGGCGGCAGGTCCCAGCACTGCTAGGGTGGAGGGCGGACTTCCGTACGCCTGCCATCCTAATCAGGCCCTAAGTATTGTTTGATCTAACTTAAACGAACACAGTGTCATTTAGGATCTGTTTCTGACAGATTTCCTGGTCATCCCTTGTGTGAATTTGCTGGTTTTCGCCTAAGAGATTTAGATCATCTGATGAAAGACTGTTTAATTGAAAATCACTCTTGTTACTGTCAGTATTCTCTAAAATTGAGAATTCTTTGTTAAGCAGACCAAGCACATAATGATTCTGAGTTTCCACTATATAGCGATCATCTTCCTACATGTCTACTATTATGCCCAGATGAGTGGAAATAGGAGAGGAATATAAGTGAGAAATTCTTCCTTAATTTTTCTGTGCAATGGGGGGCTTTAATGAAGCTGTTGCTTTGGAGTGGGACAATATCACACCAGTTAAAATAGGGTACAATGGCTACTCTATATGTGAGATTCTTGTTGGTACTGATCTTCCTACTGGCTGAGTAGTCTCCTTTTTAAATTTGCTAGAGTCCAGTGCGAGTTGGTGTACTAAAAAAGGCTTCTTTAATTCTAGGCCATCCTGGTGTACTGCGGCAAAATATACTTTCTCATCTCTAGCTCTCTCGAAATGCCGCTCCAAATGGAGATTCTTATGTAAAGGATATGTTGAATGTGTTGGGCCAGCGTTAGAAATATTGTAATGAAATTAGTTAGTTATGGTGTTTTGTGTTCCAGGGCACAGAGAAGTAATGTACAGAGGGCATGATAGAAGTGATGGTGATTTACGTTATGTTCAGTTATGTAAAATTATTTCTAGAGCGCACGTGCACCAGTCGGTTTCTTGGTGCTAAATATAGGCGGAGCCGAGTCCTGGAGAGTTATTCGTATGCCGGAATAAACAGCCATGTCTTAAGTAGTCTCCTGAATGTCAGCAGGTCTGTGCAGGATCCAATGCAGAGGGGGAGGGTATTCCAAAAGAGGGAGGCCAGTACCGCCAATCTACTACTGCCTAGTCTCTTCCGTTTGTGAGGTGGTATGACCAGGAGATTCATGTGGGCAGAACGCAAATTGCGGATGAGTTTATGTCTCTCAATATGATTGGAACAAATTTTGGGCAGGCACTGTGTAAAAATTTAGAAATAAGACAACCAATTTTGAAGGTGCAACATTGTGTTATGGGAAGCCAATGTAGCTTCCTCATAAGAGGGGAAGAGTGTTGCCATCTCGGCTGATGGAAAATCAGTATAGCAGCCTGATTCTGAAGTCTTTCGACTAGATACATTGGCAAATCGAAATACAGTGAGTTAGCGTAATCTACATGGGAAATTACCAGGGCTCGGACAACCTGGACTGGTGCTTCCCAGTGAGGAGTCTGCTGATTTTCCTTATCTTCTTCAACTTCAAGAAACTGGTAGAAAATACTGCTCCAATCAGGGACTTCATAGGCAGGTCACTATTGATTGTGACCCAGTGACTCTTTGCTGAAGAAGATGGAAATGGGGGGAATTGGCCAAAAGTGTTGGCTCCATGTGTTCCGAGCATTGCCTATCAGTATCAGTTCGGTTTTATCTGGATTTAATTTTTAATGGTTGCTGTTCATCCAATTGCGGATGTGCAACATGGTGGACTGGAATTCAAAAATGGAGTCAGGCGTGTTGTCAATAGTAAATATAAGTTGCAGGTCATCTGCATATTTAAATGTGCTCACATTTCTTTCTCTTAAGAACCGAATCAGAGGGAATAGATATAGATTGAACAGGTGTGGGGATATAGTCATTGTTTTCATTGTTATGGAAGTCCGAATATTGGGCAGTCATCTGTGTTTTTCGTCCGTTAAAGTATGGAGTTCGAACGATCCAGTGAAAACGTCCAACATAAGGTGGAATCAGAATGGTGCTTCCTTGGACTCCCTTGACAGTCCTCAGTACTTGTGGATCTTATCGCAGGCCAAGGATTGGGAGTTTCTGCTAAGCTCATATTAATTGGGGTCGGCTCCTTGGGCGCTCACTTTGAGGAGACAGATCTAATCTGGGAAATGGGTTGGGAAGTGCTATGCACAGGCCCCAGGACCTTTACCAGTAGGCCTGCCAACTCCTTGTTTTCCACAGTGACCGATGTGTTCACAACAATAGTAGCATTTCCTATTGCACCTGTGGTTGACCCCAGTTTGAGATCTTTGACCCTTGTCACCTTTAGTTTTCCCTTCGTCCCCTACATCCTTGCGGGTTTCTTCTAATTACGATTTGTGTTCTATGGTTGTATTTGTTCACAGGTTTGTTAAAAGGAGTGTTTAGGTAAATGTTAAGGTATGTATACTCCTGCCAGTTCTTGCGGGCAATTACCGACAAGATGGTCTGCGTAAGGCCAACTTTTAATGAATTCTAGTGGGACTCTATGAGCCATAAAGACTTAGTGTCATTCCCTCCCTCTATACGCTTAAACTCCTAGACCTAGTATTACCATTCCAGAGGCTGTCCAGAAAGCTACAGCAGCATCATCCACCTCAAAGTCTCCAATGCCACCATTGCCACCAGACACTGCAGTAGAACCTAGGCGGGCGTGGCCCTCAGTTGAGCGATCATGGTTATGATGGTTTGAAACTTTTGAAGGTTTTAAAAAAATAATAATGTGAAGGCGTTGAAATTTGAGCTCTCAGTACTTGAGGGCTCAGAGTTCAGAGCTGGGGCTACAGGCCACTGTGTGGATCTTTTTTGTGAGTGAATGAGCGAAGTGGGCCAGGTAAGAAGAGGGCAAGGTGAGGTAAAGTTAAGGGTAAGGGTGAGCGTATTAGGCGTTAGTAGGAGCACAACACACTGACCGCAATCCGCATCCAGTCCTAGCTGGATAACTTCCGCAGATGGCCCGGGCTCAGTTTGACGAGCAGTAACTAATACCCCCATAATAAGGCACTCAGTCAGACTTTTGGCGCTTACCTTGTAGTGCTGCTAAATTGCCGCTCAAGAAAGGTCCCCTTCTGGACTGGGACTTTTAGATCAGCAATGGCAGTACCACACCTCCTTCTTTCCACTTGCTCTTCCACACACTCAAATGCTCAAGTACTGGACTCTCAATTTGAAAGGGGCGTGTTTTTTGCATCCCTTCAAAAGGGAGAAATGGTATTGGATGAAGCAATATTTTGCATCCATAATGGCATTGCAAAACATTGAAAAATTATTGACTCCGGAGTTGGGGTGATAGCAAGCCAATTGCAAAAGGAGTTAAAATAGATTTGTTGGAGTGTAGGCAGAATTTTATTTAAATGGTATCTTTGACATAGTGGTTTGCTGACTCTGGCAAGTCACCATCTGACCACTATGTGTCGTGGACCAGTGAAGGGATGTCGCAGAAACTCTGTGCCAAGAACTTTTCAATCCTCTACGGTGCAAGTGTAAACAGACGAGCCCCTATTAGACCTTCACTTTCGTAAGTTTAAGGATCTAATTTTAGTTTGGTAGTCATGGAAGCATAGCTTTAGAATGGATGTACCCCAGGTTTTACATCTAACTGTGAAGCCTCGAATGGATGCTCACATTCCACTGCAAAAATGTCCAATATGAGTTTATGCAGTTCCATACGTTTACTTTGACATGTAGAGAGCGTACTGATGTCGTCATGTAGTTCAATCCAAACATTTACATTTGAAGATTGTTTTAGCAAAAATGTTTTAAGCAATGCTTAGAACATCACACTCATCACACTTCACACTCTTATGACTCCATAGATTTAACAAATACACATCAGAATATGGTGTTAATTAAAAGCAATAATCATTTTTTCAAGGATTGCTATACTTGTATGAGGTTATTTATGCCCACAATCAATATAAAGAAGCAAAGCTCCTCCGTGAAAATCTATGTACAGATCATGGTTATAAATGATGAAGAAGGGGCTAAATGATCACTGAACCCATACAGCACTAGGGATTTAAGCTTTTTTTTATAATCCTTATTCCTTTACTTATGCAAATTTGGAAAACTTGATCCTAAATCTTGTAGGTTACATTTCCTGATTTTACATCACCACGCTAGGAACAGAAATAAATAGGACACCCACCACATAAAGCCATTTCCTGGTCCAAGATGTCCTCAAAAGGAATATGTGAGGGAGAAGAGAGGATTGTCTACGTTGTGGGTAGGTGGGGCAAAGATGGACTTAGCCAGCTGAAAATCTTTGCAGGTACTGGGACCTCTGAGCAACGGACAGGGTGGCTGGCTAGCAAGTGATGCGAGGCCCCACATTGCTCTGAGTGGCCCTTGGCAGCACAAGAACAGTTTCCTGCTATTGCAAATTCCAACATACTGCCCTGTAGTATTGTGTAATGCTGCTTGAGAATGCTGTTTCCTCCTGCCTATGTCTCTTTGGTGGCAGGGAGAGGCATTCTCCTTCAGTATTCTAAGGTTGCTGGGATGTGGGGATTTACTTGTATTGTATTCTTACAATGTTTAGTTTCAACTTGTCACAGTTGAAGCTGTTGCAGTGGCTGGTGGAGTTGCTGTTCCACTGCTCCACAGCCGTGTATCCATTAATGAATATACTTCACTTACCTTAGTTCCAGCTTCATCACTTCAGTTTGTTGGCGACAATTTGGTTACACGGACGAACCCACTGAGTGTTGTTCTGCATGGATTGACTTTAGCATCCATGTAGGAGCGTGGAATTCCAAAAATTTTGTCTTTTGGAAGGGTTGCTTCTTGATGCTCTGCCATGATTTGCTTTGCGTCCTGATCCTGGTTTTGATCGGCGAACGGTGACATTACTTTGTGGAGTTAATCTGCAGCTCAGCCAACCCTGCATGCCCTGCTTTTCTGCAGCCCGCAGGCCACTAACCGCCTGTTAGTATCTAGTCATCTGATCCTGTCACATGTTGTCATTCTTAGATTGTCTGCATTTAACATGTGTTTTCAGTGAGGGCCTCTCCATGATCCTGTTCACACATCAAGCTGCCCATCAACTTGCGCACTGGACTCAGCCATGTGCATTGGTTTCAGCCGTGAGAGGTATAATGTATAAGATTCAAGTTTAGTCATCTGCGTGCGCCAAGAGACGAGCAACAAACAGTGTACGTAGACGTGTTTGCTTACCTCCTTATGTTCTTTCTTCTAACCTGTTGACTCTCCATGGCACTTCGCCAGAGGGGACATTCAGACTCTGTTGTTGTATGCTTTCAACACCGGCTTTTACACCGGCTTTGACAAAATTTTCAAAGGTGGATATATTGTCAATCCAGAACGTGAATATTGCAGATCACAGTAATTCGCACACCTCATTAACTAATATTTTCTTCATTCTATATTACATTTTCCTGCATTTTTAAAGAACCGTGAAGAGCTATTCACAGATTGTTCTAACCTCTGGGGACATGTCTGCACAGTGTGTTTCCACTTTGCGGATCACGGTGATTCGCACACATCATCATTCCTATACTAATTTTGTTTTCTAACATCACACTTTTATTCAAGAACATCATTTTTTTTCCTTCCAGTTTCTCTTTCGAACACAATTTCATTACAGTGGGAAAACCTTTAGGTTGTTCTAGTCAACTCAAGTTGCGTGTTTAGGATATATATAGATATATATATATGCATGTTGTTTTTGTAATTTCCCGTATATAGATATATTTACGCTTGCCTATACATTGGTTCTTTGATGCCATCCTAGAACATTGTTTGCCATGTTATGAATTTTTTCTCATAATATGTGCACCATACAAGCACTTACTCCTCCACCATCATTTTTGGACAATCCAGTTGAGTCACCAGTGAGAAGGGAAGTTTGGTTTGATGCTTTTGAGACCTCTTGGGAGCCATATGGGCATCAAGATTTCGGGCAGATAAGAAAAAATATTTGCTTCTACATTCATTAGGTTCTGAAGGAAGGTCAATTCTCAAGCATCTGCCAGACATTCCACAAAGTGAGACTGAAAACATCGATGAATATCAACTAACTCTTCTAAAACCTAGAAATAGATTTGACAAACAGCTAGTCCCATGGTTATATGATATAAGTTCTTTAAAAGAAAGCAAAGTGATGGTGAAGATGGTGATGAGTAAATCTCAGTTGTAAGATGATTATCTGCAGTTTGTCAACTCGAGGGATTCAATGACCATCTAATTAGAGATCCATTTGTCTTCCAATGCAAAGACAAACAGATAAGACAAAAGGTATTAGCCATGGGAAATCCAACCTTAGAGGACACTACCAAAGTATCTAAAAGTATAGAAATTTCAATGGTTTTGTTAAAAGAGTTAGAGGATAAACCTTTGGAATCTGTTGGTGCTGTAAACAAACCCAAACAAAAAAGTTTGTATGCAGTAGCAATACTATGACTGTCAAACCTAAAGCTGATGTTTCCAAGGTTTTCAACAACATGTGTTTCTGATGTGGGAATGCTCCACATCCTAAAGGAGGGAGATGCCCTGAAGCCAATGTCACGTGTAATTATTGCCAAAAATTCTGGCATTTTGCTAAAGTTTGCTTGAAAAAGAGAAGTTCAAAGAAAACTGTAGTTTGTGTAGTGGAATCTGGGGATGAATCTGATACTGAGCTTGTTTCGGTCATCAGAGACATTCCTATGTGTAGTCAAAATAACTTGAGTGAACGTGTGACTGGTGATCCCTCTAAGTGTGTTGACCCCATTGCTGAGACCAGTGTTTTAGGGCAATGTCCCTAAACTTTTAGTGGATTCAGGAGCTAAGATCACAATGATTACCCAACAACTTTTTGAGGAGACATGGGGAAAGAGAGTATTGGCACCCCTAGATCGTTCTCCAGTTTCTTATGAGGGACGTCGGATTGAATTACTTGGTTTCATTGAAGAAGAAATGGAGTTCATGGAGAGAGAAATTAAGGGTAAGGTCTATGTTGCAGTGGAAGGTCTTAACATACTTGGCTGGTTTCACAAGGGTTTGTTCTGAATAATTATAAAGTCAGGCACCAAAGAACAACTTTTGGTGGTCAGTTGTCATGATGAAGGACAGAAACAGAGGGATGATTTTCCCTCTGTTTTTGGTAACAACTAATGGAAGATTTGTGGGTTCAAGCACAAAATTATTGTTAAGGGAGGTGCCATTCCTGTGAAACATAAAATCAGGGGAATTCCATTTAGTGTGAGAGAGGATCTCGACAAGGAGTTGAAGAGCTTGTGCGATAAAGGGATCATTAAGCTCACTGAATCTTCACTATGGTTGTTTCCCCTTGTTGTGGCTCGAAAAAGGTGTGGGAGTGTCGGTTTTTCAAAGGGTGATGCAAAATCTATTAAGAGGAGTGGAAGGAGTGCTGTTTTCTAGGAGGATATGTTGATCTTTGCCAAAGATACTCATTCTCATGATATCCCTTTACACAGAGTTCTGAAATTTTTTGAAGAATAAGGTGTGGTACTCAAAACTGAAAAGTGCAAATTTCTTTGCATTGAAGTTGAATTCCTGGGACATTTGTCGTCCCATGAGGGTAATGGACCATGGCAAGGTCTGGTTGAGGCCATTGTCAACACTTTGTAGTGTAGTTCCTATTATCCCAATAGGCTCTGCGCATTGGAATAATACCTTCAATAGTATAGACCTAGGGCATAGGTTAACTAGGTCTTCTACTGACGATATTAGACTTAAAGTTTAGTGTTTGCCAGCTAGCTCAGAGTTCACTAGAAACTTTCTCGAATAGGCAGGGAGGAGTTTAACCTCTCTGGATAGACAAGAAGGGATTTAGTTTCTGACAACCATAGAACATGACAACTTTGCTCTCCCCTAATCAAGAGTGTATCTCTAGAGTCGTGTGAAAACAAAAGACAACGTATTTTACTCTGTCAGTTCAGTGCATTCGTAGTTTCACCAGATTGTAGAGAAAAGGAAGAGACGGGCGTGTTCAATAAAAGATGTTATTTATTGATCAGTCTCTTTTCTCGTACATGAGAAATGAATCGCTATTATTGCAATACTTGTAATTAAGTAAAGTGCATACAGTAAAAACAGAATTATAAAATAATACTGGAAAAGCATTGATATGGTTTCTGAGCCATATGATACTTAAAATTGGATAAAATAGATATATACATATATACAGTTGACTAACGTACTCAACTGGTGCTTCTAACCACGCCTACCCCAGTGTACCTGACCTAAGCCTAATACATGGGCGGGAGTCGCTAAGTAGCAGTTTAAGTTAAGTTTGTTTTGCCAAGGGACTGACTTAAGAATTCTCTGTAAGGGGTTATTCAGTTCTGTACCTGGGACCTAGAAGTCTGGAGGGCTGGTATCTCTCATCTCAGGTCTTGATATTCCAGCTGCCTGCGAGGGCTGCTTGGAAGCGCCGGAGCTGGATTTCTCGGCAGGAGAAAGGCAGCGCGTCCTTCTCAGCGCGTCAGGAAGGCGGGGCAGCGTCTGTGGGCTTCGCTCTCAGCTGGGCTCCTCAGCACGTCTCGCTGCTCCAATCTCGTCACCACCGCGTGTGTTTGCTTAAGGCAATGTCGGTAATATTTATACCTGAAAGGTGCCGAGATTGACTTAAGGATGGACATATATACGTCAATAAGGATGTCATACGGACTGGTCGTTAGCACATTCTTTACTGAAGTTCTCGGTGGAATCAAAACAATGGCGGCAGGGATTTTCCCAGGTTGTCATAGGTTTGATTTGTTATGAGAACTCCGTATGCCTATTAGGGGCTGGAGGAATAGTGCGTGCCTAATGAGGTGGCGTGCGCTATGACCTAATCAGATAACGCGCTTCTGTGCCGTGGTGTGGACAATCAGATAACGGGTTGTTGCGCCGTTGGGTGGCTGCTAGTTAATTATTAACCAGACCAGGGTCAGAAATAGGGGGATCGATACAGTACCTATAGGAATACGCCACACCCACTCCACGTAGACTATGTCCATATTTACAAATCTAGGCATAGTAAACAAAACAAGCTGTGTATGTGTATACCGTACCACCCCAAAATACAATTATATGCATTTTGAAATCATGAAATATACGAAAGATGAATATATGTACTATATGCACTTAAGCAGTATAATAATGCTAAATCTATTACGCATATTTGTAATCAGCATGAATATTATGAAAATAACACATGAAATGGCTCTTATTACAGAAGAAAAGTGCGAGACCATTTCATCACACAAAAAAATACTTATGAACATGCCAAAGGGCAGCTAAAGTCTCTAAAGTACCTAAAATAGAAAATTAGTTCTCTAAGAATAGTTTCTACTTTAAGCAGAAGATAAGTGCCCCGAAAAAATTGAAAATATTTTGGGGCTGTTGGAAGAGAAAAATACGTTCCGCTGTCCGTTACTGGAGAAAAATTGTTCATATTACTTTATTATTAAAGTTGAAGGCCAAATTCAGAGAGTTGGGAACACCGTGTGCTAGTTTGCTCAAAGTCATTATTTCTGCTCTGGTGAGAACATCATATCATTTAAACTGTCGAAAAACTGTCAACAGCTTCCTGTGAAAGTTCCACTAACTCGGAAAAAGTTGTTACCATGCATTCATGAGCATGATTACCTCCATTGATGTTTGGATCAGCATTGCTGACAGAAGGTCGTACCTGATCGATGCTGCTTTCATCTCGTACTTCACTACCCCTCAATCGTAGTGGTGAAGTCTCCACGAATGCCGTCATCAGGATTGGTAGCCGCTGGGGACAGCACAATACATGAGCCGTGACCGGACCCAACAAAGTCTCTGCGTCCATTGGCACATCCGATTGTAGTGTCAGACAGGTGTCCAACACGCATTCTTCGCCGCATAGCAAGCACCTTAATACAGGTAAAACACAACGTTGCCACATCGGTCTAAATGAAAGAAACCAAGTCATGTTCAGGTCTCTAAGCCGGGCTAGTCCAAGGACTTTAGTTATCCGGTCCCGGTACCCAATGGCTAGGATTGTTTCTTCCCTTGTCGCAGGTGTTTTGTCTGTGACAATGTTTGCCATAGCGAAGCAACAGGATCAAAAATAGGATACCTGCCACTAGTCCCAAAAGAAGAGGAAGTCCGCCAAAAATGGAATGGACAAAATCTGGAAAAATACCCAGTATGGCTTTGAATGGAACTAACGCAGCCGAAAACACTGCTTTAAATACACTGGAGATACCAGTGGTATCAGAAATATTTAAGATTTCGTTCAGTATTTCTGCGAAATGTATGGGGGAATTAGTTGATAACAGTGAATGAATCTCTGCCGTTGTCCTTGCAACTTGGAGTTCATACGTTTCTTTTGATGACGTTAGCCTGGTCGGCGTCTGTAGGAGCACTGTCTTCATTCTGCTTAAAGTATCAATTCGAATAGAAGCAATTTTCAAGCTGGGCCATAACCTTGCCTCCCTGTCTGGAGTTTCGTTAGGATACAATACTCGTCCACAGCACATGACCTTCGTCGTCACGGATATGAGATAAGGTTTTCCGGGCAGCAAACTACAACATCTGTGATCTACTATGAGAATGTAACTCCCGTTCGAGAGTCTCCTAAAGAATGGTTCTATTTGTGTTGCAGGTTTGCCTAGCTGGTGACATGAAAGGTTATTTGAAGTCCCTTCACAGGCTCCATGCAAACTAATACCTTGACACAGAAGTGAACCACTTAGTGACCTGGCACAATTATTGCCACTAAGAAACACATTCTGGCCTTTATTACTGACACATGCGTGTGTATAGGGCAAGTTCCATGTTGACTTAATGTAATTTTTACCCAACTTTTCAGACTGGCCTGCCTGTATATATTTTTGGCAGTATTGAAACCTGAAAGTTGATATCGGAATATTAAGTATCCCGTGTATTATCCATTCAATGACAGGTCGCTCTGACATTGTCAATGGTAATCTCTCGAGTTTCTCAATGCTCAGAATTGTATAATCAGCACCCTTTTGTGCCATACTGATTTGTTTATCAGTAAGGTTAAAGATATTAAATAGTGACGTTGTGTTGATTAAACGCCAAGGCACATAGCCTGAACGCAGATTTTGTAACGTCCAGCCAAGCTGTACAATAGAACGCAATTGGGACTGACCGTGTTGTAACAACAGTAAGTCTTGCGATATTATGTCGATTGCTGAAGACACAATGCTGTCCAGAGAATAAATCCTGGAGGACAGAGTCATTAACCCATTGTCCACCACAGAAAGTGATTTTTCCAAATTAATACGGTCAATTTCCCGTATTTTCTCTGCTGTCTCAATTTGAATTACTTTCCAGGCTTCGTTATAAACTGCATATATAGAGGCCGCTATGAAACGTTTTTGACGCTGTTTGCGTGGTCCCATAATGAAATCACGCAAGTCAGCACCATCTGTAAGTAAAGTTAGGTGTTGCTTAATTTCTGCCAGTGTGGATGTTTGTAGCCATTGAAGGCAGAGCTTGCCCACACTGTATGTGGTAATTATCCCTGGGTGTTGTCTTTGGGGATATCTAGGGTCTGGCCTGGTCAAAGTGAACCCCTGTATTTTGTTCAGGAATCTGGCTTGACAGTTATTTGTATCTGTGGGCCAGATCAACCATTGTTTCCAATCAGGATGTGTTCTGTTCTGGTTTAATATATGGTTTACGTCTATCTCAACATCTATAGAGCTGTTGCTGTCTGTTGTTGGTTTAGGAATAGACGGTTTGTTTAAATCTTTGATTTTGGCTAAGCCAAGACAGGTAGTTTGTTGAATAGTGTCGTTCAAAAATATAATTTGTTCCGGGATCATGCAGGCTCTAAACAATGATTCTATACCTTGTACTTGCCAATCTTTTGTACCCCAAACTGTTTTCGTTTCAATGTTATTGTTCCAGAAATCAAACCCAAATGTATTCATTTGTTCAAAAAATGAATCTGAATATATCAATTTTGTGTTTGTAAGCATGGTCTTCATACCTGTCTTATTTGACAATTTGAAATAAAATGTTTCTGCATTACTTGTGTTAAATCCTGAAAAGTATGAATATTTTTCATAAAATGTTTTTGAGCTCCCTTTTGGAGGAGTAGCACAATGTTCCCATTGGTTATAATTAAAAACATTTCTAGGTTGTGCAGATTTATGTAGGTAATGGTTACCATAGTGGTTATAGCAGTACATCTCATCATAATTAGACGAACCCTGCAAATAATCATGTTCTGTAAATTTAGCAGACATCACTAAGTCAGACATCATAATATTAATACTTTCAAAGTCCCAATCATCAGCAAATGTGCTAGGTTTTACAAAGTCACTTAATGATATCTTAAACTGGTGTGGATATTTCAGGATCTCAACCGGACCATAGATTTCGTAATCAGTTTTGTCCCATGCTACACCGCCTGGTATAGGATTGGCTGTGAAGTTGACTGAAGAAAGTTCTATTTTCTCGACGTGTGAAGATGTGTGTGGTTTAAGGACCAAGTTGATTTTCTGGCTTGCTGTGTCCATTGTAGCATATTTTCCCTCAATGAAATGTCCCAAGCATATTACCATGATGAGCCAAAGTATGAGGACAAATGCACCTAATGCCACCCAAATTTCAATCCATGGAGAAATCAGATAAGTTGCTTTCAGTTGTTGAAAAAGTTCCTTTGCTTTCTGTTTGAAAGTTTTTGTTGATGGCTGTTTCTTAGATTCACTCTGATCTTCGGATGAATCATCGAAGTTGATGAAGTAGCCGGATGCTGTTCTGTCTATTGTTCCAATTGCTTCTGGATTACTTTTTGTTCTAGAAGTTTCCTTTGTTTCATCAGCATAGTCATATGTTACTTCATTGTAGGTCGGTGTGTCTCGACTAAAACTTTTTATTTGGGTTTTTAGAGGTTTAAGTTCCATTGCTTTGTTGCATAGTCCTTGTTGATGTTCTGTAGGCACTTCGAATGTGATTAGCCTCTTAGTTTGAACCTCTGTATTTGTAGCAAACCTTGGTGTTCTACTACTTATCGGGAGTCCACTTGGCCTACTGTTTGTTATCGGCCACATGATTGTGGTTTTACCAGGTCGATTGATACAACTCTGTTCTCCTTTTTACCAGCAAGGGGCGGTAGTACGACTGATCTTGTCCCGTTGATAGACAAGACAGGAACTGCTTTTCTGTAAGAAGGCCCAAATTCCTTCTTTACCGCGATCTTCTCTCTGACTAGATTCCCGACTTTTGGAATCCAGACAGGCCTTGCTGGGACAGGTGGTTTCTCTTCAGTGGTCGATGGCTGTTGTTTCAACTTTATGTTGCTCAGGTCTTTCCTTGTTTCATTTAAGTCCTGCAAAATAGCCAAACGATCTTTGATATCAAAGCTTTTATCTTTAACCACTGAAGTCTGACTGTCAAGATCTAAGATCAGCATTCTAGTCCCAAACAATAGTTCGTACGGACTGAAACCTTTCAGAGAATTTCTTGGCAGGTTATTTAGACTGCGTTGGACACTTATTAGATGTTTGACCCACCCAGCTCCCGAACCTAATACCTTTGCTATTATAGATTGCTCTCTGCCTTTTGGTTTTTTCTTTACACCATCCCGTATCCCTCAGGAAGGAAGTGAGAAGATTCCCGCAAATGCAATGCTCATTCTGGCCAGGCACTCCCCATAAGCCCGAGAGTTAATGGAAAGATATTGGTCATCACGTAGCATGCTTCTAGCGTATATGCCATTATAGACTTGCAAATCTTGATATAACAGTTCTGGCGTCAGCCGAAAGTTGGGGTCTACATTATAAGTGAAAACTAGTCTCTATATGTTAATACGACACATTATTCATATTGGCATTATTTTTTATTGTTGATCCTTTCTGGTGTGAAATGCCAAGGTAATATACCGTTTCTTTCACCACTGTTACAGTTTGGGCAGTTTTTTACAAAAATGTGATGATGCAGGCGCATGCCTGGCCACCAGTACACTGATTGTAATTCTTCCAGAGAATCTTTTAGTTTGAGGTGTCTGAAACCCTCGCCCATATGTGCGTCTGCTATTAACAAGCCTCTCCTGTCCTCGTTTGGAATTACTCTATCCCCCACTCCAGGGATTCGAGCAAAAGGAACGGAGTTTGCATCGATTCTGTATGTATAATTGAGCGGGTAATTGCTCGGTAGTGCTGAGCAGTCGCCTTTCGATGACGTTTTTACCGCCAGCATTGTTTCACCGTCAATGTATTTTGCTGCACGCTTTTTTCTAGCTACGGAAGCCGATTCAGTTGCTACCGCTGTGGCTGTCTCAGCCAATGAATTCCCTGCAACGTGAACGCCATCACGCTGATGACTCAGTGAGTGTATCACGTGAGTATTTGGTAGTTCTTTCTGTAAAAGAACTATTTGTTCCCAAAGCACTTTTTGCTTTATTGTTGCACCTGTGTCATCTTTGTAACCGTTTTGAATCCATTCCTGTAAATCGTTATTGTATGATTTGACGCAGTAATGCGAGTCGCACACTATAAGTGTCGGGAATTCGCGATCGGCATTATCTAGCGCCATTTTTAACGCTATGATTTCAGTTTGTTGTTCTGAATTATTTTCCACTGAGTGTGATTTTGTCAATAGAGGTCTTAGTTTACCTCCGCGCCACACTTCTTTTGTAATTTCACATGTGGCGTTGTATGCTTGTTCTCCCCACCCTGGTGGTTGAGCATAGCCGTCTGTATAAATTACACAGGCGTACTGTCGTAAGGGCAGAATGTCGATTGGCAGAGGATATTCTCTCTCATATTCTAGATTATTTAAGTCTTTCATTTCCGGGTCAAAATAGTATTTCACTTCGTCTGTAGCAACAGAATTTTCCCATTGTAACCATTCTGGATTCAGTGCCGTTGTTGGTAAATTACATGGGGTTGTTAATGCCTCGAAAGCTGATTTTGCTGTTCTGACTGTAACCTGTTTACCGTCAGCTAGGTATTTTTCTTTTGCTACAGCAGTTTGAACCGCATGAACAATGTTTTCTTTAATGCTGAACCTTTTTTCAGCCTCTGTGTACAAGTGTGATTTGTATGCAATTGGTACCTTTTCTCCCTCATTTGAGGTCAGGTATGTGAATTCGCATCTCCCTGGGATGACTCGAATCACAAGGTTGCGTGAGTTATCACGTGTTTGTAATTTTGTTTTAATTAACATGTCTCTTTGTAAGGATCTCAAAATTTCTGTGTGTTTTTGAGTCCAATTGATTTTTTTGAAATCTGGTTTCATTAGATCATAAAGGGGTTTGACCCTTTCTGCGTAATTTATAATATAAGTTCTTCCGAAATTTAGGAAGCCTAGAATTGATTGTAAGTTTTTTAGTGTTCTAGGTGCTTGGATTACAGCACATTTCTCTAGGAAATTGTCAGCCAGGCTTTTGCCTTCACTTGATAGTTTATATCCTAAAAATAGGACTGTTAGATGGGCAATTCTAGACTTTTTAAAGTTGAATTTGTAACCCTCTGCAGCGAACCCAAGTATTATAGTGTTCACTCTCTTCAAGTGAGTATCCAAGTCATCATCTGTTAGGTAGATGTCGTCGACATAGGATAATGCCTCGTCATCATATGTTTGTAGTAACTCTGTTACTCTCGCTGAGAATAATCCTGGGCTGTTCTTGAACCCTTGGGGCAATCGACAGAAATTTTTTTGAGCGCCATTTATTGAGAACGCGGACAAATATCTGCTCTCTGGTGCTATATTCTGACAAAAGAATCCATTAGAGATGTCTAATGTTGTTTTGTATTTTTTGCGCATTATGTTATTCATTAGTGCAGCACTATGCGAGTTTTGCACTGCAAAAGTTTTGCAACATGAGTTAAGGTGTCTGTAGTCCAATACAAGACGATATGAATTGTCTGGTTTGGAGACAGGAAACAAAGGATTGTTCATTTGAGAGGTGCAAGTTTCAATCACCCCCTGGTATTCAAGTTGATCTAGGATCTCTTTTACCTGTTTTTTAGCTTCTTGCTTAATTGGGTACTGCCTCTGTGCAGTGGGTTGTGATTTTAACTGGATTTTGTGAGGAGGAGAGTCCTCATCCCATCCTACATGATTTTTATATAAAGCAGGAGCTTGAGCTACTGCCCACTTTCTTGCAAGTGTATATTTTTTATGAATTGGAATATGATTTGAGAAGGCAGGCATAATTATTTCTTCGCCATGAGGGCACTCCCTGACAAATTCTGGTGGCCAGTCTTTTTCTTCTAGAAGGATGTCATAGCCTTTGGAGAGATTATCCCAAAAGAGTCCCCTTATTTTTCTAGTCTTATCCCCCTCTATACGCAATGTTATTTCATATATTTTATGAGGTTTGCTAACTCTGGTATCTGCAGTTTCCACTTGAATGTATTCATTCGTGTCCACTGTCTCCAGATGATTCATAAGGACTTTGCGTGCTATGCTCACTTCTGCTGCGCTGTCTAGCATTGTCTGAGCCTATTCTCCGTTTTTCAGCTGTGTCCTCAGTATTCTCGGCATTGTTGAATACTTTAATACTGGCTACCTTCTTCTTTGGAAACTGTAATTTTTTATTGGGATGAGCAGGTTCCTTGTCTTTGGACTTGACGTGCCCTTCCCTTGGTTCCGATCGTCCTCTTCTTTCCAATTTCTGCGAGGAAGTCTGAAAAGATTGAGAGGGACGTGTATCAAAATCTTGATATCTATCAGGTTTCTTTATATTATCCCTATTTCTAAGGTTGTAATTTTTCACAGAGGGCTCCCTTTGGGGAGACTTGGGTCCTTGGTCCGGAGATCTTTCTCTCCGCCGAGGAGACCTTCCTCTGGACTGGAATCTTTTTTCTTTTGGATTGGATTGTTTATTTCCATCCCAGCTCTTCTTTTGACTGTTTAGATTATTTTTAATAAATACCTTTTCAGGGCTTTCAATTAGTTGGGACTTCACTGGTATTCCACCCAAACTATCTCTACCTAGTTCTTCATAGGATTTTTCTATAATTCTGGCAATTTCAGATGGTTGGTCTGCTACATCTGTCTCTTTTAACCTCTGGCGGATCGCCACATTTGCTGCTTCTCCTTTTATGTTGGCTAGTAATATTGCCGAGACCTGCTTGAAGTCTTTCAGTAATTTCATACCGAGAGTTAAAGCGGGTTCTGGACCGTATTCATCTTGAATTTGTTTTAGCACATCTGGTATTACTGACATGGATGGAACTCCATGTGTTTTTGTGTAAATGGAAGCAAAGACTGTACCCCAAGTGTCACAGTCCTCCACGTGTGGTGCGATTCCCATTGGAAGACAGATGGTCAGAATCCTGTGTTTCTCAAGAGGAGTGGTATCTGGAAATACCGCCTCTATTTGAGTTATTTTTTGTGCTAGGCAGAATGGAATTTGTTCCCGTTTAGCTGGTACTTTACCTAGACAGGACTGTATGTTCTGTGGTGTAATTTCATTTGTGTTCCCCTGATGAGGGGTCAGCTGTGGAATTTTGATTACTGGTTGGACAGTTGAAGTCCGCATTACATATTGGACTAATTGTCTATGTATTTTAATTAAATGTTTTAGCTGTACTAAAAGTTCTGGTGCAGGCATTTCTTCAATGTCTGGATGTGGTGTGTATCCGGCTAGGACCGGCCACATTGCTCCTGGTCTACCTAGTGGACCGAGCCTGGTGATGTGTTTGTTATGTTTTAGGGCGCCTTTAAACAAGAGCAAATGCTCTTGGAATTTGAGTGGTACTTCCACATCCTCGAAAGGAGTGTACTCATCAGGAGGTTCCTCTATTTTGTAATAGTGGAAGTCCTTTGTTACAGCGTTTGCTGCTGGAAAATTTATCCATGAATAGAATACCTCTGTCTGCCGATATTCGTGTGCCTCAATTACGAATATGACTGTACCACCTCTCGGTGTCAGTCCATTTTCTATAAGTTTTAAAGTTATAGATTTTCTTACGTTGACCGGGATTAGTATTGCTGCCGGGTCTTCCTGTACTAGACTTCTGTCTTCTTCTATGAGTTGAGCTGCTATTCTAGCTGCCTCTCTTTCTTCTTCATTGTCTGCCATTTTTCTGACGAGAAGATTTTCTTTGTTTGCAGATCAGGTTTCTTATGGAAACAAAGATTAGATGCACAATATTTTGGAACAGTGTATCCTGCAACGTTGAATAAACCAAGAACCTTACATAGGAGTTTCCTCTCTATGAAGTTTGGCGGATATGACCTTTCACCCACTCCAGACGTCTTTGGAGTATTTATGGGGAAAAAGGGGGTCTGTGTGAAAAAGCACGACTGAGTTACTCTAATGTCCTGCATTAGTTTTATCGCCTATCCAAACGGTTGGGCGCCATGTAGCGTAGTTCCTATTATCCCAATAGGCTCTGCGCATTGGAATAATACCTTCAATAGTATAGACCTAGGGCATAGGTTAACTAGGTCTTCTACTGACGATATTAGACTTAAAGTTTAGTGTTTGCCAGCTAGCTCAGAGTTCACTAGAAACTTTCTCGAATAGGCAGGGAGGAGTTTAACCTCTCTGGATAGACAAGAAGGGATTTAGTTTCTGACAACCATAGAACATGACAACTTTGCTCTCCCCTAATCAAGAGTGTATCTCTAGAGTCGTGTGAAAACAAAAGACAACTTATTTTACTCAGTCAGTTCAGTGCATTCGTAGTTTCACCAGATTGTAGAGAAAAGGAAGAGACGGGCGTGTTCAATAAAAGATGTTATTTATTGATCAGTCTCTTTTCTCGTACATGAGAAATGAATCGCTATTATTGCAATACTTGTAATTAAGTAAAGTGCATACAGTAAAAACAGAATTATAAAATAATACTGGAAAAGCATTGATATGGTTTCTGAGCCATATGATACTTAAAATTGGATAAAATAGATATATACATATATACAGTTGACTAACGTACTCAACTGGTGCTTCTAACCACGCCTACCCCAGTGTACCTGACCTAAGCCTAATACGTGGGCGGGAGTCGCTAAGTAGCAGTTTAAGTTAAGTTTGTTTTGCCAAGGGACTGACTCAAGAATTCTCTGTAAGGGGTTATTCAGTTCTGTACCTGGGACCTAGAAGTCTGGAGGGCTGGTATCTCTCATCTCAGGTCTTGATATTCCAGCTGCCTGCGAGGAAACCTTTACCGGCTCCAGGAGGGGTCGCAGCTCGCAGCCCCTACCTTCAAGTACCTACAGCGCCGCTGGGTCCCTGACGTTGTGGTCGCCCCCGCCGTCGTGCAGCACCATCGCACGGCCGCGGAGCGGAGCGGACCACAACTCCCAGCTTGCCCGGCTGAAATCACCGCCCACTTCCTGCACACAGCGCCAGGAGGCGCACAAAAGGAGACGGCTCCCGGAGTGGAGCGGGGGACATAAGGAAACCTTTACCGGCTCCAGGAGGGGTCGCAGCTCGCAGCCCCTACCTTCAAGTACCTACAGCGCCGCTGGGTCCCTGACGTTGTGGTCGCCCCCGCCGTCGTGCAGCACCATCGCACAGCGGAGCGGACCACAACTCCCAGCTTGCCCGGCTGAAATCACCGCCCACTTCCTGCACACAGCGCCAGGAGGCGCACAAAAGGAGACAGCTCCCTCCGCGTCGCGGACGCGCGCGGGCAGCGCCGGGCGGAGCCCGGGCAGAGGGCGGGCCGTCTAAGGCCGTCCAAGGACGATCAGGGACGGGACGGGCTATATCACTTTCATCATGGGTAAGCGCAAATTTGTGTCATCGGCGGCAGGCGAAGCAAAAGCTAAGGTGCCTAAGTATACCACTAGTATCATTACGTACTTAACAACAAAAGTGGGTGAACTATCAACACAGATTGCAGAGTCAGAGCGTGAGCTGGGTCTTGCAACTAGCCCAGTGGCCGCTAACACATCTAATATTTCCACTATCAACTGTATCCCGCTGGAACCTAGGGTCATCATTGAGTCTTGTAGACCCATCTTGCCACAATCTCCTACAGTTCTTCCATTTCCGGTTCTGCCTGAAACAGTGATACCATCATTCCCTGTGGCCTCGGGAGATTTAGGAAGTACAGACCAGCCTGGGGCCCAACGCCCAATTTACGTCACTGAGGAGGGCATCTCGTCTTTATTAGAAAAACTTTTTACAGAAAGACTTGAAGCCGCATTAATCCAGATTGCCTCTGACATCACTGAGACTCTGAAGGATTGTGTCAAGGGACTTGTGGCAAAATGTGACCGCATCAATGATGTCCTTAATACCCGGGCCCCTTTCTCTTTTACACCTATGGCACCATGTCCTACAGTTGTGCAGGTTTCTGCCTCTAAGGCTGATGGTCCTTCTACAAATAGATCCATTGTCACTTCTAAAGTGGCCATTGATAATCCTGTTCTAAAAAAAGGGAAGGTGGATAATGGGATATATATTCCCACGACGGAGGCTGCTACCAGTGTAAATCCCACAGTAAGGCCTAGAGGCTCGCAGGGAGGTTGGGCGGGAAGGGTACCCCCAGTGAACCTACCTCCGGATGCAACACCATTTGTAGCAATTCTGGTTAACGTGCCTAAACTTGCAGATGGGGTAGTAGAACATCATGATACTCTTCTTAAGCATGTTAAAAAATGGTGTAATGCGAACTGCACGGGAGAAGGTAACATCGCAGACAATATTGTAACAGGTAGAAGGGTTAACTGGGTGGGCAAAGGCAAGAAAGAGGTAGTTGGAGATTGTGTAATTGTTAATTTCAAATCTAGAAATGTCGCCAGCCGTCTCTTTTGGGATGGTTCCCCATTGGACCCGGTAGACAAAGGTGTTCGAGCAATGCCCCTTGGTTTTTTTTATCCTCGAGTCTATAGGCTAGGTGAGGGTGAGAATAACATGTCACATCTTACTGAAAATGCTTGGGCTGAAGACAAACGTATTTCACCTCTGTCTGTTAACGAATGGGTGACAAAGCCACCTAGGGGCGGTGGCTTAGACAATTCTGTAAGGAACATTCCTTCTAACAACTTACCATTGTCAAATAGGTTCACGGCTCTAGCTGATCAAATAGAGATTGACTGACTAGAGCCTGAGCACGAAAGCCTGATTGTCCCAAACTTGGACAATGCAGTGATTGTTACATCATGTAATACTGTTAGTACTGCCATAAATGACCCTTTAGAATTGGGCAGGGGGAACATCAGGTTACTATCTTGGAACATCGCGGGCCTACGGGCAAAACAGGAGGACCCGATTTGGATACAAAAGCTGAAGGAACATGATATAGTTGCCTTACAGGAAACCTGGTCAAAAGAAAATGGTTTTTGGGTGGATGGCTATACTTCATTCTTTGTTAACGCGCAGAGTTCCACGGCGGGCAGGGATAGAGGGGGTCTGCTACTTCTAGTTTCAGTTAAAGTAGCAGGCATTGTCAAGGAAATCCCCGTTTCCTCATACTTTTTTCAGCTGGTGGAAATTCTCTTGGCAGATAAGAACAAGATTGTGTTAATAAACTGCTATAACTCCATGCAGGGGGGGCCCCTAACTTTGTTTTAGAAGGTTTATCTTCTTTTTTAACTAATTATATGTCAAAACAAACCACTTTTGTTCAACTAATTATGATGGGAGATTTTAATGTTCATTTGTGCGGGTTACATTGCCAGATTGTAGATGATACCGGTCCAGATCACACATCCTTGCCACATTTTGAGCATAGTCCCAAGGGTGTGGCAATGGAAAACTTGTTATCATTTAATGATTTGTTCGAACCAGGGTTTTCAGACTTAAAAAAGCGTGTGGTCACGTATAATGCAAGGGGAAGTGAATCGATCATTGATTACTTTTTTATGTCCCCGGGGCTCTTACGCCATGTTTTGTTCTATAATACAATTGTAAGTGGGTTCAGCGACCATAACCCGGTGCTGTTAGTTTTGGACGCTTTCTCTGGCTTGAGCAAAGGGGCCTTGAGGGTCACCTCTACAAGGGATGTAAGGAGTAGAGACCAGGGAAGGCGCCTTAAATGGTGTAAAGTTTGCCCTGAGGACTTTCTTGGTCTAATTGAGCAAAATATGGTTGTAGAACTTGAGAAATGTAGGGACTTAGAGAGGGGGGGGAAGGAGGTAGTTAGTGCCTTTGAGGCAATTTGTGCCAGAGTAGAAAAAGAGCTTACAGCAAGTCCAAGGAGGGGTCCTGCTCCAGCTTTTGGTTGGTTCGATCATACATGCTCCAAGGCACACTCGGCTCTGCTGAAAGCTCTTAAACAATCCCCTAGAGATAGGTCATTGGTGGCACAATTGAGAAAAGAATACGCTATGGTGGTCAAGTCACGAAAAAAGGCCATCAAAGAGGAAGCCTGGGACTCTTTAATGGATTCCACCACCCTTAAACAAAGTTCCAAATTCTGGTCCATAATTAATAACCCCTTATTTGCTCAATCAAATAACATGGATCTTGAAATAAATATCCCTGAAGCAGAGTGGATTAAAAAAATTTCTAATATATATGGGTCAAATGAAATAGTTGAGGCATTTGCAATGCCTTGTTCCCCAACTTCTCCTCTTAAGTTAAAATTTAGTAGATCTGAAGTAGAGGTTGCGATATTAGGCACTGCTGTTAATAAAGCTCCCGGCCCAGACGGGGTCCCTTTGGATCTCTACAAACTAAACCCAGGGATGTGGGCAGAGATCTTAGCCAATGTTTTTAACTGTGTGCTTGAGGGGGGTTTGCCAAAAACTTGGCCATGTTCAATTATAGTCCCAATTTTTAAAAAGGGCCAAAGAAACGACCCCAAGTGATTTCGACCTATATCTTTATTGGATTCTTCCATGAAGGTCTTGGGCAAAGTTTTGCTAGCAAGAATTAACAGTTGGTCTCTAGATAAGGATATTTTAACAGGTGCCCAGTATGGGTTTCGTTCAGGTAGAGGAACAGAGGACCAATGCTTAAATCTTCATTTGATAATTTCAAAATATATAACGGCAAAAAAGGGGCCAATTTTTGTTGCCTTTATGGACTTGTCCACGGCCTTTGATTTGGTCAATAGAGCCCGGCTGTGGACCATGTTGTTAAAATTGGGACTTGATCCTCCCCTTGTGCACTTTTTGGCAGAACTCCACAAGGATTTAAAAGCATCAATTAGAATGGACCAAGAAGGCAATCGTACAGCTTGGTTCAAATCGAGCAGGGGCGTGCGGCAGGGCTGCATTCTTGCTCCCATGCTGTTCACTCTTTATATAAATTCATTAGAGAAGAATCTTTTAACTGCTACCTTGGATACACCGCGTGCAGGGGATACTCGCATCCCTGTTCTCCTGTACGCGGATGACGCTGCTTTGATAGCTCGGACCCATTTAGGTTTGCAAAGACTTTTAAATGCTTTTAGTGATTTTATGTCTTCACTTGACTTAGTGGTAAACAATTCCAAATCTCACATTATGGCATTTGGGGCTGTTAAAAATAACACCAAACATTTTTATTGTAATGGTGATGTGATCACTAATGTCAAAATATTTACTTACCTTGGTGTAATCTTTGATACCAAGGGTAGCTGGGCTCCTCAAATTACAGCCACAACTAAAGCAGTTAGGAGCTCGGCAAATGCAATTTTAAGTTTTTCTAGGAGACTGGGTGGGAAGCCAACTGGTGCTTTATTAAGCTTGTATAGGGCAAAATCTGTGGCAATAGCCAGGTATGGCTCAGGCCTGTGGGGCTATGTGAATTGTGAATCTATTCAAAGGGAAGAAAATAAGTTCCTTCGATCTATATTAGGGCTACCCCAATCAACAGCTACGTTTTCAGTTCACCAGGAGCTTGGTTTAGGGTATATCACTGATATCCTTCAAATGGCACCTATTTTGTTATGGATTAGGACCTGGACCAATAACAACCTAGGTTTAAATCATAAAATACTGGGGGACTGTCTAAAACTGGACAAATCTAAAAATATTGCTTGGCTATCATACATCTATAAGTGTTCCTTGGACCTTGGTCGTCCTGAGATTTTTTCTGCCCCTCAGGGTCTAAGGAAATCTGATTTAGATTGGGTCAAGCTCAACTTTTCCAAATTAAAAATCATGGAGAGGGAGGAACGCCAACTTATAAAACCCACGGTTAGAGCCCATTTTTTGACCATCACCTGCCTTGCTATACAACCGTACCTCGCCATTGTTAACATCCCTTTTCACAGGTGGCTTCTGGTAAAATTTCGGTTTAACCAGATTTATACGGTTCTTTGTGATAGTCAAGGTTGGTATAAGCAGGAGGATGCACCTGTGTGTAGTTGCGACAACTTTTCACCGCAAGATAATATGCACCTTATGCTGTTCTGTCATTACTATATTGTGCCCAGACAGAAATACCTGGTACCTTTATTGAAGGACAAAGCCTTCCACCAGGCAAAACCAGCCCTCCTGTATCTCCAAATGTTGGATTCAGCTTTGGTCATGTTTAGCGTGGCCAACTATCTAGTTGCTGCTGTTAGGATCAGGAGGAGACGTCTTAAAAATGTAATATTGGGGTTCTGCACTGAAGGATGAAATGTATTCTTTGTACCTGTAAATTTTAGCTTAATATTTATTTTTCTTTTAACTGTTTTTAAACTGTGTATATATAAATTGTTATTGATGTATGTAACCTCTCATGAATTTGTATTGTCCATTTCTAACTTTCTTGTAGAATGCTTTTATGATTTTTAACTAAATCGAATAAAGTGGTTTTGACTTGACTTGACTTGACTTGCCTGCGAGGGCTGCTTGGAAGCGCCGGAGCTGGATTTCTCGGCAGGAGAAAGGCAGCGCGTCCTTCTCAGCGCATCAGGAAGGCGGGGCAGCGTCTGTGGGCTTCGCTCTCAGCTGGGCTCCTCAGCACGTCTCGCTGCTCCAATCTCGTCACCACCGCGTGTGTTTGCTTAAGGCAATGTCGGTAATATTTATACCTGAAAGGTGCCGAGATTGACGTAAGGATGGACATATATACGTCAATAAGGATGTCATACGGACTGGTCGTTAGCACATTCTTTACTGAAGTTCTCGGTGGAATCAAAACAATGGCGGCAGGGATTTTCCCAGGTTGTCATAGGTTTGATTTGTTATGAGAACTCCGTATGCCTATTAGGGGCTGGAGGAATAGTGCGTGCCTAATGAGGTGGCGTGCGCTATGACCTAATCAGATAACGCGCTTCTGTGCCGTGGTGTGGACAATCAGATAACGGGTTGTTGCGCCGTTGGGTGGCTGCTAGTTAATTATTAACCAGACCAGGGTCAGAAATAGGGGGATCGATACAGTACCTATAGGAATACGCCACAACTTCTCCTCCCAATGACAAGAATGATGTTTAGTCACTACTAGATTTATGTGAGTATTACTCGTGTTTCATTCCTGACTTCGTCACCATTGTGCGTCCTATCAGTAACCTGCTTAAAAAGGGCGTGAAATTTCTCTGTTCTGATGAGTGTGATTCAGACTTCGGTCTCATTATTTCCATCTTGGGTAAGAGCAAAGTTCTCAAACCTTTTAATCCGGATGCTTCTTGTTGAATTACCATTGATGCAAGGCAAATAGGGCTTGGTTGTACTTTAACATAGAGGAATTGTAAGAGTGAGGACACTGTGGCATTTGTGTCTAGAGCCCTATGAGATATTGTGGTGCAATACTCTGTCATAGAAAATTAGCTACTGGCTTGCTTGTGGGCCATTGAGAAGTTTCACTCATACATCTGGGGCAGGCGATTCAAATTACAAACTGATCACAAGCATTTGGTCACCATTTTAGATACTGGTGTCAGTAAATGATGTGCCCCTAAGATCTTGAGAATGGTGTCTAACCTATTGTAGTACCAGTATGATGTGTCTGACATTTCTAGTGGGATGAATGGGAGAGCTGATTTTTTTATCTCGTTTTCCACAAAGAAAGGATGAGGGTGAAGATGTGAATTTTGGTGGACTGTGTGAGGAGGATTATGGTGATTTCTTTGGGGATGCTTTGGAGATACCCATGTCATTGTTAGGTTCCGAAAATGATTGGAAAAAGGCTTTGAGCAAGGATGCTTTACTTCAGCAAGTTTGCAAGTTTGTAAAAAAAGTTGCCCTAAAGAGAAAGTTATGTCTCCTCTTCTACAACCTTACTGGAAAGTTGAGGATGAAATCTCTATTGAGGACAGCTTTTTGTTATGCTGTGATAAGCTTGTTCCTCCTCATGTGGTCAGACATGCGATCATTAACACCTTCGCTGTGGCGGCTATTCCGCCGCAGCATTAACGGTCGCGGGGGGCGCGCTGCTCACCTGCGCTGGTGACAGAACCGTTCCGTCATGGCTCGCAGGTGAGCTGTGCTTGTGACGGAACGGTTCCGTCACGGCCCCGCCGCTTAATGAAACCCGCCACGCAGGCGTGAAATCAGCGCCGCGCAGGCGCGGCGGCCGGGCCGTGACGGAACCGTTCCGTCATGAGCACATCCCACCCGAGGGGCGTGACGGAACGGATCCGTCAATAGCGTGGAAGGGGTTAAGAATGCTCATGAAGGGCATTTTGGTGCGACACTTACTAAATGGCGCATTCTAGAATGTTTTTGGTGGCCAAGAATGGATAGTGAAATTGATGAGGCTGTGGCTAATTGTTTTGTGTGCGGTGCTGCAGACAAAAGTTTAAAAGTTGTGTCACCCTATTTATCACCTATTGAGTGTCCTTCTGGGCCATAGGTCAAATTGGGCATTGATGTGATGGGGCCGTTTGGTTGTCTGGTGGTTGCAGGAATGTTTTAGTGTTCATGGATTATGCCTCCAGAGGGCCTGAGTAAAGCTGGTAAGAGAAGCTAATGCTTCAAGTGCGATGATGTTTTTGAGTGATGTCTTCATGAGATAAATGTTCCCTGAATTTCTTGTCTCTGACAATGGAACACAATTTGTGAGTGGTGAGGTGGAAACGTATCTTGCTTCATGTGAAATAAAATATTCCAAGGTTTCTTTGTATCACCGACAGTCTAATGGACTGGTTGAGAGGATGAACCATGTGCTGGTGGAGTGCATTAAGTGGGCAAAATCAGGGCACCATGACATCGTTAGATCATTGACCAGCATGTTGTCGTTGTACAGGACTACGCCTCATTCCTCCACCGTCGCCTTTTGAGTTGCTTAGAGGACTTAAAGCTACCACCAGTTTCAGGCCTATTTGGATGGGCAAATGGCTAAAATCAGAGTCTGATTAAGGGAAACTCATGAAGATGGTGAGACGAAATTTGTCTGAGACTCAAGTTAAACAGAAAGCCTGGCAGGATAGCAAGAAAGGCGCTAAAAGCGTTCCCCTTGTGATTGGTGATATGGTCAGGATTAAGTCTTCTATCATGTGAAGAAAGGAGAAAACAAATTTGGTGAACCAACCAGAGTAGTGAGGATTGGCAATAATGCAGTTCTGGTCATGAGGGACATTGGTGGAATATTTAAAAAATTGTTAAAGTGAGAATAGGTGCCAAGGGTGGTGCCAAAAAACTTGCATGAACAATAACACTGGGTCCAAGTAGGGTCATGGTGGACTCAGGAGTAGCTCAAGTTTGTCAGTCACTCCCAGTAGATTTCGGGAGTAGGTTTCTTGTTTCCACAATATTTGGCCTTTTTGTTTGGTTCCAAGGAAGGAGGGAAGGTGTGTAGTATTGTGTAATGCTGCTTGAGAATGCAGCTTCCTGTGTCTCTGGTGGGGGGAGAGGCATTCTTTTGAGGAAAATTGAATTTTGCCCTGTCATGTGTCCCTACGTGTTCCCCATTATATGTTATATGTGCATGATTAATATGCATATTTATCCCTTGACTGAATAAAGACGCAATTATAGTTGTGTCCAACGTTAGTATGCCAGTTATCCAGTCCCTCGTGAAAGCAACGAGTTTTAGGCCTATGTTGCCAACGTCTTTACATTGTGCACGTTAATTCATCGAGTTGTCCCCGTTTCTAGGCCTTAAAGGGCCCGGACACCAGATTCGAGTCTCAAGTCTCCTGAAACCACTCCGAGGAGCGATGCAGCCCCTCCCGCATCCCTGACCCTTCACTTACTTTCTGCCAAGCAGCGCGGTGCCCGGCCTGGCCTGCCTGCCTGTCTGCCAAGAATATGTTATGCCTCTAGTTATCAGTTCAGCTCCCCGGCTTCACATTCCTAGCTAACGAACCACATAAACATCTTCATTTATAGTCTAGCCTTCCTGTCTCCATGCAAGAGAAGTACTGAATTAGTATCCATAGAAGATTCATAGCACACGCAATACATAAAGAAATATATGCATGCACCAGCCTTAGTGACAAGTAGCCTTTGCCCTGATGACTTTTAGATTCTATCAACATGTACTCCAAACACAAGATATCAGATATGCTATAGGTACATGTCGTCCTGACATCCCAGACTTTAGTCTCCTCTTCTAGTGCCAGAAGTCAGAGCCCCCAGCTCTCCCCAGTTACACGTCATGGCCCGTTTGCGCGCACCAGTAGGTTAAAGGTTCCAGCTGCCCAGGTAGCCCCCTCCATGTATCCACCCATTTATGACACTTCTGTGACGTTTACATCACGTGTCTTCGTGCACGCCCTGTGCACGCCTTCTTTTCACGCCCATATGTTCTTATCTTCCATTTGTCACTTGTTACGCCTACTGTATTCAATGCAATTGTACTGTTTTACTATATATACTGTATAATGTTAATGAGACGTGGCAGCTGCCATTCCTTTTTCCTTGTGTCCGTCCCTTCCTGAGCCTTTGCAGGTGATGGAACCCGATGGTCCATTGGCTCGAGCCATCTGATTAAAGCCCATACGACTCAGATACCACGGATTCTGCCTCTTATTTATTGAGCTATCCTTTTCAGTTAATGCATAGAAAAATAGTACCGGTAATTAATTATTTATTTACCACATAATGGCGCCCGAATAGGGACAAGCCCCTTCCCCACGCGCCGGCGATGTAACGCAGGCCCCCTGACCCTTCTACAGCCGTGACGGACCCCTACTGTGCACGTGCAGATATTTCTGCTTCAAGTCTCCCTCAGGCCCTCGGAGGAGACGGAGACTGCGGTCCGGCATCCAGACGAGGCGGTGAGGAAGGCGGATCGTCCCGACCAGAGCCCAAGCCGAGAGAGCAAGGTCCGAGGTATCCGGAGGCCCACCTGTTTCTGAAGCCCGAAGCCCGAGGCGCATGCGTAGTGCGTAGCAGTAACCAGACGTCGTAGCAGTCCAGTCCAGTCCGAGGCCTTCAGTTTTGCTTCCCGGTGAGTACCGTTGCTGGGACGTATCTAGACGGGTTCATTAATTTGTGCCCGGTCCGACGGGTTTGGGTACACAGATCCGGTCCGACGTGTTCACCTAGGTGGATACGGTAAGACGTGTCTCTTTAGGAGACCGGTATGTTCTGTACTGTTTTAGCAGTGCATCCAGTAATTCTAGTAAGTCTGTTCTCCAGAAATTCAAGTATTATGTTTTCAATGTATTAGGTAGTATCTGTTCGAACTGTTATTAATGTGTTTTTGATGTCGTGGTATGAGTGATTGTTCTGCTATTTATTGTTGTGGTCACTGTGTATTGTGTTCAAGTTCAAGTACGGTTCAAATATGCCTCTGTTTTCGAAAATACGTCAGATAAAAACCAGAAAAGCGTTACTCGAAGAATCAGTTCCTGTCCCTCCTAGGGACAGTCCTGGACATTTCATGTATCATAAACATGGCTTAGATGCCATACTGTATCTAGATTTATGGGTAGACTATACCAAAGATCTCGAAGAGAAATATAGATGGCCTGTTTCAGGAACATGGGATGCCGAGTGCATCATGAGAGTAGAAGAAGCATTATGGAAAAAGAAAGCCAGACAATCCCAGAAATATGCCATAGAATTATGGCGTAAAGAATCCCATAAAAGAACAGAGAAAGAATTCAGAAAAGAAGAATTAAGTAGGGAATCTTCCGAAAAAGCCCAAGAAAGGGAATTACTAGAAGAAGGTGAACGAGTTAGAGCAGAACAGTCAGACAGACAGAGGAATGCTCTTATTAAAGGTATGTATCCCCTTCTCGCCGAGGGTCTGCCTAAGGCGACCCCAGAAACACCCTGTAATTTACCGCCACCCTTGGTCCCGACTAAGCTACGTCATAAACCGACCGCGGCTGAAATTTTCTTTTCTTCCTATTTAGATGACACTGTCCCAGAATATGCTAATACGAATCCTACGCCAGTTCAACTTCCACCTCCTGTTAATGTAATTACTGTGCCTCCAGTCGTTGGTCCTGTTAATGTGCCAGTACCCCAGGACCAACCCGCATTACGTACCCCTACTTTGCCAGTCACGTTACCAGTAGCCGCACATTCAGTATTAACTGACGATTCCAGTTCAGGAGGAGCAGGGGGAGGTACTCCTATCACCCCGCCTCAAACAAAGCGACTGACGCTGAGAGATGCAGCGTTACAACGTACGCCAAAAGTGACTACGTACGAAGCCCTCAAAAAGTATTTTAATGAGTGTGGATCTGATTGTAGATATGACCCAGTACCAGGCGAAGATAGTATGATAATATATTCCATACGTTTACGACGAGTTGCAAGCTTTTTGGTTACCATATCAAATATGGAACAACATCTAGACACTTCATTCGTACAGGGGAGAAACCAGAAAGTATTCACGAAGCTATGGTACACAGAAAAGTTGAGATTCAAGGCATGATTTTACAATTTTTAATAAATTGTTTAATAAGAGAACAGGATCACCCTGATAAAAATAAAGAAGATATGAAAGTCCTGACCAGATGGAGTGACAATATAGCAGAAGGAAAACACAGAACACAAAATAGTATAGAAACCATGTACAGAAAGATTCGTAAAGAAATTATAAGTATACATCAAAAGGAGGAAGCAATGAGAGTAGCCGAGAAAGAGAATGACTCTTCAGACGAAGAGGTAGACAACGAGAATCCCTCCAGAATAGCGTATGTAGGTAGGACGAGATCCTTTGATAGACACACCCGCCTAGCCTACAAGAAAGTTTTTCCTCCTCCCGTACCAGAACAGTGTTCTCTTGAAGAATTATTCCAGGCTACTGATAAAGTTCTGAAATTACGAATAGGTTACAGTGAGCTTAGTACCATGCATGAACAAGAACTCGCCCGATCAGCAGTTCGATGGACTAGTGATTCTACCACATATTCAGACGAAGTAGTGGCTCAAATGTTTCTAAAACTGCCCCCAGCCGAGCAGCGACTGGTGGGTATGTACATGATCCAGCACCTCATCACATTGTATGAGAGTCAGCATTCTGATCCAGGTCCTTTATATAATGTATTGAACGAGTTACTCCAGAACCGATGGAAAGGTCTAGGTACCGATTTAATTAGTGTCATTTTAGAACAGCGCCACAGATACAGAACGTTCCTGACTCCACATTTTGTTCCTGTTTCACCCCCATTCTACATAGATAGACAGAATCCGTTGCGAGAAGCGCATCCTGTTAAGGGAACGGGGGGTGAGCTCGAACGAGTATTTGTTTACACCCCTATAACAAAAATAGAACTACTAGAAATGAAAAAGTTAGTGCCCTGTCACGATAAAGATCCAGCAGGGTTCCATCGAGAATTAAAAGACATGCTCCGTATGGGAGAATACACGTATCCCGATATCATCAAAATGTTAAAGGTCCTGTTGCCTGCGGGCATATATGAAAAACTCAAAGAGAAAGAATGGGAGGTGGGAGAGAAAAAGATTGACTGGACCGCGTTAGAGAACGAAGATAACACACGAGTCCCAGGTACTGGTCTTGGGGATAAAGCCAAAGCATTGCCCGAACTGTTAATACAAGTCTTGCCAAGATTACTAGCCACGAAAAAGGAAGACTGGGATGCCATCTCAGCCTGTAAACAGAAACAAGACGAAGACACTAGTGATTTTTATTCCAGATTCGAGAAATGTTTCATTATTAATAGCGGTCTGAAAACAAGTAGTGAGTCGTATCCACATCTTTTTGTTACCAAACTAGTCGAGAATTCCTTACCACAAGTTAAAAATCGAGTATTGAAGGTCGAGAGTACATGGCAAGCTAATACCCCGTCACAAATGCTCCAGATGTTACAGTATCACCAGAACCGAATCAGGGAAGAGCAAGAACACGAAAGGAGACGTATGAAAGACACGAAAATGAAAGTACTAGTTGCACAGTCGGTTCCACCAGATAGTCAGAAGAGGGGTACGAATCAAACCAGTCATTCTGCAGCTCCCGTTAAGGGGACATGCAATTACTGTAAACAGCCAGGTCATTATATAAACGAATGTGCAGTTCTGAAACACAACATAGCTACAGGTAAGACGAAAGAGAGACCGCGTCCTCCTAGACAGGAACATGTTCCGCAGAATTCGCAACCACCGCAGAACGCACAACAGACAGTTACAGTACCGCAGCCTATAGCTGCCGCACAACACGTTACACAACAGATGTACCAGTACGCACTGTCAGATTATCCAGAATATCAGCAGTATTCATGAAACAGCCTAGAGAGGGAGGTTGGCTTGCCTCTCATCGAGATTCCTGTAGATCAAGAGGGTCCCTATGTACACAGTCAAGTATTAGGGAAAGACAGAAAGTTTCTGATTGATACAGGGGCAAGTAGGACTACCATCAGTCATGACGAGGTTCCAGGGGCTCCACTCTCAGGCTCAAGAAATGTTTCCCTGGGATTTTCAGGAAAGCCGATTGTTAATGAAATATCGAAACCAGTTTCCCTAGAAGTTGGTCCATTGTCCCGAACTACAGACTTGTTACTTACGAAATCATGTCCAGAAAATGTACTTGGTATTAAAACATTGAAAGAATTAGGAGCTGTAATATGCTGTTCTCCGGAAGGAGTGAGATTGTTTTTACGTGATTTTAAAGGACATTATGTGTTAAGAGATTTTGATCCAAGATTATTGAATGTACCACAGCATTTATGGGCGCAAGGTCCAACTGATGTAGGTTGTATGCACATTACACCATATCGTGTCACCCTGAAACAAGGAGTTGTATTGCCACGAATCCGACAATACAAGTTGCCACCCGAGGCTGTAGCAGCCTTATCAAAAATCATTGACGAGCTCAATGCTCAAGGAGTAGTTGTAGAAACTGACTCCAATGTATGTAATTCTCCTATCATTCCGATTCTTAAACATACTGATCCAAATGAACCTCCAGTTTATCGATTAGTGATTGACCTTCGAGAACTTAATAAATGTATCATACCCCAGTACCCAGTGGTTCCAGATATCTCATCCCTATTGACTGCCATTGATTCTGAAGCTACGTTCTTTACTGTTATTGATCTCAAGAACGCATTCTTTAGTGTCCCCATTCATCCAGACAGCCAGTTCCTTTTCGGATTCTGTTTAAATGGAAGAAGCTATAAATTCACACGTGCACCTCAAGGTTTTACAGAAAGTCCTAGTATTTACAGTCAAGCACTTAAAAGACAACTAGACAGTATTCACATGCCAACTGACACTGCCCTGCTCCAGTATGTCGATGATTTATTGATCACAGCCCGAACAGAACGTGACTGCGAACGTGCGTCACTGACAGTCCTGTATTTTCTGTCAGAAATGGGGCACAAGGTGTCCCCTTCGAAACTGCAATTCTGTATCCAGCAAGTGGTATACCTTGGACACTTGCTGTCCAAGAGGGGTAGACAGTTGACACCTGACCGTATCCAGTTAATAGCACATCTTCCACAGCCCAAGACACAGAAGGAGGTACGAGCTTTTATCGGCCTCACTTCTTACTGCAGACAATGGATTCCTCAATATGCATATCTAGCCAAGCCATTGATACAGTTGACAACACAGGAGGCAGCCACATCGACTGTCCTCCCTTGGACCCAGGAACATACACTCGTTTTTAATGAGTTAAAGAAAGCTTTATGTAATGCACCTGTTTTAGCGACACCAAACTACAGTAAGCCTTTTACACTTTTTGTCACTGAACGTGATGGTACAGCATTATCTGTTCTCACACAAGATCAAGCAGGACAACACAAGCCTTGTGCTTATTTTTCAAGCACATTAGATCCAGTAGCCCAGGCTCTGCCTGCGTGCCTCAAGTCAGTTGCAGCCACAGCTCTAGCTATCAGACAAAGTGATTCCATAGTGTTAGGACACTCCCTGACAGTACAGTTTCCACACTCCGTGGAAGTTCTTTTAAACCGAACACAGACTCAGCACCTGACAATTGCACGATTAACAGGATATGAACTGACACTGTTTCAGCCACACATAGAAATCAGACGCTGCAACATTTTAAATCCTGCTACACTGTTACCTTCGATTACATCAAACCCTGCCACACATGACTGTGTGGAGGTTATCAACACCATGACAAAGCCAAGACAAGACTTGACGGACATTGCATTACCTGATCCAGACCTGACACTGTATGTGGATGGTTCATGTATGAGAACAAGTACAGGAGAACTAGTAGCCGCGTATGCAGTGACTACTGAAACTGAAGTTATAGAAACACATCGTATTGACACCCTGTCTGCTCAAGCAGCAGAGCTCATTGCTCTGACCCAAGCCTGCATACGAGCCAAGAACCTGAAAGTAAACATATATACAGATTCACGTTATGCATTCGGAGTCGTTCACGACTTTGGAGTCCTCTGGCAAGAAAGAGGTTTCATGACCTCTCATGGAGCCAAGATTCAGCATGGCCCCCTCATTCAAGCTCTGTTAGAAGCAATACATTTACCGAAAGCCATTGCCATTATGAAGTGCAAAGCACATACAAAAGCCACTGATACCATTTCTCAAGGTAACGATCTAGCAGATCGAACAGCCAAGCTTACAGCTCAGACTCCAGACATTCCAGTTAACACGACAAAGACAGATGTTCCAGTTCAGACGACTTGTATGACAGTGAAGGACCCTACACAAGACGTACTAGACATACAGACACATGCTTCCCCAGATGAAATCAAGAAATGGTCTGAACAAGGAGGGGTCCAGACAGAACAGGGATGGTTGACGAAGGGAAAAGCCACATGGTTTCTCCCCGACTCTATGGTTCAAGTCATTATTAACACAGCACATAGTCCAGCACATTTAGGAGAAAAAGCTATGTTAGACAGCATCCAGAACCTTTGGTTTAACAAGCATTTACGAGCAGCAGCTAATCAGAAAGTGCGTACCTGCATGATCTGTTGTCAGTTCAATCCAGGTAAAGGTGTTCCGGTGGAACAAGGTGGATTCCATCCTCCTGACCACCCTTTTGAAGTCCTCCAGATGGATTATATTCAGATGGATCGATGTCGAGGGTTCAAGTATGTCCTCGTAGTAGTATGCGCTTTGTCCAGATGGACAGAAGCATATCCAGTCCCAGATTACACTGCCGCGACCACTGCCAGGCAGTTGGTTCGTGAGTTTTTCCCCCGCTATGGTTTGCCCAGGGTCGTGTATTCAGACAACGGCCAGCCATTCTCATCCGAACTCATGAAACAAGTATCTCTTCTGTTAGGGTACCAGTGGAAGTTCCACTGCGTGCGACATCCCGAGGCAGCTGGCCTCGTCGAGAGACATAATCAGACTCTGAAAATCCGCATTGCAAAAGTTTGTGCCGAGAAAGGCGTAGATTGGATGGTAGCTCTGCCAGTCGCCCTTTTTTACATGAGAATGGTCGCCCACTCCCGTTCAGGTCTGTCACCGTATGAAGTAGTATTCGGTCGTCCCCCGAATATGTGGGGTACACCTATGCCACGTAGAATTACCGATGTTGACAGTAATATGCTGACAGATTACCTAGCTTCCTTGATGTCTGCACTACTCTCTTTTAGTTCACAGGTCGCGGCTGCCTTTCCAGACAACACCCAGGTGAAACCGCACGAGGTCATTCCAGGCGACCTCGTTCTCGTTAGGAATTTTGATCGTTCAAGCCCTCTGGAGCCCCGCTGGAAAGAGCCGAAACTTGTTCTGATGACCACAAGGACCGCTGTGAAACTGGAGGGCTGGAAGGGCTGGCTACACTCCAGCCACATCAAGCGTTTTCATGGACTCCGTCCAAAGACTTTTTTCAAGGACTGCCCCGATACTGACTCTAAACTTCCCCTGTTAGAGAAAACTCCGCAGCAGGAGTATAAAATCAAATTAAGGTCTAGCAAGTCAGACAGTTTAATTGTTTAAGTCCCTCTCGGGTGAAGCGGTTAGACAGGTTCCTGACATGTATGAGATAGACCCCCATAGTGAGAGAGTTAGACGAAACTCCAAGAAAATACGTTACTGTAAGAATTTGCGCAGCAGATGCGTTATCACTTTATTGTTTATGTTATTTCTGAGTCTTACGATTACATGCATAAGTTACGTTTTACATGTATTTTTTCCTCCTATTGATTCACATGTACATCTTTCCTCTAATGATACAGTAGAGCACACTTTTAGTGAACTACCCCCTCACGAGTTATCCTACAGACTTGCCATGCGCAACAATACTTTCATACGCATGTTACACTATTCACACCAGACCAGCAATGCCACTAATTGTTGGGTGTGTGGTCGACTCCCCCCTTTCCAGACACAGAAGGGAGTTCTGCCACTCTTTCCCTATCCGTTTTCACACAATGGTTCGTGTGGAGCATGGTTTACGTTAACATCATCCTTAGAAGATAAGTCCCTTCTGAATAGAACATGTTTCCCGGACAAGGAAGGTCTTTCCCATAGAACAGGGTTAGATCTAGAAAATGAAGTATATGATCTAGGTAATTATTCCTCGAATTTCATGGTTTTGAATGTTCAGTCCGAGACTACTCCAGACTTGCCTGCTATTACAGTTCTACCAGTGAAAGGCGAATTATGTATCCGAAAGAATGGTTCAGTACATCTAGGACACAGTGATTGTAATACTGTGGTCGAGTATGGTGACAGTGGGAAGTCTACTTTCAAAGCCTCACGTCATTCGTATTTTGTATGTGGTCAGACCGCATATGTACGTCTGCCCCTAGATTGGGATGGAACATGTTACATTGCCTTTCTACTGCCACCAGTTTTCCTAGCCCCATCCGATTATCACAGAAATACACATCTAGTACACGTCAGACATAGAAGGGAGATCGAGTCCCCAATTGTCGATCAAACTGAAACTGCCTTAGAACAGTATACAGACTTCAATAAAGGTTTCTTTTTCTTCATAGGACCTATCCAGAATAGTAAGCTAATACGTAGGTTAACCAGAACCCTTGAAGCAGTAGTGAATGAGACTACTTCCGCTCTAGGTAACTTAACCGAAGAGCAATCTGCTATGAGATTTGTCGTTCTTCAGAACCGCCTTGTTCTTGACGTCATACTGGCCGATAGGGGCGGAGCTTGTAGAGTCATCGGATGTAGTTGTTGCATTTTCATTCCTAATAACGCACCGTCCGTATATTCAGCTATAACAAGACTTCATAAAATAGCCCATCAGTTACATCAGAATCCAGGCACCTGGACTTGGTCTGGCTGGCTCTGGAGTATAATATCTGCCGGGGGATGGAAAGTACTGTCATTCCTAGGAATAGTAGTAATGATCATATTCAGTTGGTGCCTATGTTTACAATGTGGCCCTGCGATTTGCGGCTTGTGCGCTACCTCTTGTATTCCAAGTCCTAAATCCCATTCCAGAAAGATAAGAGACGAGCAAATGATGCTCTATGAACAGATAGATGGTCTCATGAATATTGATGTTTCCTGAAGGAAACGTAGGGAACAAGGAGGGAATGAGGAAAATTGAATTTTGCCCTGTCATGTGTCCCTACGTGTTCCCCATTATATGTTATATGTGCATGATTAATATGCATATTTATCCCTTGACTGAATAAAGACGCAATTATAGTTGTGTCCAACGTTAGTATGCCAGTTATCCAGTCCCTCGTGAAAGCAACGAGTTTTAGGCCTATGTTGCCAACGTCTTTACATTGTGCACGTTAATTCATCGAGTTGTCCCCGTTTCTAGGCCTTAAAGGGCCCGGACACCAGATTCGAGTCTCAAGTCTCCTGAAACCACTCCGAGGAGCGATGCAGCCCCTCCCGCATCCCTGACCCTTCACTTACTTTCTGCCAAGCAGCGCGGTGCCCGGCCTGGCCTGCCTGCCTGTCTGCCAAGAATATGTTATGCCTCTAGTTATCAGTTCAGCTCCCCGGCTTCACATTCCTAGCTAACGAACCACATAAACATCTTCATTTATAGTCTAGCCTTTCTGTCTCCATGCAAGAGAAGTACTGAATTAGTATCCATAGAAGATTCATAGCACACGCAATACATAAAGAAATATATGCATGCACCAGCCTTAGTGACAAGTAGCCTTTGCCCTGATGACTTTTAGATTCTATCAACATGTACTCCAAACACAAGATATCAGATATGCTATAGGTACATGTCGTCCTGACATCCCAGACTTTAGTCTCCTCTTCTAGTGCCAGAAGTCAGAGCCCCCAGCTCTCCCCAGTTACACGTCATGGCCCGTTTGCGCGCACCAGTAGGTTAAAGGTTCCAGCTGCCCAGGTAGCCCCCTCCATGTATCCACCCATTTATGACACTTCTGTGACGTTTACATCACGTGTCTTCGTGCACGCCCTGTGCACGCCTTCTTTTCACGCCCATATGTTCTTATCTTCCATTTGTCACTTGTTACGCCTACTGTATTCAATGCAATTGTACTGTTTTACTATATATACTGTATAATGTTAATGAGACGTGGCAGCTGCCATTCCTTTTTCCTTGTGTCCGTCCCTTCCTGAGCCTTTGCAGGTGATGGAACCCGATGGTCCATTGGCTCGAGCCATCTGATTAAAGCCCATACGACTCAGATACCACGGATTCTGCCTCTTATTTATTAAGCTATCCTTTTCAGTTAATGCATAGAAAAATAGTACCGGTAATTAATTATTTATTTACCACACTTTGTCTGTATTCTAAGGTTGCTGGGATGTAGGGATTTACTTGTATTGTATTCGTAGAATGTTTAGGTACAACTTGTCACAGTTGAGCTGTTGCAGAGGCTGGTGGAGTTCCTGTTCCTGTATTCCACAATTGTGTAGCCATTAATAAATATACCTCACTTACCTTGGCTCCAGCTTCATCACTTCATGCCCCTCATTGATTTTAAAGGAAGGGATCCAGGGACGTTTTTTAGCATGAGTGAAGCGGGCAATTTCCTGGGGACCCCACCTTCCAAAGAGCCCCCCGGGTAATAAGATGTTTCATTACTCTGAACATATGTCCCGCTGGGGGCCCCAAAATCTTTAAAATGACACTGAAGCAATGCTAAGTAACATGCAGTGTTGCGAGTTACCATCTTCACACACTTCTAGGTAGCACACGTGATTTGTGCAACAAGTTCCACCACGTGGGTCCTCGTGGTACTTTGCATTTTGCCTTGCAAACACAAGTCAGGTTCACTGCTGTCAAAAGGTGACCTGATACCTGCAACTATAGTATATGGACTTTTTGTGGGATAAGTTATATTATATTATATGCAATTTTGTAACACGCCTTGTGATCAATTTCATGCAGAGCCAAACTGGTCTCCCCATAATAATGTATCACAACCCCAATGTTCACGTTTAATTAATAAGTAGTCGTTTAAATAATTTACATCGTCATTGAGTTTTTTTCTTTTAACCTGCCATTATAAAGAATGTCATACCGCCAAACAATGTGACGACACATTCTATACCCACTGACTCCTGATAACTAGGCGCTTTTGAACCCCAAATAGATGACAAGGGAGAGGTACAACATGATTCCATGGACTATAAAAACTGCGTGAGATATTCTTCCAACAAGCTAGCTGACCTTCATGGACTGTTGGAGTGCGCAACTTGGAATAAATGGCGAAAAATGAGGTTTGGGTCACCCAAATTAGCTTTGTTTTAGAAATGTAATTTGGAATGAAGTATTTTTTTCCCGCGTGCACGGAAATGATGGATGGTAGAAGGCGCGCACGATAAATAGAAGGCTGGAAATGCACGATTCCTTGCAGACCTCCACAGCGCAGAGCACTCAGCTGAAGCCCTATGTTCCATTATAACCTCTTCTGACTCGTTTTTGTCAGGGTGACCTTGCTATCTTTCAGTCAGAGATGTGGGATTCATTAACGGAAATTCAATAAGTGCGTTTTTATAAACATATATTTTCAGTCATCATTTTTTCAACGTCATGTTCCGAAAACCCATTGCTGGTTTCTTGCTGAAGGCTTCATCCATCACGTTGCATGTTTTCCTTCCACTTTCCTTTGCTGTAGTATTCAATTAAATTGTAAAAATAAAAATAAGTAAAATGAATCTAAAGTTAGATTATGAAAAGGTGAATGGCAGCAAGCAAAATATAAGTAATATGTACGTGTTTCATTAAAATTATGGAGACCTTAAGTGCACCAAAAATGTGATTCGGGAAATTTTGGGGCAGATTTATGTTGGGAATGCACCACGTTTGCGTCACGCAACTGCGGCGTAAACGTGGCGCATCCCTACGACCCATTTACAACGTGACGCATCTAGGCAGATGCGTCACGTTGTAAAGCTCTGTGCCACTTGTGGGCGTTCCGGCGCAGGGTGGGCGTTCCGGGGCAGGTGCGCCTCACAAAAGTGGCTGAGTGAAATCTATAAGATTTCACTCAGTCACTTTCAGGCCAATGCTGCATCAAAACCCTGCACCTGCTTGAAGCAGGCGTAGGTCTTGACGCAGCATTGTAAAGATGGGACACCCCCGAACCTTGCTGGAGCTGTGTCGCGCTTGCGACGCAACTCCAGCAATGCGCCACCTTTACGGCACAGATGCGTCACGCATCTGTGCCGTTTTTGCCCCATGGTGCGCCGCATTGTAAATGCGGCACACCATGGGTGGCGGAGCAGCGGCGCAAAAATAACTGGCGCATCCCTGGGGATGCGCCAGTTATCATAAATCTGCCCCTTATTAAATTAGCTCATTCTGGCTGGTTTCTGACAGGCTCAAATAGCCAGTCAGCCAGTTGGAACCGGCTCATAATCCCATAGGGCAGTCCTTTCCACCCATGGGATTATGATGCATAGTTTCCGGCATGGTTTCCATGCCTGCCTGTCCGACATGGAAACCATGTTGGAAAGCTTATTGGGGCCCCCAGCAGGACCCTGGTGGGTGCGGCCTCCTGTTGGGAGCCAAGGGGGCATAGGTGCCGCCATGCCTGAACCCCATTGAAGGCACCTTGAAGTGCCTGTCACGGGGTGCAGAGATGAACAGCGCCTCCCATTTCCCTATGGGAGCATGTATTAAGGCTGGTTTACGTCAGTAATGCATGTTCCCAATAGGAAAATGTAGGAATGCAACCTTAGGCAGTCAGGTCTGCCGACCAGAGTTCAGTTGGTCCCAGGACCAAGATGGTGTCGGGCAGAATTAAGTCCGCCCAACATCGTAAATAGGCCCAGAGTGTAAAACAGGCAAGAGCTGATCAGTGTGTATAAGTAAAACTAGACTGATTGGAATTTGATGGTCACATTATGAAAAACAAATGAATATATTATTGGTAAACTGATGTTTTAGGCAGGCAGCATTGCACCTTAATTTCATCAAATGACCAACAATGCCCACTTATAACCCACTCAGATTTATTGAACTAACAAAATGCCATTGATTTGAATGAGCACCATTGAGAATGTAAGGGTTTTTACTATAGTCAATGAATAGTATTTTACTTATGAAACAACTGAAGTACTTTACTTGCCGTATTTTATGCTCATGATGTTTTGTGCATTAGCCTGAATGATATTTGTATAATACAGTGCCTAATAGTGTTACCAGAATACATGCTCTACATTATGCCAAATTAGAGTTCTCTATTGATGCAGTCCACTTGGTATATTTCCCAATAAATCAGGCACTTCCTTGAAGTTTTTGTATCTGTCTTGCAGACATAAAAACATATGGGTGCCTCAGTTGTGCAACCTAATTCGGAGTATTTTTGACTAGAGCCGTTGGCAACAAAGGGACTCATTTATAAAAAAAAGTCATGAAGGGCAGTGCAGCAATTCAACTTGCTGCACTGCTGCACTGCCTTACAGGGAAAGGGCAGGTAGGCACCATATTTAAGGCAATATGGCACATTCCTGTCCTTAGCCATATGCTGGTGCCCTTTTGGCTGCCTAGCGCAAATGCAAGCCTCCTTGCACCATGGAGCAAGGGTGCCTGTGCTGCATTTTGGGTTGTTTTTGTTCAGGAAGGAGCACCTTCCCGCACAAAACCAATCCTGGTAGGAATTTTCCCCTTTCTATGTGTGCTGCAGTATGGAACACACGTAGAAAGAGGAAGAAATTAGGATTTCTGAAGCAACGCACAGCCACGCAAAGTGACTTTGCGTGGCTTCATAAATCTGAAGTAGATGTTTGCGTCGCACATGTACCATGTTGCATCATGCAAACAAGATGCAGCCTCTCAATATGCCCCAAGCTATTTGTAAACAGATCTCCGAATCTGATGTCTGTATTAGCATGTGTTGGTGCTCTTCCAGTTCACCTGTTAAGTGTTAGACCATGGAAATCTTATTATTTTCATAAAATGTATTAATGTCTCTGACTCTCAGTGATGGCTGCTTACACTGAACTGTCTTAGTTAAAAAGTTGAAAGAGTATCCAAATGAATCTATTATATTTATCTCAATTTATTTGACCATTAGTCAAATGTAGTTTAATAGCACTAAAATCATACCTACAATTTCCCCACCTTTAGTGACTTTTGACTTAAAAAGTTATTTTTTTTACCTGATGACTATTTACGGAGGTGTTTAAACTAATCAAGTAAAAAAAAATGGTTCCTAGTATTTTTTAGTTTTCAGATTCACAGTAATAGTTTTTAATATTAGTGACTTCTGACTTAAAAAGTAATTTTTTTACCTGAAGACTATTTACTGAGGTTTTTAAACTAATCAAGTTGAAAAAAAAATCGTTCCTAGTGTTTTTTAGTTTTCAGATTCACACAGTAATAGTTTTTAATATTAGTTTCCATGTGGTCTATTTTACCCAAAAGCAATACATCGATAAATATTTTACAGTTTCATAAATGTCACTAAAAGATGAAAACATGACTTCATAAGTTCATATTTGTAAGCAATTTACCCTCTAATGTTGTTCTGTGTATAACTAAGAAGGATGTCTGTGCATCAAAGCCAACGTTGCGAGCAGACATGTAACAAATCCCCAGCAATCGCTGTGTATGAGCTACCACTTGCTTAAATGGTTGCTTCAATTTGATTCAACTTATTTTCTTAGTTGCCATAGGGAAGTAAGCATCTTTAAATTCATTTCTTAGCTGATCGGTCACCTCTAGTGGTCTCTTTGTTTGATCAGTAAAGTATTTAAGATCCACCAGTGTTGGATCAATTGAAGAAAAGATGCAACTTCATTTCTTGTTCAATTTCAGAAAATATCAAGCTCTGGTACACCTTCATAGAATGAATAAGGATAATCAACAACTCTCTAGAACAGCAAAAAGCAAAAAAGAAGTGACTATTCTCAAGCAAATGGGCCAGCAGGTGAAGGTGACAGGATGTAACAGGAGGAATAAGCAACCTGCGATGCTATATCTCACTCATATTCCTTTTTATGCAAAAATGATCCTACATTCTAACTGTAGGTAAGCTGGAGCACACATTAAAAATCTATTTTGACACCAAATACACTACATTCAGGTTAATACAAACTAACAATCTTACAGTTATACAGCACTAGTACAAAGGTACTTACTCAACCATCCAGAAAACTCATGAAGGGTATCAATCAATCAATTAATACATTTGAAGAGCGCACAACTCACCCGTGAGGATCTCAAGGTGCTGGGGGGGGCCTCTACTGCTCCAACATCCTGGTCATGAGGAGTCTCCTGAAGGCCAGCAGGTCCTGGGACTGTCGTAGGCGGATGGGGATGGTGTTCCATGTTTTAGCGGCGAGGTGGGAGAACAATCTGCCGCCGGCAGTCACTCGACGGATGCAGGGGACGGTGTCGAGGGAGAGGTCAGCGGAGCGAAGCTGGCCGTTCGGGGTGTAGAAGTTGAGACGTTTGTTGAGGTACGCAGGTCCGGTGTTGTGGAGAGCTTTGTGAGCGTGGATAAGAAGCTTGAAGGTGATTCTTGTTTTGGTGGGGAGCCAGTGTAGGTCTTTCAGATGAGCTGTGATGTGACTGTGGGGGATGTTGAGGATGAGGCGTGCAGAGGCATTCTGTATGCATTGTAGTCGTTTCTGGAGTTTGGCTGATGTACTGCATAGAGAGTGGTACCGTAGTCCAGTCCGCTGGTGACAAGGACGTGGGTGACTGTCCTTTTGGTGCCAGTGGGGATCCATCAGGAGATCTTGCGGAGCATTCAGAGGGTGTTGAAGCTGCAGGAGGAGACGGCATTCACTTGCTGGGTCATTGACAATGCAGAGTCCAGGATGACTCCCAGGTTGCATGCGTGGTTAGTCGGTGTCGGTGCAGCTCCCAGTGCGGCCTGCCACCATGAGTCATCCCAATGTTGAGGTTGTGCGATCTGGCGATGTTGGCGAGCGGTGCCATGTAGATGTTGAAGAGTGTCAGGCTGAGGGACAATCCTTGTGGTATGCCGCATATGATCTTGGTGTCTTTAGAGCAGAATGGGGGAGACGGACACTCTGGGTTTTGCCGGTGAGGAAGGAGGTGGTCCAGTCTAGGGTTTTGTCACAGGTCCCTGCATTGTGGAGGTGGTGGCAGATGGTGTCGAAGGTGGCCGAGAGGTCCAGGAGGGTGAGGGCTGCGGTTTCTCCATTGACCATCATGGCTCTGATGTCATCGGTTGCAGCGATGAGGGTTCTTTTGGTGCTGTGGTCGTTGTGGAAGCCAGATTGGGACGGGTCCAGGATGTTGTACTTTTTGAGGTAGGAGGTCAGGTGTCTGTTGACGACCTTCTCGATGACTTTCGCCGGTAACGGAAGGAGGGAGATGGACCGGAGGTTCTTGAGGTCCTTGGGGTCAGCTTTGGGTTTCTTGAGTAGGGAGTTGATCTCGTCGTGCTTCCAGCTCTCTGGGAAGGTGGCAGACTCAAAGGAGCTGTTGACGATTTTGTGGACATGGCGTGCGAAGATGGAGCTTGCTTTGTTTAAGATGTGGTGCGGGCAGGGGTCGGATGGTGAACCGGAGTGGATGGTGTTCATGATTTCGATGGTGTCTTCGTGCGTTGACGTGGGTCCAGGAGAGCAGGGGGTCGATGTCGATGTGGCTGGGGGGCGGTGAGTCTGAGGAGTCTGTGGCTGTCACGGTGACCTGGTTGCTGAGGCTGTCATGGATGTCTGCAATCTTGCGATGAAAGAAGGTGGTTAGGGAGTCTCAGAGGTCTTGTGATGGAGGGATGTCGTTGGAGCTGGGATTGGAAAGTTCTTTCACAATGTTGATGAGCTCTTTGCTATTGTGTGCGTTGTTGTCAATGCGCTCTTTGAAGGAGGTCCTTTTGGTGTTACGGATCAGTTGGTGGGGTCTGCGGATGTGGCTCTTATAGGCTGTGTTGCTGTCTGGTGTCTGTTTGTGGCGCCACTTTTTCTCGAGCCTATGGAAGGCCTGCTTGGATGCCTGGAGGTCGGCGGTAAACCAGATGGCTTTTCTGTCAGTGCGTCTGTTCGAGGGCTTCTTGAGTGGGGCGATACTGTTGGCACAGTCGTCGATCCATTGCCTGAGGTTGAGGGCGGCGGAGTCATTGTCGGTAGTGTCGGTTGGTGGGTCTCGGTGAAGTGGACGCAGCGGTGGTCGGTCCAGTGGAGTTCGGAGGTGTGGCTGAACGTGACGTGGTTGCTGCCTGAGAAGATGGGGTCGAGTGCTTGTCCGGCGGAGTGGGTGGGAGTCATGACGAGCCGTTTGAGTTCAAGGTTGGCTAGGTTGTCGAGCAGGGTGGTGGAGTTGCTGTCGTTGGCGTTCACGAGGTGGAAGTTCAGGTCCCCGAGGAGGATGTAGTGCATGGCAGCAAGGGCGTGCATGCTGACTAAGTCGGCGATGGAGTCGCTGTACTGTGGCCGGGGATCGGGTGGTCTGTAGATGGGAGTTCCTCTGAGGGTGGTGTTGGGGTCGGTGTGGATCTGGAAGAGCAGGTGTTCAGCGGTGATAGGCTTGTCGTCAGTGCTGGTCGAGATTCTGAGGGTGTTTCTGTGGACGATAGTGATTCCTCCTCCTGTGCCGTTGGTGCAGTCCCTGCAGGTGATCTTGTAGCCGTCAGGGGTGGCTATGACAATGTCGGGTGCCAAGATGGGGTTCATCCAGGTCTCCGTCAGGAAGGCAACGTCTGGGGTGGTGGAGTCAAGGAGGTCCCAGAGTTCAATGGCGTTTCTGCGGGCAGAGCTGGTGTTGAGAAGAATGCATCGGAGGTTGTTGCGTCCTGCTCTGGTGGACATGGTGGTGGTTTGGAGGCTGGTGTATCTGCAGTTCCAGCAGGAGAAGGGTCCTTAGGTGCGCTTCGGGGTGGCCCGGAAGCAGGTGCGTAGTCTGCCGGTGTTGAGAGCATGGAGGGTGCTGGTGTCGTAGCGGTGTCAGGCGTCATGGTGTTTGTGGGGGCCGGGGGTCAGGCGCTGGGCACGGTCCAGGAGCGGACGGGCGCAGATGGGCTTGCCATAGGCGCAGCCGCCATAATAAGGGGAGGTGGGAAGGAGGAGCAGCTCGGAGGTTGGGAGCGCAGGCAAATGGGTGAGCGAGTGGGGCGGGCCGCTGGGGATGCAGCAGCAGGGTTACGGCGTAAAAAGAACAGGCGGACCACGGGGGAACAACAACAATCAACTGGCAGTACAGTGGGATGAAGGAACAGAAATCAACAGTGGAATACAATAGGAGGCAGCAAAAAGAAATACAGTGGCACAATAAAGTAAATCACAGTACAATATAGTGGGCAGAGCAAGAAGGCAAAGACTTACAGGGGCCTTGAACTCACGGTAGCAGCGAGGTCAGGGACACAGCAAGAGCAGGTGGAGCTGTGCGGTGAGGGGAGCGACCTGCCTGGAGCAGGGTCAGGGTATCAATCTCTGTACAATAATCTATAATAAAATACTTGTCCTTACTTCAATTCTACCAATTTAATGAGATCACTTGCAAATTAATGTGCATTTCTATGGAAGAAACTGGGGATTGGAAACTCAACATTGATGCATCCCTGAAACATTTAAGGAGATACAACTTTAGGATATGTAAACATCGGTACAAAGCCTGACTGGGAGACAGTGTATGGCTCTACAGACTGAGACACAGTCCAGCTTCATCAAGTCATTGACTGATGTTCTGTCCCACATGAATACATAGCTGTACAAAACAAATAACTAGTATTCCCTTAGAATGAGGTAGTGTCTTAAGCTCTCAGTGGTGAACAATCTTCAACAGTATCAGCCACAGATTCGGCAAGTAATCACTGACAGATTCAGATCCAAATCTCAATGATCTAACTTTATTTTGTTTTTTCAAACAGAAAGGAATCTTTGATAATGGTGCAATTTTGGTACCACACGCTGTTAAAAAATGTCACTGGAGTCCTCAAAAGTGGATCAGTACCCTGCAGTGGGCACACAACACCATAACATATATGCCTCCCCATTTTGCTAAATTGTGTGCTCTTGGGCCATTGCTATTCTCAGGCTATTGTTGTTTCCAGATACTTACTCGTGGTTAATCAATGCCTTAGTGAGAATAAAAATGAATACTTTTTAGACATACTGATCTGAATCTGATCTGCTGTGTGGTGCACAAGAGTCTCCACAACCTAGGGCCACACTATCTGGCCGAAAAATTTGTATACCACCGCCCTTCCCGCAATCTTAGGTCCAGCAATCAGCTGTTACTACAGGTTCCCAGACATAACAAGACCAGACAGGGAGGCCGCGCCCTCTCCATCATGGGCCCTCGTCTGTGGAACAATCTTCCCCTTTTCCTTAGAGAGTGCCCGAGCCATCTAGCCTTCAGGAAATGCCTAAAGACAACTCTATTCTAGGATGAGCGCTGCCCAACCTGTTCACTTCACAGCACCGCGCGGAGATACACCTTCGGGTGTGAGGCCGGCGCGATACAAACCCATAAATAAATAAAATAAATAAATCACTGTGTTTGTTTCTCAAGCATGTATTATGGGCACATTGATGAAGATTCAGACACCTTTCAACTCTTTCTTAGTATATTATTTATTGTTAAATAGACAGACAGCAAGATCTCCTCTCAGATCAGTGTTATGTACAAACCTTTGATCATTAAATTGACATTTCTTTCTCTGTATAAAGCACAGTCAATGTTACAAACAGACATGCAGCTGGTGCACAGCTATTTACACTGCCATTTTGCTTGCATACCCTGCTCAGAGTTTGAAAATAATGACGTATCCCCCATCAAGCAAAGCATGATCTTGCATTTTGCATTAATGTGGGCATAGAACTGTTATTGTTATTGTTATTGTTATTGTTAATGTCGGTTTATATAGCGCCAAATCACCGACAGGTCTCAGGGCACTTTTGACCGCAATGACATAACAGCCCGGGCAGCAACAGGAGGCGCGTTGGATCTATACTGAGCTCAACGCTGTTCTAAATAGAGTTGTCTTTAGGGCTTTCCTAAAGCGAAGCAGGTTTCCTTCCTTGCGAAGGGCTTCAGGCAGCTCATTCCACATTTTGGGCAGTAGGACCGAAAAGGATCTCCCTCCTTTTGTAGCTAGCCTGAACCGAGGACATACAAGCAACTGAGCCTCGGAGGACCTTAGGCTTCTTTCGGGCCTGTAGATGACTAGTCTTTCCTTGATATAGGAAGGGGCTTGCCCGTAGATAGCCTTGTGGGCTATACAGAGACTTTTAAAAGCCGACCTTTGCGTCACTGGTAACCAGTGAAGACTCAGCAACAGCGGGGATGCATGTGATCTCCTTGGAAGTCTGAAGATTAGTCTTGCCGCATCATTTAAGACTACCTGCAGTCTGTTTGTTAAGGCTTTAGGTAAGCCCAGGTAGAGTGCATTTCCGTAGTCCAGCCTCGACAGTATGGTGGCAGAAACTATCATACAGAGCGTGGACTGGGAAAGAAGTGGAACAAGTTTGCGCAGTTGTCTTATGATGCCGTTGCAGGTACCCACTACCGCAGAGATTTGATTGGTCATTGAGAGGGCGCCGTCTATCTTAATGCCAAGACTTTTGACCGCGATTGCTGGCTTAGGGGTGGGCCCTAATTCCTGTGGCCAGTAAAGGTCACACCAGGGGGAGCAGGTGGATGACACAATTAACACCTCCGTTTTCTCGGGGTTAATCTTCAGGAGGTTCCTGGACATCCAGTTGACTGTGTACCTGAGAATCTCCTGTGCCAGCAACTGGGCCCATACGGTGTCATCTATGCTCAGCAACAACTGGGTGTCGTCTGCATAGTTAAACACCCGACAGCCCATGTCAACCAAGGTGCTTATTAGTGGTTGCAGGTATAGGTTGAACAATAAGGGGGACAGGGCGGAGCCTTGGGGTACCCCACATGCCAAGTCTCCTGCTCCTGATACCTCCTCTCCCAGCTGAATCCTCTGGGTTCGCCCGGACAGGAAGGATTCTAGCCAGAGGTAAGCAGAGCCCCGAAACCCAAACCCGGCCAACCTATCCAGGAGTATGGTATGGCTGACGGTATCAAACGCCGCTGATAGGTCTAAAAGTATCAGGGCGCTTGGTTTCTTTCGGTCAGCCAACCCTCTAAGGTCGTCCAGCACCGAGAGCATGACTAGCTCGGTGCTATGGTGGGCACGGAACCCTGCCTGCATCTCATGGAGCAGATGGTTAGACTCCAGGAACGCAGCCAGGGACTTCAGAACATGCTGCTCAAGCACCTTGGATAGAAATGGAAGCTGGGAGATGGGCCGATAGTTTTTTAATACTTTGGGATCGGCCCCTGCTTTCTTGATTAGGGGCTTCACTCGGGCCTCTTTAAAGCTAGCTGGCAGCTGCCCCGTGTTCAATGACCTATTTAGCATGGACAGAATACGTTCTTCTAGGCTGAGGCGGGCTAAGCGAAACACACTTGGAGGACATGGGTCGGCTGGGGAGCCTGACTTTGTTTTCCTCATTAAGGTTTCTAGGCTCAATGAATCAATCAGGGGAAAACTAGACAAGTACATTCCACCTGGAGTTTTAGCAGGATATAGTTCAGTAGAGCCAACTCTGGTACTTGTTATTTCTTGGAAAATAGTCTCAACCTTCTCTAGGAAATATTTCAAAAAAGTGTCACAATTGAAGGTGGTCTCTATGGGTTGAGTTCTTTTACTTAGTTCCGTGAGGATTTTAAAAGTTTCCTTCTGAACGTTATCTGCCTTATTAATGCGATTTTCGTAGAATGTCGCTTTAGATTCCTGTATATGTTTTTTATATGCCCGAGACAACTGCCTATATTGTTCACGGGATTCGGGGTCTTTTTTTCTCCTCCAGTTTCTCTCAGCATTTCGCAAATCTTTCCTATGCTCTCTTAGAGCTGGTGTAAACCAGGGGGCTCCCTTCCCACCACTATTCATTTTCTGGGACTTCACTGGTGCAATCTGATCAATTGCCCTTGTTAGACCACCCATTAGGTCTTTACACTCTTGGTCTATGTCGGCGCCTGGCGCCGTGGGTTGAGTGAATTCCCTGAGCGACAAAGTCAATGTTTGTGCATCAACATTTTTCCATTGACGAGTCTTTTTAATTTTTGGTGGGGGCTGTGGGGGTTTTGCGCCAATAGGGACATCGCAATATATCAGGTGGTGGTCTGACCAGATACAAGGGAGAACTTTTACTGAGGTGATCTTAGGATCCAACACCCAGACCAGGTCAAGGATGTGGCCCTTTATGTGCGTAGGAGAGTCTACCAGTTGCCTGAAACCAAGCGAACACATTGTTGTCTCCAAAGAGCTAGCTGCTGGCTCCTTTTTCTCCTTGTCCCAGTGTAGATTAAAGTCTCCGGTGACTACTATGTTCTTATAACGTGAGCATATATCCGATATGCTAGCCATAAATAGATCGTTAAAGGCCGAGGTGGAATTTGGCGGGCGATAGACAGTGAGGATGATTAAACATAAATTATCAAACATAATTTTCACTGCCAACATGTCGGCCAGGTCCACTGTTTCTGTCAAGATTTTAATTGCAGCTAGATTTTTCTTAAAGAGTATAGCTACACCTCCCCCACGGGCATTCCCTGCGCGATTATGCCAATGTATGTCATAGCCTGATGGAACTGCTGCTATAATGTCTGGTAGAGAGTTTTCCCCGAGCCAGGTCTCAGTCAATGTTAAAACATTGATTTCTCCAGCTTGGAGTAAGGTGAAAATCTCAAGACTATGGCACTGCAGTGATCTGGTGTTTAAACTAGCCAGATTCAGGGTATGAGAATGGGAGGTGGACTTACTGCTGCATGAACCGCGAATAGAAAGTTCTTCTAGTAAGGCTAGCGTAGTTCCATCCATGGAATGGGTTCCCTTCTGTAGATGGTATAGTGCATCCCGTGTATACGTAAGTCTGCAGACAGGAGCCCCAGCCCCTGCACCCGTTCGTGCGCGGACGGGCGCAGACGGGCTGGACTCTGGCGTGACTCCGGCGCAATTCAGGCGCGCAAGTTGTGCGCGTCCGCTGCGCGGAGTCATGACTAACCGTTTTTATACCTGAGACTAGAGCGCCGAGTCAATGTAGCCCTATCAAAGATGGCCGCCGTCAAATTCGGCCGAGCAGAATGAAAGAATGGCCCTAGAATCGGCCACAGGTATCTGAGTCACCCCCAAGACAATAAAATGCCCCAAAATGCTAGGGAGGGATCGTGTGTCTGTCCTAGATATTGTGGGTGTCTATGCTGGCTCCGATGTAAGAAAAACGGGGGGGGTCGGATACAAAGGAACAACAGTACAATGCAATGTAAAATAGGTAAAATCACAGATTAAAAGTTAAGCAGCCAACCGGCTGTGGTGTCAGTGCAAAAGTCAAGTTATCTCGCGAGCAGCGTTTTGCCTCGGCTTTTATACCTGAGACTAGAGCGCCGAGTCAATGTAGCCCTATCAAAGATGGCCACCGTCAAATTCGGCCGAGCAGAATGAAGGAATGGCCCTAGAATCGGCCACAGGTATCTGAGTCACCCCCAAGACAATAAAATGCCCCAAAATGCTAGGGAGGGATCGTGTGTCTGTCCTAGATATTGTGGGTGTCTATGCTGGCTCCGATGTGAGATAAACGGGGGGGTCGGACACAAAGGAACAACAGTACAATGCAATGTAAAATAGGTAAAATTACAGATTAAAAGTTAAGCAGCCAACCGGCTGTGGTGTCAGTGCAAAAGTCAACTACCTTTAATTACAAGAGGAACCACCGTTGGTAATGGGAACAAAAGTGACTTTACTTTGAACTCAACCCAATGCTGCTAGAGGACAAATACAATTTTCCTACTACTGTAATTCCCACAAAATCTCAGAAAACTCAAAACCTTTGCTCCTGTGGTGTTCTCATGCGTCCTAATGCTTTGGTAATACAATACCTTTAACTATCTCACTTGTCGCCCTTCATTCAGGAAACAAATTATGATTTTGAAATACATTACTGTTTGCTTTTCCCAAAGTTACCAAAATAAACACAAAGGCCCTTAATAGGAGTCTGGTGGTCCACAGACCGGCAAACTTGCGGTGGTGGTCTCCCGACAGCCCTGTTACTACTAGGGTGATCGGGCAACCCTGGAGCGACTGCAACTGCCACAACCGCCAGGGAATAACCATTCCCTGGCAAATGCATGGCAGTCATGAGGCTGCAATTTGTTTGGCGGGGTGGCTGCGGCCCGCCAGGCAAGCATATTACTAGTTTCCTCATGCCACACTTTTCATGGTGGAGCGACCACCATGAAAAGGTTTGCGGTAAGGAAACAAAGGGGGCCCATCAGGGCCCCCTGATGCCTCATTCCATGTGGAGGGTATGCCCTTCGTGTACATGCACACTAGTAGCTGCATGGCATGGTCTGCAGCAGTCCATGCTGTGCAGGTACTGCCTTTGACATTCCCATTGCAATTACTTTTTCTTAGACACTGTCCTGGGAATGCCAAAGAACTGCCACCAGACCAGGAGAAAACTCCTGATCTGGTGGGTGGTTCCCACATGGGTTTGGTGGTGCAGAAGTAGGGCAGGCCTCCTCCGGAACAGCCAAAAACACATAAGAAGACCAATAGGCTTCAAAAAGAGTGACTACAATTTTAATGGCTACGAAAATAGTCTGCATTAAGAGGAAGGACTCGGATTGGAGGCAATGAGTAAAATCCGTTTTTTAAGTACTGCCACATACAAATCTGGGTTAGCATCTGTTTTAGGTTAGCATATCGAGGTTAATAGATTAGAGGGTTCCCTGCCCTGCCGACTCTCCGTACGGGTTGCTAGTCACTGACCTGTAAGGCATGGGCCACATTAAACACTTCGCTAAGTCCCTCCCATGCAACATAACTGTATATATTCCTTAGCAGCATCTAAGTGTGTCAGTGTCTCATCAGTACTTCATAAATACTGTCCCAGATTGTTTCCTGGTAAGGTAGACTTTTGGGTGGTGCAACTCATAACACAACATAGGTATTTGTAAAGCGCACGTTCACCCGGAGGTATCTTGGCGCTGAATAACAGATGTTTATTGTTACTCAAATCAATGGTACTTATTTTATCTACTTTATATGGATGAAAGGCTGAGTGGACTGGCTGGGATTTGAACCTGTGACCATAAGGTTGACCACAGGCCCCTGAAGAGGACGCATCAATGCACTGAGCCACCAGACCTGGCACTCATGCAGCCGCACATGGAAGTGGACTTGAGGGGAAGCAGTCACTACATTTAGAAATAACTACGGGATTTAAAAGCACCCGCTGAAGAGTTCCTTGAGTGTCCAGCAGTTTTCAGGCAACAATAAAATTGTCAAGATAACTCTGTTGATTAATGATCCTGATAGAGAAGGTTTGGAGCTTTGTCTAGTGGCAATTTTGATTCCTAAAGTAGCATAGAGGGTTAATATGCCTGCTCCAAAGAACATGTAGCTTGTAAATCACACTGTATTTTATGTGGATAGCTCAGTGGGTTATTGCAGTACATAAGTTACAATCCTAATAAAGCACAGTAAGCTGAACTGTCATCAAAAGATGTATTTCATTATCCTAATGTTGCTAAAAAGAATTTGTTTTGTGGAAATACATTTGTGTTAGTAAACCAACCTCGATCACTGTGGTATGTTTTAAATCCTAGTTTGTGCTACTCTAGACCAAGCACTTAAAATATACTGCCTTCTAGTATGGATGGCATGTGATTCCTACACCTTTTTATTCTTATTTCCTGATGAAACAATTCCTCTAGACTGATTTACTAAAGTTGTATTCTTTGTCTCAGCATAATATGTATGTGATGTAAAGTTCTCTGATACCTTGCACTGGTATGAGTAGCACTATACAACAATAGCAATGCATGGGTTAGAGGGGCTACAAAGAGATGAGGGGCATCTTTGGAAGGTGGTTATAAGAAATTCCATGGAGAAGGAGGCCAAAAATGATTGTCGTGCCAGGCACCAACAATGCCCTGTTTCCAGGTGATGTATCTTCTTTGCTCAAGATGCTTGATGTACGGCTACTCCTTTTTTCTAACAGCCCTGTGAATAAATGCTACCACTTCCCAACTTTTTATCCCTTGTAATGCCTCTTAAAAACAGGACATTTTCTGGGACTGTAGACACATGGCAACATATTGGACAGCTGTTATGCGCACAATTTCCCAAACTATAGATGTTTCCCTGGTGACAGAGCCCCGTCGTTGTTTACTCAACGTATGGGAACCAAATGATTTAAATCACCGACAACAAGACCCGGTAACGTTAGGCATGATGGTAGCAAAGCGCAACATCGCCTTGTTGTGGGGCTCGGAAGGGTTACCTACACTCCGCAAATGGTGCAGAGATATGGATGAAATGATGGTGGCGGAGAAGGCGGTGTTTATCCATCGTGCCCCAGGAAATGGGAGAAAATTTGGAGGGCTTGGAAAAAGTTTTGTGGTTACATTTGTGAGCCTGCGGTCCATGGGGACACTGACACTTCCTCAGAATGACACCGATTGGAAATGTAGGGGTGTGATTGGGTTGCTGGGTTTAACAAGTATACTCCTTATATGTAACTCGGATAATGGACAAAGTTGCTTAGTACGTGTGATCTCAACAATGCATATTACTTCAACTGAATGTATCATTGCCCTGCTTGTTATGTTAATAAAAATATATATATTTTTTTTAAAAACAGGACATTTAGTGCTCCATGACAAGCACTGAGCAGGAGACAAACACGGCAAAAGCCATTTAGTGCTCCATGACAAGCACTGAGCAGGAGACAGACACGGCAAAAGCCCCATGTGCAACTCCCATCCCTAGGCTAATTGTGAAACAGGCGGTGTGCATAAAAGCCGCCTGCTTGGTCCCTCAGTAGTGCCCCTGAGTTCTTTGAATGCCCAGGCTATTTGTGCAGCTTTCTCCCATCACAGGGGTCCGACACCTCTGTCTCTCTTCCCTGCTAGGTCTCCCTCGCAGAGTACCAAGAGACAAACTAACCTTCACACCGATCAGCATTTTAAAAGAGAAGCTGAAGCAAAAGACGGGTTCGTTCTTAATGCCTCAACTGATCGGCGTTCTCACAGAAAACCTCTGGGCACTTGGAAAAAGCTGTGTGCAGGCATGTAGACGTGCATCAAGGAGGGAATATAGGAGCATATTTATGAGTATGTAACACAGTTCAGTGCAGCACTGTGTGACAGGGAAAATGCATGAATGCACAGTGTTTAAAAGAATACAATGCATTCCTGCCGTTTGCCCTTAACCGGTGCAGTTTTGTCTGCCTAGAGCTATTGCAGGCACCCTTGCACCATGGTACAAGGGTGCCTGCATTGTAAGGTTGATTGTTTTTGTGTAGGAATGGGCACCTTCCTACACAAAAATGTATCCCCTGAGGCATTTTCCTCTCTCTGTGTGTGCTGCATTCTTCAGCACACACAGAAAGTGGAAAAAACAAGTCGAAATAAACATATTTCCCCAGGATGCCCATGCAACATTCAAGGACCGCCTCCATGGCGCAGGGTAAGGCAACTCAGCAAATTGCAATGCATTGCTTTACTCAATACTTAGGAGGCCACTCATGGGGATATATCTTGTTACAACAAACACTATTACACTGCATGCTTTCACAATGCAGACTTTTGAAGGACTGGGTTCTTTAAGGCCCAGCGGTGCCAGGGAACAACACCTGAAACCTTCGTGGGTTACCTGTTCTGGCGTACAAGTGACAGAGACACGGGACAATTCCTTCGGCGTCAAAGATCAGCGTTTATTACTGCAGGGATACAGAAATCACAAGAAGTACAACATAGTGTAGGTTCTGAGAGTCTGCTTCAAATTGCATATGTGGAATCGCTCCTTTTATACACATTTTCGTCATTGCACAACGTAACGAACAAAAGGTTACAACTCAGTTCCCACAGTAAACTTCAAAAGGATTGCATTCATGTTTTCAGAAGCCCGGAACATAATTACAGTAACATTGCCGGTTCCCAACTGTAAAAGCACATCATCTCGCCATAAGGCACATTCCACTCTAGTTGTAAACAGGCGAAAGAAAGAGACAGGAACAGGTGCAAGGAAGGCAGACAACAGTAACAGAAGAGTGTGGGGCGGTATCGGAGGTGTGATCACAGGATCAAAGGACTCAAACCTAACACATGTAAAGCTGAAACAATAGACCAACACGGCAGAATGAGCCTCGAGCTGAGCCATCTGCCTTTGCCGTGTCATTCCCCCCGTCATAAAGACGACCCCAAAGAATACTCATCTTCCGCCAGAGCTTGGGAATCCCAGGGTCACGAAGCGGACATTGTCCCTTCGCTGGCTACGTGAGGGCAAGATACAAAATGGATGCCGTATCTAAAATGGAACCCGAGGGTTCAGATGGAAAAACCCGTAAAGGAGACGAACCCTTCTAAGTAGTGTAGCGTAAACGCATACACCTACTAATCTCGTCATTTACGGTTCATAGATACCAAACTCGTCCATATCCGAGCATGCCCAAAATGTCGTAATGATTCTCACAGAACCTCAGACGCTCCTTTTGCCCTCAGGTAGGCAAGCACTAGTCAAAATCAGAATCAATTTCGATATTCATCAGATCATTCAGGTGTTGTTGAAACATCATCCTATCCATCAATGTCTCTTTGGTAACGGATGGCCTTCTTATACACGTTGTAGCACAAAGGCCACATAAGGCAGGACCACACTGCACACAAAGACAACACGTGAACAGAAACGTTATAACAACCCCTATAATCATCAGAAGCTTCCAACCCCAAGTCGACATCAGACCCCAAAACCATCCTAGAAGCGTCCAATCTCCCTCGTCCACGTGTATGGACTCCGAGATTTTATGCAACTTTGAGATGGCTTGATAAACAGTTGGAGCATTATCAGGGATGAAAATGCAGCAGCTCGAATGGATTACCTTGCACACACCACCTCTATCTGCAAGTACAACGTCTAGAACCATACGGTTCTGTAGCGTCATAAGTCTATCCGCTTGAAGCTCTGCTGTCAGGTTACCAAGGGCACTTGCAGTGATATTAGCAGTCAATTCCACCACACGAGTCAACTGTCTCAAGTTCCTACTATTAACCATAGGACCCCAAAATGGCAGGAAACCCTTAAAGAAGTCTCCTGCCTCTTGACTGGCAGTGTCCTCTTTACTAACGACACCTCTCACAACTCTGGTCTTGTGATAGTTTGAGGCAACCGTAAAAGTCAGTGGTAAAAGATTCGCGATATAGCAGGTGCCTGAAAAGTCACGAGGCAACCACGTATAAGCACGATCGTAACACACAAAATAAGTACCCTTGGCAGTCAGGAAGACAGGGGAAGAGAGCATTGGTAAAACATACGTTTCAGTACAAGCACTCTTCCCAAGCTGAGCTCTCGGATTTCGACCGAGGCCTTGCAGACAAAAATGGCCGAGATGAGGTACGATCCAGATCGGAGATGAGCTCTTAAGCTGTCTATCACTTACTGACATACTATACTCAACCTCACTCAGATCCTTGTAAGCTCGCACCTCTTCCTCTGGGATAATTGTTGCATCAAAAATATCTTTATCTAAATCAGCAATCGCTATCGTCAAAGGCTTGTGGTACGGGCCAGGACTAAGGTCTGTGGAGCGAGGTTCTCGACGGGGGTAGGAATCTAGTGCACTACGGAACATAGTTTGGAATGCTCGAGCTGACCCCTGGGAGCTGTAAGGAAGAACCAAATACGGAATACCCTTATCCATGGTATGTGGCATTAACCCACACACCCAACAATTGGTAGTATTCATCACCAACTGGTGCTGATGCAGAAGTTGGACAAAGGAATTGTTCATAAATTCCGCACGTCTGACCTGTTCATGTTGAGGCAGAAGATGAAAGGAATGTGGTGAAATAGTGGAGACAGAATTTAGGTCAAGTGAAAAGGAAAAGGGTGAAATGGAAAGCAATAATAATTGAATTCCAAAGTACACTCCACCCACTAGTAGCATAGAAACAGTCAGGAACAACATAAAAACCTGAAACAAAAAACATTTTGTTCGAAACATCTTATGCAATTTGGATCTTCGCACCGCCATTTTCTCTATTTCTGACAGCTTAGAAAACTCCATGCTCTAAAAACCGTCCGTGACGTTCTTGACGCACTTCGTTCTGAGTAGCGATTATCAATTCCCAGGAGTTCCCAGAAATTGACAAAAGGTAATCGACCTAGTGTCAGAAACCTGCTAAACAGAAGGAGGTACCCGCACGGCCCTACGGCCAACCCAGATGGTAGGTCTAATCAATTTATCTTTTAATTAACATAAGTCTCCTAGCTGCAAGGAAAAAGGTACGCATACAATATGCAAAATCACAATATTCATGGCAACTGTACGGGGTAATGTGAATCCCCCCCCAAAAAATAAACAAATGTATTAGTCTTTATTTCGCAATCGAAGAAAATATCGATATTTTTCAGGTCGAGTTTGCTCTTCAAATAACGGTTCCAATGGCAAAACAGTGTTCGATTGTTCAGGTAACAGTTCAGAACTTGAACTCTTCAATGCAGATGACAACGGTATCGTTTTCGATGATTCGACAGGGATGTCTGATTGAGCTAAATCGTTCCCTACAGGCTGGGCATCACTAAATGGCACATAACGCAAAGGGGTCTCTGTTTCAGTCGAGGCGACTCCTTTCTTCATCCATGTATCTACTGGCAAAGGAAGCGGAACCTTCTTGGCGTGGGTGGCATGCACCCAGTGCTTTCTTCCTTCCAGCCGAACTGCAGTCCTCGTCGCCAATAACACCTGGTGGGGACCCACGAATCTTGGCTCAAGATTGCGTTTTCGTCCAAAATTTCGGGTCAAGACCCAGTCGCCAGGTTGGAGCCGATGACCAGGACCTTCTGTTTGTGCCGGTAGAGCCTCGTAAACCTGTTGAATCAAACTCAATTTAGCAGTCAGATCATAAAGATAGTCAATCAACATTGGATATTCAAGTCTGTTAAATTCCTTAGGCCTCGGAACTCCCCAAATGTTCGCAGGACGGCCGAACACAATCTCATATGGGCTAAGCCCTACTCGAGAGTGCACAGTCGTCCTGGTCGATAAGAGGGCTAGAGGCAAAGCATCTGGCCATGATAAACCAGTCATGGCCTGGATTTTGGCAAGTTTCAGTTTCAGGGTACCATTGTATCCTTCCACTAAACCCGCCGACTGAGGATGATTAGCACTATGGTATTTCTGATGAATACCAAGGCCACTGCATACATTTTTCATCACACTTCCCACAAACTCACTTCCGTTATCCGACCATACAATCCGTGGCATGCCATACCTAGGGAAATACTCTTTGAGCAACACTTTTGCTGTAGACAGGGCAGTATTATCTTTAAGGGGGTAAGCCTCAATCCATCTAGAGAATGCACAAACTACAACCAAGACATACTTCAGGTTGTTGCATCTCTCCATGTGGATGAAATCCAACTGAATAATTTCAAAGGGACATGTAGGAGGGGCAAAATGACCAGGTGGAGTAGGGGTGCCCTTGCCAGGATTATACATCAAGCATACCATGCAATTCTTAACCACTCTCTCTACACACTTAGTAATCCCCTCATTCTACCATACTGGGGACAACAACTTACATATGCCTTTTGCCCTAATATGTGACGTGCCATGAGCCATAGTAACAACGGCAAGCACATATGCATCCGGTAACATCCATCTCTGCCTTTCTGACAAATCAACCCAACATCCATTCTCGTCTAACTTCCCTATGCTTTCTTTCCACTGCGTCTTTTCCATCTCGGTAGCCTCATTCTGTATCTCCTTCACACTCTCAACTGTGTCTTCACACATACCAGTCTCCGCTGGCCATCTTACTGAACTCGTAACGTACATTCGATTTGTCAGATCTCTAGCTGTCTCCTTAGCAATCTCATCCGCAAACGCATTACCGCGGCCAACATCATCTGTCACTTTCCGATGCGCACTGCATTTGATTATTGCCACCTGTTTAGGCAATGTAAGTGCATCCAAAAGGTCATTCACAAGCTGTCCATGCTGTATCTTCGTGCCATGCGACGTAAAGAACCCACGTTCTCTCCACAATCGACCAAAACTATGCGCTACACCAAATGCATACTGACTATCGGTAAACACATTCACCCGCTTTCCTCTAGACAACACACACGCTCTCGTCAACGCAATGAATTCAGCCGCTTGGGCCGAATTCTGACTCAATCTCGCAGTTTCCACAACCGTACTCAACGTCACTACAGCATACGCAGTCGTCGTATCACCATTCGGCAACTTGAAGCACGAACCATCAACATACAAAGTACCATCGGGATCTACCAATGGAGTGTTTTTCAGGTCAATGCGACCTTTCGTTTCTTCTTCAGTTCTTAAGTAACAATCATGTGGTGCTACATCATGAGAGCTAGTAATCGCTTCGCTAATAGTGAAAAATTTGGAATCCATTGTCTGCAGTATGACGTAATACCTAGAAAGGCACGCACATCTCTCTGAGTTTTTGGCACAGTCATTCGAGCAATCGCTGCAATTCTTTCTGGGGTCAACCTTCTCCCTTCTTTTGACAATAAGTGACCCAAATAGGTTACTTCTTGACAACAATATTGCAGCTTAGAAGGTGACACCTTGTGATGTAAGTCACATAAATGCTGCAACAACGACACTGTAGTGGTTCTGCAAATAACCTCGGTATCAGCAGCCACTAATAAGTCGTCAACGTACTGAATCAAAGCCGCACCCGTCGGTAATACAAATGCATCCAGTTGACTTTTAAGGGCTTGACTGTAGATCGATGGACTCTCACAATAGCCCTGTGGTGCGCGTTTAAATCTAAAACTGCGACCACCTAATGAGAATCCGAATAGATCTCTGCTTTCCTCAGCAATCGGAATACTAAAGAAAGCATTCTTTAGGTCGATTACCGTGAACCAGGAGGCAGAAGCTGGAATTAAGGTCAACAAGGCCGTGATATCCGGCACCACAGGAAATTGTGGAACCACGATTTTATTCACTTCTCTTAAATCAATCACAAAACGGTACACAGGAGGTTTAGATGGATCAGTTCGTTTCAGAATGGGTAACACTGGACTATTACACACATTTCCCCAAGTTTCTTCAATAACACCCTTTTTGATCAAGTCATAAACGATCGCTAATAGCGCTCGCTCTCCATCAAGAGAAATACGATACTGAGGTATACGTGGTAATCGCACATGTGATTTCAACTGGACCACATAAGGTGGAATGTCCAACAGACCCACATCATTAGGGCCCGTGGCCCATAGTGACGCAGGAAGGGAACTCAGTTCCGTTGGGAACTTATCGATCGACAAGTACATAGGAGAGATTATTTTCTGACCTAATGTAAGCTCCACTCCCGCAGGAGAGCAGTACAAAGTCGCATATAACCGTTTTAACAAATCCAAACCCAAAAGATTCTCGCCACAACCAGTCGATAGAATCAATGGAGCTTCCAGCTCACGAGGACCAATCGTAAGGGGCAAAGGGCTGGAGACAGGATTGCTAACAGGGGCGCCAGAGAATCCAATGGAAACATTCGTTAAGCCAGACAAAGGTGCGCCAGGGAGTTTTGAATGCATGATGGAACTTTTTGCTGCACCAGTGTCCAACAGGAAAGGCTCAATTACGCCAGATGTAGCAACTGCGACGTAAGGCCCTCTCTGATCAACCGGAACTGACTCTACTCCCTCTCTTTGTCGGTGGCTGTCCTAGTAACGGTCACCTGCCTCAATCTCATGTCCAACGTAATAATCGTCCACGTGGTACTGTGCCGATCTATTGGACCTCACATTTCGCTGGTCAAAACAATTATTCGTATCCAACGAAGTAGGAGAGCGCTCATTCTGATTTTGAGAGTTACCACGACCTCTACCTCGAGATGCCTGTTGGGGACCACCACGTCCCCCTCGAGCCAAAACATGATTATAGCGATCACGTAAAGCGGGACAATTCAATTTGATATGTCCCTCTCCCCTACAATATGCACACTGATTATACCCAAGCATAGATCTGAAGTTAGAGGAGTCAGAACGTGACTGCATCCTAGAAGACTGTGCCTGAGGTCGATACTGCTGTTGCGAATCATTTTGATTCGAACGCGGAGGATACGCTTGTTGCAAAAAAACCTTTGTTTTAAGCTCCTTCGTTTTCTTATCTGAGCGATCATTTTCTTCTTTTTCCCTATTTTCATAGTATTGAGCCGTCGCTAGTATTTGAGCAGTGGTTGAAACGGCTCATGCACTTTCTGAATTTTTCAATTTGTTGCATAGTTCAGGTAACAAATTTAACACAAACTTATCAACAAATAACCGCTGACCTCCCTCCGTGCTCATGTCCTGACCACTATGATCAATGAATGCTTCCTCAAATCTAGTAAAGAAATCGGACACACTCTCGTCTTTCTTTTGCTTACAAGCCGACAATTTGTCCCAATTCACCCTCATCGCTGGCATAAGCGTTTTCATGAGCGTAATCATTCTTTGGGGCAGATCTGTAATTAACTGCTCGGGCTTAGCCCCACCAATTTTTCGTCCATCAGCCGCTAATAGCGTAGCCCAATCACCACCCAACTCAGCTAAATGATTCTCTTGGCGGATTTTTGCCCAAATCGGTTGCGGTACCATATTACCAAACAACATGTCGATGTCAGCAAGGTTCATAATAGAAGCATCCACCAGCTGGGATAACTCCTTATAATAACCTGCCGGATTTTTGCGTGGATCAGGCAAGGATTGCTTCACCTGTAAGACTTCTGATCGCTTCCATGGGAGGTGTATCCAAACTCTTTGGAAATACGGCAGAATCACAGGATTAGCGTTCGCATCCCCTGGCATCCAAACTGGCGGAACCTCTCTCATAGGATACTGACCGGAGTTCGCTTTTGGAGTATCGGAATCGTCATCAAACGACACTCGAGAAGGCACTGTGGACCTAAAGGCTAATAATCGCTCTAATGCACGTCGTACATCTTCACCTACGATCATACCATTCAAAAAACGACTCTGAAGTTCGGTCATCTCGGGCGGTACATCATCTAAGTCATCATTATCCCACTCTTCCCTCAAGGAGTTGCACATTTCTTCAAACACAAATCTCTGTGTTGGCTCATTGAACTGAGAAAATGTATCGAAAACTATGCGTGAGGTGTATTTAGCAGGATGTCTAATCCATCTGCGCGCCATAGTTTCTAACGTCGCTCTCTCCCTTCCACCAGGGATTTGACTTCGTCTCTGGGGAGTTTCAGAGACATCAGATTGAAGTAACGATCCGGAAAGTGGGGAGTAGAGGGTAGCAACAGAGTTAGGGATACGATTACGAACAGAAGGAGAAGAGGAAAAAAGAACAGGAGCAACAACATTAGAAGTGGTCGTAGGAGCAGTGGGGGTAGCAGGAACAATAGACTGAGGTACAGGCAAAGAAGCAGTAGGAAAAGGAGCAGGTAGAGGAGCAAGAACAGGACCGACAACAGGCTGACCAGCAGCCGCCATAACAACAGGAGGGGGAACAGGAAGAACTACAGGAGCTGTAGCACCCTGTGCATAAGGAGGTGGTGATTTCAATAAATACGCTAACAAAGGATCCTCTTTCGAGTCTTCCTCCTTTTTATCAAGATTTGACGATAACACCGGATAACATTTATCCGCCCACATGTGATGCAGTCTAACTGAAACTTCCGTTTTTTTATCTGCTTTATCTTGATGGTGACGTTCTGCATCTTGCATTATCGTAATGATACTACTTTCTTTCTTATTTTTCTTAAGCTGTTTGATTTCTTTCTGCCTGGCCTCTTTGCGCCATAACCGAAAGGAATCGAACATAGCCGGCCTAGATTTTCTTTTAAACAGTTTCGCTTCGAGATTATCTAAAATTTTAGTGTCGAAACTTCCATGTGGTGGCCAACTAAGGTCACCGTCATTTTTCGTATAACGAATCCAATATTCATTATATATAATAGGGCCCACACCATGTCGACTATAGAGCTCATATATCGGAGTTCCAACTGGAGGTATCGGACACGAGTCCTCCAACCGGGAATCCATACTGTAACATTTAAAGAAACCAAGGAAACCACTATGGCCAGACATCTTGCACGCTAACCTAGTATCAAACTTCAAGGGTTATCGAAGTACAAAATCTTCGTGAAATACAAAACCCTCGGTTTTTGGCAATTGCAACTGTCAAATAACAACTAAGAACCAACAACTAAGAACCACAAATACAATGGAACCATGCAAAAACGACTAAGCACCAATAACAACCAAGGATACGGGGAGCGACCCACAAATACTTAACTGAGAGCTCAATGGCGTCACCAGGAAGGCCCGTCTATCGTCTCGCCTTACAAAGGACTACACCATGCGCCGAAACAGGTCGACAGTCAGAGCATTGCTCCGTTGCAACCGTCAGGAGGCGGAGATCTTCGCAGGAAAAAGTCTTCGGACCACTTATTTCGACAACAGGATCGATGAAGCGGGGTGCACCTTTCCTCCGAGATTTCACACGAAGTTCCTCACGATCTTCAGGTTTTGGACCGGTACCGCTGATGTCGCCCCACGTTGGGCGCCAACTGAAGGACTGGGTTCTTTAAGGCCCAGCGGTGCCAGGGAACAACACCTGAAACCTTCGTGGGTTACCTGTTCTGGCGTACAAGTGACAGAGACACGGGACACTTCCTTCGGCGTCAAAGATCAGCGTTTATTACTGCAGGGATACAGAAATCACAAGAAGTACAACATAGTGTAGGTTCTGAGAGTCTGCTTCAAATTGCATATGTGGAATCGCTCCTTTTATACACATTTTCGTCATTGCACAACGTAACGAACAAAAGGTTACAACTCAGTTCCCACAGTAAACTTCAAAAGGATTGCATTCATGTTTTCAGAAGCCCGGAACATAATTACAGTAACATTGCCGGTTCCCAACTGTAAAAGCACATCATCTCGCCATAAGGCACATTTCACTCTAGTTGTAAACAGGCAAAAGAAAGAGACAGGAACAGGTGCAAGGAAGACAGACAACAGTAACAGAAGAGTGTGGGGCGGTATCGGAGGCGTGATCACAGGATCAAAGGACTCAAACCTAACACATGTAAAGCTGAAACAATAGACCAACACGGCACAATGAGCCTCGAGCTGAGCCATCTGCCTTTGCCGTGTCATTCCCCCGGTCATAAAGACGACCCCAAAGAATATTCATCTTCCGCCAGAGCTTGGGAATCCCAGGGTCACGAAGCGGACATTGTCCCTTCGCTGGCTACGTGAGGGCAAGATACAAAATGTATGCCGTATCTAAAATGGAACCCGAGGGTTCAGATGGAAAAACCCGTAAAGGAGATGAACCCTTCTAAGTAGTGTAGCGTAAACGCATACACCTACTAATCTCGTCATTTACGGTTCATAGATACCAAACTCGTCCATATCCGAGCATGCCCCAAACGTCGTAATGATTCTCACAGAACCTCACTTTACAACACACCTACCATTACAATGTCTTTTTTACAACGCATACCATTACAAAGCATCTCCATAGAGGAAAATTAAAAGTGCCATTACATCACATACCATTACCACGCATCCCATTACAATACATGCTATTACAACACATGTAACTAAACCTATCAATTATGATTTTTAATGCGCCTCAAAAATACTGGAAAATATATAAAAAATACTTACAGAAAGCAAATGTCAAAATTGCAAAACATTTCCCAATGTAAAGTACTCCTATAAACAAGTAACATTTCCTATGTAAAAATACTGTACTGGCAATAGGAAAAGCAGCATGTGCATTCCAGATACAACCAAACTGGTGTCCGTACTCGATTTTCGCTTTACTAGTACAGCCAAAGTATTTATTTATTTATTTTAGTGTTTTATAGAGCGCAAACTTGACACGTTAGGGTATCAGAGTGCTTTACAGAGTCATAGAGTTGTACGAGAGGTATGGTATCACAAGAGTATAATATAACTTAGGGAGGGGGTGCTGAGTACAAGAGGGATGGGAGTATACAAATACAGTCAATATTACCGTTGATGAGGACGGGCCCCAAGTTTCTTGGTGGGGCGAAGGTTGAAGGAGGGAGGCAATAGTCTCTGTGGTGGTTGTGTGATGGGTTTAGCAGAGGAACTTACCCATGAGGAAGGATTTAGCCTCCTTTTTGAAGCGTGCAAGAGAGGGAATTCTTCTGATGGCGGGTGGGAAGGAGTTCCATATTTTTGGTGCAGCCCCTGCGAACGCCCGATTATAGGTCTACACAAAATGGCTGTCTTTCTAAAAAGGTACTAAAATAAGCCTATTTTTCACAATACATAATAAATATACATTCTGTCATATTCCGAATTATGCGAAACAATACATCCCAAAACATATTGGGTTTTACATTTTCAAAAACCCATAAACACATATAAATTTAGCCGGCCACCATTTTGTGTACAGGGATACACTGATTTCCCTGGTGAACACACACTGCTGAGGTGCGAGGAGCAATAATTTACAAACCTTATTTCATTTAAATTTTCTGACAAATTCACAGATTTTGGTCATAAACTAACAGCCCTAACATTGTAGTACATTACCTGGAAGTAAACCACTGTAAGTTTGCTATTTTCTTTTTTCCTAATACAAAAAACATTTGAAGACGATGACCTTTAACTCAGGGAAGATGCTGGTTAGTTGTGTGGGTAAAATGACAATTCCAACTCCGCCGGGTGCTTGCCTTAGGTAAGGTGCTGGTCAGGGGTGGGGGTCAAACTTACTATTCCAACTCCACCGGATGCTTGCCTCACAGAAGGCGCTGTTCAGTGGTAGGGGGTAACATTGCTGGTCGTATTCCACCAGGTGCTTGCCTCAGGGAAGGTGCCGGTCAGTGGTAAGGGGCAAAATTACCATTTCAACTCCACTAGGTGCTTGCCTCAGGGAGAGTGCCTGTCAGTGGTGGGGGGCAAAATATTATTCCAACTCCACTAGGTGCTTGCTTCAGGGAAGGTGCTGCTCAGTTGTTGATCATGAATTGTAATGCATTTACAATAAAACATACTGACATTATACTTTTTTTACATGACTTGCAATTTACCCATCAAACAGGACAAAACAAAAACATCATCAGGACTTAAATCCATCTATACCAGCACTTGTTCAAAAAGTGAAAGACCTTAAGATGAACAATGTTTGTAAAACCTACTTTTTCAACCAAAACTAACCAAAAAATGTCTTATCTACCCAAAATTAACACAAACAACCACCGATATAAAAAGAATGAAAGCAAACAAATGGCTATACTTTAGATAACACTCAATCTGAATATCTCTGTTTATGTCAACTTTTCCTTACAGGCCAACGCAACAACCCCCAGAAAGGAGCAATCCAAGTCAACAACATCAACTGAAAAAAGTCCTGAACCACCAAAAGACAACCTGTAGTCCTTTTCACAGGCGTCAACTACAAATAACAGCACCAAATCATAGTTGACAAAACCAGAGTCTTTCAATAGAATAAAGAACATGTTCTTAGAAAAGTCAGTAGGCAGTCAAAAAATAATAACCTCATTTTCTTTACGGATTATAAATGCTAAACATTTCTATTTGTTAAAACTCTGATACAAAATTACTTTTTCTCCCCTTTTTAAAAAAAAAAAATACAATGGGTTATATTATCTAGGAAGTGGCGGTGAGAGGCGTTAGCCTCCTTGGCTTAACGCCTCTCATCACCACTTTGGAAACACCAGGCTGCGCCATATTACCAAGGATATGGTGCAGCATGGCATTTCCCGTGCGGTGGCGCTAAATCTCCTGACTTAACACCAACTCAGGTCCTCTTGCACCAGAGTGTAAGGGTATCTGCGAGCAGGAAGGTGTGTTTATGTAAAGGAAGGTACCCCTTCCTTAACCTAAACAAACCTAAAATGCCATTTTGTAACTTACGTGTGTGCTGCTTCATACAGCACACATGTAAGTTACAAAATGGTATTTTAAAAAAAGGTTTGTTTATGTACAGGAAGGGACACCTTCCTGTACATAACCAAACCTTATCCATTAGAGGGGAACGCAGCTTTTACGTTCCACACCCTGGTGCACAACATTTTATTTAAGGGATAATAGATCCCCCTTAAACTCGTCCATTTATTCTGATACTGATTCGTCTTTATTTCAACCTTGACATATTCTTTTCGATATTTCCATCCGTTCCAAATATCCATCATATTGCATGTTATTTTGAAACTTTAAGTATTCACAGGTGCCCATCCAAGCCTCCTTGTAAATATGATTCAATCACGAAAAGTAGTTCTCAGCAGCATGCTCTATTTACAACCAAATGCATTTCGAGCAATTACTTGCTCTTTGTCAGGGGTAGCTGTAATACAACATCACAAAATTTACATTAATAACGAAGACACCTCATTTAAACTCTAAACTTGGTTTGGTACAAACATGGTGACTAGAACGATTTCATTGCATGATTAAATTACATCAGTATACGTTCACTTTGAACACCTCTCTCAGTGTTTGGCCACAGTTAAAATGACTACCCGGACATTTCAAAGTCAAAATACTTTGCAACGAAGCTAGCTATCGTTTTAACCTTCTTTTTTATATAGGTAAGAAACCGGCTCTTGCAACCTGCTCGGTTGTTATGCACTTGCTCATTACACCATAGCTACACTTTTCCGATAGCTAGCTTCGTTGCAAAGTATTTTGACTTTGAAATGTCCGGGTAGTCATTTTAACTGTGGAAAAACACTGAGAGAGGGGTTCAAAGTGAACGTATTCTGATGTAATTTAATCATGCAATGAAATCGTTCTAGTCACCATGTTTGTACCAAACCAAGTTTAGAGTTTAAATGAGGTGTCTTCGTTATTAATGTAAATTTTGTGAAATTGTATTACATCTACCCCTGACGAAGAGCAAGTAATTGCTTGAAATGCATTGGGTTGTAAATAAAGGATGCTGCTGAGAACTACTTTTCGTGATTGAATCATATTTACAAGGAGGCTTGGATGGGCACCTCTGAATACTTAAAGTTTCAAAATACCATGCAATATGATGGATATGTGGAACGGTTGGAAATATCGAAAAGAATATGTCAAGGTTGAAATATGGACGAATCAGTATCAGAATAAATGGACGAGTTTAAGGGGGATCTAGTATCCCTTAAATAAAATGCTGTGCACCAGGGTGTGGAACGTGAAAGCTGCGTTCCCCACTAATGGATTTTGCTTGCGCGATGGTAAGGCGGAACCCAGGTTGCACGCAAAAGGTCAAGGATGTTTAAATATATTTATTAAATATTATATTGAAAAGTCAGGTGTGCACACCACCACATTCATTATTCATAACCAAACCTTGGCATTTTGCTTTTTCATGTGTGCTGCACAAGGCAGCACACATGTAAAAAAGCAAAAACGAGGAAAAATGAAGCATTTCTCCTTGTTTCGCCACTTTAAGTCCAGGATTCTCCTGGTCTTAAGTTTGACGCTGTCACCTATTATTGCCTCTCTTGAAAATAGGTGGCAGCATCGAAGTGAATGGGTGTTGTGGTGGAACGCCCACCGCAACACCCACTGCACGCCCCTTTCATGCTCTTTAGCGTGAAAGGAGCACTATTACTAAGGCAGCGTTAAGCCATTTAACGTGACTTTTAGACAAGTTATGTGATTTAACTCTGCCTTGTTATAGGGCGCTAACCCTATCGCCACCACAACGTCAAAAAAAGTGAGTTTGTGGTGGCAATAGGGGCTAGGTAATATGCCCCAATGTGTGAACAGGAAGAGGGGCAACCTGCATCAAATCAAACAGAGGCAATCAACTGCTAAAGTATGGTAGCTACCTTTTTTGTAAGGAGAGATTACCTGAGCCAAGGAGTCATTGGAACTGTGTGCAGTATTATGCATCCCATTGCACAGACAGAGCGGTTATTCTTAGTGGCACTGTTGAAAATAACCACAGAGCCAAACCACTCTGCCTCTGCAATGGAGATTGATGTTAGAGAGAACATCCAGCAAATCAAAACTTTGGCATCCACCTCCAATAAACTCTGTGGCTCAGTTTTGAGGGAGGTATCCTAAAACATTCCTTTGTATGTAGCAAACTCTATGCCCAGAATTCCTAACCTCCACAGAATTAGTCAAAGTAAATACAGACAAGTAATCCACAGCGTGTAACACCCCAGACCTACTCAGACATTAACATTCCCCCTGAACTTACTGTAACCTTTACTAATGAAACTACTTTTGCAAGACAACAAAAACCCTCAGAACAGGATACTAAACTTTAGCACACCCCATAACGTTGTAACTTTGAAGGATAGTGATAGTTCGTTGATGGATGGGACTTTTAAATCCACACCGCATCCATTCACCCAAATATTCACTGTTCACGCCAATATCAATAACACTACAGTTCCTGTGGTGCACAGTTTACTCTCTGATAAGCAAACCTCAAAATACACTGAATTATTGACAGTGGTAAAATCAAAAGCACTCAGTAAAAGTCCTAAAAAAGTGATAATTGATTTTGAATTACCCCTGATTAACACCATTACTAAATTATATCCTGATACCCTGATTAAACAATGTTTTTCACTTTTCACAGGCCTTTTTGAGAAAAATTCAAAACCCACCTTCAGTTGAGGATTACATTTCAGGGTGTGCAGTCTAAATATCGAGTTTTTTATTTCGAATGGACATAATATCGACTCCAGAATATCGAGATGGCATTAATATCGAGGTAAGTAATATCGATGTATTTTTTATCGATTTTTATGTATGTTAAAAAATATCGATTGATAAAATATCGAGTAAGTAATATCGTTAGTAAAAAATATCGATTTTTCTAGTAGTTTAAAAATATCGAAAGTTGTGTTATCGACAGTCATGATATCGACAGTCATGATATCGACTATTAATATCGATATAAATAATATTTAATAGTTAAATGTACACTGTTTTAATGTTTTATTACTACATTTATTGTTAAAATATATGTTAATTTTGTATTTATTTATATAGAAATAATTTTAAAAATAATTATTAATTTAAAAAAATTATTCAAATACTATAATAATTTCTAGGAGCGGGTAGTGGGTTTTTAGGGGAATAGGGTGGGAAGTAATTTAAATATAATTAATTAAATATGTAAATGTATTAATTGGTATTAATATTTAATTAATTGTTAATTAAAAATATTTTTTTTAATATATACTATTTAATTGGTACTTCATTTAATTTAATACATTAATTGCTAATTATGCTCATTTAAATAATTTATGTCATGTAGCGGGTTGTGGGTTTATAGGGGAATAGGGTGGGAAGTAATTTAATTATAAATAATTAAATATGTAAATTTATTAATTGGTATTAATATTTAATTAATTGTTAATTAAATAAAATATTTTAATTATATAAAATGTAATTGGTAATTAATTTAATTTAATTGAATAATTGCTAATAATGTAAATTTAAATAATTTATATCATGTAGCGGGTTGTGGGTTTATAGGGGAATAGAGTGGGAAGTAATTTAATTATAAATAATTAAATATGTAATTTTATTAATTGGTAGTAATATTTAAATAATTGTTAATTAAATCATATATTTTAATTATATAAAATTTAATTGGTAATTAATTTAATTTAATTGATTAATTGCTAATTATGTTAATTTAAATAATGTATGTCATGTAGGGGGTTGTGGGTTTATAGGGGAATACGGTGGGAAGTAATTTAATTATAATCCATTAAATATGTAAATTTATTAATTGGTAGTAATATTTAATTAATTGTTAATTACAAAATTAATGTTGATTATTTAAAATATAATTGGTAAATAATTTAATATAATTTATTAATTGCTAATTATGTTACATTAAATTTTTACTTTTCTGTAGTGGGTTGTCTGTTTATAGGGGAATAGACTGGGAAGTAATTTAATAATAAATAATGAAATAATAATATTTATTTAAGGTATACAACGTTTAGCACACAACGTTTACAATGCACTACCTTTACAATGAAACTTTTACAACGCAAATACCATAGCAACGCATGTATTTAGATCAAATGTTTTTACTACGCAGGTATTTTTACAACGCATACCATTACAACGTAAGTGTTGGTAAGTATATAATTATATTTAAAATGTTATAGGTTTGGATTGTTGGGTAAAGGGGTATTTGTAGGGTTCAGGGTCAGTTTTCAGTGTTTGGGTAAAGGGGTATTTTTAGGGTTCAAGGTCAGTTTTCAGTTTGTGGGTAAAGGGGTATTTTTAGTGTTCAGGGTCAGTTTTCAGTTTTTGGGTTAAGGGGTATTTTTAGGGTTCAGGGTCATTTTTCAGTTTTTGGGTAAAGGGGTATTTTTAGGGTTCAGGGTCAGTTTTCAGTATTTGGGTTAGATGGGTATTTTTAGGGTTCAGGGTTGGTTTTCAGTTTTTGGGTAAAGGGGTATTATTAGGGTTCATGGTCAGTTTTCAGTATTTGGGTAAAGGGGTATTTTTAGGGTTCAGGGTCAGTTTTCAGTTTTGGGTAAAGGGGTATTTTTAGGGTTCAGGGTCAGTTTTCAGTTTTTGGGTAAAGGGGTATTTTTAGTGTTCTGGGTCAGTTTTCAGTATTTGGGTAAAGGGGTAGTTTTAGGGTTCAGGGTCAGTTTTCAGTTTGTGGATTAAGGGGTATATTTAGTGTTCAGGGTCAGTTTTCAGTGTTTGGGTAAAGGGGCATTTTTAGGGTTCAGGGTCAGTTTTCAGTTTTTGGGTAAAGGGGTATTTTTAGGGTTCAGGGTCAGTTTTCAGTTTGTGGGTAAAGGGGTATTTTTAGGGTTCAGGGTCAGTTTTCAGTTTGTGGGTAAAGGGGTATTTTTAGGGTTCAGGGTCAGTTTTCAGTTTGTGGGTAAAGGGGTATTTTTAGGGTTCAGGGTCAGTTTCAGTTTTTGGGTAAAGGGGTATTTTTAGGGTTCAGGGTCAGTTTTCAGTTTGTGGGTAAAGGGGTATTTTTAGGGTTCAGGGTCAGTTTTCAGTTTGTGGGTAAAGGGGTATTTTTAGGGTTCAGGGTCAGTTTGGGGTTTTTGGGTAGAGGGGTACAGGGTAAAAATAAGGTAAATTTACATTTACATTAAATTAATTAAATTTAAATACATTTCATTAAATTATTTTCTATTAATTTACATTAAATAAAATATTATATAATTATCAATACTTACGTTGTAATGCTATGCGTTGTAAAGGTATTTGCTTTGTAAAAACATTTGTTGTAAATAAATGCGGTGTAATGGTATTTGCGTTGTTAAAGTTTCGTTGTAAAGGTATGCGTTGTAAAAGTATGCATTCAAACGTCATACATCTTTTATTTAATTGTATTTAATAGAAAAAAATTGTAAATTAATTTATAATTATCAAAAAAAATAATTGGTAATTAGTTGTAAATTAGTATTAATAGGTAAGTAATAGAAATAATGATAGTTAATTAGTAATTGTAATATATTAATTATTATGTTAAATTAAATAGTTAATCATTTGTAAAAAAATTATATTGATATTATTTTTTAATTTATTTATTAATATATGAAGTATTTACTTTCCCTACTGTTGCACCCACTGGAGTGGGAATAGTAATTAGTATGGGTTCAGTGTCCAGCACCTTCCATGAGTTTACAATTGGTGAAATGGGAATTGTAATTTGTATGGTTTTAATGTGTAGTATGGTTTTGTGAGTTTATAATTGGTGCAGTGGAAATAAGAAGACATTTTTTATAGAAATTATTATTATTGGTAGATTACTATAATAAAGTTTTCACATTACATAGAAAAATGTTGTATTAATTATAATTATTGTTATTGTAGTACTTAAAAGATTAATACATTTTTAAAATTATTAAAATTTAAAATGCATTTTTATATAGAATATTTCATATGTAATTAATATTTATATAGAATAATAAAGAAGGAAACATACACAGAGTTAAATGCAATAAATGAAAAACAGTTTATTAACATATAAAAAATATATTGTAAGTAGAGATTTATTTTTAATTTCAATTGAAAATTGTAACTAAACAGTTTTTATTATCCCCAAAAATATATGAAGTGCATATATATGTTTTTAACACATAAATGATATTAACATAATTTTATGTTTATTAACATATATTGTAATTTAAATAGTTAAAGAAACAAATTGGTAATATGTACTTTTCATTTAATAACAATTATTGTATTCACATAGACATTGAATATATTGTCATAGATAAATATGTACATTTCTTTTGTAACAGTAACATTTTTGTTTCTTACAAAGTAATCATATATTTTTTTAAATTAATATTATGAATATTGAACATATTTATAATATTAATTTTTACATAGATAAACACACAAATACATTTTTATATACATACATAATGTTTAAACTAATATTTGCTATTTTTATAAACAAATTATTTGTAACAAAGTTATAGATGCAAATTTGTTTAACATATAGATTATTTTCAAAATGTATATATAAATCATAAAATATTATTTAAAGTATCACATAACAGTTGAATAATTATTTGAAAGTAATGAATATTTAAGAAATAATGTTCTACAATTTAAATAATTATTTACACTTAATATAATACTCAGTGTATTTTTTTAAAGTGTTGGAATATAGAAATTAAAGAGGATTTTGCTGTATACAGGGACTACTTTTTAACCGCATAATGTTACTTAGGCTTATTTGGTGCTTCAACAGATCGCAGTTGGATGCTGCTTCGCGTTAGAGAGGGTAAGTTTGTTTTAATAGTATTTTTGAAGTTAATGAAGTTATTGTTTGTGTATGTGTGGTGTGTTTAGGTTTATGTAGATAGGGTTATTAAGAGAAGATTGTGTGTTCGGTGTTAGGTAGAGTGTACGATATTTGATTTTTACCGCGTTTTAGTTGTAGGTGTGTGACGTGAGGTAATATGTTTAAATGTTACTAAGATAATATGTTTGGTGTATAAATATGTGTTTTTATATATGTATGGGTGTTTTTGTGTGGGTGGGTATGTATTTTATTTTTTCCAGGTTATCGTCGCGTTTTACTGTTTTTGAGGAGTTCCTTCTTTTTCGATCAGAGTTGTGTGACGAGTATTATATACTCTTATTTTTGCACACAAATATTTTGGTTTTCAAGTTTTCCAGGAACGTTTTTTTTTCAACATTACTATTTTCGGGTTTTCTATCGTATATCATGTCTATTACATTGGAGAGGAGTCGCTATGGATTTGCTTGTATTTTCGCATTTTTTTTTGGGCTTCCATGGATTGTATGGGTTTTTGCAATGGTGTCGTATGGATTGCTTGGAATTGGATTACGTTTGAAGCTGCAACAGAAATGTAAGTATTTACAAAAAAATTTATGGGTGGGGAAACTGTTTTAATGTTTGCTTTACTTACGTTGTATGTAACATTTTGTAAATACATTATCTAAATACATTTTATATATGTTAATATTATGTATTTGATAATTTAATTGCAAATTGTTACATGTAAAAATCAAGGAATTTAGAAAAAAAATGCTTAATTTAACGTGTATAGTTATGTTATGTTTTAAAGAATAGTTTTTGCAATCATTGATAGATATTCTAGTCCTTTGCTAGTTGGATAGAGGGTAACTTGACTTTGGAGTGTGTTATACATTTTTTTAGTTTCTTTGGTGGGTTTAGGTCCGATCAAAGTTACTGATTGCTCCATTCGGAGCTCCTGGTAACTCTGTTCTTTTTGTAAGGATTGTATTAATTTGTGAAGGGTAGGCGTTCCTCGGCCTGTAGTTGCTTGGAAGGCATTGTGCCATCCTTCAACTGCATTGTTTGTTTTTGCTTCCTTATTTAGTGTGCTAAGGTAGACATTCCACCAAGCTATTTGGTATTTGGGTTGTCTTCTATGGCCTGATCTGTGTAGCCTTCCTACCCATGTGTCTTCGAAGTAGTCAAGCATAGGGCTTAGTCTTTCTTCGTTTCTTTTATAGTAGGGGCTGTCTATTAATAAGTTATAGTGCTCAGTTACATCTGTCAGTGGAACATAGGCTATGGCGATGAGTTTTTTTATTTGATAAGCAAATGTGCTATCAGTGGCGTATTGGATACTCAAGGTAGATTTTTGTAGATGTCGCCAGATACATTCATTAAAATGGTAATAGCAACCTTGTATTGCTGTGTGTGGGTATGTTTTAAGGATGCTGTTTATCATTGCTTTTTCAAAGTCAATGATCACTTTTTGTGGAAAATAGTTGTTAGTATGTTGATTGACTTCAGTTAGTATAGGTAGCTTGCTGTTTGTTTGGTAGAAGGGCATAAAGGAATGGAATATTTGCATTTTGGAAATGACCATGGATAGTGTATAATTGATAAAAAGGTTTGGGGCATACAGAAAAAGTACCGTCCATCATCCAAGTTTGGCATTGGGAAGTTTAGTCATGTTGTTTGCTGTGGCAAACAGTATAATTCTTTTATCTTTAGATTTATTGTCATAGAGTATAACATTATCTTTATTGTGAGTTACAGAGAGTTCAGGGGGAATTTGCACTTCTTCAAAAGTTTTTGGTGTGGGAGGAGTAGTGCATGTTGCTCTTTTTGTCTAGCTACAGTTCTTTTAAGGGATTCAATAGATGGTAATTGGCTAGAAGCATGTTGGGGAAGTACACTTAAATGGTGTTTCAGAATAGCAGTTGTTGGTTGATCAGTTCTAGTACTAGCTTCTTTAAGGGAATCTAGCATTTGTCTAATCTCTATTTCTGTTACATTGGGTGGGTGATTATGTTCCTTAGTATAAGTAACAGTGGTTTCCTGAGTTATAGCTCTACCATAACATTTGTTGGCATAATATTTCGTACACTTCCAAAACACTTTCAAATCTTTTTGTTTCTCTTGAGTGTAGACATATCCCATGTAACAAAGAAGCATTTTCCCTTTTTGTGAATAAATGAATTTAGCTCCTTCAGTCATGATTGTATTGTAGTGCTAGGAGGTAATTAAAAGAGAATGTCATTACATTTTTTGAAAAAATAATGTTGTATTCTAATAATACAGTTTAATACATTTTTGATTTACCTGTAATTCTTTTGATGATTTCAAGTAGTTCTTTTCAGGTGTTGATGTTCTTCAAACTGTTATTTTCTATGTATATCTTTTTGTACCTGTGGAAGTTGAGAAAATGTGTACAAATATTTTATTACTATTTATGATATTTTGATAGAGGTTTTTAGCTAGTTTCTATTTAGTTACCTATCTATTAAATGTCGAATTTATATTTAACTTTTGATGTCCAGGTGTTGTGTAGGTCTTCTGTATTTTCTTTTTGTCTGTAGGATAAATAGTAAAAAAAAACACATATATTTTAGGTATTTGGCTTTTAAACATAGGTGTGAGGTTTGAGAGTTACATTTTCGATGGCTAATAATGTAGTAGTACTTACTTTAGATAGGTGTAGCTGTCTTTATGTTGAAGTCAATAAGTTTTCTTTCAGAAATCCTGCAGAGTTTCGTCTTCCTTTAGTTAGGAGATTTAGGCTGCATTTTTAGTTTGCTGTAATCTTGTTTATATAGTATTAGTCTAATTGTTTCAGAAATAGGATTGGTTGTTTAAATTGATAGTCTGTTTTTATTTGTGGATTTGAATTTTTTTACCTGTTATGCTAATTGCTTTCCTTATATGGGTGACGCCAATTAACGTTTATTTAATGTGTAAGGTCTTATTTAGTATAGGTAATGTTATCTTTATATTTGTAAAGTGGAGGAATATATATAATTTGCAGTAAGAAATGTTTAGTTGTTCGAAACATTGTTTATGTATTATAAAATGTATGTTTGTATTTATTTTGTGTTATAGATGTTAGGAAAATATATAGTATATTTTATCGATTTATATAAACAATATCTGAATAATTATGATTAGTATGACTAAATTTTAAGATAATAAAGTGATTTATTCAAGGATGTAGTGATTTCGATATTTTAAAAAATCGATCAATTTGCTATCTATATTTTTGTATTCGATATTTTGACTGTTTTTCATTTAAATATGTGATAATCGATGTTTTAGAAATCGATAATGTTGTTAGTCGATATTGTTGTAGTCGTTGTTTTTTTTAGTCGATATTGTGGTTTCGATATTTTTGTGGTTTGTTGTTTAAGTATAGGCAATCGATAATTTTGTAGTCGATAATTTGTCATCGATATTTTGTCCAGTCGATATTCGGTCTGTCGAGGTTATGTCAGTGATCCACATTTCAGACAGTAAACTGCAGTATGATCTAAATAAACTAACTGCTTTATGCTTTGCACCTCTTGACAGTGTGGATGAATTCTACACATCATTTACTTAATCTGAGTATTTTACAACTGAGTACAACAAATTGGTACCCTTACTAAATTACTTTAAGGGCACATGGATTAGCCATCTCTGCACATTGGGTCGGGGAGGAAATCAAGGTTCCCTATTCAATGGTGGAAATGTTATACAAATGTTGAGGAAGGAGCAAAGTTTTCATGAAATTAGATCAGCGCAATCATTAACAGGTCGTCTGAGCCCACGAGTTTCAAAAAGAAAAAAACAAATGTCAGGATGACTATTGGGTCAAATACAACAGTTTTTGTTGATGGGGGCTTCAGACTACCTAGACAATATTGCTCTTGTACGACATTTCTAACACACACACTAAGACCTACTCTATCTTACTAGCCTGTTTAACATTTTTATTTTTATTAGAGTGGCATTTTAAAATGTTTGTTTTTAAATTAACGGAATGTCAAGGTTCTTACCTGAAGTTGTCTTCTTTCTTCAACTCTTGGTGATTTGTAAACAACCACCCTTCACCAAGAGTCTTGAGGACTCCAATAATCCAAAGTATCAATTCCATATTCCATGAAGGTATCTAACTCCCATTGTAAACTATCAAAAAAGACACAGATTGGTATAGACATATTTTCCAACAAAACAACTGTTGGAAAAATGACTGTGTAATCTAAAAAACACAACCCCCCCTAAAAAATCCCCCCAAAAGATGTGCTTTTTGGGAAAAAATGCAACAGCAAATCCATTCATGCAATCCACTGTCCAAACAATATTAATCCATCCATATCCTTCAAAGGTTTTTATCGCTTAGGAGCCTTGATATTATCAAGGTTTATCTCCTAAGCGATAAAAATCGGCCGAAATGCATGAATATTGCTGAAAAGTCCGCGATATTCATGCATTAGCGAGCAAATGCTCTTAGCCATGTTATCCACCTACCATTGGATAACATGGCTAAGAACTGCTCTGGGCAGTCGTTAGCTTTTGGAGATAATCGCGCTTAGCACGAATATTTCCAAAAGTTGGTAATAGGGGATAGCGATGTAAGCAACTGTTTCCAGTCGCTAACATCTTGGCACGCCCACTTTGCATGTTATTAGCGATAATTATCGCTGACATGCAAAGTGGGCCCCTAAATGCCCGCTATCGCCTATTAGCTGTCGCTAACTGGTGTTAGCGACAGCTAGGTAATAGGGTGATAAAATTATCGCCGCTTTAGCGGGAAAAATTCCCGCTAAAGCGGCGATAAGGCCCTTGGTAATATACCCCTTAGTTTTGAAAACAGGCATTCGGAACAAAAGAGAGAGTAATGTAAAGTGCAAGTTTGAAACAAAGGTTTGTAACAGCAGTACACTGGCCAAATCATGTGTTAGTGCCACAATCCCAAAGAGCGAAATGAATCACACTCATATTTTTCCATATTTGACTCTATTGGCATGGCAAAAATGGACGACCAGAGAGTAATCTGCTGTGCATTTCTATTGCTGACGGTAGGGAGGGGTATCAAGTTGCCTTTTCAATGTTTCCTCTTTTACAATATACATTTAAATTACTACCCAAATATAGAATTAAACATTACTGCTCATGTGCTCAGCTTGAAATAGACCTTTTGATTTCTGGGAATTCTTTCTGTGTTCGGAGTTTGGTGTCTGGTACGTGATGATAGATAGATAGATAAATAGATAGATAGATAGATAAACAGACAGACAGACAGCCAGACAGGCAGGTAGGTAGGTAGGTAGGTAGGTAGGTAGATAGATGGATGGATAGATAGATAAATATATAGACAGACAGACAGACAGACAGGTAGGTAGGTAGATAGATAGATAGATAGATAGACAGACAGACAGAGTAAAGTAAAGTCCACATTTGTAAAGCGCACAATCACCCGTAAGGGTCTCTAGGCGCTGGGGGCCGTCGGGAAGATTAAGCGAGCTATTGCCCAGAGTCACATGGTGCTGGGCTAACCTGCCGCCGGAGCCAGGGATCGAACCGTGGTCCCCAGATTCCAGCGTCAGTCGCCCTGGCCGCGGCGCCACACCTCTCCCCAGACAGACAGACAGACAGACAGACAGACAGACAGATAGATAGATAGATAGATAGATAGATAGATAGATAGATAGATAGATAGATAGATAGATAGATAGATAGATCGATAGATCGATAGATCGATAGATAGATAGATAGATAGATAGATAGATAGATAGATAGATAGATAGATAGATAGATAGATAGATAGATAGATAGATAGATAGATAGATAGATAGATAGATAGATAGATAGATAGATAGATAGATAGATTTCTTAATATTTGACAAGAACGCCTGTCAGTACAATTTAGGTTGCAACATTTCAAATATTGTGGGGAATGTATTATAACAATTGTTTGAATTAGTGACCTTAGGGGATTTGGGAGGAATGATATGTGGCTAGCAGTGGAGCTCTCAACATCTTCTAAATGGCTTCCAATAGCAGGTGAAATGTAAAATGTGTAGATTATCTCAGCTTCCCTATAATAAGGTCCTGCAATTCTCAGAAAAATAAACTGTGGTCAGAAATTCTAAGCACTTCCCAGGCAGGGGTATATTTATCAAACAACATTATCCTGTATTTAACTACCTTGGAGATCTTATTATTTTGAGCCATTTAGATTAATGAGCTTTAGAGGAGACTTTACTGGTATTCTAAAGCTGTAGCACCAAGTCACCAGGGAACATAGCCGTGTGTGGGGCTCGTGAGTGTGATGAATGATGCGCTGCTTTTAAAAACTGATAACTAAGTTGCTATCCATTTTACTGATGGTCTGACAGTCTTGACTGATGCAAAAACGAATGCCCTAAACTTGAGGGGATTTTTTCTAATAAAACACTGCTGGGACCAGGCAAAATGTTCTTCACTGAGTATTCGATTAATTTTCTCTATGAGAAGGATCCTGCTAGGGATTTTCTCTTATATTAACAGAGAAACTTTCATGATCTTGATCTTGATGCCACTGTGCGGCTTGCTGTAGGGAGCAGGCGAATGTTATACCAACGTCAATACCCCTAAAAGGAAAGGCTTCATCTATTCTTCTAAACAATGTCTGCCATTCTTGAATATCTCATTATATCCTTTAACGTGTCAGCATTTCAGGTTAATGAACATTTCAAAACCACTCGTTCCTAAAGAAACAAGACCTTATAAACTAAAGACATATTTTCCCATCTCTGGCCTGCATGCATTATTTGTCGGCAAACTCCATTCAATTCAAATATTTCGATATCATACTAGACCGATTTTAATAGTTAAACAATACCTGTGAGAGATTTGCAGTATTGAGTGTGGCAGTGTGAAAATATGCCATTTTGATTTAGTTTCTTGCTTCGTGTTTATGACACTCCTTAGAAGATTTTTTTTTTAAATCAGTCAGGCAGAGTGTTTGTTTGTGGTTGTGAAACGTACCTGGGCCGGTACATTGTAGGGCTTATAGTGTGCTTCACACCTCTGCTGAGGATACTGAATTAAGTTTGAAGCTTAATTGTTGACTAGCAATTCATAGAGCTGGTGATTGAATACTAACATACTGGCTGACCTTAAAAGACACTGAGGCAGGGCCGTGACACAGGGGTATTGGCCTGTTTTATGGCCAGTAGACCGGTTTTACTGTTAATTTCCTTGAAATTACCACAATCATTGCCTCCATCAAGTACAAATGCATGCAGTCTCCCTTACCTTATGAGGCACCTTTACAGCATGTCTTTACAGGTTGAAAAGTGCTCCGATTTACAAAAGTGGCCCTCTTTTTGACTATCCAATTGAGATGTATGATGGAACCACTCATGCAATTACCACGCAAAGAAATTCACTTAAAAAAACAAAGGTTATATGGATGTTATTGGTAGGAAATAGAATTAAAAAAACCTTAGAAATTCACTGAAAAAAACAGACGTTACAAGGAAGTTATAGTTAGGCTCAGATTTCACTCCCACAGAGCCATTGCAAACTCTGGCCTGCTTCATGGATGCAAAGTCATGGAACATGCTCTTGCTTCCATGAAGCAGAGCAGAATTTCTTCTGGACAGAAGGAGCTGTAAGTCTGCAGCTCCCTCTGTCCAAAAGCAATGCTGGCTCCTGCAGGAGGCAGGAAGCCAGCAGGGACCGCAGGGGCCTTGAGGCTCCTCCCGCATTCCCCATCGACCTGGCCATTGTGTTCTACCAATGAGTGATACTATTTCTAATATATATTATGTGAGAGGTTGTGTTACTCTGTTTATCCATATGCGAGTGGGTATGTGAGTTGCTATATGGGTGTGCGAGTTGGTGTGTGAGTGGTTATATAGGTGAATAAGTGGGTCTGTGAATAGCTGTATTGGTGAATAACTGGGTGTTTGAGTAGCTGTATGAGTGAGTGGGTGTGTAAGTGCCTTTCTTGGGGAGTGAGCTGGTGTATGAGTGACTGTGTTTGTGAGTGGGTGGCTGTATGCGTGGGTGAGTGGATATGTGAGTTGCTGTATCAGTGACTAAGTGGCTGTGTGCATGGTTGTATGGGTAGATGACTGTGTTTAAGCGGCTTGGTGTGTGAGTGGCTGGATTGGAGAGTGAGTGTCTGTATGATTGGCAGTGTGGGTAAATGAGTAGACATTTGAGTGCTTGTATGTGTTGAACTTGGCCCTTTTTGCAGGGTCATCCCTAAAACCTTTTGCCTTTCTCCTAGCCTGTTTGCTTACATGGTCAGGTTTTAGGGGTGGGCGTAGTTTGCGAAGTAGCGCTACGCGTAGCTACGCGAAGTACACTTTGCACTATGCAAGCTACGCGTAGCACTATGCAAACTGCGTAGTAGCATGTTCGCACTGTGCAAGATATCGTTTTCAATTATTGCACAGTGCGGACAAGCATCCGGCACTGTGCAATCATTGAAAACAGCAACTTGCACAGTGCAAGGTGTTCTTTTCTGCTGCTCGAGTAGATGTTTACTCGAGCTGCAGCTTTCTCAACGCGGACTGGTAGCTTCTCATCGCGAGCCGTCACGAGCATGCGCGACCACTCGCAATGAGAAACCTGAGCTCCCCGCGTTGAGAATCTCGCTGGGAGGTTTATTTTCCATGCTCGCGATCAGCAACTTGATGTTCCTGATTGCGAACAAGGAAAAAGTCTTGAGAGGATGTCATTTTGCTTGCTCGCGGTCACCAAATTGACGTTGAGGACCGCGAGCAAGCAAAAAATTACCGCTACGCTATGCATGTTTGCACTGTGCTACGTGCAGTTCGCGTACTGCAAAGTTGCGCAAACTTCGCAAACTACGCAAGCGTAGTGTAGTGCTTTGCCCAGGGTTAGTTTTAGGCCTCTGGGGACTTTAGCACTGCTGTCCAGTGTAAAGTGTGTGTATTCTGCGATAAATGTGGTAAGATAGGTCTACACCTGTTTGGCCTATTTAATATACCTGTCAGTCCCTTGTAAAGTGGTACCACATATACCCAGGGCTGGCAAATTAAATGCTACTGGTGGGCTTGCAGCGCTGATTGTGCCACCCACCAAAGTAGCCTTTCAAACCTATCCCTGGCCTCTGCCACTGCAGAGCCTGTGCACGCAGTGTCACTGCCGCTGTGACGTGGCAGCTAAAGTGTGTGCCATGTCTGTGGCCCCCTTTTACTATATGTCAGTCACCCCTAAGGTAGGCCCTAGCTAGCCCTATGGGCAGGGTGCATTGTAGGTAAAAGAAAGCACATGTACCTTAAGTGTGTGACATGTCCTGGTAGTGACAAACAGCCATTTTGATTTCTCACTACTGTGGCGCTGCCCTCCCATAGGAATGCATTGGGGATTCCCTGATAAGTGCTTCAGGGTTAATCCCTGATATGAGAGGGGTCTGCCTGCCTGATGTGAATTGCATGTCTGGCTCTTGAGTGACAGGGGATGGTGAGGTGTGCTTGGCTCCAGGAGGGGCAGGGTGAGTCAGTGCTAGGCAGATTGGGACAACTACATTTTGAATAGTGGGAGGGGAAGTCCCTGGTCCTTGAATAGGATTGTGCTTGCCCTAGTGAATGCTGGCTCTGCCCCCCTGTGCTCTGTCTGAAGACGAGCCCCTACCTAAAAATAGGGAAGAGGAGCCTGGTAAACAGAGTGCTCCAGAACCAGTTCTAGCTGTTCCCCCCAAGCCCTTTGGTCTGCAGACTAAGGAAATGTTGGTATAAATGTAGGTGCTGTTCCTGTTCCGTTCTGTGTTGGGGGCTTGCTGCTGCTGGGGCACAGGAGTTACCGCCATGGGGCTTACCTCTCTGCGGGAGGGCCCTGTGCGCTGGCCTCCCTGGGCCCTGCTGTGCCCCCTGGAGGAACTGGTGATTGGACTCAGTCTTTTTAACTGCAGTGCTTTTTGTGATCCTAGCACCTCGTGAGCACTATATTTAAATTGCCAGCCGAGGAGAGGAGCTGGCCCTGCTGCAGTGCAAGGCTGCAAGGGAATCCCTGCATGTGGGATTCTCCCCCTGCACTGCTTATAGAAGCAGGAGCCCACCCCTCGTTGTGCTAAGGAGAGCAGGAGCCTACCCCACTTTATGGTTATTTTTAAATGGGTGCCCACTCCGCTTCTTGAGTGGCATTGACGGCAAGTGCCCACCCCGCATCTGCATTTTATTTTAAAACGGGTGCCCACCCCACATTTGCATGCTGCCAAAGGGCCAGGGCCCCAGGAGCAGCGACCCGGAAAATAATCCAGCAGGCCCGGAAATCAGGCAAGACGAGCCTGATGGTGGGCGGGGCCTCGCGCCCTCTGGGATGGAAGCTGTGTCCGGTGGATTGTGAACCAGGGTTCCCACGAGAATGGGAGAGCCCCTCGGTGTGCCTGGAGGAGATAGGAGTGCGGGACAAGCCATGAGAGAAGATGGAGCCTCCATGTGTAGCCCGGTGAGTGGGGCTTCAAGAGGTTCCATTGTGCGCACCGAGTGAGGCACAAGGCCAAAGAAGAGAAGAGAAGGGAGTCCCCAAGGGATGGGGGCTCTCTGAAGCATGCCACCCAGGAGCCGGTGTCCCTTTTCCCCAGCAGAGCGGAGAGCCCGGTGAGTGAGGGCTGATTTCTTGCGGGAGGCCGCATTCATGGTACAAAGTCCTCGTGGGGGCTTGGGGGCATTTCTTGGCACTCGGTGTTGTAAGCGCCAGTCAAGGCACCATGCCTGAGCGGACCCGCCATTGCAGGCTGCTCCAATTAGGTAATTGGATTCAGAAACGCCCAGTGAAGAAGCACAGATATGCCAGGCCCCCTCACTTTGTTTATTCAGAGCTACACCGCTCCAGCACAGGCAGCTGCAATGTTGGACAGCATTTCTTTTTGTTATAGGGTCCCAGAGTTTGGCAGAAGTGGTGCCAGACTTTCTTTGCATCACAACTGCAACGTTTCTTTGCTTATTTGTTCAGGGGGCAGCAAACGCTTTACACATTGCCTCTGAGATAAGCCTGATTGCTCGTGCCAAGCTACCAAGGGGGTAAGCAGGGGTTATCTTCAGCGTGTAACTCCCTTGCCCTGACTAGAGTGGTGGTTTCTGCCTGGCTTAGGCGCAAGCCCTAGCCAACCAGACATCCCATTTCTAACAGTATGGGTGTGTGAGTAGACGTGTGAGTGGTTGTACGGGTGTGTGAGTGACTCTGATAAGAGGCTGTACGGGTGAGTGAGTGGCTGTGTGAGTGGCAGTATGGTTGAATAAGAGGATGTGTGAGTAGCTGTATTGTATGGGTGAGTGAGAGGCTGTATGGGTGAGTGGCTGAGTGAGTTATATGGAAAGTGTGTGGCTGTATGAGTGTCTGTATGGGTGAGTGAATGGGTGTGTGAGTGGTTCTATGGATGAGTTAATGGGTTTGTAAGCAATTGTATGAGTGAGTGGGCACATGAGTAGTTGTGTGGGTGTGTGGATCAATGTGTGAGTGGTTCTGTGGATGATGTCATCAGTGATCTCACATTCATGTAACCTTTGTTTTTTTCACTAAAGTTGTAAGGGTTTTTAATTCGACTTTAACATCCCTGTAAACCTGGGTTTTTCAGTGAAAACATCAATGTGTATATATATTACCTACTGGCAGTTGCCAGTAGGCAGTTATATGTAGGACCTAGTTTCCATATGAAATGCATATTTTGACTTGCCTATAACTTTGCTGTAGTGTAACCAATATTTTTGAAATATTTTCAGAAAAGTGTCAAAGTAGGTTCTGTATGTTATGGAAAGTTTGGGGTTATACATGCAGTGGGAACCAAGAAATAGGGGTACAAAATCAGGGTGAGTTCATTATGTTAATTTCCATTGGAACACGCTGTTGAACATAATTTGGTAGAAAGGTAGATGTTGTTACATAAATTGTGTTTTCTTATTTTGAGCAAATTCGTTCAGTAGTTCCTAAGGAATTAATTCCAAACTCTATATTGATATCACTGGTTACGGATGTTTCACGGAAATTTCGCTGTGATCGCTGTTAAATTGCGACATGTTTGAGGTAAATCGTGAATGCACGTACCAGTGGGGCTAAGGGCTACCTTAATAGAAAGTTGCAGCGTTTTTGCAGTGATTGTGATTACATCGAAACGAGTTCAAGGCATATCGCGAAAGAGCGCCCAAGGGAAAGCTGGGGCCAGCTGTGATTGGCTGGACGCAACCAGAACATTTTATGTATTGGGGACGGTTCCCAGGGCTGAATTCTTTTATCAAACTGACTTGAGGGGTCAGGGTGGAGGTACTCTGACCCCATGTTTGGCAAATAGGGGTATTAGTGACACAAGTTATGTGTCCAATATCGATTTATTTTTATCATGCATAAAATTCACAATGTTGCAGTGACCACCAGCGCAGCCCCCTGTACCATCTATAACCACCAAAACTATATTAGCAATTTACATGAGCACCGTATTTACAGTAAATTTTCAGGCACGCGTAGATTACGCCATTTCTCTACAATACCAGGATATGGACGTAATTCCGAGCCTCGAACACTGATTTCCAGCACCAAGTTCGACAGTATACCCGAATGACCACATACGCATATATTGGCTGCCCTTCATGTGCCAAAAACTGCAACCTAAAGCTTTCATAGCCCTGTATTACTACAGTTACAACACTCCACTGAATGTACAACAAACATTCATATTCGCAGAAATGCATCAAGTCCACCATCTTTCATGTGTGCCACTATGGATGAATATAGGGTCAGTGAGACCCCTTTGCAGACATAATGACACATTTGCGTTTAAGACCCGGGTGACGGCAGCACTACAATACAGACACCTGCATCAGTTGATTTCTCATATAACTCACGACGGAACCACGCACATAGCTCCGGAGTCATCGTTCACAGCCTCGAGCAGCACTGGCATACGTCAGCCCAGCCCACTCAGCTTACGCTTCCAGGAAAACACAACAACGCTACATGGCCCAGATTTACATTGTAGTGATTTCTTAGTTCCCGGTCTCATTGTCAGAACAGCACACACACTCCCTCATGGCTGGTATACACCTGCACCACACCCATCCAGCACATGCGTCACGACACACGAGACCCTACCAATAAAAAAGACGAGGCGCACATGCTCTACGCCATTTGAGAGTTGCTCTCATCGCAAGCGCTGTGATGGCCCGTCCTGGTGGTTCAGGTGCCTCATGTAGGCCTGAACTACCGAACAGGGGGCCCACCACCACGTGCAGGGCCTCTTTGGTCACTGAGTTAGTGGTACCGCAAGGGTGAGGAACCTGCACTGATGATGGATGCACGAGTATGTCCTTCGCCATAGTGATATCAAGACTCAGCACCAAATGTGAGACTTCTTGGTGACAAAGCAGGACTGCATGATTTAGAACGTATCCTGTGCGCGAAAAGGTGAGCAGTGAGGCCTGGGTGCTTAGCGGAGAGAGTAGATGGGGTGCAGGAGACTGGATACAAAAAAGATGATGTAGCGATTTAGGCACACGCACTCCTATATACCGTATCTTATTGCATTTGTATTTTTTTTCCTATAACAGGAAAGTTTTTATAGTCTGTCAAAAGTCTGTCGCTCGTGATGATTGAAACCACGTGTATCACTGCGCACCACTTGTTTTCAATAACCGGATGGAAAACATTACTTCTCTGCTAATTCTTCATAAATTGAAGCCCATTAAACAAGTTGGAACTGTACAAATAGTTGTATTTTTAATGCGGGAGGGAAGGTGTGTGAAAGGGCGATGTTATTCTACTCCACATTAAGATAGTGACAATTACCAATCATAACATCTTTCTTTTACTATCTTTTAGATGTAGAGCTTCAGGGTGCACACCGGTGACAGAAAGGTGAGCTGTGAATATTCTTTTCAGTCACTCCCTCACTTCCTCTCTCCTTTGATAAACAAATGACACACAATATTATCTTCCTTTTTATCTAACAGGTTGGGTTTCACAAATTGGGGTCCCCCCAAGAACACCTCCAAAATTCAACATTTGAGGATTTTTGCATAATAAGGCTGCTTCGATACGTTGTGGACCCTCTTTGAATCACGCCAATGACACAAGGTGAGCAAAAAAGCTTGTTTCTGAAGCAACGAGAAGTCACCTGTGGGCGGAGAGAGTGGATAGTGTGCAGCAACTTTACTGCGTACGAATGTACAATTACCTCCGGACACTGGGGGTCAATGGGGTGCAACAGACTGGGTACACAGTAATGGGAACTCACCGCTATGCAGTGGGAGTGCATGGGTATAGTAGTCTGGGAGAAAAAGAGCACACAGACACCTCCTTGTAGTGGAAGTTGATGTAATACAGTATCCTGAGTATCCAAAGGCATAACGCAGAAATATACATGTGCAGGTGTATGTACTCTGCTATGGTGAGCTACAAAGATTTTCTCCAGTATCAACACTACCTCTCCTGCTCCATCTATTACTTTCTCTCTCTCACACTTTCAATGTCGTTTTTTCTCTCTTTCTCTCTCTCCCTCTCTCTCACATTGTTTCTCTTTCTCTTTTCAAGTTATGGACACTGCTGTCCACTCTGCAGATAAATAATCAAGGCTGAATTTAATACAGTCTGCAGTATAGAACCAAAGCAGAATTCAAGTTGTGAGCTCTGCTGAAAACAGTGGGGCATATTAGCAAGAACCTCATTAAAATTATCGCTGTTTTAGCGGCAGGAAACTGCCGCTAAAACGGCGATAATGGGCTTGCTTATATGCGTTATAGAATTCCAATAGAAGCCCATGTTAGATGCGCAGGGCATCTAACCTGGGCTTCTATTGGAATTCTGTAACACATATTAGCAAGTCCATTATTGCCATTTTAGCGACAGTTTCCTGTTGCTAAAACGGCGATAGGCGATAATTTTAACGAGGTTCTTGCTAATATGCCCCAGTGTTTGGAAAAGATAAGCAGAGCGGCCTAGATACACAATGCCTCCAATTAAATGCGCTGCAAATAAACGATATTGTCCTGCATAATGACGTGATCTCTCACCTAATTCTGTCTCATCTTTGAATCATTTTAAAGACCTGCTGGACCATACTGTACATCTGAGACAGGCACTTCCCTACAGACACCTCTTCAGCGCGGGCTTATGAGGGGAGTAGGATGTATCAGGCACACTGCACACGTGCGAATAAGCAATATTGCCAAGTATTCTGTTAATTTGTGATCTTTGACCTCATTCAGTCACATCTCTTTCTCATTTTCAATACAATCTATACAATAAAATAGGCCTAAGCCTACAAGCAGCGCTGCCCTACAGACTCCTGTTGAGGGTTATTCTGTGGGAGGGGTAGGGTGCATGTGAGAAAAAACGACCTTGCCTTTTGTAAAGCTATAATCTCCCACCTCATTCAATCACATGGATCTAATTTTAAAGACTTATTTTCATTTCTGTTTTGCAGGTTACCTCCGCTCCTACCATTGGAGTCCATCTCACATTTTCCTCACCATACTGTTATGTTAAAGTTACGTTTCTATTTATTTATTTTTGTTTTAATAAAAGTTAATAAAAAAAAACTGAGTGTATACGTCTTCTTTTTCTGACAACATTTCACTATTATTTAGTGTGATAATCATATACTTAGAGAAGATTTAAAAATCAAAAGTAGAAATGATGTTTATAACTAGAAGTATAATACTGAGGCTAACTCTTTACCAGCTCTTTACCAGAGTCTGTACCTGCGATTAACGGTTACTATGGAACATTTTAAAAAGTCCAGCACACTTGCTGTTTGGATTAGTTACATTGTGTGGTGAACTTGTGACCTGTGTGCTCAGTTAAGTGTTCCATGAACTGCTACTATGGTAACAGGCAGTAAGCAGTTTGGGCGTAGGGTTGAATGGTACTGCCTGTACAGAAGCTGTTATATTTACCCAGGATCCTCTACATGACAGAGGGGATAGCAAACTGAGACGACAGAACACTATGTACATTACGAGCAAAAGAAGTACACAACTCTTCGAATTAACCTCAAGAGAAGGCTCGAGGAATAGCCACTGACGTTACAAAACCCCATGTACAATTTGTCTACTCTGTACTCAACAATGGGCAATTCTTTATCGATCACAATCAGACACTGTTGCTTCACAAATCACAGTGTGCACTTCACTAAATACTTCGTGCCTATTTAATGGGAGACGGGATTGTCGACATTCCAAAACTTAGGGGCATATTTACAAGGACGGCGTTAAAATTATTGCCGCTTTAGCGGCAGCAAACTACAGCAAACTACAGCTAAAACGGTGATAATGGCGATAATGGAATTCAAAATCCTTTGTAGTCTTATCAGAAGATTTTTTCAAAACTGCTGTTTGATATGGCAGAGTGAGAGCAGAGGCTCCCGCCCTGCCATAGCAAACTTGATTTGCATTGTTGAAAGAGAGAACACGAAAACCTACTCTCTCTTTTAAAATGCAAAGCAGAATGTTTTTCCCCACGGGGAGCTGCATATTAGCAGGTCCCCGTGTGGAAAAGTAATGGTGGCATCCGAAGGACGCAGTGAGATGACTGGCACCGTAGGGACATTGGGCCTCCACCCACAGTCCCCAACGTTAAATATGCGCCCATGATATGGGATCCCGAGGAAGAATAAAAATTAGTAGTAGATGATATTTATTTTTACGGTACAATTAGGAGTCTGTAATGGGTAGTCAAGTCAAGGAAAGCTTTATTCGGCTGCTATATAAAACAGTCATAAAATCACATAACCTAAAAACACAACATATTATTTACAAGTAAAAAACACAATGGAGTCAATTTTTACAATACTATTCCATTAAAATAATACTTGTCCTAATATAAAATGCAGCTTTTAAGAACTGGGCTACCCTCCATGCTATATGCTAATTCTCTAGCAGTTGGAGCTGGAGCATTGCTTCACGGCACCGCCTAAGCCCAAGTTTTCTTAAAACTGGTATAATCCAAACTTTCCTATGCTCATGATAAAATTTACAAAATAGGACTAAGTGCATTGTAGATTGGGTAGAGGTGTTATCGCAGAGGCACAGCGGTAGAGTACAAGACCAATTGTTCCTCTTTGCGAACGTCATCAGCCTATAAATAATGCCCAATCTTAACCTGGTAAGGAAAAACCTATCAAAGGTTCCAGGTACTTAAGATAAATACGGCTCCATTCCTAGTATAGTACGTAACAACTGATAATTTCTCACTGTTATTTTAGTTGCAGATTCTTCATATAATCTTTTAGCTTTTAAGAACTGCATTCCCTCGTTTTTTAGTGTCTTTCTTGTTATAATCATCATTGACGATGTGGTGGTAAAGTATTTGAGGTGGCCCAAATCGTTCATAAAGTCATGTACGTACTTAATCCAGGGGATTCTGTAGGCCCCATCCAGCTTTAGGATATCTTTCAAAATCTCTCTGGTCAGCTCCGTCTGATCCTTACACCAGACTCTATGGCACAAGAGGATTGGCTTTAGTTGTGCCAGATCTGCTATATGATGGAGAACCAACTCCTTGTGACAGATAAAGGTGGAAGTGCTGGAGGGAAAAAGAGAATATACCTTATAAAGGCATTTTCAATCTTTTGCAAAGGGTTGATATCGACAAAGCCCCACACCCCAGCTCTATAGAAGGCCATAGAGATACACTTGACTTTATATATGTGTAAAAGCTCTGACGGCAGTTTCCTATCCAACTTGTTTGCGAAGTTTGATAGGGCCGCAGTTGGTCTAGCAATGGTTATTTTTTTTCAGATATGGCGGGGGCCCAGGAGTCTTTGTAGTTAAAAAATACACCTAGGTATGAGAAATTTTGTGTGGATGATAACTTTTTCCCATAAATTAACATTTCACGGGTCTTCTGCAACCCCTGCTTGCACCTCATGACATACGTCTTGGTTATATTAGTTTGGAGACCAAGATCACCCATAAATGTGCTAAAAATGTCCAGGGCTCTGGAGGTCGTTTTGGGTACGAGCCATCAGTACGGCATCGTTAGGGTAAAGAAGCGCAGGAATCGATCGGCCATCCACTTGAGGAAAATCTTTACCTTGGGACAACAATGCACCTTCAAACCTGTTTATGTAAAGGTTAAAAAGGAAGGGGGCCAGCTCATAACCTTGTCTGACCCCGCTCCTGATAGGGGAGGCTTTAGTGCATTCTCCCTTCTGGTCAAAACGGACGCTCGTAGGCATAGGAGCGTGATTATTTGTGGATCAACCCCCACCCCTTAGAGGACCTCCCACAGTCTATTGTGCTTTACTGAATCAAAGGCCGCGGTGAGGTCGACGAAGGCCTGGCAAAGGCTGCCCTTTTTTGCTCTTGTATACTTGCCTATCAGTAAGGCAAGGTTTAAGGACTGCTCAATGGTACCCAGGCCATTGCGGAACCCGTACTGTAGATCTGATAAAATACTCTTTTCCTCAGCCCAAACTACTAATCGCTCCAAGATAACCCTCCCTATTACCTTAACCATGGAATCTAGGAGGGAGATAGGTTGATAACAACCTGGATCTTCGCAATTACCCTTTTTAAAAATTGGTATAATTATAGATTTTGCCCAAGTGGGGGGGAGAGTGGAACTTATACTGGCATTAAAGACCTGGTTAGTATGGGCCCCCACAAGGTGACATTATGTTTGTACAGGTCAATCGGTGCCCCATCAGGCCCTGGTGCTTTTCCACCTGCACTTTGCTCCAGAGCCCTAATTACCTCCTCCAAGGTGATTTCTGGGTCAATGTTTTCCCAGTCACTTGAAGTCCGAACTTTCGGGTTGCTCCCTAAGTTCCCCTGGTCATTGTATAATTTGGAAAAATGGGCAATCCATACTTCTTCCGTAATCGCGATCTCCACTGAGGAACCTATGCTAGGGGCTAAGAAAGGGGTTCTCACTACCTTCCAAAAGGTTGTACTGTCTTTCAACTCTGCCGCGTTATGTAAAGAGTCCCATACCTCATTACAGAGGGATTGTTTTCTTTCATTAATAGCTCTCCTGTAATCTAGTCTAGCTTGTGTGATATTGGGCAGCGATCTTGGCTTGATATGCAGTACCTTTTTTAGGTTGGAGTATGCCCTGGAACACCTCGAACTAAACCATCCATGATGTTTCGGCCTATTTTTAAGCTGTACTGTCTTTAGATTTCTGACTACCCTGGTATTTTCTAAAGAGCAGTTCACTATAGTTATATTCTGGGTTTCATCACTTAGGCAAGTTTCTATCTCTACCCTACACTTCTCTAAAACATTTCTAGTTAGCAGATTTGAGTCAACCTTAGACCACTTTAGTGAAAGTCTGTTTGCTGCTTTCACTTCTACTGTTCCCTGCATGCAGGTATTTAATGGGTATATTTATAAGGACAGCGTTAAAATGTTCTGGTGTAAACCTGGGCTCTATTTTAATTCTCACAAATTCTCAAAAACCTATTATTACGCCCAATATAGCTGCTTTAACGGCCTTTCCTAACGTTAAAACAACGATAATTTTAACACTGTCCTTGTAAATATGCCCCCAATATCGCGAGAAATACAGCGATAATTCATGTTTGCAAGTGAAACGCTTGTTAATATAAGACTGTGGACTTAACATATCAATCCACCTTGCATATTAAACATGCTTAAGTCTACTTCAGAACAGATGTTAGGATCCGACATAAACCGCAATTACCAATGGTTTTGCTATCGGTCCTCAAATCCAGGGACGCCTTGTAAATACAACGCTGTTGTCATTCCTCCATCTTCCATGTTATATGGTCATAGGAACACCTACCTTGCCACTGGGAATGCCTACATTGCAACTCATTGGAGATACGAGGCGAGCCGTTAGCAAACCGGCTGTCAACATAGGTAATGCATCTTAGCGTCGCCTAGTAAATAGGGCGATATAATTTTCACCGCATTTTTGGCTTTTTTTTAAAAAAAATTGCGGCAAAATGGCACTTGTTAATATGACATCAAGTTTGCTATGACAGAGCGGGAACCTCGACTCCCGCCCTGCCATAGCAAACAGCAGTGTCCCGGGGGTAGGCACCCCAAGACACAGCAGGAGCCGCTCCTGGGGGGTGGTGTTCCCCAAGGCTTTCGACTGCTTCAGAATGAATAAAAAGACCCGGAGGGTGCTAATTCCCGGGGCTTAGATGGACCTTTGAGCTCCCTCACCCATTTATTTTGTAGCACTGAGGAATGGAAGTCCCCGGGCTACAGGGCCCCTCTGAACCCCCATCAAATGTAATAATTTAGACCCCGGGATTTGGCCCTCCCAGGTAGCTAATTTTTAAACAAGCACAGGAACCTGCGCTTCGTTTTTATTTTTTATATCACTGATGACATCATCCATGTGATGATCAGATACACCTCATCATACACTAGTATAACCTTTCATCACTCACTGTAAAATACAGAATACAATGTTTGAATCCATTGACACACCAATACAAGTTTCTAAAAACCCACTCAGTGATTCCTAGATCTACACATACATTTAATCCTCCTCTGTAAATCTGGTTCACCCATTGACTCCTGCCCAGGGTCCCTTTTTAGCTTAGTCACCCCCACCATCTGGAATACTTCACTACAGACCAGAATCTTCCCCTCTGCCTGCAAACAGGCCATGTTTGTACCTATCTTAAAAAAACCTGATGCCGATTCTTCAGTTTTTAAAAACTACCGCCCCATCTCCCTTCTACCTAAACTGGCGAAGGTTCTTGAAAAAATTGTCCAGGAACAACTCGCCACCTATCTTGAAGCCTTTCTCCTTCTTCACGACTCTCAGTATGGCTCCAGACACGGTTTTAGCACCGAGACCGCTCTGCTGGAGGTATCGGAAAACATACGCGAATCTGTTGACAGGGGCGATGCAGCCATGCTAGTGCTCCTCGACCTGCCTGCGGCGTTCGATGCGGTCTCCCATAACATCTTGATAGAGCGCCTTCTCGGCTGTGGGATCCAGGGCCCCCCCTTTCCTGGCTCAGATCATTCCTAACTGACCGCTCTCAGTTTCCTTGCGGCCCTTTGTCTCCTGTGAAAAACCACTGAACTGTGGTGTCCCACAGGGCTCAGCACTTAGCCCTTTACTTTTTAACGTCTACCTATCCCCCCTAGCTCAAATTGTTGAAGCCTGCAGAGTCCGTGTGATCTCATACACTGATGACACCCAGTTAGTGTTCTCTTTTAGGGACCTCTCTGAAGTCAACTTTTCCAAGTTTCGTGGCTGCCTGCGCAATATCTCGTCCTGGATGGCCCTCAATACCCTCAAGCTAAACTCGCATAAAACGGAGGTGCTATTTTTTAACCAACCGAGCCCTCCTCCTCTCTCTGGTGACCTCTAGAATTATCACCTCCTCCCGAACCAGTGAAGTCGGCCAGGAACTTAGGGGTCAGATTCAACATGCAAAAATCAAATTGATCAAGTATCTGCAGCCTGCTTTGGAAAACTCTGCATCATCAGGAAAATCTTCCCCTTCCTCCCTCAGGACTCACGTAGGACCGTGATTCATGCACTTATTACTTCCCATTTAGACTACCCTAATAGCTTGTACGCAGGGGCTCATGCCTACCTGATTAGACGCTTACAGATAGTCTAGAATGCGGCAGCTAGGCTGATTCACAATATCCCTTACCGCCACTCGATCTCCCCTTTTCTGAAGAAGCTTCCCTCTCTCCCTGTGCCAAAACGTATCCAATTCAAATCTATAATCTTAGTCTTCAGAGCACTTCAGAATACAGTTTCTGCCTATCCGAAAGCTCGACTAAGACAGGCCCAATCTAATCGTGCTCTCCGATCCAACCACCTTCGACTTCTCATCTCCCCCGCTTTCCACGCACCAGAATGGGCGGCAGAGCCTTTGCGGTAGCTGCTGCTAAAGTCTGAAATAGCCTATCTTTGGGTCTACGACTGACTAACTCAGAATTCATCTTCCGCCGAGACCTCAAGACGTTGCTTTTCTCAAGCTTGTAATTTCACTGAGTCTACTCCCTCCTTTGCCGTCCAAGCTCCAGGATACCCCCGAAGGGGGTAGCTGTGCGCTATATAAGCTCCAAAATAAATACATAAATAATCACTTACCTATAGATTCACTCATACATGCTGTCAATGATCAATAGAACACTATCAAATATACTTATACACCTATATCGACATTACACACCAGCACACATCATATTAACTTATGCAGTCATCCTACTCACTTATACAAACAATTAATCATACTTACATTTACTCAGCTACACACTTATACAAACACCACTTTATGTATTCATATAGATAGTAACACATACTTAGTGTGTTATACAATCACTATTACAAGTATACAGTATTCCATACAGTCACTCATACAATCACTGAGTCTTATGTATACTTATTTATATACAACAACTGTCACATACACTGCCTTTTATTTTTCTCGTTTGTTGGACATGTACCATGTACCATGAGAGATATATTTGCTCATCACCACACCCATAAAGATATTCACTCACTCAAACAACTGTTATAACATGTAGTCTTAACCTCATATACCTACTGAATCAACATTTCACATATTTTTGGGCAGTCACACAACCCCCACCGAACCACACACACATTCACTCTACCATACAAATACTTCGTTAACTAATCAATAACTAATATATACTTTCACGTAGCTAGTAACCAACTGGTGCAGCAGTTTACACAACAACTGACAAAGTGATACAGATATTCACACAGTTTAGTCACTATCCAATATATTTAGTGAGACACTATAAATTAGTCAAGTAAACAGTGAATCACACTGCTACTAAATCCCCCATCCATATATTTGTATATCCACTCATTCTTCAATGCAGATTGCTATATATAGATAATACATATTCAAATAACAAACCAAACCCCATTCACTGGATGATGTCATCAGTGAAGTCATCAGTGATGTCATTTGAGGTGGCATCGGTGATGTCATCAGTGATGTCACCAACCATGTCATGAATGATGTAATATGTGACATCATCATCAGTGGATTGCGGGCGCACGAGTTATAGTGAGTACAACTAAATATAACAGGAATTTCAATGGTTTTGTACGAGTGGAATGTCCACCAAACTATAACACCCCTACATTTTTCAGTGAATTTCTAAGGTTTTTTAAATGCTAATTCCTAATTATAACATGTCTGATACCTATGGTTTTTCAGTGAATATTTATATAGTAGGTAGTTATAGATAGAACCTACTTTCCACAGGAAATCCGCAACATTCTATTTGTAATAACTTTGGCGCCGGTGGACGAATCTTCGCAAATTTCTCTAAGAAAATGGCCTGCTTGGTTCCGCTCCTTCCCTGAAAATTTGGGGGTCATTTGTCAAGTGGGGGCCGAGAAAAAAGGGGGGGCCCAAAACATGTTTTCCCCATGCAATTTTCCATAGGGACCTTTAGCCAGGGCTACAGCCCGAACGGCTGAACGGAATCACACCAAATTTGGCAGAGAGGTAGAGTTCGGTTCGCAGATTGTGCTTTTTGTTAAATGGTGTAAATCCGTTCAGTAGTTTCTGAGAAAATTACAAGTAAATTCATAGCGATATCTAGAAAACGAGTTCTACACACGGACGGAGATCCGTTCAATTACAAGCGCGAGCTGTATGCTGATTGGGTGTCAACTGTCTGTCAACACTCGAAAACAGGAAGGGCCCGATTCACAGAACTAACTTAAGACAAAATCCTAAACTTACTACCATTTTGGTATTCACAGAAGGCACTTACTCATTTTGGTATTCACAGAAGGCACTTACTCATTTCGGTATTCACAAAAGGTTAGAAGTCCTAACTTTAGGACTCCTAAATGCCTTCTGTGAATACCGAAAGTCTTAAAGTTAGGATTTTTCTCAGTTTAGTGGTAGTAAAGTTAGGACCCCTAACTTTAGGACTCCTAAATGCCTTCTGTGAATACCGAAAGTCTTAATATTAGGATTTTTCTCAGTTTAGTAGTAGTAAAGTTAGGACTCCTAACTTTACTGCTACTAAACTGAGAAAAATCCTAATTTTAAGGCTTTTAGTATTCACAGAAGGAATCTAGGAGTCCTAAAATTAGGAGTCCTAACTTTACTACTGCTAAATTGAGTAAAATCCTAATTTTAAGACTTTCGGTATTCAAAGAAGGCATTTAGGAGTCCTAAAGTTAGGAGTCCTAACTTTACTACTACTAAATTGAGAAAGATCCTAATTTTAAGACTTTCGGTATTCACAGAAGGCATTTAGGAGTCCTAAAGTTAGGAGTCCTAACTTTACTACTACTAAATTGAGAAAAATCCTAATTTTAAGACTTTCGGTATTCTCAGAAGGCATTTAGGAGTCCTAAAGTTAGGAGTCCGAACATTACTACTAATAAACTGAGAAAAATCTTAATTTTAAGACTTTCGGTATTCACAGAAGGCACTTAGGAGTCCTAAAGTTAACTTCTGTGAATACCGAAATGAGTAAGTGCCTTCTGTGAATACCAAAATCAGTAATTGCCTTCTGTGAATACCAAAATGGTAGTAAGTTTAGGATTTTGTGTTACGTTAGTTCTGTGAATTGGGCCCGTAGTGTTGGTGCCCATCTTGTGCCTCGGTAGCAGTGAGTCACAAGAAAACAGTATTAGAAAGTTGAAAAATAAGGAAGGGGGCAGGGTAGAAAAATGTTGACCCTCTAGGCCTGCTGAGGGGGTCGCACATGGATCTTTAGGCCCCCAAATGTATTTATTTTTTTACATTTTAAAAACCACAGGGTACGCGTATCGTATTCGTACGCCGTGGAAAAGGAAAAAAAACTAGAAGCCCGTTTTATTCTTAATTAGCTCCCGGGGGGGGGTAAATCCCGGGGGCAATTTGAGATGAGATGTCATCAGTGATGTCATGAGTGATGTCACTGACCATGTCATGAGTGATGTAATATGTGACGTCATCAGCAGTGCATTGCGGGAGCGCAAGTTATAGTTAGCTGAGCTAACTATAACGGAGGAATTTCAAAAGTTTTGTATGAGAGAAATGTTCAGCTGACTATAACATGTGTGAAACCTATTGTTTTTTCAATGAATTTGCATGGTTTTTTAAAGGATAATTCCTAACTATAACGTGTGGGAAACCTATGTTTTTTTCAATTAATTTGCAAGGTTTTTTAAATGCTAATTAATAACTATAACGTGTATGAAACCTATGGTTTTTTCAGTGAATTTCAAAGGTTTTGTAAATGATAATTTATAAATGTATTAATTATTATGTCTTTCTTTTAATACTAATTTCTTATATTTTTAATATAAATATTTATATTTATTTTATTTTTTAGATTATATTTCATATTATAAAATAATAACAAAACTAAATTGCAAAGTAATTTTTAGATTAATTATTGCTTAACTTCGGTTGCAAGTATAACACAGCTCCAGCAATGCTCTTGGGGCCCTATGCTCACAATGCTGTACCAATCCTTACACCTGCTTCAAGCATGTGCAAGGTTCTGACGCAGCATAAGCTCAAAAATGACTGAATGAAATGTTATACATTTCACTCTGTCACTTTTAGGAGGCGTTGCTGCACCCCCTTCTGCACAGGAAAGCCTCTTCTGGCGCAGGGCTTTACAATGTAATGCACCCTCCAGATGCGTCACATTGTTAATAGCACACACCATGGCACATCTTTTGCACCACCGCTGTCTCACAAAAGTGACGCAACAGCTGTGTAAAAGAGGCACAAGGGGATTGTAAATCCGCCCCTAACACATACAAATTCACCCAGGCAGTTTCACCAGCAGCGCAAATTGAAGCATAGACTTGTAACATATTTATGGACATATGTTACATTCAAGTGCTTCGGACATACTACAGTATACTATAGGTAAACGCCTTATAGATTTATGCTGTAGCACTTCCTTATAGTTCTGCACTTTCACATTCTCCATCACTAGTAATATATTCATTCATTCATTTATGAACTACACATTCATTCTGACAATTTTCTACACACTAACATAGAAATATAGTTCTTTCTTTGACCAGTGAAGGTAGTTCTAAGAAGAACTGTTTTTTTTTTGTTTTGTATTTTTTTTTGTGTTTTCTCAACAAATTCCAAGCGGAACAAAAGAATGAAAAAAAAAAAAACCTAATGTCGAGGACACCAATGATCCTGCATCCTGCGTTTTATCAGGTCCATAGACTGTTCCCCATAACATAAAAGTTTATCGCAATAAATGCATACAATTTTAATTTAGTAAAGTGAGAATTAATTTGTGGGTGTGGACTGCTTGCTGAAAATGCTGCTGCAGCAGTTGATGTGCTTGGTATAGCAGCAGGTGGGTTCTCGTGCAACTTGCGCCTTGCAGCTCGAGCAAAGTTGTTTGGGTGCAAGTTTTTCACGTGTCGCACCATATTTGCTGTGCCAAAGGAGTATTTTTTACAAGGATCACCCCTTGAAAGAGTTGTTTGGCAAATTTTACAGGTTACTTTTGGAGCATTAACCTTTTTTTGCCCTTCTGGAAAAGTAAAAAACATCCAAATTAGAGCTTCTTTCCTCTTCTTTGGAGGTTCTTCAGGAATGAAATCTCCCTCTGAAGTATCATATAGTTACTCATTGCTTATATACTGTGTTAAGTTAGCATGAGCATATTAGATGTTTTAAACGCCATTTTACCTTTTGCTGCTTCTGCACACGACACATAATTGTTGTTTTAGCTTTCAGCCCAGTAGAGCGTTCTGAATTACTCAAGAATAATATGTTATTGCTCTGATATCAGCTTTGCTTGGTAAACTGTGTCTGTACAGTGAGTGCTGAAGCTTTCAAGGATAACTCAACACAGTGTTGTTGTGAGGTCTGATCTTCGCACCTTCTTAGACATAACATACATGCAAGCGGCAGCCAAATTCTGGCTTTAGGCACGTTTTATATTGCTGCACACAGGGCACACGTTACACTTGATGGGGCTTCGCATGCAGAGAGCTGGTGGAAGATGATGTGATCCCTTCACACTAGGATCTTGAGGTATGGGACCACCCTGCTATAATCCAATGAGACCTTCTTAGATATAATATATTATGCTAGTTAGGGAGGGTGAGAATTAGGTGTTGTTAACCCCTATTCATTTCAGCATTTTTAGTATGTTGTCACCTTTTGTATTCTATGGACTAGTAACTATGCTGATAACTTTGCTTCAAATAATATGTTTGCTTGTATTATCTTAGATACTGCGTTTGAGAACACTGCATTAGTAAATAAATATTTCAAATATGCACGCGTCCTCATTTACTCCACGTTCTGGTTTGAAATGATTGAATAACGAAAGAGTGCTCATGTATTCCACGTGACCTGAAGTATTCTAAGTTCATGTTCTGGTTTGTCTAAACATTGGGAGTTTGTAATGACCAATGAGACACTATAGCTAGCTCGGTAAGGGGATTTTGGGTACTAAGGTGAGTTTTGGTACATCCTAATTCACTGAGGTTCCAAGTCTCTATGCACAGTTCTGTAGGAGAACGGAATCCTCGCTACATGGCGCCCATACGTTGGTGGTCTTATTTCATGGCACTTGAGTAGTACATCATTCAATCCTTAACCCTTCACTGTCGTTTCCGGAAAACGGTGGTGTCGGAAAAAACCTACCTATTTGTGAAATAGGTCTTTTCAAGCTTGAATCTTTCTAAACGGTTTCCTTGAATTACATACCCAGTCGTGCTACAAAGTTTCCTTTGTTTTTTATTGTTCTTCTGTATTATCATGGCTGCTGCCGTGGACATTCTGCAACATAGTCGCATTGCGGTGCGCAATCATTTGCTGAATTACAATGTCCCTGTGGATGGCATGGCCGTGATAATGGTGGTGAGTGCGGAGGTAGCTTACCCATACGAAATCTTTTATTCGTGGGTGACGTTCCCGGCAGTGGACGGAACTTCAGGTGTGTTCCACACATACACTCCCGCCCCTGTGCCGAATGAGTACACACCGTACCGGGCACAGGAAGTACCTTTAGATACTTGGCAGCATCGCGTTTGGTTTGGTGGTGCCCTCCCCCATTCTTTAACAGCTCCGAGTTTAGGTCCTTTGTCCATTCCAGGCGCGAATTGGCCTGTTTTGGCTGGATTTACTCCTCATCCTCAACACGTCAATTGTACCGTAGTTGAACTTCGTATACTACATGTAGTCTCCATTAGCGTTATTCGCGCGTTGGTACAATACATAACCCGTAACCTTCCGGGTGGGGCCCCGGGAGGTGCGGCGCTTCCTGCGGGACAGGGTGGTATGAAGCTCAGACCTATGATGGTCAATGCTGTGATGGGCAAGCGTCCCCAAGATAAGGATGAATTTCCTTTCTGGCTTGCTGAGAAATTTGACCAGCTGGAAGCAGTATTTCCTAACACGACTCCTGGTGAAAAACACAGGATTCTGACAATTAGTTTACCCAAAGACTTGGCCCCTGAAATCGGTGACTGTGAGACCTGGGGTAAAACATTTGCTGCGGTCTATGCAAGGTGCTACGGCACTCCGTCTATGACTGTCCTGCCTGCGGTCCTTAAGCGTGTTCAGGATGAACACGGACCTGAGGCTGCGGTTGAATTGGGTATGCGTCTGTGTGGCACCTTTGATGTGGTTTGCAATCTCATTCTTGCTAATGTCAAGGGGGATGCAGTGAACTTTCAGGTAGCTAATGCTTTGAGTGCGCTTCCCGATGCCGAGAAACCCCGACAGTTAGCGAGGATTATTGTGGCGGCTTATAAGACCGTGGACCGCAATAGTAGGGGTCTTAAGCCATTTTCTACTAAAGAGAAAACACAACCCCAAGGACAGAAGTCGGAGACTGATATCCTGCCCAAGACCAAAAAACAAAATTGGACTAGGAAACAAACACAGGGAAAGCAACAGCAACAGAAACAGGAGTCTCATCCTGCGTCTCCAGTGCCTGCCCCCACAGAATGTGTTTATGACTTGCGCGATCGCGGGAATATTAAATCACCTGATCGATTTCAGGTTTCTGATCAACGCTCTCCTCGTTCTTTTCAGGATTCATCCGCCTCGGTGACCGGTGGTGGAGGAGGCGGCAGGGGTCGGGGTGGTTAGCAAGGACGCGACCAGCCCTGCCCAAAAGACGGTGCAGGGACGCAGGATGGCTCTACGCCAAAGAGACCCCAGTTTCAAACATAGAAGGTCGCCGCTTTAACAGCGAGACATGCCACAGATAGTGAGAACGAGGCTTCGGAATCTGACATGGGCTCTGACCTTGCTGGACAGCGCGGCGGAGATTACCATAGTGCGAGAGGCCCTGCGTCCACTACTGAAGGTGACAGCGACTGACCGTTATGTTATAGTTGAAACAGCTGACACTAGAGTTGCTCCCCCTGACAGACTTTATGAAATTGTCCTGTTAATCGAAGGTGACATACAGCGTACCATAAAAGGGATATTTTGGGAAAATCTTTCGTATACGTATGACATTTTGTTATCGGAGGCTGACTGGCTCCCACCTTTTGTGCTCGCAGCTCCGCGAGGGGAGGAGGTAATCCTCCCTAGTTTGGCGCACACAGTCTCGAAAGAGCATGCGCTGAATTTTGCAGAAGAGTGGGCTAAGGCTCTAGCGCCGGCTCTGTACCGTACACACTGTGGTTGGGATACATTTTCCCCACACCACGAGATTCCTTTGCGGTCTCAGCCACAGCCTCAACCTCAATATCCCATTAGACGTGAAGCTAAGGCTTCCGTTGCAGAAATCCTTGAACAATTGGAATATCAGGGAGTGATTGAAACATGTGTGTCACCAATGAATAACCCTCTGTTTACTGTGACCAAGCCGGACGGTTCTTATCGTTTGGTGTTGGATTACCGGCATTTAAACTCGCATTGCCATACCTGTGCAGGACAGAATACTCACTGCTCTGCCTTAGTGGATAGTCTTGTGCGTAAGCATTTTAAGACCACGCTTGACATATCCCACGATTTTTATGCCCACCACTTGGATGTTCTAAGTTCCCAATGGACCTCCTTTACTTGCGGCGGTGTCCAAAAACAATTTCGGCGTTTACCGATGGGCTATAAGAATAGTCCTGGGATTTTTACTGCTCGCATAGTCTCTCTCTTAGAGAGAGTCGACCCTGATGCTTGCTCGTATGTTGATGACATTTATCTCACGGACGACGAACTATGGGAGCATCTGTGTAGGGTTGATCGCTTAATTTGTAGCTTGGCAGACATGGGTTACAAATTCAATTTTGCAAAATCGCACATTGCAGAATATACAGTGTTGTTCCTGGTCTATGAGGTCAACAATGAAGGTAGAGGATTGGCTCCTCACTTCTTGGAGAAATGTGCACAACTGCGCGCTCCTACAACTCTGAAAAATTTGCAGTCTGCTGGGTTTTTTGAATTTCGGGAGAACGTACATTCCGGAATATGCCCAGCGTATCAAGCCTTTGTATTCTTTGATACAACCAACTTTTACCAAATCATGCTGGCTGCCAGAGCACTCAGCTATTCTGCAATCCTTGCAGGCTGATCTGCTCGCTTCAACATTTTTACTGACTCGTGACAACCACACCAACCTGGTGATAAGAATCATCCCTGGGACGGTGGGTTTCACATACCTGACTTTTAATGAAGGAGACACAGTACCTATTGCTTACAAGTCACACTTGTACACTTCGGCTGAAATGCGTTTTTCTACTGTGGAGAAAGTTTTGATGGCTGTACAGATGGCGATTCTTAAGGAACGTGCTCTGTCACAGGGAAAACGCATGTTGGTTGTTACCCCGTGTCCTGCCTTGGAGGCAGTTACGAAAGCCAGTGTACCTAATTCAAAAGCTTTGCACCCTCGGTGGATACAATGGGCTGTTTCCTTGACGTCCCCGGATGTCATGTTTATTTTTGACGCCTCATTGCGGTCGCAGGAGTACTTACAGTTTGAATTCGTTCATCCAGCTCCTTTAGCTATGCAACCTTTGCAGGATTTCCATTGCATCATTTACACTGATGGTTCGGCGCAGGTTGCGCATGGCTCTAAACATGCGTATGTTTCCGTATGCGCCATTGTGGTGGTGCCATGGTGAACGATGAGTTAAAGTCCAGAGTCGTACTCACGCAGACTCTAGGGGACTGCACCGCACAATTGGCAGAGCTCCGGGCTCTGATGCTTGCATTAGAGTACGCAGATCCTAGTGTGACGACTCTTATTGTGAGTGACTCCTATTACTGTGTCCAGTCTTACAATGAAAACTTGTTCTTTTGGATTCAAAATGACTTTCGTGATTCCAAGGGTAGCATGATAAAACATAAAATGATCTGGGTTCGAGTGGCTGATCTTAAAGAGCAGTTGCCACCTGTGTTTGTGATTCATACTCTCGGCCATCAGCGTGTTGGAGTTCACGCTGTTGGTAACTCGCTTGCTGATGAGGCGGCGAAATCGGCAGTATCGACATATTTAGTTGCAGCAGTTACACGGTCCAAAAGTAAGATTGATGATGACATCTTGGTGGCTGTTGCTGCCACTGAGAAGGGAGGTAAATATCCTGCGGGGTTCCCTTTGCAGTACACATACCACTTAAGTCCCGATAAGGTTCCTTATGTGAAAATTCCCGAAGTTGGGGAGAGGTTGATTCCCAACTCGGACCGCAGGAATACATTGATCACAGCGGCACATGAAGGTGTTGCATCTGTGCATGCTGGCGTCTTGGCCACTGCATCTCAATTACAACAGCGTTTCTGGTGGCGGGGACTGTACAAACAGAGGCGCGATTATGTCCTTCGATGTGACATTTGCCAGCAGATTAAGCCTTCGACTGCTGCGCGTCCGCCACAGACACAGTTGTTCATATCTAATAAACCACTAGGATGCGTTTATTTAGACCACTGCGGTCCTTTTTCTTCTGATAATGCATATAAGTATATCTTAGTCGCAGTTGATTCATACACTTGCTTTGTCTAGGTCTTGCCCCACCGTAGCGCTGATTCACAGATTGTCATAAGAGATTTGCACGTCTTTCTAGGGATTTTTGCCTGTGGTACCTTCCATTCGGATCAGGGTCCTGCTTTCACCTCTAAGGCGTATAAGGATGCAATGAATTCGATGGGAGTCCAAGTCAAGTTTTCGTCTCCATACAGACTACAGACCTGAGGGTAATAGTGTAGTGGAACGAATGAACCGTGACTTAAAGCAATCATTGACAGCTCGAGTTATAGGCACTGGCAGGAACTGGCTGGCCCATCTCAATGGCGTACAGCGTGCTCTTAATAATCTCCCTAGAAGTTCTCTGGGTGGGCGGACCCCATACGAAATGCTCTTTGGTATCAATATGTATGTCCCGGACCTTGACGGTCTAGACTGCGTGGCCCAAGCCACAGCCTTTGACGTAGATGAACATTGCAATATTTTACAGGATCTACAAAAGACCAGAGACAGTCTTGCAAAGGAAAATTTGCCCTTCACATCGGCTGATGCGTTGCTGATCCCAGTAGTTGGCTGGCTACCCCAGGTTGGTGAACTGGTTCGAGAGAAGATCGATAACAAGAAAGAATTTGGTCCTTCCTATCGAGCTCCGGTTCCTGTCCTTGGGGTGAAGTGCACAAGAACAGTGATTTTACAACCACTTCCAGGTCGTAAGGAAAACAGGTTTATCTCGATTGACAATGTCAAAATACACAGAGTGACCGATTCTTCTTAGTATGACCCCGGCTGTCTCCTGTCCTTCGTTTGTGAGGAATTCTGTATTGGCCACTGCTTCTAATCTCGAGCCAGAAGTGGCCATCGAGATGCCTGCAATTTCCAGTCATTTATTAAGTAATTTGCCTGGTACTAACGTTGATGAACTTGATTACACTTACCCGACTGACTTATCGATGCCTGATTTGCAAACACGTTTGGCCACAAAATCTAGATTTTCTTTTGACACTGTTTCGAATAACTCAAAAAAGCCGTCACGTTTTGCAGTTTATGAGAGTTTATTTAAAAAGCACTATTTGATACCCCCTTGGACATATATTTGGTTGATACTTTTTTCAATTTACCTTTTTATGTCCGTTGGTTTTGTGTTTTATTTTTTTCGAACCGTGGACGGACACTATGTCAAGGAAAGAACATGCATTCGACTTCAAAATGGTACTTTGGCACCCCTTTCCTCATCGCATTCAGCACACAGACTGAAGAGAGACTTGACTTTTGTTAATATCACTGCTTGGCCTGTCCTTGATGGGATTGTATGGGATGCTGTTAAATTTCAAATCCATGGCCCTACTGAGGTTGTTAATGTCTCTAATGTGCTCAGAGTAAACATGGGGGATGTGGTAAAACAAGACATACATTCTGATGATTCGGATATTCAGGACGTAGAGGCATTGTTTTCTGATTTGAAATACTATGCTGCCTTTGATGCTGAAGATTTGTACTTAGAATCTGCTAATTATGGTGAATTATTTTGCTTCCAACATTTTGGCAAATATTTTCTGCATAAAACTAATTCCAGAAGGAGTGCTGTAAATTACACACAGTGGGAGCATTGCCCGGCTCCTTCACAAGGCAGTTTGAGTATTTTTTTGAAAAAGTACACATATTTTACTGACTTTAATCAGTCCAATCCCGCATCTTTTCATTTTAAAATGACAGAGAAGTCCTTGTCCAAGATTAGACTTACCAATACTAAGTTGTTGTACTCAAAGTCCTTTCTAGACAAGCTGGCTATAGAAGGCTACTAGTTATGGAAAGAAACTATTGACCTTAAATCTGTTTGGGGTTCTAAAAATTGGCAGGTACAAGGCACTGAGGCTTTGCACCGTGCATGTCTCATCCCAAATCATATGTTGTTTTTAAATTCTACCATTTCTCAAACTACCTGCTTTGGATTGGCTACTTCTAAAAGATTAAATTCTCCTTCCCTACCTGATTTAGAGGAATATTCCGCTTGGGGTAATACAACTGAATTTTCGATTAGAGAGTTGCAAACTCTTTTGCAAAATTCATCCTTTAACATATCCAGTTTGAACCCAAGAGGTTGGCTGATGTGGCACAGAAGTGCTGATTCATGCCAACGTTGTTTTCTGGGTTTGGCCGATGGATTTACACAAGTCAGGACAGATCCCCATTTTGATACTGACCATTCGGTCACCACTTATTTGGTAGGCAAGTTATGTCAGAATTGGCTCAAACATTCTACCTTGGCATCGGTTAAACTGCATTTGTCCAAGCTAACTGATGATGTGGATTTAAATGATTTCATAAAAGGCCCGGCTAGTGGTAGATCAAAAAGATGGATATATGCTATTTACAATGAAATCTGGAAAACTTCACAGATTGAGGCGGCTAAACGCCTTAGGGCCATTGATCAAGCTAATTTAGAAAAAGTGCTTGCAGTAGTAGATAATAGTATAAACATGCTTTCTTCCCGCATTTACACGTTAGATAATATTGTGTCTTCTGTTGTTGATATTGTGCAAGATGAAGTGACGGTGTAATACCATGGTCAAAATCAATTGCGTTCCATTATGCAATTTGCATGGACCCTGCAGACGCTTAAGTCTGGGAAGGTGCCTTGGAATTACATGAACGTCTCCTCCCTCTTTGTCCCTTTTAATTTGACTGACAAGCAGCGATTACTTTCAATGATAGATGCTTCTTTTTCTATGTTACACATTGAAAGGTTGGAGTCTTTACCGTTTTCTGTGGCAGAAGCCACTGCTGCAACGTGGCTTATCTACGGATTAATCATGTTACCATTTGCTTTGTTTAAATTTACAAATTGTATGCGATATATTGCGATAGGCAGATACGAACCACTAGGTAGTTCATTTCTACATGAAGCCTGGTCACTTCCGTTTACTTACAGATGCCTAAAAGATGGAAAAGAAGTTTATCTTAAAGGTGAAGAGTGCACAGAGACACCAGATCTCTCATTAATGTGTAGACATATTCAATTACATGGTTCTTGCAACCAAGAACGGCCAAATTTAGCCTGTGTTTTGAAAGGTACTCCCGTTCCCGCAATCGTCCCCACTTTCACATTACTGGCAAATGGCAGTTATTTACTTTTAAATAATGAAGATTGTTGTTAGTTAATTAGAGGTATTGCTTATGTGGTTACAGTGACTGAACGTGTGGTTTGTTGCAAAAACGTTCTGTATCCTCCTCCACATGGGAACTCGGATGTTTCCATCTGGTCGTGGATTGCCAGTAGCGTGCGAAAGGACCCGCTTGTCAAGTGTCTGAGAGATTTCTGGCATCGTGTGTGGTATCCAAGGTATTGGTTTCCCTCAGACCGCCTCAGAGAACCAGTTCGGCTCAGACCTATGATGGTCAATGCTGTGATGGGCAAGCGTCCCCAAGATAAGGATGAATTTCCTTTCTGGCTTGCTGAGAAATTTGACCAGCTGGAAGCAGTATTTCCTAACACGACTCCTGGTGAAAAACACAGGATTCTGACAATTAGTTTACCCAAAGACTTGGCCCCTGAAATCGGTGACTGTGAGACCTGGGGTAAAATATTTGCTGCGGTCTATGCAAGGTGCTACGGCACTCCGTCTATGACTGTCCTGCCTGCGGTCCTTAAGCGTGTTCAGGATGAACACGGACCTGAGGCTGCAGTTGAATTGGGTATGCGTCTGTGTGGCACCTTTGATGTGGTTTGCAATCTCATTCTTGCTAATGTCAAGGGGGATGCAGTGAACTTTCAGGTAGCTAATGCTTTGAGTGCGCTTCCCGATGCCGAGAAACCCCGACAGTTAGCGAGGATTATTGTGGCGGCTTATAAGAACGTGGACCGCAATAGTAGGGGTCTTAAGCCATTTTCTACTAAAGAGAAAACACAACCCCAAGGACAGAAGTCGGAGACTGATGTCCTGCCCAAGACCAAAAAACAAAATTGGACTAGGAAACAAACACAGGGAAAGCAACAGCAACAGAAACAGGAGTCTCATCCTGCGTCTCCAGTGCCTGCCCCCACAGAATGTGTTTATGACTTGCGCGATCGCGGGAATATTAAATCACCTGATCGATTTCAGGTTTCTGATCAACGCTCTCCTCGTTCTTTTCAGGATTCATCCGCCTCTGTGACCGGTGGTGGAGGAGGCGGCAGGGGTCGGGGTGGTTAGCAAGGACGCGACCAGCCCTGCCCAAAAGACGGTGCAGGGACGCAGGATGGCTCTACGCCAAAGAGACCCCAGTTTCAAACATAGAAGGTCGCCGCTTTAACAGCGAGACATGCCACAGATAGTGAGAACGAGGCTTCGGAATCTGACATGGGCTCTGACCTTGCTGGACAGCGCGGCGGAGATTACCATAGTGCGAGAGGCCCTGCGTCCACTACTGAAGGTGACAGCGACTGACCGTTATGTTATAGTTGAAACAGCTGACACTAGAGTTGCTCCCCCTGACAGACTTTATGAAATTGTCCTGTTAATCGAAGGTGACATACAGCGTACCATAAAAGGGATATTTTGGGAAAATCTTTCGTATACGTATGACATTTTGTTATCGGAGGCTGACTGGCTCCCACCTTTTGTGCTCGCAGCTCCGCGAGGGGAGGAGGTAAACCGCCCTAGTTTCGCGCACACAGTCTCGAAAGAGCATGCGCTGAATTTTGCAGAAGAGTGGGCTAAGGCTCTAGCGCCGGCTCTGTACCGTACACACTGTGGTTGGGATACATTTTCCCCACACCACGAGATTCCTTTGCAGTCTCAGCCACAGCCTCAACCTCAATATCCCATTAGACGTGAAGCTAAGGCTTCCGTTGCAGAAATCCTTGAACAATTGGAATATCAGGGAGTGATTGAAACATGTGTGTCACCAATGAATAACCCTCCGTTTACTGTGACCAAGCCGGACGGTTCTTATCGTTTGGTGTTGGATTACCGGCATTTAAACTCGCATTGCCATACCTGTGCAGGACAGAATACTCACTGCTCTGCCTTAGTGGATAGTCTTGTGCGTAAGCATTTTAAGACCACGCTTGACATATCCCACGATTTTTATGCCCACCACTTGGATGTTCTAAGTTCCCAATGGACCTCCTTTACTTGCGGCGGTGTCCAAAAACAATTTCGGCGTTTACCGATGGGCTATAAGAATAGTCCTGGGATTTTTACTGCTCGCATAGTCTCTCTCTTAGAGAGAGTCGACCCTGATGCTTGCTCGTATGTTGATGACATTTATCTCATGGACGACGAACTATGGGAGCATCTGTGTAGGGTTGATCGCTTAATTTGTAGCTTGGCAGACATGGGTTACAAATTCAATTTTGCAAAATCGCACATTGCAGAATATACAGTGTTGTTCCTGGGCTATGAGGTCAACAATGAAGGTAGAGGATTGGCTCCTCACTTCTTGGAGAAATGTGCACAACTGCGCGCTCCTACAACTCTGAAAAATTTGCAGTCTGCTGGGTTTTTTGAATTTTGGGAGAACGTACATTCCGGAATATGCCCAGCGTATCAAGCCTTTGTATTCTTTGATACAACCAACTTTTACCAAATCATGCTGGCTGCCAGAGCACTCAGCTATTCTGCAATCCTTGCAGGCTGATCTGCTCGCTTCAACATTTTTACTGACTCGTGACAATCACACCAACCTGGTGATAAGAATCATCCCTGGGACGGTGGGTTTCACATACCTGACTTTTAATGAAGGAGACACAGTACCTATTGCTTACAAGTCACACTTGTACACTTCGGCTGAAATGCGTTTTTCTACTGTGGAGAAAGTTTTGATGGCTGTACAGATGGCGATTCTTAAGGAACGTGCTCTGTCACAGGGAAAACGCATGTTGGTTGTTACCCCGTGTCCTGCCTTGGAGGCAGTTATGAAAGCCAGTGTACCTAATTCAAAAGCTTTGCACCCTCGGTGGATACAATGGGCTGTTTCCTTGACGTCCCCGGATGTCATGTTTATTTTTGACGCCTCATTGCGGTCGCAGGAGTACTTACAGTTTGAATTCGTTCATCCAGCTCCTTTAGCTATGCAATCTTTGCAGGATTTCCATTGCATCATTTACACTGATGGTTCGGCGCAGGTTGCGCATGGCTCTAAACATGCGTATGTTTCCGTATGCGCCATTGTGGTCGGTGCCATGGTGAACGATGAGTTAAAGTCCAGAGTCGTACTCACGCAGACTCTAGGGGACTGCACCGCACAATTGGCAGAGCTCCGGGCTCTGATGCTTGCATTGGAGTACGCAGATCCTAGTGTGACGACTCTTATTGTGAGTGACTCCTATTACTGTGTCCAGTCTTACAATGAAAACTTGTTCTTTTGGATTCAAAATGACTTTCGTGATTCCAAGGGTAGCATGATAAAACATAAAATGATCTGGTTTCGAGTGGCTGAGCTTAAAGAGCAGTTGCCACTTGTGTTTGTGATTCATACTCTCGGCCATCAGCGTGTTGGAGTTCACGCTGTTGGTAACTCGCTTGCTGATGAGGCGGCGAAATCGGCAGTATCGACATATTTAGTTGCAGCAGTTACACGGTCCAAAAGTAAGATTGATGATGACATCTTGGTGGCTGTTGCTGCCACTGAGAAGGGAGGTAAATATCCTGCGGGGTTCCCTTTGAAGTACACATACCACTTAAGTCCCGATAAGGTTCCTTATGTGAAAATTCCCGAAGTTGGGGAGAGGTTGATTCCCAACTCGGACCGCAGGAATACATTGATCACAGTGGCACATGAAGGTGTTGCATCTGTGCATGCTGGCGTCTTGGCCACTGTATCTCAATTACAACAGCGTTTCTGGTGGCGGGGACTGTACAAACAGAGGCGCGATTATGTCCTTCGATGTGACATTTGCCAGCAGATTAAGCCTTCGACTGCTGCGCGTCCGCCACAGACACAGTTGTTCATATCTAATAAACCACTAGGATGCGTTTATTTAGACCACTGCAGTCCTTTTTCTTCTGATAATGCATATAAGTATATCTTAGTCGCAGTTGATTCATACACTTGCTTTGTCTAGGTCTTGCCCCACCGTAGCGCTGATTCACAGATTGTCATAAGAGATTTGCACGTCTTTCTAGGGATTTTTGCCTGTGGTACCTTCCATTCGGATCAGGGTCCTGCTTTCACCTCTAAGGCGTATAAGGATGCAATGAATTCGATGGGGGTCCAAGTCAAGTTTTCGTCTCCATACAGACTACAGACCTGAGGGTAATAGTGTAGTGGAACGAATGAACCGTGACTTAAAGCAATCATTGACAGCTCGAGTTATAGGCACTGGCAGGAACTGGCTGGCCCATCTCAATGGCGTACAGCGTGCTCTTAATAATCTCCCTAGAAGTTCTCTGGGTGGGCGGACCCCATACGAAATGCTCTTTGGTATCAATATGTATGTCCCGGACCTTGACGGTCTAGACTGCGTGGCCCAAGCCACAGCCTTTGACGTAGATGAACATTGCAATATTTTACAGGATCTACAAAAGACCAGAGACAGTCTTGCAAAGGAAAATTTGCCCTTCACATCGGCTGATGCGTTGCTGATCCCAGTAGTTGGCTGGCTACCCCAGGTTGGTGAACTGGTTCGAGAGAAGATCGATAACAAGAAAGAATTTGGTCCTTCCTATCGAGCTCCGGTTCCTGTCCTTGGGGTGAAGTGCACAAGAACAGTGATTTTACAACCACTTCCAGGTCGTAAGGAAAACAGGTTTATCTCGATTGACAATGTCAAAATACACAGAGTGACCGATTCTTCTTAGTATGACCCCGGCTGTCTCCTGTCCTTCGTTTGTGAGAAATTCTGTATTGGCCACTGCTTCTAATCTCGAGCCAGAAGTGGCCATCGAGATGCCTGCAATTTCCAGTCATTTATTAAGTAATTTGCCTGGTACTAACGTTGATGAACTTGATTACATTTAACCGACTGACTTATCGATGCCTGATTTGCAAACACGTTTGGCCACAGAATCTAGATTTTCTTTTGACACTGTTTCGAATAACTCAAAAAAGCCGTCACGTTTTGCAGTTTATGAGAGTTTATTTAAAAAGCACTATTTGATTCCCCCTTGGACATATATTTGGTTGATACTTTTTTCAATTTACCTTTTTATGTCCGTTGGTTTTGTGTTTTATTTTTTTCGAACCGTGGACGGACACTATGTCAAGGAAAGAACATGCATTCGACTTCAAAATGGTACTTTGGCACCCCTTTCCTCATCGCATTCGGCACACAGACTGAAGAGAAAATCAGTAGGCCACTGATGAACATGAACTTTTATTAAACAACGAACAAAGAAACGATAACATAACGTAATGATAAAACCTATTAATGTCCTAGAAACAAGAAAACGTTAGAAATATGCCAGTGGTGAGAGACCAGAAAAACAGTAAGAGAAACCAAATCACCCCTCGCTGTCCCACCACCTGCCACGCCAAAAAAATCGATAGACTAGGGAAAATGCAAGTCAGTAGAACATCCGCCCCCACTCTGGAAACTTCCAAGGTGGGGCAGGGTTCCGGCTACGCCCAGCCGGGAGCAGCCCATATAAGGCAGGTCCTGCTGCCACGCCTCGGCCAGGAGATCCTAACGTAGGGTGTAGCCGGAGGAGAGGCCGAGACCAGCGGGACCCGGCCAGGGGATTGCCTTTACAACGCTGAACAGTTGCAGGGGGGGGGAATGTCTCCTCGACCCTCCCCTCTCTCTCCCAGTCCGGCCGCGGTGGCCCTTGAGAGTTGCAGGTAGTCCCGCCACATGCTCTTCCGGTCCGGCCACCAACGGTCGGGGGGCCGAGGCCGACGGGATCCGGCTGCAGCCAATAAACCAAGAAACCCGTTCATGGGGCCAGAGCCAGGGGCGTCCGGCCGACATCTACCGGAAGCCCGGCCCGAAGACGGACGGGACACTTCTTCTTTCTTGTATAATTGCTGCAACAACCCTGGGGGGGGATGTCTTGCACATGCCTCCGACCCCCCCCCCCTCGTCCTCATCGCCTGGTCCGGCCATAACAAATCTCAAGCGAGACGCCGTGGGGTGCACTGGGAGGGAGAGACGGTGCGAACAGGCCTCTCCCGCCTCCCCAGGTGGAGGCTTCCCAGCTGCACCCTCAGCGCTCCAGGCGCCCGGAAAAGGGTTCTTCCACTGTGGCCATGCTGCAACGTCTCGCCCGGCAGGGTGGAGCCCGTCCGCTCATTTGACCCCGCGATCGCCAGTAGCTACTGAACTCTCAAAATGGCGGTCGACCTGGCAAGAGCGGGCCCAGCATAAAGAAATGGCCCAGTCACTGGTTGACTCCACCACCGTAGTCCTCCACGACCTTGAAGATTCTAGAGGAGCCGCGGGAGTCTCCGACCCCCGATGGGGAATGACTGCCATGATCACCCGTGGAGTGACGAAACTGTATCCGCGGGACGTCGGCGCCAGCCTCACTTTGAATTACTAGAATCCTGCAGACCTCACTTCCGGTGAAAGCACAGTGTGACCCGGTAGGAAAAATTGTTGCACCCCCTCCCCTTTTTGACTGATAGTTCAAACCACCGATCCTTTCCTTTGCCCTTTTAACGGAACTTTGGACTGCCTCCCCCTCTTTTACATTTTCTAGAGAAAACAAAACATTAACCACTACAATAACATAGCAGTTGACACCAGAACTGTTTTCAAATTGAAAACCAACAACATCTTCAACAGAATCCTTTTTGTTTCTGCTGTGACCCTGCTACAGCACAGGCATTGTCCCCAGCAGTAATTCTGCAATGCCGGTAAGAATAGCTGTGGTGCCTACTGGACTCACTCACCCCCGCGGCGCCCCACGCCGTTATTTGCTGGGCGGCAACTTGCTAGACATCACTTTCGTGCCATCTAGATTTCAGCGCGTTCTGCTGCCTTGGAACTATTCGCACAACAGACCGCTACTGACAAGAATATTTCATTATTGGTGCTGTCAATTTCAATAAATCTATTGGATAATTCAAAAGAAATTGCCACGGTCTCTTCGTTGTTTAAATGTTTTTACTGTTTTAGTTTTGTTGTATATATTTATATGTTATTAAAGTTTTATATTCCTACTACTTTGTTGGAGTGCTATATATTTTTAATGTGACACATAATTGTAAAAACTTTGATGTACAAAGAGTGATTCCTGGAATCTTCCGCTTCAGGCTCGGTCCCCTCCCCAATCACAATACAGGATAGTTTTCAGATAGTAGGAACACGTGTGGTGTGACGGATCTCATCGGGTGTGGGCCTTGATCTACTATAACTCCTTTGAAGAGGGGTGATTCTTTACAACTGGGGCCATAAACTACATCTGCAGGGCTAGCTGATAGCCTGGACAATCGGACACAGAGGAAGAGGAGTGTCAGAGGGTGCGGTAGTGAATAGGGCGAAAGGGAGGTGTCGGGCGGGCACAGTGTGATTCTCAGGGAAGAGCAGCGCAGATGGGGGGAGGTTTATTGCCCATGCATAAGACAGAGAGCGGGGGTGACCAGTGCCTGGGGAAGATGCTTGCGAGGGTGAGGAGCCATGCTACGAATCGACAGCGTGCAGAGAGTGGGTCTGGTCAAGACATCTAAAATGGCTGCCGTGCACGACAAAAGTGTGGCATTTCAAAAAAGGCAAGATGGCGCAGACAATGTTTTTCAACACTTCCTCATTTCCTTCGAATCGAACGTTAACAGACGTTGGGGCATATTACCAAAGTTAAGCGATATTTATCGCTAACGATGCTTACCAACGAATTTTTTACCGCTAAGCATCATCAGAAATTATCGAAGATAAACCTTGCTATTATCAAGGTTTATCACAAATGCGATAATAAACGGCCGCAATGCATGAATATCGCTAAAAACTCAGCGATATTCATACATTACCGAGCTAATGCTCTTAGCCATGTTATCCACCTCCCATTGGATAACATGGCTAAGAACTGCTCAGGGCAGGTGTTACTTTTTGGAGATATTCGCGCTTAGCGCGAATATCTCCAAAAGTTGGTAATAGGAGATAGATATCTTGCATGTTGTAATGCAAGTTATTGTGGTATATGGAACTCATACCATAATCTCTCAGGAAAGCAGAAACTGATCCTTTTGGGACCGCCTAAAAAGGCCTAGGGGGTGAGGAGTACTCTACTTTGCCCCCTTTTCACGTTCCGAACTATTTTATTTTACTCTCTTCTGTAATTACACAAAATAGCAGCGATAAGATGCATCGGAGACACACAGTGAGAGAAAGGAGGCCGGAGATGAAGAAGAGATGTCAAATACACATTGGAGATAATATAGTGGCAGAAGGGAAGTAAATATGAGTAAACTTACCATGTAACATAAAAATGTTGCACTCTATACTATAAGTCTCATTTTATACTACAATCACTTCGCTACAACCTCATAAATTAAAAATAAAAATGAATAATGTCTCAAACAATTTTTGATTTCTAAATATAAATTTATTCTTCAGAATTTTCTAAATTTGAAAGAACTAGTAACATGTCCTCATCAGCAATGTCCTCATGAAAAGTCTCCAATAATGATTCTTGTAACTCTATGGTCTCCAAACACTCGATAAATTCGCCATCAAGAGATTGATCAAAAAAATCATTCAAGTCATCTCCTCCTTCTGACAATATTTCATTATTGGTGCTGTCAATTTCAATCAATGTAGTGGAATCATTCAAGTCATCTCCTCGTGACAATATTTCATTATTGGTGCTCTCAATTTCAATCAATGTAGTGGAATCATTCAAGTCATCTCCTCCTTGTGACAATATTTCATTATTGGTGCTGTCCATTTCAATCAATCTAATGGAATCATACAAGTCATCTCCTCCTTGTGACAATATTTCATTATTGCTGCTCTCAATTTCAATCAACGTAGTGGAATCATTCAAGTCATCTCCTTGTGACAATATTTCATTCTTGGTGCTGTCCATTTCAATCAATCTAATGGAATCATACAAGTCATGTCCTCCTTGTGACAATATTTCATTATTGGTGCTCTCAATTTCAATCAATGTAGTGGACAATTCAAAAGAAATTGCCACGGTCTCTTCATTGTGAGCCATTTTATTTTGAAATTGCTTGCTGTAAATTGCAGAAAAAAATAATCACTTTCATTTATCGTTTTTGGTAATACATAATATAAAACTAACTTTATCAAGTATTTAGTATAACAGAAGGACTGCAAATAAATAACAGAAAACATTTTTCAAATTATCTTCAAGTGTACAACATAGTTCCCCTTACAAATTAACAACTCACCTTTTTAAAAGTAGGAAAAGTGTTAGTACTGTGTAAATCAAACACCAGAAATTCACCACCAAAAATTCCTCACAAATGTACCTCAGACAGTAGTATCACAAAATGGCTGTGGTTTCCTCTCATTTGACATATATACATAACCAATTAACTTTCATCACACACAAATACAAAACCAAAGTAACATTTTAATGGGTTCTAAATTTCAACACTTTCAAATGTGTTTTCCCCATGCAATTTTCCATAGGACATTTACATACGTCTACAGCCTGAATGGCTGAACGGAATTACACCAAACTTGGCAAAATGGTACATCAAACCTAAGAGGTCAGGAAGGATCTACTATGCCCCCTTATGGTCATTTCCCCCTTCGCTTTGACCTCCTCTTGTCTCTCAATCCTACCGAGAGACAAGATGGCGGCCGCTACGGACTGTTTGGAATGTTGACAGACGCCGGAGAACCAATCAGCTTCGCAAAGCTCCGTAACGCGAAAAGTACGCGAAGCGGAGCGCTGTTACAGATATATATCTTTTTTTGAACGTTAATTTCTCAAAATCCACTGGAGCACATATATTGAGACCTAGCAAAGGCACATCGGGCTACCAGTCCCTAATATTTTACCAAGTTACGTGCAAATCCATTCAGCCGTTCGATTATTATTATTATTTATTTTTTTTGCCCCGCGGGGCCCTTTTAAAACCTCCACATCAAACCTAGGGGGTCAGCGAGGATCTACTATTCCCCCTTATGGTCATTTGCCCCTTCGCTTTGGCCTCCTCTTGTCTCTCGATCCTACCGAGAGACAAGATGGCAGCCGCTACGGACTGTTTGGAATGTTGACAGACGCCAGAGAACCAATCAGCTTCGCTTCACAAAGCTCCGTTGCGCGAAAAGTCCGCGAACCGGAGCGCTGCCCGGTCCGCTGTTACAGATATATATCTTTTTTTAAACGTTAATTTCTCAAAATCCACTGGAGCACATATATTGAGACCTACAAAAGGCACATCGGGCTACCAGTCCCTACAATTTTGCCAAGTTTCGTGCAAATCCATTCAGCCGTTCGGGCTAAAAGTGAGGCCAACCGCCCTATGGAAATTAACATGGGAAAAACGCGTTTTGGGACCCCCCTTTTTTCTCGGCCCCCCCTTGACGAACCCCCCCAAAATTTTCAGGGGCTGCTCAGAAACAAAATGTGCCATTTTCCTGAATATTTCAGCCAATTCCGTCCACAAACGCCAAAGTTATTAGACATAGAATTTTCAAAAAACCCATAGAGAAAGAATCCTAACTATATATACCTACTGGCGACCGCCAGTAGGTAATATATATATATATATATATATATATATATATACGGAGTCAGCGCCTTCTTTGATGTGAAGTTTGGTGTGGTAAAGAATATATATATATATATATATATATATATATATATATATATATATATATATATATATATATATATATATATATATATATATCACACACACCGCTTCCGTTAAAGCCCCTGAAGAGAAGCATATGGAGCTACGAAACGCGTCGGACAGATCCATTTCGGAGCAGCATCTACAAGTGGATCCCCGTCCTTACCCATACATAAATCAAACTGCTGCTCGTGTGCTACTCAAAGGTGGACAACCTTGGAGGGACAATATATATATATATGCACACATATATTCACAAAAGTAATCTGAGACAATATCCTATCTTTGCGACTTTTGGTATTCACAGAAGGCATTTAGGAGTACTAAAGTGAGGATTTTGTCTCAGCTAAACTTAAGTTTTGATCTTAAGTTAAACTTAAGACAAACAAGTTTACCTGAGATGAAATTCTAGCCATAAATGTAGGACTTTTTTCTCAGTTAAACATAAGTTTGTCTTGAGTTTAACCTAAGACCAAAACTTAAGTTTAACTGATATAAAATCCTAACTTTCGTACTCCTAAATGCCTTCTGTGAATACCGAAAGTTGTAAAGTTAGAATTTTGTCTCAGATTACGTTTATGAATCGGGCCCTCTGTCATTTGGATGGATGACACTTTTGATGGTAAGTACATTAAGTGTTAGTTTAATGTTAATACATGATTATAATATTGATGCTTAATCTGTGTTTTTCAAGGGTAAAGTGCCCATATGTATATTAGGACAGTTAATCACAATGAATCATCATTTCGTAATATATGACAGATGGTCACAAAGTTAATTAGACTGGGTAAAGAAAAAGGGTGCAGTCATGTGTACGGACCAATGTCCTAGAAACAATTTGGATATCAGTAACCCTACCCCTTATTTCTAATATCATCCAAAAAGAGAAAGGTTATATGACTACATAGTCTACCTCTTCCATGCAGGTTAACAGTCTGTATGTGGCTAATCTTGTGTCTTCAGTACACTCAAACCTATGGTCCTGTAAAGAAAATATATGCATATTATTCACAGTATGAAATGTAAACTGTATTCATAAGGGTAAACAGACAAACAACAATTATTGAAAATTGATCTCTTCAACCTCAGTTGGTCATCTTACAAACCAAATGTCACTATATAATATGTAATCCTTACACCTCAGTTCAACAATACACAGAATATAAATACAAATACATAATCCAATCAGTGATCATAATGGAGGCTCCTCAATATTTGTTCCTTACAGATGTGAATGTAATTCCTCATCAGCACTCATCCCCTGCGGGGTGATACAACCAGTTTGTAGAATGAATCGGAATTCAAGTCTGCGTAATGCAAACAATCTTTCACCGCCTCTGGGGTATTTGGGTACAGAGTCAACACCAAAGTATCTGCCCTTCATCCAGTCACCATTGTGTGCCTCCTGAAATATTTGGCTGTGGTATAGCTCTGATCGTTGTTAGTTATTGCTTTTCCAATGCTCTGCAATGTGTTTCTTTACAGGTAAAGTTGTTAAACTAATGTACCATTTACCATAATGACAAGTTATCACATAGACTATACCTTGCTTGTTTCAGTGCCTTGCGTTGGTAATTCCTTGCTTTCAGTGTCTTAGTCATCTCGCTTTTTAGTACTTGACAACACTGTTCAGAGCTGCAAATCTTTGGCTCAGAGTTATTTGCTGTAAGGAATACTCCATTTGAAACTAGATGGGTGACAGCTTGCCACATGTAGGATAGAACTACCCACTGTTTTTTTCTAGAACAATTCAGTGTGTCAACCTCCATCAACAATAGTAAGTCTTTTGACAAGGCAAATCAATGGTACTTTGACTGTAATGCATCGTGAGTTTGAGATTTGACATTGTTTTTGTTCAGAGTTTACTCCAAGGTATTCAAATCAGATTCATCACCTTCCCAGACAAAGAAAATATTGTATATATACCTGAGCCAAATGCTGATTTCTCAATCCAGTGTGCCACATCACTGCCCTAAAGCACCTGCTCCTCCCACCAGCCCAGTTGATTTGTGTACTAAAGAAAAGATTCCTGAACTCTGTAAGGGCATCCATAAATAAAGAAAATACTGTGACAAAGCATATGGAATCAAACCATGAAGGGAATTGGATAAACTTACATTCTACGCGATCAAAGCAATTGACCTGCATGAACGAGGGGGTGACTGGGTACGGAAACTGTGACAAAGAGAGTACTGTCATAGTCTGGATTTGCTAACCCTAACACCCCATGGATTGAATCAGGACGAGGAATTGCACATGCACTTCTGAAATTGTATTGCTTATTTTTGATATTTTTTTATTTGGTTTGATGTATTATTGAAATAGTTTTAACCACTGAAGCACATACACACTGGCACTTATATCGGTATGAAGGACACCCACTAGTGGGTTTTGATTGTTGCTGCAGTTATACATATATACATTTTCCAGAGAAGATGCCGGGCAAAATATGAGCTTAGAATTCCGATCCGAATCACCTGATATTAATATTAAAATAACTGCTACATTAACAGTCAAAGATGATGAGATTTAATTACCAATTGGTCTTTTAAGAATATAGGATTAGACCCACTACAGGGTATTATGAGGATGTTTTCGAGATTGGAAAAGGTCAAGTAGGTGAACTATAATATCATGTACATGTATATGAATTGATTAATTTGGTAAAACAATTAATTTGCTGCATACAAGCTATGTGAAGTTTTTTGTGTGCATATATGTGTATCTTATATGTGTATCCCTAATCTCAAAAAAAGCGTATTTATAGACATCAGGAAATAAACATACTATAACACGCATTGATTTATCTCTCAATTCTTTTTTATGATTTGTTGTACAAATTTTTCACATTTTTCATAACTTTTGGTCTAAATCGTTTTTTTCTTAATTTTTGGTCTAGATTTTCTTCATGTGAAATAACACATAATGTGTTCACATTTAAGAGATCATACAGTTTAAACATACTTTTTATGACATTGCATTCCTTAAATACAACATATAAAACCATTACAGACAATTGCAAGTGTCCAATTTGAAATGTTCAGACAGGATCAATTTCTGGACTATACTTTTGTAATCCCTTCATTATTTTCAAGAAAATTTACATTTCTCTGCTCCTAACTTTGCTCTGCGTGCCTCCAGTCTGTCTCCAATAAATGTCTGGGCTGGGTGACAGCTACACTTTGTGTATTCCCTCTAGACGGCCACTAACACAGGAAGGACTGGGTGTGACAGAGGACTCATCTGCATTCTGATACCCTTCCTAGGAAGGAAGGGGGAGAGGTGGCTCACACTTATATCTGAATAGGCTGTGTCCTGTCCTTATACAATGGGCTGATTACCTCCCACAGATAACCTGGCAGACAGGATTGTGTTGAAAGGGATCTTTGTGCACTTCAGAGAGATCCTTTGGAGTCACCCCCTACATTAAAGGCATTTTGGGTATAAGTACCGGGGCTCTGACCCTGACAAATCATTACACTACTGGACTCGGGAAGAACTCTGCCCAAGTAAGGACTGCTGTGCTGTAAGGATTGGCACTTTGCCTTGATTGACTGCTCTGAGGAACTGCTTCCCTGCTTTGCTGAGCTACCCTGCTGCCTGCTGATATCTGCCCTTCTGAGGACAAAGACTGAACCCATCTTGCTTGAACCCAGAGGGAGTCCATGGGCGTGCTGGCTTGCCTCCAGTTTTCTGAAGTCTCAGGGACACAAAATACTTCCTGCAATCCTGCTGGCACTGCTGGACTCTGCCAACTGTGTGTCCGACCATTGCCTGAGGTGCCCCCTCTAGACCAGGGCCACAGAATTGGGTTCTGCAGCTGATTTCTGCAGAAACCTGAAGCATTGCTCAGACTGCATGAGAAAATCCATTGCATCACCCTTCGACGCTGACGCAGAGGCTGCTCGATGACATTAGAGCCACTGCCTGTGCAGCTTGATGCCGCCGCATTGCATTCACTTCAACAGAGCTTGACGATGACAAGGATCCCCTTTGCGTGGCTCAATGATGTTACAGTAGGCTCTTGACAGTGACACTTGCTTCATCCAAGGTATTTCTTCAGCTGTACCTGTCTGGGTCTTGTAGCCGACCTGCCCTCCATTGTAGTCAGCCTGAACTTTGAATTTGCACTGGTCTCTCGTGACCTCATGTAATATTTTGCTTCTAGTGACTTCTAATCACTGTTTTCACATCTTAGAAAATTCATATCTAAACTTCTACTCATTGGATTTTTGGTCTTATCTTACGCAGCTGAATATTTTCTATTTTTCTGAACTTGTGTGGAGTCTTTTTGTGGTCTTTTCATTGAGTTCCTGTAATTTCAATGTTGCACAAATACTTTGCAGATTGCCTCTTAAGTTAAGCCTGACTGCTCTGTGCTGAGCTACCAAAGGGTGAGCACAGGTTAATTTAGGGTGTGTATCTGACTTACCCTGACTAGAGTGGTGGGCCCTACTTGGACAAGGTGGAAACCTCTGACAACTAGAGATCCCATTTCTAACAGTGGCCCATTCGAATCTCAGTCTCCCCACGTCACTTCACATCTCCAACCGCCTTATAGAGTTGCATCGGCTGCCCATATTCGTGCATCCCTCTTTTAAGGCTCTTTGCTTAGCTTTTATTGTACTTCATCAGTAAGGACCTGTTTATTTGAGAAATTATAGCCTTTTCCCATTTTTACATTCTTCAAACTTTGTTTTGGCTACCATCCCTCTGTGCCCAACTAACGGACAATGTATCCTTTAACGGTATGCTGGTTTACCGCCCTTCCGTTCCCCGTACTAATTTTATCACTGAACCACACAGCTTGTAGAAGCTAATATTTAACTCAGCAATTTCACCATATTAGGTGATTTAATTTTTTATCTGGATATGCCCTCTGATGGTGATACAGTATGGAGGCACTGGGTCTTTCTCAGATGATTTCAGGGCCCACTCATATGGTGCCCTGCAGAGCTAGGTCCTTTCCCCATTCCAGCCAGGAAAACAAAAAAATTGAGAATAAGTATTAAAGAGTCACTCTCCTTTTTAGATCAGGTCAAAGCTGTCACTTTGGCTGCTTTCTACACCCTGAGACTAATTAAAAAGATTCTCCCCTTTATTCCTAGCATTCTACAGAAAACAGTTGGCATCCCCTTAGTTATGTCAAGAATTGATTATGCGAACGGCTTGTACCTAAACGCCCACAAGCAGGTGTTAAATAAATTGCAGACACTACAGAATGCGGCAGCAAGGATTTTACTTAAAATTCCTAGATTTCATTCTGCAGTAAATGTTATCAGGAAAGTACACTAGCTTCGGATAATACAGAGTGAATTTTAAGGCTCTCTGCATTGTGTATAAAGGTCTGCATAACAAAAGCCCTGGGTTTTTCATAAACAGCTTCCGGTGTACCTTCCTTCCAGGGCTTTGAGATCTGCCTTGGCTAAATTGGTGTCAGTACCCAGTTACAGGCGCACCTCCTAGGGCAGTAGGGGTTGCGTGGTAGGTGCCTCCAAAGCCTGGAACAAACTTCACCTCTCCATCAAATCAATGCCAAATCAGTTGGCGTTCAAGAAAGCTTTGAAAAGGTTGCTTTTTAGGTCTTGCTGATCATTTATCCTGGGTTTACTCTCACTGTGGTCCCTTCAGCTAGCGCCAAGATGTTCATTGGGTAATCAAGAGCTTAATAAAACCTACTAACATAACATATTCAATTTGCAGGATTAGGGAGACGGCCATTTGTCTATCTGACTGTTTCATTGGAATCAACTGCAGAGCTCTTTACAATGCCCCATCTGATTCAAAAATCCGAAGACATGGTTAATTCAGAGATAATGACACCAGAGTTTCTCTTTTTAGCTTTGTCTTAGCAGCAGAATGGCCTGTTAGGGCTAGTTTGTTTGTTGTAAAAAATAAATAAAATAAAATCATGATGCTCCAGGAATTTTCGTTGAACTATAGCTGTATGTTCTTGGTGAATGCCATGGGGTCAAACAATAAACTTTTAGGAAGCCATGAAGAATTGAGGCAATGGGAAGAGGTGTATAAAGTAGAAGATCACTACGACTCAGGTGACCCGTGCATTGCCTGGTGGCAGACCTGGATCACTTCTTCAACTTACTTAACTGAGCTGTAATTCTTAACCATTGCAGAAACCATCCTCGAACAGCCGTGTGGACATAACAGTACACTATATCCTTATGTGCCTCGCTCCATTACCTATGCATCTCATGTCCCCACAGTCTCCCCTGTACCGAATCCCATGCCTTAATTGTCTCCTGTGATCCCTTTTCATGTCTTCAGCAACCTCCCATCTTATGTTCTCACTTACTCCCCTGTGCTCCTGCCTTATGTCTTCCATCTCCCATATCCTTCGGGAGCCTCTTTAATGCCCTGATGATGATGGCCTAACAACTCCTACAATGTTATTATGCAAATGAATTCAATGTGGTATCCTGGAAATATAGATGGTTATGGATTTTTAGGCATATTTAGCCAAAATTGGCAATGTTGATCCACACCATCATTAAATTTGCCAAGCTTCAATGTGCTTACATATTTTTTTAAAATAATTTCACTAACACTTCGGCGTATACTATATATACTCAATTTTGTGAGGGCCTTCGTAATTTTGAGCTGTGTATTTGGACCTTCATGATGAGCCACGAGAGCCCCCGAGCCAACTTTTAATAAATGTACACGTTTGACTTTCTATGGCAACTAATAAGCCTAACGTTGAGAAAAAAAAGCCGGTCATAGTCTATGCTTTGGAAACTGAGACGAGCATCATTGACAATTGTTTTTCAGTACCAAAACAGACCAACAATGTACTTATTCGTTTCTCAATATCCTTTCACGTTGTTCACTTTGTTGACAACTTTTCCTATAGTTACAATTGAAATTCCCTAAACAAAGGGACCAATCCCTTAACGCAAAATTTCAAATGGAGCAATATATGGAATTTATTTGTTTTAGAACGGGCTAGCTTCTCAAAATCCAAATGACATTTCTAAAACACTAGATCGTCCTCGGCCATCATTATTTTATCTAAGCCATTACAAAATAGTCAAAAATGTCCATCCTATTTCCTCTCTTAGAAGAACATGATGTAAAGTTAAGGAGGCATTTATGGTGTACATGTCACTATGCAAGTAACTGCTTTTTCCTTATGTGTTACCTTTTGCCATATTTAGATTTTTAATTGGGTCTCCTTGAAACTCAGGTAACACGTTTTGACGTGTTTCTCGTGTCTGTTCTTAATTTAATTACTTTTGCCCATTGAATATGTTGCACATCAGTTAGTTAACTGAAACAAAGTTAATTTAAATTACCTATTTACAATTCAAATGTGTTTCTCTCTTCCATACTGTCAACATATCATGATGTACTTGCTATTCTCAAAGGAATTCACTGCGTCATTGGTGTTCCTATTTTGGTAGACATACTGCGTGTAATTTTTGTGTTAGCAAAATATAAATTTTTCCTCATCGCATTGATAGTAGAAGACATGCTCTATTCAGTTTTCAATTTGCACTGAAACCTGTACATCAAAACCACCTTATGACAATTTTGCGCTTGCAGTGTGATACATCTTCAAATGGCAACTAAGCCATGACGTTTCTTGTAACGATAGTTTATAGGCAGTTTTAAAAAAAAGGGTACTCACTTTTAAAATAACCAGACCACCCCCTTGGGAGAATAGTAGCTTTTTTTAGTGTATCTACAGATATGCATATAAAGCACGATCATTGCGACTCATCCCATCTCTGATAAATATTCACAAAATATTGTGAACTTTGGGAATTTGGGGTTAAGGGAAAATCACAATAGTTTTTGACATTTTGATGTGTACGATTCTTATGTCATTTTGACCAGCAGGAAACTGGTTCCAGCAGAAAATGTATTGGCGGAATTGTAAAACTAGCCAAACCTGTCTCCTCTTGCTAGTATTTTGGTGACTTTTGTACAAGATTATAACATCATGTGAAGTAGATACCTGCAAATCAAACCATGAAATTTCACGATTTTTTAATGAAATTTAGCAAATGCAAATTAAACAATATTTAATCAGTCGTATTGGCCAATAGAGATCAAAAGTAAAACCGTACACAAAATGAGCATGTAATCCCCTGGCATGGGTTCCTTCACAGGCGCATATAGCAGAGAAGTCAACAGGTGACCTCAACCCAGCCACTCCAGCAAGAAACAAAACCGTATACAAACCAACATGCTAGTGGGGGTACGAGTGGCAGGAGGAGTGGTATATGAGCAACATAGAGTGGTCTATGGAGTAACAAAGACCATCCAAGAATCGATATCAAGACACATCATGATGGAATAGGGGGCGGACCAGGGTAACGCTGTGGGGTCTGAAAGGAGGGAACCAAGGGAATCCAACCCCGACCAGGCAGGTGGGTCGAACTGTATAAAAAGAGGGGGGATGTGGGGGAATCCAATTCCATGTTGGAAGGAGAGAGAGGGGTGGGAGGTAAAGAAGAGCTCAGCGGTGGTCCATTCGACCAGATGCTGCATGAAAGGAAGGGGTAAATGAACACACATGGACCTATTCTGGGACAGGAGGACCAAGTCGGGGTCAGGTGAGAAAGGAGGTTGGGGGGGGCAAGGGCTGTCATCCAGAGTCAGGAAGGGGGGACAAAATGGCTTCAAACAGTTCAACTTTATCCTGAAGTCGATAAATGATGTGCGCATGAGATGACTTTATACATTTCATTGATCCATGCTGTGAGCGCTAGTGATGGAGAATGCAGAGTTTGGCTGTGGTCAAGGCTGTTGCCAAGACTCATTGTGTATGGATGGTGAGATCAGGGAGATCTAGAGTATCATGGAGCATAATCAGGGACCAAGGGGAGGGAGGGTAAGGCAACCGCAAGGCTGAGTGGAGCCTATGCAGGACCATAGTCGGGTAATACTCTGGCATTCGTACAGGATATGAACCATATTGCATTCAGGATAGGGGCATATCCAGCAATTAGTGTGTGGAAGAAGGTCTACTGCTGTGAGTTTTTGAGGGGTCCAGTACTAGTTCTGGATCGTTTTGAAGACACAGAACTTCATCCTGGCCTTCCACACGCCTCCACCCAGGTCCTCAACCATCTCTTTCCACTACATTTCCATGTACTAAAGGCTTAGAGTATTTTCCCATGAAATACAGAGAGAAGTGAGGAGAGAACAGGAGTGGAGGTGGTGGACCAATAAATTGCCCAGCCATACCCCTTTGTAGGTTCCTTAAAGGCACAAGAATTGGCAAATAGGGGCTATTGGGGCAGTTCACGGCCCAGTTCCTAGAGCTCCCTATATACAGTGTTGCAGTTGGGAGTAGCTTCTTGATTGCTTGGGAGATAGGTGATACTCCTATTGAAGGTCTCAGAAGGGTGTCAGTACGCCATTATGAACAATATCCCCAAGGACTTCTGCCGTCTCCCAAGATTTTCACTTCAGGGGTCATCTGGCCACTTGTTAGGTTGAGTTATTCCATAAGGGGGCTAGTAGATGGAGTTATGAGGGTGCTACTTTTGAGATCATTGGCATGGTTTCAGACCCAAACCATAAGATTAGGCTTTGGTGAAGTAGGTGATTTACGGCAGTAGAGAATGTCGAGGTCTGGCCCGTTGCCTGTCATAGAACTCTCCGGCCAGACCCAGAAGGGCGGTTAGGACCCCTGTCTCAAGTTGGAACGTTGAGCCAGATACAGTGTGCGATAATAAAGTTCTATACAAGGTGCACCCAGCCCTCTGCATTTCCTGTGTGCTATCAATTTGGAGAAGAACATTCGGGGTCTAATGTCGCCCCAATTAAAAGACTTATCTATGAGCTATAGGGTGGAGGACCTAACAAAGAGAGGCAACATTCCAAAGACATCGGTAAAACAGGGGGCAAATACCATCATGACCACTTGTGCTATCCTCCAGAAGAATAGATTAAAGTGGTACCCTTTGATGATTTAAAAAATAGTTTGAGTAATGAGGGGATTAAGGTTGTCTGAGATCACATTATCTACACCCCTATTGATCAAGATACCTAAATATTTAAGGCAATGTTGTTTCCAATGATACGGGAAGCCAGACTAGTCTTTGTCCGTACAAGACATGGGAAGTCCTTTGCTTTTGTCCCAATTAATTTGGTATCCCAAGATTGTGGAAAAGGATGAGATAAGGGAGGTTAAGGCTGGTATTGATCTATTCAAGTCAGTGAACATGAGCACGATGTCAGCTGCATAGAGCAGAATTCTGGCCTCAACAAAATCAATGGCTATGCCTTTGATTTGGAGGGCCTGAAATATAGCTGCTGCCAGGGGTTCTGTGGCCAATAGGATCAGGAGGGGCAATAGAGGACACTCTTGTCTGTCCCCCTGTGGATCAGGAAGGTAGGTGAAAAAATCCACTGCAGTTAACCTGGGCTTTAGGTATCATCTTTCATACACTCCGTGTTGGGAAGTGTTTTTGGAGGATTTCCGCGTGTCCGGCTACTTGTGTCGGAATTCCTGATTTTAATTTTTCTGCTCCACAATGGAGGACCAGGTTAACCTGGAATGGAGACAGGACTGTTTGTCCTGCAGTGCTATGAGCTCATGCTACAATGCTTTGGCACACCTCGGCTTTGAGAACTAATTGAGCACTGGTTCTTGTCCTTCTGGCCTGTTTGGCTTTACTGCATACAACATGTATTCCACTGCCTGCTTTGCAGCCATAAATGCGAATTGAATCTATGCCTAGGTTCACAATTGGTTGCTCCGCTGGAAATGGAAATACTGATGGACCCTCTAAAGGCCCATGAGTATTGTTGTCCCCAGCGTACTCCATTGCTGATGAATGCATTCTTCGAGCCACCCTGGGATGCTTTGGCTCCTACTGAAATGGACACCGGCTCTACGATACACTTACAGGATGCTGTCCCTCCTTAACGGCTGATGTGGGAACTGGATGGAATTGCCTTTGCTCCATAAATATGCTTTGAGGTGCGCCTCTGAGAACGTCGTCTACAGTTGTGGGCAACAGCAATGTTGCATCTACCACTCGGAACACATAAACAATTGGCTTTTTCCATTTAGTGTAAACCATATGGCCTGTTTTTAAACAAAATGAATCAAAACAGCTTTTGCTTTGTTTTTCTGGGCACCATGGCTTTCTGAGTGCTTGGGATTACTAATTTTATAATGGCTTTAAGGTTTTTATATGAATACTTTATGCAACCTGTTAGACCTGGCACCATTGGCGTGGGTCTTTCCTGCATTTTTTGCCTTTGCCTCCTGTGTTTTTGCTGTGTATTGGACTCCTTTTTTCTGGTCTAGATGTATTGGGCGCTTTGCCACTGCTGTTCAGTGCCAAAGTACAAGATCTTTCTTTGTAAATTGTTGTTATGAATTGATGTTTCCATGATTGGCATATTTGATTTACTAGTCAGACCCTAGTACAGTGCACTGTGTGTGCCCAGGGCCTGTAAATCAAATGTTGCTGGTTGGCTGCAGCACTGGTTGTGCCACCCACAGAGGTAGCCTGTGAAATGTAACTCTGGCCTGCCATTGCAGAGCCTGGATGTAGTCTGGTACTGCCAAGTCAACTTGTCAAAGGCACACACTTGCCAGTCCCTAACCTTCCCCTTTCTCACATGTTAGTCACCCGTAAAATAGTCCCAAGGTACCCCTGTGGGCATGGTGCATTGTATGTGAAAGGTAGGACATGCTCTGATGTGTGTGGCATGTCGTGATAGTGAAAAACTGCCAATTTAGTTTTCACTATTTCAAGGCTACATGCTCCCATAGGATAGAATAGGGAGTTTATTTGATAATAGCCTATACAAAATATCTGCCCGTGGGAACGAGGTGGAAAAATAAAGTTTGATATGCCTGAACTCAGAATGTTAAAATGCATCTCTTAGTGAGGGTGATTTTTACATTCTGTGTTTGAAAATACCACTTTTAGAAACTAAGTATGTTCTTGCTTAACTATCCAGTATGCCTCTGCTAGGTTTATGTATTGCATGTCTGACTTTTGGATGACAGGGGCTGGGAAGGAGCAGAGGCTCCAGAGAGTCTGATGAGTCAGACCTGGGCTGGATTTAGAGTAGGGGGAGGAGATTTCCTTTCAATTGAATGGGCCTTGTCTACCTTCAACAATATTGTCTCCACCTTCTGCCAGGAAGCTCCACCATTGAGGACAGAACTGGTTTTGCCTGGGTACAGACACTCTCTGCCTTCAGAGAACAAAGGACTTTTGTGTATAAAGAGTGGGGCCCAGATCACTTCTGGGCCCCAGAACAAGAGAAACCTTTACCAAGACGAAGAGCCGGAAAGCTGAGTAGGAATACTGCTCCTGTGGCTACTTGCTTCCAAGAAAAGGAGAAAAGGACTTTGCTATTTGCTCTGTCAGCTGCTTGAGGAAAATATCTCCAAGGGCTTGAAACTGAGCTTGCCTCCTGTTCTGAATCGCAGGGACACAAAGACTTCACTGCCAGCTCCACTGAACTGCCTTGCTGGGAGTTCCGATCTGCAAGAGGTACCTGCTGTTGTTTTGGACCTCTAGAGAACTGTTTTCTGCTGGGGGCTGGAAAATCAAGCAACATCGAAGAAGCGTGACGCATACGTACCTGTTTCCGACGCATTGCCGAAAAAACTGTCACAGCGCCTGCCGTGGCTCGCAAAATTGCTGCACACCGCATCGAGTGCAATGATCTCGGAAGTCCGCGATCACCGCTCCGATTTCAACACAAGCCCTGCTGTGCGGCTGCAAGAACACGCATCATCCGGGATCATCACATTGTATCGAGGCACCAAGTCTGTCTCATAGTTGGGAAACGTGGTAAGAAACTGACCCATCATGTCCCCAAGCAGTAAGAAACCGACGCATCACCTCCCCAGGAGCAAAGAACCGACGCATCACCTTCCCTGAGTGTCAAAAACCGATGCATCACCTTCCCTGCGGCCTGCTTTTGTTGTTTGCGTGATGCATCCAAGGTACTTTGTGTGAAAAGTGTTGCATCTGCAATTTGCTTTAAACTGAAGTATTTCCACAATTTGAAAGTCATATTTTTATAATTGTATTGTAGACCTGTGTCGTTTGGTCTTGTTTTGGTTTAGATCAAGATTACATATTTTTCTAAACTGGTGTGGTGTTCATTTGTAGTGTTTTCACTGTAGTACTGTTTGTGTTCACAAATGCTTTACACACTGCCTCTGAGATAAGCCTGTCTGCTCGTGTCAAACTACCAAGGAGGTGAACTGGGATTATTTTGTATCCCCCCTTACCCTGACTAGAAGCAAGGGCCCCTATTTGGACAAAGGTACCTACCTCTGTCAACTAGAGACCCCGATTTCTAACATTGGTGGTCAGTGGTGAGGATCTGCACTTGCATTTGTGTCTTACATACAATGATTGGTATACACTACTGGTATAGTGCAGACCATTACGCAACCACATACATTTGGTGGAACTTTTTTTCCTTGTGACTTTTTTTCTCTTGCAACTGAGAACTGCCAATCTTCATCATGTCAAAAGCATCATCACTTGCATCTGTTGATATTGAATTTGAAGATGAGAGTGTGTAGCAACTTAAACCTGTCTGCAAAAAGTTCAAAATCTCTGTAAGAGGCCTCACCAGAGAGGAGGAATACCAAAAGGCACTGAGGGCCTGGTTGGAGTCAATGAATGCTAGTGAGCATACCGAGGAGCCTATGGTGGAGCGAGAGGATTTTGAGGAGCAGCAGAATGTGCAGAATGTGCTATTGGGTCTGCTTGGGGGAGGGTTCCTTCCCAGGGAGCCAGTACTGTCTCTTCAAAGAGATTGTCTCCAGCAGAAGAGCTGGAGGACAGAGAGAAAAACAGGATGCATGAGTTGGAGCACACAAAGCTCAGGCTGGAGAAGGAGGATAAGGAGTTGGCATTTCAGAGTGAGAAAGTAGCCCTGGAGGAGAAAAAGATGCTCTTAGAGCATGAAAGAGGGTTGATGGAGCTGGATCTAAAGGGAAAGAGTTTAGAGTCCAATCCCCATGGTGGCAGCGCACCATCAGTGCCTGGAGAAGGGAAGGTATACATCCTCAAGGAAGTTAATAAGGATTTCACAAAGCAGGAAGACATTGGTCAGTGGTTCAAAGCTTATGAGGTAGCTATGAGGTCCTACAGAACCCCTGAGAGAGACTGGGGAGCGGGGTTATGGGTTCGCTTTATCGGTCAGGGGTGGTACATATTGCTAGCATTGGCCAGTGAGGCTCAGATGTATTATGCCCCCATGAAGGAAGCCTTAGTAAGGAGTTATGGGTTCACTCCACAGATATACAGACAATTTGGGAACTGTAAGAAGCTGGAGTCAAGCACTTGGGTGGAGTATATGTCCTACTTTTGCAGAACATTGGATGGTTGGGTGAAGGGTAGCAAGGTGAATGATTTGCGGGGGCTCTCTTTTATGGGAGCACTTGTCAGATAATTGTTTGCCAGAGCTACGCCAGCACTTGATTGACAGTAAGCTGATTGACCCCATGAAGCTTGCTGTGGAGGCGGACACTGGGTCAGTACCAGGGTCCACAAGGGTCGCTTGGAGACTCCGCCAAAGGTGGGCAGGGTCCCCAGCTGAAGTGTGGGGGGGACAAGGGTACACAAAAGGAGTTCCAAAAATAGCCCAAAGTAACCCCCAAGGGAATCAATGTAAGGGTTCCCAGCCGCCCACTGAAAAGAAGCGTTAGGTCCAGACATGTAAGCCTGTTCATAGGGGTCCCAGGACATGTAATAGTTGTGGTCAGGTGGGCCACTTCCAAGGGGATCCCAGGTGTCGAAACAAGGTTACTACCACACCCACTGGTGCACTGCCCCAGCAAATGGCTAGTGTAGCCTTGGGGGAGTCGGGTGTACCTGGAGGGGTGGGACGCACATAAATGTCGCTGATCTCTTTAGGAGACAGTGAGATGGTCCCAAGAGCTCATCTACCTGATAACATTAAGAAGTACAGGCAGTGGGTGACCATCAATGGCCATAGTGTGGAGGCTCTGAGAGACACCAGAGCCAGTGTGACAACTGCCAGTTGTTGGCTGGTGTCTGAGGAGCAGGTAGTCACTAACACATCCTACCCAGTAGTTTCCGCTAACAATTCAGAGTGCCTCTGCAACATGGCACACGTTCCTTTTGAGTGGGGGTGGGCTCAGGTTCCTTAAAAGTAGCTGTGAGGCCCTTCATGCCTGTTGACTGTTGCTAGGCAATGATTTGGAGAGCTCCCCTTGGGTGAAGGTGGAGCGGAGGTCTCATTTGGAGATGTTGAGTCTGCCTGAGTGGGCGTGTGTGACCACTCGGTCTACGGCAGTCGGTAAGGGCATTCAAGAGGACCTGGTGCCTGAAAGAGTGTCCCAGGTGCCTGCCAGAAAGAGAAGATGCAGGTGGCACGGGAAACCAGCCCCCGAAGTTCCCACAGTCCAGGAGGAGGCAGACCTGGATGGAGATGTCCTGGAGCCTAGACGGAAACAAGTGGCTGAACTGGTGTACCTGCCTGAGCTGACCCATTGGCAGCAGGAAGGGGACCCCACCAGGAGACATTCTGCCAGGAGTAGAAGAAGTGCCCTTCTCCTATTGGTTTGTGGCAGCAGGCTGCAAACTAGGCAACAGGTGATCAGTCTGGATCACACTGGATTTCCTGGGAGAATGGTCTCCTCTATAGTGAGACTAAGGCTCCTGAGCCTGGGTCAGTCCATGTGCTGCTGGTACCCCAGCACTTCAGAGCCTTCCTACTGAGTCCGTCTCATAATGTGCCTTTAGCAGGACATGTGGGGCAAGACAAGACCTTTGAAAGGCTTGTCACCAACTTTTACTGGCCTCAAATGTGTAAGAGTTCTGATACTCATTGTAGGTCTTGCCAGACTTGCCAGGCAAGTGGTAAGAGTGGGAGGAAGTGTAAGGCTCCTCTCCAACCTTTCCCTGTGGTCAGCACCCCCTTTGAGAGGGTGGGTATTGACATTGTGGGGCCTCTGCATCCCAAAACAGCCATGGGCAGCAGGCTTATCCTGGTCTTGGTGGACCATGCCACCTGGTACCCGGAAGCCATCCCTCTCCGGACGGTGATGGTCACTGTGGTGGGTCGTGTGTTGATGGGGATTTTCTCCCGTGTGGTGTTCCCCAGAGAGGTGGTGTCGGACAGTGGTACCAATTTCATATTGAAGTATATGAAGTCCTTGCGGCAGGAGTGCGGTGTTACCTACAAGTTCACCACTCCTTACCACCCCCAAAGTAAAGGGCTGGTTGGGAGATTTAACCGGACCCTGAAGGGCATGATTATGGGTCTTGATGAACCCATGAGGCATCCGTGGGATGTCCTCTTACCATGCCTTTTGTTTTCTTACTGAGAGATACCGCAGAAGTCCTTAGGGTACAGTGCATTTGAGCTCCTGTATGGGCATCCTGTAATAGGACCTCTATGTCTGGTGAAAGAAGGCTGGGAGAAAACTCCCAGTAAAGCTCCCCAGGATGTATATAGCTACATGCTGGCCTTCAGAAACCAGACTAAGCGCTTCAGGCAACTCGCTCAGGTAAATCTGGAAGCCAGCCAGGAGGAGATGAAAAGTTGGCATGATCAAAATGCCACTCTGATCGAGTTTCAGCCTGGACAGAAAGTATGGGTCATGGCCCCACTGGAGCCCTTTACACCTTACTTAGCCATAAATAGCGAGGGGGCCAATTGGAATATGTGGTATTGCGCAGCGTCATCTATGGGTTTGGTATAGGTTTTGCCCCAACTTCTGGGGGGTAATCGCAGTATTTGCAAGTATTTGGGACATATAATCTCATGTAATTCATTAGAAAGGATCTGATGGAAGCAGGCCCACAATTCAGCATATGTCTCTCCCTTGTGATCTGCCACTAGGAACATGAGTTTCACAGCGAGTATTGCCAAATATTTTGTAGCCATGCAGTTTGAGCTGGGATATAATGAGTACCCCATTGGGCCTGAGTTACCTGTTTCATTGCTAGCAATGCCAATGCAATCTGTCTGCCTCTTAGGGAGCACAGAGGGAAGGTCAGAGGATTTGGTAAGACCAAAAGGGTGTACGCTGGGAAGCAAGGGAGGGAGGTATCAAAAGCTTTATCTATATCGTCCAGAAGAGACTCCCTGAAGTGCGTCAGTTTGAGACAATCTCAGAGGAGGTGTACTTGTGAACCCACTAATCCACACCCCCTCCAACATTTCTGGGAGTGGTCTTTATCCCAGCTATGTATGCGGACGGGTGTGAGATACCAATACAACATCACTTTATAGGCCGATTCGGCCCAGGTGTATTGAATGCTGTGTGATATGCCCTCTAATGTACATCTACCCATTCTTCATCTGATAGTGTCCTCCCTAGTTCTTCCTCCCACCGGAGCTGCCCTTTGGTGCGTCCCTCCGTTATCCCGATAAAGAGCATTGAATATAGCAAAGAGATAAGGTGCTTGTGAAAGGGGTTCAAATGAGATTAGTCCATTAGGGTCAAACAAAGAGCGAACCCATTTACATCCCTATTCTCTCCATCTTTGAAATACATCTGAGTTGCCGCCCTACTCCACCTTCTTGCCTGGGTTGTGTTAGTTGGGCGAACGATAGCAGTGGTTTCCCCCCAAACAAATGTATTGATTGATAATTGTAGCTTGCATAGACTCTTTGGAGGTGGGGACATAGTTATCGTTTGGAAGATGTATAGGATACGTGGCAATACTGTCATCTTGACTCCTGCAATCTACCCAAACCATGCCAACTTTAGGCACATCCAGCCATCTAACACCTTAGTCGTCTGGTCTAGTAGTGCCGCAGAATTCAGAGCAATGGTTTTTGGAATGGTTAGAGAAAGTTGGATGCCCAGATATGGGATGAAATGTTCCGCCCATTGTAATGGGAATTTCATGGGCCCTGGGGCACAGAAAGGTTCAATATTTGCGATTTACTCAGGTTGACTTTAAAACCCGAGATTTCTTCAAAGCTCTTCAGCTTGGGTACTAAGGCCGCTAGCGTGGTCAGTGGGCTGGTTAATACCAATATCACATCATCAGCTTAAAGGCTAATTATTTGTGTTTCTTTACCAAATCAAATGCCCTCAATCCGTGGATCATCCCTTATTCTTTGTGCAAGCAGCTCCATAAACAATATGAACAGGAGAGGGGACAGGAGACATCCCTGCCTCGTGCTGTGGACTATTGGGAATGTGACAGATGACGTCCCATTCACCCGGACAAACGCTCTTGAGGCCCGATGAATTGTTTGCCAAACCTGAAATGACGCAGTGTGTCAAAAGGTATGCCCAACACACCCTGTCAAAAGCTTTTTCAGCATCAATTGACTGGAGCAGTGCTTCTTTATGCGATCTGTGGATTCCGTCCATGAGGTGGAAAAGACATTTAGGGGGGTCATTACGATAGCGGGTGGATCTCCACCACCCGTATGGCGGTGGCCATCCGCCCGTTAAACTCCTCCACCCGCATGACTTTGCCCCCGCCACATTACAATGGTGGGGGGACCCCGGCAGACGGGAAGACCGTCTGCCGGTTTCCCCCGGTAGGCAATCCGCCTGATTGCCTTCCGGGTGGAAAAACACAGGAATATGGTAGCTGTGCCTTGCAAGCATCGCCATCCATATTATCATTGTGGCGGTGAACTGCCTTTCCATGATAAAGACTCCGCCATGGAAAGGCAGGCAGTTTTGGCTTTGGAGGCCTGTTGCTGGCCCCCAGGGTGTTCAGGGGTGGGGGGTGCACAGGGAGTGTGCCTATGGTACCCCCTTGCATTGTCATGGGCATGGTGGCAGGCACCTCACGGTGCCTGTCACCTTGTGCATGACAGTGCACACAGTGCATTCCCAGCATTGTGGCGGGCGTGAGCACCGCCTGCCACAATGCTGGGAATGGAGGATGCCACCGCCACGGTGGGGGTGGCATCCTAATTGCAGTTGCGGGGCCGCCGCACTACTGACGGCCAGTCCCAGCACCCCTAGGGTGACGTGCGGACTAAAGTCCGCCCGCCATTCTAATGGGCCTCTTAGTATTGTCCCCTCCTTGTCTAGTGGGGATAAAACCTGCTTGTTCTGGATCTACCAGACCTTCCACCAGCAGATTTAAACAGGCTGCTAATATGCTAGTGAAAATGTTCGTGTTGGTGTTGAGTAGAGATATGGGTCTATATGGCCCACAGTCAGAGGGGTCTTTGGAGGGTTTAAGAATTACATAGATCGGGCTTCTATCATTGAGTCAGTTAGAGAGCCTTTTTCGAGGAAGGAGTTGAACAGCCTTGTCAGGAGTGGTGCCAGCTCCTGGCAGGAAGCCTTGTAGGATTGGGCAGGGAAACCATCCTGGCCTGGGTCTTTCTGTACTTTTAGGTGGGAAATTGCAGTGATCACCTCCTCAATACATATTGGCTGGTCTAATTGATTTGCTATTGTTACTGGGAGGCGAGAGACAGGCCATTTCTCTAGGTAAGAGCGGGTCCCTATCTGTGGAGAGTCTGGGTCAGAATAGAGGGTCTGATAAAAGGTCTTGAAGGTGTCAATGATCTGTGGATCTACATTTACTTCCCCCCTGTGGGTTGTCTAATCAAGGCTATCGCTGCTGTCATCATTTTTGCTCTAAGCCTCTGTGCCAGCATCCTACCAGCTCTGTCGCTACTCAGATAGAATTTGTTTTGGAGCCTGAGGAGGGTATATTCTGCCCTGTCTAATTCTAAGCGTTTCAAAAGGAGTCTATTCTCTTCCAGCGCTCTCCATATTCTCAGAGGCCCGGTTCATTTATTAATAGATTCCATTTCAATTACCTCGCGCCCTAAAGTGTGACGCTTCTCCCATCGCACCATGTTTTCTGCTGTCGAGATTGCAATAAATTCCCCCCTCATTACCAATTTCAATGTTTTCCATACAGCGGCCAATGCAGTGTTTCCTACATCGTTTATCTTCAAGTATTCCATCAGCTTCACCTTCATATCGGTCAAGATCAACAAAGTTTACAGGAGGCCTTCCCACGGTCACCATCTTGGAGGATTTGGATCCAGGTTCAATGGACGTATCTATGAGTCTGGGTGCCAACGCCGCTAAACCTAAAAAGTGATCTAGGAGTGTGTGTCTTTTGTGGGCTGCTGAGTAAAATATGTAGTCATGGGCATCTGCATGTTGGTTGCGCCAAATATCTTGGAGGTCATTCTCTGCCAACCATTGCATGAACGAATAAGTGCAGTATCCATCACCAAGTTAAAGTCCCATCCCACCAGAATTGCTAAATAAGGAGACTTCAGTACTTCCATTAGGACTTTAAGGATAAAGGGTTCTTTTTGAGTATTAGGGGTGCAAATATTAGCTAATGTAAAATGTATGTTTCCCCAGAGGATTCTAACTGCAAATAAACTCCCTTTTCCCTCTGCAATTGTAGAAATGATTTTAATGGGGAAATTTGCTCCCAGTAGTATTGCAATGCAATTCTTTTTAGAGGGGCCTGAGGATCAGAGTTGTTTTGGAAAGCAACGCAAATGCATTCCTGTTGTATCCCTCGATAGGAAATGCGTCTCCTGCAATAAGCATATGTCCCCTCCAGAGTTCTCCAACAGTTACAAGATCACTGTGTGTTTTACAGGAGGATTGAGGCCTCTTGCATTAAGTCTTGTGATCTGCAGATCTCTAGCTATAGTGTGTCTGTAGAGATGGGGTATATTCACTATGCTTGGTCGATATTGAGCTCTATATCAGGGGACAGACATCTAACGCTCTGGACTGTGGTTGACTCAGGGATCTTTCAAAGACTGGTGCGGGCAGAAAGAAAAGTCGAACCCCAAAAACTCCCAGCTGTAACAAGAAGTAGTGATAAGTCAAGGTAGGATTGCCCAAGGGCGTCATGGGCCAATAAAGGTCCATTGTTTTCTGATTCTTCTATCAATTCATGAGTTATTATGGAGTTCTCCATAGGGGATCTGGTGTAGGGTTGGTGGGTCCCTCCGACCCCGCCTGACTCTGTAACTCCCAGCAAAGATGTAGGTCAGTTCAAGTAGGGACCAGTTGCTATGGCTATCTGGTTAGTGAGTTAATGATGGCTTCTCTTTCTTTGGCAATTGTTGCAGTGTCTGGTTTGAGGCTGAAGGAGGGCTTTCCAACTTTTTGACAGCAAAGGTATTTGTTCTTATTCACAGGGGGTTTGCTATTGTCATCATGTTCGATGGAGTCTGAAATCCCTAGGACCTCCTGCACTTCCTTCAGGGATCGGAGCTTTCTCAGCTTCGTCTCATGCCAAAATATGATCCGGGAGTGGTACCTACATGAGTATAAAATTCTTTGCTGTCTTAGGTGATATGTAATTGCCCGGAATTCTCTTCTTTTATACAGTGTGGCCAAGAATAAGTCTCGGAAAAAGGTTGGTGAGTCATAAACACACTAGTATGTACGCTGGAGGGGCTTTTGCTCCCTTTGGGGGGGCCCATGCAATGCACCCGGTCTATCTAAATGTCAGTAGTGTGTTTATTACCCAGAGCATGGCGAAAGAGGGCAAGGACATAGGCCTTTATATCCTCTCCTTCAGCTTGAGTCACCTCCAGTGGAGAGGGTGAAGCCTGTGGAACCAGTACAGCAGTAAAGTTTCTTCTCCCTACTACCTCAATGAAAATCAGTTGTCAGAAAGTTTTGTTGATGCCATGTCAGGCCAGCCCACAGTAGAAAGCTGAGGAAACTTTGCCTTTAGACATCAGTCAGTGGAGACTAAAGTGCCATATGGAAACGTAATCCGGTTTTCGTATGGGGGGCTGTTTCAGTCAGAGACAGGGGCTAGATAACAGTAGACTATTCCACCAGAGTGCCAGCTTCGAGGGGCAATTGGGCAGGTTTTGGGGTTCCAGTGACCACTGCAGCAACAATGGCAGCCAGTTGGAGCCGTCTGTGGGTAACCAAAAGAACATGGACCACTGGAGCAGGCAGAGGTCACCCTGGAGCACTGTCAGTAGGACAGGTAGTCAAGTTATCAGGAGAGAAGCCATCCAAGACAGGCAGGATGCTCCAAGAAAGTCCAAAAAAGTCCTTCATATCATTGGCTAAGTGGGGGGGGGGAAGGAGGGCAACCCTGCAAAGTCCTCATGTGGTGCAAACCCTCCGCAGTCCAGCAGGCTCCATGGCAATGAAACTGGATGGCGAGAAGGGCCTTAGTAGGGACTCATTGGATTATGTCCCCACTGCCCTGCTGCTACAGAGATAGCACCACTGAAGGATGGCTGCTGTGCGAGGGCTGACAGGCAAGGCAGCATCCAAGGCAGCTGGGGCACTCCCGTGAATCCCTACCGGTCAGCAGAGTGGTGGAACGAGGAGAGGGATAGCCCAGCAGTGCCCACACCCAGCACAACCTCCTCCAGTGTTCATCAGGGTCAGTGGCCATCAGAAACACATACTGCAGGTGGAGGAAGAGGCCTCTGTAGGGTCTAGTAGGGTTGAGCTCCTCTGGGCTCATAATGATATGGATGCTCTAGCAGGGTGTTGGGGCACTGCAGGAGACTTGTTTCTTCTGGGAGGGCCCCCAATGGCAAAGACCACTGGGAGCGAGGCTGCAATGTGGCCGGCAGGCTACTGCAAATATGGGACTCTGCCGCTGCCGTGTTTCCGGTACGCTCCGTCCAGGCTGGCAGGATTCTAAATGCTCCAGTCTGACCCTGATTCAGAAAAGGGGGTGGTGATGAACAGAGACCCTGGGCTGTCAATAGGTCTCCAGCTGGATGTTGGCGGATCCCCTTGAGGACAGGCACAAGATCCCCATTGTGTCTTGGGGGCCAACATTACCAGGAAGAGGATGAAGGCCACATCTGCTCCCTATCGGCATTTGAGCTCAGAAGAAAGTGGCTATCTTGTTTGAAGGTAAGACTCTGCCCCAAATCAAACAACTTTACACACCTCTGACATTACTTCATTATTCACTGCACTGTAAAATGTCAAAAAAGTTGGTGTTTTCAAATGGGCGCAATTGTTTAGCTTGAGTGGACACTAAGCTTACCATTTGCAAAATGTTAATAGAACTTGCAGGGCAAAAAAAATGAAAACTAATATTTTTCACAATACCTACGTACACGCCTCGCCATAGAATAAAGGAGCAGCCTCAACTCAGTGTCCATCCAGCAGAAACAAGCAAGGCTTAGTTGACTAAACACCAGGGGCCGGATTATGGAATGTGCCCAAGGGGTGTAATGGGCCTGTTCGCCAAATTTGCGTGCCCCCAGGGCACTATGGTATTATAGAAAGGGCTGCAGACATTTGTGCTGCCCTTTCTGTAGTAATGCTAGTGCTGGTGCATATATAGCACCAGTGCTATGACCAGAAGGTGTTTCTTTATTCGCATGGGGACGGGACAATTAGGGAATCCCTTTGCCTCTGCACCAAAGTCATATTATGGATGCAGGTGCAGAGGCATGGAAGCTGTCAAGATGTGCAGAACCTAAAAGGTGGCACATTGTTAGTGTGTTTCCTGATGTCAGCCCTCTGGAGGGAGGACATGGGATCCTATGGACCCCCAGACATCGCCTTGGAGGCTGCAGCAGTCACTCAATGCACTCGCTGCAAGGGGATCTCTAATACCCCTTAATAGTGCAAATGGGTTGCTGCCTGCTCAGTGAAACACAGAATGGCTGCTTCAAAGATGGTCCATATTTTACTTGAATGCACTGTCCCCAAGGCAGCATGAATTTGGGCTGCTGTTGAGGTTAGCACATTCAATATAACACTGTGTACTCTCCTTGTTTGCACAGAGTGACCTTTTGAAAGATGAACCTGGTGCAAACAAAGAGAGGGCATCAGATTCTGTAATATGCCCCCTGGAAATGTTTTATTGGAGTGCCCGGGAGAGCAATGGGTCTTTGCACCACTTTGCCCCCAGAACTCTTTGGTATTGCAGAAGGGGCCGCAGATGCTTCTGCATCCCCTTCTTTAATACCAATAGCACTGGCACACATAAAGCGCCAGTGCTATCATTAAAGGGTGTTCCCTAATTTGCATGGTGGTACGGCTCCATGCAAATGAATAAATCCCTTTACCTCTGTGCCTGCATCGTATTACAGATGCAGGTGCAGAGGGAAAGAACCTGTCCCGAGGCGCACTGACAGTACGCTATGTAGAAGGTTGCACACTGTCAGTGCACCCACTGGGAGCAGCCCTCTGGCAGGAGGAAAGGGGGTCCCATGAACCCCCAAATACCCCCTTGAAGGCGTGTGCAGGCAAGGGGAACTCTAAGCCACTTTAAAGTGCAGGCAGGTTGCAGCATGGGTAAAAGGACGTAATAATCAAAACACTAATATCGTAGTTATAATATCGATATTACCATAATATCGAAATATAGAATATCGATGTAAAAAATATAGTTTTTTTAATTTAAAAAATCGAAGTATAACATATCGACTCAGTAATATCGTTAGTAGACGATATCGATTTATTAGTGTTGTTAAAAATATCGAAAAAATATATAGAATGTTTTAAATATCGATTTTGTAAATATTGAATTAGTAATTATTATTTTTTAAAGCATTATTTCTTTAATTGTATTAATATTTGTTTTAATTGTATTAAAACATTTATTTTAAGATATGTTTTAGGAGCGGGATGTTGGGTTATTAGGGGATAAGGGTGGGGAGTGTTTTAAAAATAATAGTATAAAATCACACATTAAATTAAAATATTACTTAATTCAAATAAATTAAAATAAGAAATTTTATTTTAATTTCGAATGTATATTTTTGTTTTAGGAGCAGGATGTTGGGTTATTCGGAGATAAGGGTGGGGAGTGTTTTAAAAATATTAGTATATAATCACAAAATAAATGAAAATTTTAAAATGTTTAATTAATTTAAATTTAGAAATGTTATTGTAATTTAGAAATTATATGTTTGTTTTAGGAGTGGGATGTTGGGTTATTAGGGATAAGGGCGGGGAGTGTTTTTAAAGTAATAGTATACAATCACACATTAAATTAAAATATTAGTAAATTTAAATATTTTAAAATTCGAAAAAGTATTTTAATTTAGAAATTATATGTTTGTTTTAGGAGTGGGATAAGGGGTAAGGGTGGGGAGTGTTTTAAAATAATTACTATATAATCACACATCAAAATACATTTTAAAAATGTTATATTATTTTAAAATTAGAAATGTTATTGTAAATTCGAAAATATATGTTTGTTTTAGTTGTGTAGTGTTGGGTTATTAGGAGATAAAGGTCGGGAGTGTGTTACAAAATATAAGTATATTATTATACATTACATTTAAATTTTGAAATATTACATTATTTTAAAAATAGACATTTATTTAAAAAAAGATTTTTTAATTTAGGGGTGTGTTTTTGGGATTATTATGTGAAAAGGAGGGGGATTTCAATTATTTTTATCATTTATATTTATAGATTAAAATTAAAACAATAATAATAGAGTACTGGCATGATGTTTTATTATTGGAAAATTGTGACATACTCAAAATATTATATCACAAATGTTTATTGTCCTGCCTTTTAACAGAGATAATGATTGTTGGGGTTTGATTTATTTTTTATATATGTTTACTGACCAGTAGTTTCCAAAGATTAATATCTAATTAAGTTGGAATAGTAAAATATATATGGTTAATGTCCAGCACCTTCCCTGACTTTAACCTAACTGGAGTGGGAATAGTAAATTATATATGATTATTGTCCAGCACCTTCCCTGACTTTAACCTAACTGGAGTGGGAATAGTAAATTATATATGGTTCGTGTACAGCACCTTCCCTGACTTTATCCTAACTGGAGTGGGAATAGAAAATATATATATATGGTTAATGTCCAGCACCTTCCCTGACTTTAACCTAACTGGAGTGAGAATAGTAAATTATATATGATTATTGTCCAGCACCTTCCCTGACTTTAACCTAACTGGAGTGGGAATAGTAAATTATATATGATTACTGTCCAGCACAGTCATTGACTTTAACCTAAATGGAGTGTGAATAGTAAGTTATATATGGTTACTGTCCAGCACCTTCCCTGACTTTATCCTAAAGGGAGTGGGAATAGTAAATTAAATATGGTTACTGTCAGCACCTTCCCTGACTTTAGACTAACTGGAGTGGGAATACTAAATTATATATGGTTACTGTCCAGCACCTTCCCTGACTTTACCCTAACTGGAGTGGGATTAGTAAATTATATATGGTTACTGTCTAGCACATTCCCTGACTTTACCCTAACTGGAGTGGGATTAGTAAATTATATATGGTTACTGTCTAGCACATTCCCTGACTATAGCCTAACTGGAGTGGGAATAGTAAATTATATATGGTTACTGTCCAGCAACTTCCCTGACTTTAGCCTAACTGGAGTGGGAATAGTAAATTATATATGGTTACTGTCCAGGACCTTCCCTGAGTTTATCCTTACTGGAATTGGAATAGTAAACTATATATGGTAAGTGTCCAGCACCTTCTTTGACGTTAACCTAATTGGAGTGGGAATAGTAAATTATATATGGTTTGTGTCCAGCACCTTCCCAGACTTAAAACTAACTGGAGTGGGAATAGTAAAGTATATATGGTTAATGTCCACCACCTTCCCTGACTTTAACCTAACTGGAGTGGGAATAGTAAATTATATATGGTTAATATCCAGCACCTTGCCTGACTTTACCCTAACTGGAGTGGGAATAGTATATTATATATGGTTTGTGTCCAGCACCTTCCCTGACTTTATCCTAACTGGAGTGGGAATAGTAAATTAAATATGGTTACTGTCCAGCACCTTCATTGACTTTAACCTAAATGGAGTGTGAATAGTAAGTTGTATATGTTTACTGTCCAGCACCATCCCTGACTTTATCCTAAAGGGAGCGGGAATAGTAAATTAAATATGGTTACTGTCAGCACCTACCCTGACTTTAGCCTAACTGGAGTGGGAATACTAAATAATATATGGTTACTGTCCAGCACCTTCCCTGACTTTAGCCTAACTGGAGTGGGATTAGTAAATTATATATGGTTTCTGTCTAGCACCTTCCCTGACTATAGCCTAACTGGAGTGGGAATAGTAAATTATATATGGTTACTGTCCAGCAACTTCCCTGACTTTAGCCTAACTGGAGTGGGAATAGGAAATTATATATGGTTACTGTCCAGGACCTTCCCTGAGTTTATCCTAACTGGAGTTGGAATAGTAAACTATATATGGTAAATGTCCAGCACCTTCTTTGACATTAACCTAATTGGAGTGGGAATAGTAAATTATATATGGTTTGTGTCCAGCACCTTCCCAGACTTTATACTAACTGGAGTGGGAATAGTAAAGTATATATGGTTAATGTCCACCACCTTCCCTGACTTTAACCTAACGGGAGTGGAAATAGTAAATTATATATGTGTTGTGTCCAGCACCTTCCCTGACTTTAGCCGAACTGGAGTGGGAATAGTAAATTATATATGGTTTGTGTCCAGCACCTTCCCTGACTTTAGCCTAACTGGAGTTGGAATAGTAAATTATATATGGTTAATGCCCAGCACCTTTCCTGACTTTAACCTAACTGGAGTGGGAATAGTAAATTATATATGGTTTGTGTCCAGCTCCTTCCCTGACTTTATCTTAACTGGAGTGGGAATAGTAAATTAAATGTGGTTACTGTCCAGCACCCTCCCTGACTTTAACCTTACTGGAGTGGGAATAGTTAATTAAATGTGGTTACTGTCCAGCAACCTTCCCTGACATTAACCTAACTGGAATGGGAAAGGTAAATTATAAATGGTTACTGTCCAGCACCTTCCCTGACTTTAGCCTAACTGGAGTGGGAATAGTAAATTATATATGGTTACTGTCCAGCACCTTCCCTAACTTTAGCCTACCTGGAGTGGGAATAGTAAATTATATATGGTTACTGTTCAGGACCTTCCCTGAGTTTATCCTAACTAGAGTTCGAATAGTAAACTATATATGGTAAATGTCCAGCACCTTCCTTGACTTTAACCTAATTGGAGTGGGAATAGTAATTTATATATGGTTTGTGTCCAGCACCTTCCCAGACTTTATACTAACTGGACTGGGAATAGTAAATTATATATTGTTAATGTCGAGCACCTTCCCTCACTTTTAACTAAGTGGCGTGGGAATAGTAAATAATATCTGGTTAATGTCCATCACCTTGCCTGACTTTAACCTAACTGGAGTGGGAATAGTTAATTATCTATGGTTTGTGTCCAGCACCTTCCCAGACTTTAAACTAACTGGACAGGGAATAGTAACTTAAATATAGTTACTGTCCAGCACCTTCCCTGACTTTTACCTAACTGGAGTGGGAATACTTAATTACACATGGTTTGTGTCCAGCACCTTCCATGACTTTATCCTAACTGGAGTGGGAATAAAAAAATATATATGGTTACAGTCCAACACCTTCCCTGACTTTAACCTAACTGGAGTGGGAATAGTATATTATATATGGTTTGTGTCCAGCACCTTCCCTGACTTCATCCTAACTGGAGTGGGAATAGTAAATTAAATATGGATACTGTCCAGCACCTTCCCTGACTTTAACCTAACTGGAGTGGGAATAGTAAATTAAATATGTTTTGTGCCCAGCACCTTCCCTGACTTTATCCTAACTGAAGTGGGAATAGAAAATTATATATGTTATGTGTCCAGCACCTTCCCTGTCTTTATCCTCACTGAAGTGGGAATAGAAAATTATATATGGTTAATGTCCAGCACCTTCCCTGACTTTAACCTGACTGGAGTAGGAATAGTAAATTATATATGTTTTGTGTCCAGCACCTTCCTTGACTTTAGCCTAACCAGAGTGGGAATAGTAAATGATATATGGTTACTGTCTAGCACCTTCCCTGAGTTTATCCTAACTGGAGTTGGAATAGTAAATTATATATGGTTAATGTCCAGCACCTTCCCTGACTTTATCCTAACAGAAGTGGGAATAGTAAATTAAATATGGTTAATGTCCAGCACCTTCCTTGACTTTAACGTAATTGGAGTGGGAATAGCAAATTATATATGGTTACTGTTTAGCACCTTCCCTGAGTTTATCCTAACTGGAGTTGGAATAGTAAATTATATATGGTTAATGTCCACCACCTTCCCTGACTTTAACCTAACTGGAGTGGGAATAGTAAATTAAAAGTGGTTACTGTCCAGCACCTTCCCCGACTTTATCCTAACGGGAGTGGGAAGAGTAAATTAAATGTGGTTACTGACCATCACCTTACCTGACCTTAGCCTAACTGGAGTGGGAATAGTACATTATATATGGTTACTGTCCAGCGCCTTCCCTGACTTTATCCTAACTTGAGTGGGAATAGTAAATTAAATATGGTTACTGTTCAGCACCTTCCTTGACTTTAACCTAACTGGAGTGTGAATAGTAAGTTATATATGGTTACTGTCTAGCACCTTCCCTGAGTTTATCCTAACTGGCGTTGGAATAGTAAATTATATATAGGGCTCCCGGTTTTATGGTATTTATTTTTTTAACATTTCCGTCTGTATTTATCCATGTTAAGTTTTTTTGTCATTTTATCTGTATATATCCGCATTTATTTTAGGCACAAGCAAGCTAAGACTCTGGAGCTAGTATTTTTCCATGTTTATTTAAATAGACAGTGCACACAGTTATTATAGGTTTAGCTATATTTATATATACGCCAAATTAGGTAAACACAATACATTAGTGAGCGGATGCTGTGTTAAAATATTGAAAACACTATGTCACTAGCCATGATTATTAGATGTAAACACATTTAGAATTTAGGTGAGTGTACCTGTGGACTGTCAGTGACCTAGCTAGAGAGGGCATAAAAGAGCCAACAGCTTTCATGAGAATTTAGATATATTGGGTACTTTGTTGCCCTAATTGCCCGTTCCATGCTACTCTTTGCAGCATGCTCTGTGGTGCACATTGCTGTCCACACCTCTGAGTCAGTGATCTCTTAAATCATTTGCCTGGTGTGGGAATAAAGTTACACTCCTCAGAAATTAAAGGCCCTGCATTAGTCCTGCCGGGCTCTATTTCCCTCACACTTCTGAAGGCTAAAATAATGCCACAACACCATCCTCCAAACTACATTTTCCAGTAGGTAGACACAGTCCCTGCATTAAAGACTCTGGGCTTTAGACATGTATCATTTCACTTATTTTACTTTCCCATGCCTAGTAGCATTGACCCTTTTACTGAATTTGATGATAACGTTCTGTTTGCTGAAGACGTTTTCTGTGCATTAGTCCATAATACCACACAGTTTAACTGCAGCCACAGTGGAAAAAGCACATTTTAACTTTGAAACGAGTTTTCAGATATGTCCAGGCTATCTATAGAGAGATGCACCTCTCAGGAATGTTTACATTATGTTATTGTTGTCTTGCTGTGTTTCTTCATGCCATTAAAATCAGAGGGGAAAGTTTAGTGTTCTGCAAGGATCAGATTCCCTACTGTTTTTATGCTGCCGGTCTTTAAGTCCTTTTTGGGTCACATTAAAAAAAAAACAATGTTGTTTCACAAAGTGACTCAGTGGCCATCCTGTTAATTACTTATTATTGCCACACGCTTCGATTAAGGAGTTTAAAAAAAAAGGAAATAACTGAAGCCACAGTTAAGAGAAAGGTTTGAAAGAGTTTTTGAATGGTTTGTCACCCTGCCTACCCTCACATTCTATCCCACAATTAACCCATTTTCACCGGTCTTGAATTAGCTACTTACTGCTTGCCGGCCTCCTTAAAAAGCAAACAGTGAAACAACAGGGCTATGAAGGGCAGGTCAGAGGTCAATACAAGACCCTCATAGGAAGGAATTTCCCGCCTATCAAAAGAATAATGGCCCTGCAGGTGTTAATGTGGGCAGGCACACACCAAAATCAGGAAGAGAGGCCTGTCGAGGTAACCACTTGGCTGGAGCAAAGGGAAAAACAATTCTACAATTCCGGTTTGGTCGTATTTTTCCATTTCTATTAACAAATACAGACGGAAGAAAAATATTTTTCCGTCTGTATTTATGTGTAAAAATCTGTTTAAACGGAAAACCGGGAGCCCTAATTATATATGGTTAATGTCCACCACCTTCCCTGACTTTAACCTAACTGGAGTGGGAATAGTAAATTATATATGGATTGTGTCCAGCACCTTCCCTGACTTTATCTTAACTGGAGTGGGAATAGTAAATTAAATGTGGTTACTGTCCAGCACCTTCCCGACTTTATCCTAACAGGACTGGGAATAGTAAATTAAATATTGTTATTCTCCAGCAGCTTCCCTGACTTTTACCTAACTGGAGTGGAAATAGTAAATTAAATGTGGTTACTGTCCAGCACCTTCCCTGACTTTTACCTGCCTGGAGTGGGAATAGTTAATTGTACATGGTTTGTGTCCAGCACCTTCCCTTACTTTATCTTAAGTGGAGAGGGAATAGTTAATTATATATGTTAAAGCCCAGCACCTTCCCTGACTTTATCTTAACTGGAGTGGAAATAGTAAATTAAATGTGGTTTCTGTCCAGCACCTTCGCTGACTTTTGCCTGCCTGGAGTGGGAATAGTTAATTGTATATGGTTTGTGTCCAGCACCTTCCCTGACTTTAACCTAACTGGAGTGGGAATAGTAAATTATATATGGATTGTGTCCAGCACCTTCCCTGACTTTATCTTAACTGGAGTGGGAATAGTAAATTAAATGTGGTTACTGTCCAGCACCTTCCCGACTTTATCCTAACAGGACTGGGAATAGTAAATTAAATATTGTTATTCTCCAGCAGCTTCCCTGACTTTTACCTAACTGGAGTGGAAATAGTAAATTAAATGTGGTTACTGTCCAGCACCTTCCCTGACTTTTACCTGCCTGGGGTGGGAATAGTTAATTGTACATGGTTTGTGTCCAGCACCTTCCCTTACTTTATCTTAACTGGAGAGGGAATAGTTAATTATATATGGTAAAGCCCAGCACCTTCCCTGACTTTATCTTAACTGGAGTGGAAATAGTAAATTAAATGTGGTTTCTGTCTAGCACCTTCGCTGACTTTTGCCTGCCTGGAGTGGGAATAGTTAATTGTATATGGTTTGTGTCCAGCACCTTCCCTGACTTTATCTTAACTGGAGAGGGAATATTAAATTATATATGGTTAATGTCCAGCACCTTTCATGACTATTATTTAAGTGGATTGTGAATACTAAGTGATATATGTTTATATACAACATATTTTACGATGTATTATTAATTTTGCTAAGATTTTAGTATTATGTCTATGTTATTTGCTGTGTATTTAATACATTTATATTATTATTTGTAGTAATAATATAATATGTGTAATTTTAATTTAACAAATATGAGAGATTTATATTAAGTGCAGTGATTATGTATTTGTATTGTTAAATGATGTATATTTTATAATTTACGAATAACAAAATATTTGTTTATTTAACATATTTTAGAATAGTACAATTATAAAATAAATACATGTAAGTTAAATATTAAATACTAATACATTCATAGAAAAATAATGAGACATTTTTAATTTTCAAACAAGCTTTATTTTTGTAGAAGTAGGTAGAAATAAAGAATTTTGTATTTGTTATTTACAGCATGGGGTACACATTAGTAAAAATACTGAAACTGAATATATTTATTTATTAATGCAATATTTGAATGAAAACAACATTTGATGATATAATCACATTTAATAACATGTATTAATAATTTTAATATAAAACACATATGTTTTTTATAACTTTTGAACAGTTGTTGGGAAAAAATATTATATTTACACCATTAATCTAAACAGTTTTGTAAAGTATATTGTAGGATTATAATGCTGTAGTTGACAGTATTTAACATTTTGAGAAAAATAATAATGTTTTTGCATGTAATAATAAATGTAATTAATATAATTAATATATTAAATATTAATACTATTAATTATTGCATTGTTGCATTGCATGACAGTAACTTTTTTAAACAGGTAAGTTTAATTTTACAGTTTTAAATAATTATTATGTATGTTTAATAATGTTTAGAATTAATACAAATACATATGGGTTTATAATAATAATACATATGTATTTATATTGATTAATATTATAACTTTACAAAGCATAATACATTATAAAGTAATTTTTAAAAATGCAGAAAAATATTTTAAATATTTACAGTTTAGTACAATGTATGTTTTTCACTTTTATTCATTTTTTAAAATATATTTAACCAGCCATTTTAATTTCACAGGGACTATTTTGTAACCGCCTAATGTTATTTTGGCTCATTCAGGACCGGAGAAGCTCGCGGTTGGAAGTTGCGTTGTGTTGAGCAATGGAAGGGGAATTTTAAGTATTATATCTTACTTAATACTTATGTTTAAGTGTAGTTAAAATGTATATAGTGTACTTGTTGTAATGTCGTCGTATTTTTGGTGTGCTGTAGGTGTTAGTAATGTTTGACTGGGGTCTCGAGAGTTAGTGTTTGAGGCCTAGGGCCCTATTAGTATGGTGGGCGGACATTGTCCGCCCACCATACCCTCGGGAACTGGGACTGCCCGCTGAGGGTGCGGTGGTCCCGCACTCCCGATTAGCATGCTCCCGCCACACTGGCGTGCGCATGGAGCATCTGCAACATTGCAGCAGGCGGTGCAAAGAGCACCGCTCACCGCAATGCCACAGAGGCAGGTTGTGCGTTTCAAGGCATAACATGACAGGCACAGCACGGTGCCTGCCACGTTGTTCATTGAAAGGTATGGTACACCCCATGTGCACTCCCCACCCCCTGGAGTCCCTGGGGCCCCGCAACGGGCACCCGCAAGCAGACTCTGCATACCTGGAAAGGCATGTTCATGGCCACATCATGACAATACACAATGAACTGAGGTGTGTGCTGTTGGGTATGGACACATATGTCACCTTCATGCCTATCATCTCACATCTCAAGTCAACATGTGTACATAAGTTCCATGTAGTGCAATGGCAAATCATTAGGCTGTGTCACAGTACCTATGTACTGCTGTCACGTTCCAAACACACACTACAGTGACATGTGAGGACTGATATCTCCCAGGCATGACATCTCTTTGACAGGCAGATACCCAGGGTCCCTGTATTGCCACATGGGCACTGGCATGACATGGCGTATCATGTACACCCCACAAAAAACATTAGTTACCCAGCTAGTGGCCCCTGTTGTCACTGAGTCCATACATGGACGTCTCTGAGACACACACACAACATCAATGTTGATGCACAAACCACATGGATGTGGAGACTGTCTCCCATTGGGCACAAGGAATAAGAGACATCTGAGACACAACATGCACACAGACTGTGGGTGAACGTCAGAATTGTGGCTATGGGTCTTGCTGTGAAATGTCATACACATATCCAAACTGCAACTGTGTCCATGACACATGCCCATAACTGAACAGTTGCACATCACAGTGGTAATGTGCCCAACACACAAAGGATTCTGTCCCCATGAACTCGTGGCCAGCCTGGGCGTGGCTGCATCAAAGTGCCACTCAACAAACCAAAGGTTGTCCCCCATACTCACACAGGTAATGCAGCCTTACATGCCATGGGATACAGTGTGGCACATGCTGTGGTGTTGTAGGTGTGCACCCGAGTCTCTGGCAAGTAATCCTGTGTGGAATCGGTGTGCAAGTCAGAGCAATGTTAACCGACGCTGGTGACTTCTACAGAGGCGCATCACAGTTTTGGACTGAGCCGTGCGCATGCCTTGCCCATTGCCTGTAATGTTAACCAAGGCGCGTGACTTTAATGCATACACATCGTTGCAGGCATGGACCGAGCCTTGCACACGCATAGCCCATTGAATCATATGGAGTCGAGTGTGTGTGGATTTTCAAACTACGCGTCGTACAGTTAGTTGACGTAGCCGTGCGCACTCCTTGGCTATGGACTGACATGGAGACTGATTCAAAACTTGTACGAGTCGTGTGCTGGAAATTCAGTTGGCTGCCTACAGCAATGTTGCAAATCCTATGGTGTCATGAAGGGGAAATTTTGAACGATGCGGAAGACATGTACGAGTCTTACAATTCCATGGATTGGCCAGATTCATAGGATGCAACCGTGTTGGACCTATCACTTAGGACACATGGCACAGATTCTGCCTCTGCTGCACAGATATAAGGCTGGCTGGCCCCTAGAGAGCTCACTTGCCTGAACTACATGCTACAGGACCACATCTCAGCTTCCACTGCTGGTGTCTCTGCATCCTTTGGCTACTGCTATGGCACGCACTCTAGAGAGAGCCCCAGCCTTCACAGAGGAGGAGAACCATGCCCTGCTGGACGGGCTCCTTCCACAGTACGGCAAGCTGTCTGGGATACCAGGGAGCAGGTGAGTGTGCAGTCCACTGCCTTCCTAATTGTGCATGTTGTCTGACTAGCTGTAGTAGCAGTATGTACACCAGTGGCAAGCATATGCACTGAGTACTTTCAACCCCCACAGTGTGTAGGAACATGTGATGAACAGGTATCCTGCTGAAAAAGTGAATTTGTGCAAGCTTTTACTTCCCAGGCAATGTTACCATGTCAGAACATGCAGGACAATTGTCCATTTCCATGGGTGCACTACCTGTGTACCTCATTTACCTTTGTGATGACTACATGTATATCCAACTGTGTGAAGCACAAATATGTGGCATGTGTGGTAATGTCCTTTTCACTTTGTCATCATCATAGGTGGATGCCCACCAGAAGCAGGAGATCTGGCTGACCATCGCCCGGGCAGTTAGATCAGTGGGGAACTACAAGCGCAGGATCCACAACTGCCAGAAGAGGTGGCAGAACCTTCGGGGCTTGACACGGAGGATCGCAAGGGTCCAGCTGAAGCTGTCGCCTCCTCGCAGGAGGGGCTGACACCGGACCCTGACCCCTCACATGCTCAGGACTCTGGCGGTGGTCTTCCCGGACCTGGATGGGCAGCTGAAGGCCAGACAGCAGCAAGGTCGGGGTAAGTCCGTGCCTAATCTGTGAACTATATCTGACATGCTATTTGCAGTCTTTTGGCCTGGTTACACTTCCACATTACGTCAGTCTTGTAGTCCAGGACTCATGTCCCTCAATTGTATAATGTAACCCTCCTCATCTGATCCACAGATGTGACCCGTACAGTCTGTGACTTGTTTCACTTGGGCACTGTGTCCCTGCAGTCAGCTATGCTTAAAGTTCTGGACAGCATATGTTACCAGGACTCTGTTGTGCGCTTCATGGTGGGTCAATTGTTTACACAATGCCTGATCCGTCACGATGGAGTGGCGGACGGACACTGCTCATGTACCCCCGGCAATCCTTGCTTCATTTGAAGCGATCACTTACTCCGTTGACGCTCATTCGGTACCTGACTCTGGTACCAGCTACTGTACTTTCACTGTATTCTCCGCCGTTTATAGAGCGTCCTCGGTGTCTCTTACGGCAGATGAGGCTTGATTTAATTAGGCATTATACAAATGTCCTGATGATGATCCCCATGATTAGATAGTGGTATCGAAACGCCGTCGACTCTAATTACGCACCTTATACATTTATGTACCATGTGTCATTTAACATGTAAAAGTGCATGATGAAATTTCTGTTCGTTTATTTGAATTCTGAAAGTTGAAGAACCGCCCGCTTTTGCCTAAAAATCCCTTCTTTGTTTCACGTTGTCCATTGTATTTTCTGTGTATGTTTGAGTAGGGTACAGGCTTGTGCCCAACTTTGTTGAACTGTGGAGAATTCCTCTCCCATACCTTTCAAAAGTAAAGATTGGACCTCTGTCCAGCTGGACATGTCACACCGAATATAACAACTATTGTGGCTATATTTATTGAATTGAATTTTTTCTCTTGTAAGGGACCACTATAGTCACTGTTGTGGGCATTTGTCCCAGACTACTCACCGTTGTCATGATGTTAGGGGGGATATATTTTGCTGACATACCCAATGTTGGTGTATGATGGATGTGTGGTGCATCACCCATTCTATGGGTGTGGGTGTTGATATTGATAGTCACACAGCACCTTATGAGTGGGGGTGGCAGTGGTGATAGGCAACATACCCCCTATGAGTTGCGGTGGCAGTAGTAATAGGCAACATGCACCCTATGAGTGGGTGTGGCATTAGTGATAGGCAACATTCCCCTATGAGTTGGGGTGGCAGTAGTGATAGGCAACATGCCCCCTATGAGTGGGGGTGGCATTGGTGATAGGCAACCTACCCACTATGAGTAGGGCGGGCAGTAGTGATAGGCAACATACCCCCTATGAGTGGGGGTGGCAGTAGTGATAGGCAACATACCCCCTATGAGTGGGGGTGGCAGTAGTGATAGGCAACATGCCCCCTTTGAGAGGGGGTGACATTGATGATAGGCAACATACCCCCTATGAGAGGGGGTGGCAGTAGTGATAGGCAACATACCCCCTATGAGTGTGGGTGGCATTCATGATAGGTAACATACCCCCTACGAGAGGGGGTAGCAGTAGTGATAGGCAACATATCCCCTATGAGTGTGGGTGGCAGTAGTGATAGGCAACATGCCCCCTATGAGTGGGGGTGACAGTAGTGATAGGCAACATACACCCTATGAGTGGGTGTGGCATTAGTGATAGGCAACATTCCCCCTATGAGTGGAGGTGGCAGTAGTGATAGGCAACATGCCCCCTATGAGTGGGGTGGCAGTAGTGATAGGCAACATACACCCTATTAGAGGGGGTGGTATTAGTGATAGGCAACATTCCCTCTATGAGTGAAGGTGGCAGTAGTGATAGGCACCATGCCCCCTATGAGTGGGAGTGGCAGTAGTGATAAGCAACATACCCCTATGAGTGGGGGTGGAAGTAGTGATAGGCAACATACCCCCTATGAGTGGGGGTGGCAATAGTGATGGGCAACATACTCCCTATGAGTGGGGTGGCAGTAGTGATAGGCAACATACCCCCAATGAGTGGGGTGGCAGTAGTGATAGGCAACATACCCCATATGAGTGGGGGTGGCAGTAGTGATAGCCATGCAACCCCTATAGTGGCCTATTGCTAGTGGACAGGATTTAGACCCCCTGGGTGTGTGTGACATTTGGCTGGTATGTGTCGTTTGTTTGTGTGGTGGGTGTCTGACTTACCGTCTGCGCCGTACGCGTCTGTTCCTGGTCCGGTCATAGATGTACAGTACTGGTATGACCTGCGCAATGGGATTCATGATGTGTTTGTCTCGTACACGCTGCTTGTTGCTTCGTCACGTACCAGGTGATAGCTGGTCCGTCTCGTAGCCGTGTATTGTGTTCTGGTGCAAATCGTACCTGATATGCTGCTTTCCCGGATGCTGTGACGTGCTGTATGTGGCGACTCGTTCGGCGCGTAGGAAGTACGCATCGTACTTGACCGCCAGGTAAATGCTGTGTAAATAGTCCTGTGCGACTCGATTTGGCGTTTATGGATCCTGCTTGTACGGAAATTGTGGATGGAGTCGGAGTGTATGTGTCTGTCGGGAATTCGGCACTTTTCCGTATCGTACTTCTTCGCCTGGAAGGTCCGGCTCCTAGAACGATCTGGGTGTAAGGTAAGGCTACGGACAGCTCTCGGTGAGCTGTCTGAACGAGATCGGAATCGACCCCTTAGGGTTGGGTTTTGCAGATGTCTCCTCAGACTCTGAATAAAATGATAATAGCAACCCTGGATTGCAGTGTGTGGATAATTTTTTGGTGTAGCACTTTACATTGCTAATTCAAAATCAATAAGCTTTATTGTTTTATTTTAGTTAGTATATCTATGTAGGTAGTTTGCTGTTCATTTGGTAACAGGGCATAGATGAATGGAATTTTCGAATGTTGGTACAATCCATGTACTGTGTACAGCTGGTAGAATGGTTTTGGGCAGACTTTGAAAGGCCCATACATCATCCAGGTGTGACAATGCTGTAATTTAACTAAATTGTTTGCAGTAGCAAACATACTTATTCTTTTATCAGGGCATTTGTTATCAAAATAAATAAATGGTTCATTAGTGTGAGTAATGCTTAATTCTGGGGGAATAACTAGTTCTTCAAAGGTTTTAGGGGCAGGTATGGTACTTGTGGTTGCTTTTTCCTGTCTGGCAATAGTTCTTTTTAAAGAATCTATTGATGGTAATTGTCCTGATGCATGTTGAGGTACCTTTAATAATTGCTCTTTGAGTATTTGGGTGGTGGGTTTATCAGTACTAGTACTTGCTTCTTTAATACTTCCCAGCGCATCTCTAACCTCAATCACTGTTATATCGGGGGGGTTATGTTTTTTAGAGAAAGAACAGTAGTTTCCTGAGTAATAGCTCTAACATAGCATTTGTTTGAGTAGTATTTGTTACACTACCCAAAAACTTTGAGACCACTTTGCTTCTCCTGTGTTTACACATACCCCATATAACATAATAACATTTTATTTTTTTGAGACATTACAAATTCTGCACCTTCAGTCATGTTGTTCTGTGTTATGCTAGGGGAACTTAAAAAAACAAATTTTTTAATATAAAAAATGATACATATATTCTAAATACATTTACATTTTAGTGAATATACTTACAATGTTTAGTTTGATGCAAACAAAAATGTCCAGGAGATGATATCAAGCTTTCTCTTCAATTTTCTAGATGTAAGAGAAAAAAACATAATTAATAATTTGATTACTTTGTTTATACCTGATAGAGATTTTAGAGGAGAAGGGATTTTTGGTGGGTATTTAAGGGTGTTTAATGATTGTAAATTATATACATAGGGGCTCATTAGGATGGCGGACGGAAGAGCCACCGCGGCCCTGGAGTAGGCGGAAAAAGCCTTTTCCGTGTCCGCCTGCCGCGGATACTCCGTCCGCCATATCAGGATAGGAAAACGTGTCAAATTTCCGTCCGCGACGGAAAAGCACGCACCGCCGTCGAACTACACACGACCACGTGGCGGACGGAACACATCCGGAGGCCCCGCCGTACGTACAGATGTCTAAGACCGTCCCCCAAATCAAGATGGCGGAAAATACACATAAAACCGCAGCGGAAAAACAACCTGTCTGAACACGGCGGAATCCCCACAGCGAACATAGGTGACATAGCAGAGATACCCACCGCAAGCTGACCACCACCATGGACCCAGCGCTACACGCTTTCCCGATGCTTTTCGCGATCCACCACGTCCTAGTCATGGCCCACTATGGACGACGACGCAGGTAAGGCACAAACCATTGGCTGCCTGGAGGGGAATACAAGCAAGGGACGTGACGTAGGGAGGGGGAGTGTCATGTTACCGAAACCACTGATGAGAAGCAAATACGAATACACATTTGTAGTACGCAAGCAGGAATGACAACGACAGACCACGAGACTTGATAGACTACCTTTATTGTACATAATAGGGGTATAATCACAGTGTATGCGTGAGCATGGGCAAAGTGGGCACCAGAGCAGCTACATCATTGGCAGTTAACGAGAGGGCAGAATGCAGTATCAGAGCATCAACAGGGCATTGTGGAGTACAGAGCAGGTACATCATAGGCAGTAAACGAGAGGGCAGAATGCAGTATCAGAGCATCAACAGGGCATTGTGGAGTACAGAGCAGGTACATCATTGGCAGTTAACGAGAGGGCAGAATGCAGTATCAGAGCATCAACAGGGCATTGTGCAGTACAGAGCAGGTACATCATTGGCAGTAAACGAGAGGGCAGAATGCTGTATCAGAGCATCAACAGGGCATTGTGGAGTACAGAGCAGGTCCATCAGAGGCAGCACGTGAGAGGGGCTAAGTGCATCAACAGTCCATTGCACAGAACATGTCCATCAGAGGCAGCACGTGAGAGGGGCAAAGTGCATAAACAGTCCATTGCACAGAACATGTCCATCAGAGGCAGCACGTGAGAGGGGCTAAGTGCATCAACAGTCCATTGCACAGAACATGTCCATCAGAGGCAGCACGTGAGAGGGGCTAAGTGCATCAACAGTCCATTGCACAGAACATGTCCATCAGAGGCAGCACGTGAGAGGGGCAAAGTGCATCAACAGTCCATTGCACAGAACATGTCCATCAGAGGCAGCACGTGAGAGGGGCTAAGTGCACCAACAGTCCATGGCAAGGCACAGGTCCATCATAGGCAGCACATGAGAGGGCATACAGCAGCATGTGAACAGCAACAGGGCAGTGTGGACACCAGAGCAGGTACATCAGAGGCAGTACATCACAGGGCATACAGCAGCATGAGAACAGCAACAGGGCAGTGTGGACACCAGAGCAGGTACATCAGAGGCAGTACATCACAGGGCATACAGCAGCATGAGAACAGCAACAGGGCAGTGTGGACACCAGAGCAGGTACATCAGAGGCAGTACATCACAGGGCATAGATCAGCATGAGAACAGCAACAGGGCAGTGTGGACACCAGAGCAGGTACATCAGAGGCAGTACATCACAGGGCATACAGCAGCATAAGAACAGCAACAGGGCAGTGTGGACACCAGAGCAGGTACATCAGAGGCAGTACATCACAGGGCATACAGCAGTATCTGAGGCACCACAAGTACGAATCACCAACAACCCGTAACAAGGTCCACAGCAGTGGAAGACTGTGTACAATGGACAATTCACACACCATGTCCAATTACATGTGAGTGAAGACAACAGCACCTTACATCACACTATCAGGTGGATTGCGTGAAGTTCCCGCATCGGACAGACTGGCAGCACCAGAAACCGTAGTGTGACACACAGCCACAGATGTAGTGACTGACACGTGAGCCACAGACCCTGACAGACTGCCAGCACCTGAAACAGGAGTGTGAGACACAGCCACAGCCCGAGTGACCGACACATGGGCCACAGACCCAGACAGACTGCCAGCACCTGAAACTGGAGTGTGAGACACAGCCACAGCCCGAGTGACCGACACATGGGCCACAGACCCAGACAGACTGCGAGCACCTGAAACAGGAGTGTGAGAGACAGCCACAGCCCGAGTGACCGACACATGGGCCACAGACCCAGACAGACTGGCAGCACCTGAAACAGGAGTGTGAGACACAGCCACAGCCCGAGTGACCGACACATGGGCCACAGACCCAGACAGACTGCCAGCACCTGAAACAGGAGTGTGAGACACAGCCACAGCCCGAGTGACCGACACATGGGCCACAGACCCAGACAGACTGGCAGCACCTGAAACAGGAGTGTGAGACACAGCCACAGCCCGAGTGACCGACACATGGGCCACAGACCCAGACAGACTGCCAGCACCTGAAACAGGAGTGTGAGACAGAGCCACAGCCCGAGTGACCGACACATGGGCCACAGACCCAGACAGACTGCCAGCACCTGAAACAGGAGTGTGAGACACAGCCACAGCCCGAGTGACCGACACATGGGCCACAGACCCAGACAGACTGCCAGCACCTGAAACAGGATGAGGCACAACTGATACAGTGCCACTACATGATGCATGACAGCAAACAACAGACACAGTGCCACTACCTGACACATGCGAGTCAACTGCAGCGGCGCCACTGGGACCACTGAAATGATGAGCCACAGGGCTGTATGGGCCAGGAGGCAGGGTGGCTCTGGGAGCGGGGGATAGTTGCAATTGGCCGACATCGGGTTGGGCATGTGTCAATGGGGTGTGTTTCCGTTTCTTGGTGACATGTGACTGCACCCTGGACAGGACAGGACTGGCAAGTGGGCCTGACTGGGTAGAAATATCACCCACCATGGGAGGTGCATCTGCTGGCGGGGGAATGCTCTCTGGGGACGTGCTTGAGCCAGCTTGTCGTTTGCTGTGTGGCTGCCTTCTGGCCTCTGCAACATGTGGCATGGGGGATGCTACTACAGGGTCAACCTCCATCCGCTCGTGACGGGCCCTGATGGGAGTGGAGGTAAGGGGTGACTCCACTGCGGAGACATCTGTATTCCGTTTACCAGAAAACAGCAACCGCAGTGCATCAAGGGGTGATGTATGCCTGTCCTTGACAGCACCACTGTCCATGGGAGATGCCTTTGCCCTTGGATGTCCAATTTCCATAGGAGGAATGATGTCTGTGGATCTTCCCTGTTCCCTGGATGGTGCCCTGTCCCAGGCAGCAGACTTGTCTTTGGTGTACACATCCCCAGGACACACCTTCTCCCTGTGTGTGTCCCTGCCCCTGGGAGTGTCCGTGCTCTTCTTAGGTGCGTATGTCTTGTGACTGTCCTTGTCCATGCCCTTGGGAGTGTCTCCTTCCTTCCTAGTCTCCCTGCCCTTGGGAGTGTCTCCTTCCTTCCTAGTCTCCCTGCCCTTGGGAGTGTCTCCTTCCTTCCTAGTCTCCCTGCCCTTGGGAGTGTCTCCTTCCTTCCTAGTCTCCCTGCCCTTGGGAGTGGCTCCTTCCTTCCTAGTCTCCCTGCCCTTGGGAGTGGCTCCTTCCTTCCTAGTCTCCCTGCCCTTGGGAGTGGCTCCTTCCTTCCTAGTCTCCCTGCCCTTGGGAGTGGCTCCTTCATTCCTAGTCTCCCTGCCCTAGGGAGTGTCTCCTTCCTTCCTAGTCTCCCTGCCCTTGGGAGTGTCTCCTTCCTTCCTAGTCTCCCTGCCCTTGGGAGTGTCTCCTTCCTTCCTAGTCTCCCTGCCCTTGGGAGTGGCTCCTTCCTTCCTAGTCTCCCTGCCCTTGGGAGTGGCTCCTTCCTTCCTAGTCTCCCTGCCCCTGGGAGTGTCCCTGCTCTCATGAGGTGCCTTCCTCTTCTCACTGTCCATGTCCAAGGTAGTGTCAATGGAACTGGGAGTAAGGTTTGCCTTGGGAGTACCTTGTGTGTGGGATGCCTGTGCAGCATGTGTTGCCATTGAACCCAAACCCTCTATTGGATCACGTGTCTGTACTCCACTGTCTCTGACGGTGTCTCTGTGAACAGATTTAGCTGACCTAGGGTATGGTGTCTGAGCCCTCCGAGACTTGACGTGCTGGCTGACGCTGCTTCTAGTGCAATGACCTGTGTTCGAGTCCTGGTCAGACAATTGACTCCCCCCTGAGACATCCAGTGTTGTAGATGGTGGAACAGAAGTTGCTCCCAGTCCCTGCGACTGTACAATGGCAGACAACACACTGTTCCCCAATGACTGCACTGTCCTGTGTAGAGCAGCCAGATCGCCATGCATACCTTCCATGAAAGCTACCACCTGCCCCAACTTCCTATCGTGGTCTTGGAAAGCATTAATCATATTGGTCTGCCCCACACACAGCTGTCGCAGCAGATCAACAGCCTCAGCACAAAGAGCATTTTGGCTCACGGAGGCCGGGGCAGCGGTTCCGGCACCGAACGCTACTCTGCTCCCCCTACTCCTGCGTGCACAAACAGTACATGGTGCAGTTGGCGGCAGGGTGGGCCCTGTGTGCTGTGTCCCGACCAAAGGTGTTGATTGCCCACTCCCAGTCTGTGACAACAGTGCTGACTCACCAACACTGTCGGAAGATGTTGACGATGTTGTCTCCACATGCGAGTCCTCCGGGACGGTCCTGTCCCCCTCTCCGGTGCTGCCCCCTTCTGTGTCAGTCTGCGTGTGCCCGACATCTGATCCGGATGCATTGGCTTCAAACATCTCCTCGGTCTGTGGCTGAGTGTCCACTGCCAAAGCTGAAATTCACAGAAAAGAGGTGTAAGTCACGGCCACACTCACGTACAGTACTGGTACGGAAACCCTATTGCCATTGCTGACGATGTACTTTGATCCCCCAACCTACACACGGGCCACCCCTACCAGTCATCCTCACACGAAATAAGTGGCGTTGTCCGTGCGACATGTACAGCATGCGGACAGGGCATGAGCAACTACATCTGCACACCAGTCTTGCCATGGGGTGACGGAGCACTACAGCATGTGCACCAACACTCAACTGCTTAGTGAGTGCCGTCTCAATATGCCGCACCGGAAAGTGACTTTTAACTGCGCCAATGTCACCAACATGGCATTGCAACGAGACGCACGATTCACGGAAGTCACTAATGTGTCTGGCCAACATAACATGCATTGCACTCACAAGCAACATTCACTGACAGTATGCTTACCGCCACGTTGCTGGTCATCCACACGCAACCGCTCGGACAGGGCAGGATGCGTCACAGCTATGATACGGTGCATGAGAGGGGTCATTGAGCGTCGGGCCAGTCGTGCCGTTCTTGGAATCATCCCTAGTGTCACTTCCGCTACGTTCCTGCTCAGCCTGGAAATGTCGTCCCAGCGTTTGTGGCAGTGTGTATGTCGTCTATTGGACACCCCCACTGCTCGTACATCACGTGCAATGCTCCTCCACACGTTCTTGCGAAGGTGCAGCTTGACCTACCATGATGGGAGACAAAAGGGTGCAAGTTAGTGGACAGTTGGCCAGTCACACAGATTGGGGCAACACGTTACTCTCAAGCAGCCATGCACATTGCGGTTCATGCGTTGGTCCCACATCACACCGCCAAGATCCCAGAGCCCAGGTGTCATGGTACACATCATGCACACCAACTTGTCCCCCACTGCACTTACCACCTGTCCGGGTGCGCCGTACAGGCGTCCGTAGTTGCGGAGCACACCGTCCACGAGGACATCCAGCTCCGCGGCGGTGAAGGGACGAGACCGGATCTCTTTGCCTCTCGACATGGCAAGGTCACGGAGTAGGGCACTAGAGTGGCAGTCGGTGGTCAGCTCCGCAGCAGCAGTTGGAGGTGATGGTCACAGGCAGCAGTCGGTGGTCAGCTCCGCAGCAGCAGTTGGAGGTGATGGTCACAGGCAGCAGTCGGTGGTCAGCTCCGCAGCAGCAGTTGGAGGTGATGGTCACAGGCAGCAGTCGGTGGTCAGCTCCGCAGCAGCAGTTGGAGGTGATGGTCACAGGCAGCAGTCGGTGGTCGGCTCCGCAGCAGCAGTTGGAGGTGATGGTCACAGGCAGCAGTCGGTGGTCAGATCCGCAGCAGCAGTTGGAGGTGATGGTCACAGGCAGCAGTCGGTGGTCAGCTCCGCAGCAGCAGTTGGAGGTGATGGTCACAGGCAGCAGTCGGTGGTCAGCTCCGCAGCAGCAGTTGGAGGTGATGGTCACAGGCAGCAGTCGGTGGTGATCGTGGAATGTGTGGTATTGCACATGACACATTTATAGGGCCCTGTGGCCATGTCAGTGGCATACGGCGACAGCCATTGGGCAGCCCTAGAAGCGTGTTTGGAAATGGGCCAATGACTGGCCCTGGTGTTGCGCTGCACAGCATACGGTACATTCTATTGGGCACACGCCGCCCTTGTTCGCACCTCACATTGTCTGCACGTGCACAGACCGTCACGCTCACACACCGGCAAGTGCATGTGCAAGGTTCCAGGACGGATGGTCGATTTGCAACAATGTTGTATCACTGGCGCCAACATGGCGGGGCACGTGTTCGGCGGGGGACGTGCAGGCCAACACATCCATTAGCTGATGTCAATGCACATGGCAGGTCATGCCCCCCCTTACAGTGCCATTGCATCATCCAGCCTTCACCGGCCGGCCGGCCGGCCGGCCCTGCCCAGGACCGCCGTGCCGGCGATGGCAACCACCGCCATTGCACGGCCCTTCCACTACCGCCGTGCCAGGCCCTGCCCAGGACCGCCGTGCCGGCCATGGCAACCACCGCCATTGCACGGCCCTTCCACTACCGGCGTTCCCTGGCGGTCCGTGCAACGGCGGTGGTTGCCATGGCCGGCACGGCGGTCCTGGGCAGGGCCTGGCACGGCGGTAGTGGAAGGGCCGTGCAATGGCGGTGGTTGCCATGGCTGGCACGGCGGTCCTGGGCAGGGCCTGGCACGGCGGTAGTGGAAGGGCCGTGCAATGGCGGTGGTTGCCATGGCCGGCACGGCGGTCCTGGGCAGGGCAGGGCCGGCCGGCCGGCCGGCCGGTGAAGGCTGGATGATGCAATGGCACTGTAAGGGGGGGCATGACCTGCCATGTGCATTGACATCAGCTAATGGATGTGTTGGCCTGCACGTCCCCCGCCGAACACGTGCCCCGCCATGTTGGCGCCAGTGATACAACATTGTTGCAAATCGACCATCCGTCCCGGAACCTTGCACATACACTTGCCGGTGTGTGAGCGTGACGGTCTGTGCACGTGCAGACAATGTGAATGTCGAAGGCGGGCCGCGTATGCCCAGACGTAAACAGCGGATGCAGTGCACCGCCATGGCGTGGTCAATGTTTGCATCTTAGCTAATGATGCACCTTGTACCATTGTCTGCAGCTGCCTGCTCACGGTTGTGTGCGTGATTGCGTGGCTACACATGTCATGCTCCATCCCATGTGTGTCCATACCATGTCCATCGGTGAGCCACAAGTGTCCATCACGTGTGCATGTCCACATCGGGTAGTACCCTACACAAGTTTGTCGTACCTCACATGTACACAGTAGATCCCGTATGTATGGGCACCTGTGAATCAGTTGTCAGTGAGTGGTATGTGTCAGATGATGACTATGGTGGGGGTTCTGTTGTGTACTGTACATGTGTGTTGCCTATTGTGTCCCCATGCATGTGATGTCCGTATGCCCACCATTACTGGTGTTGCCATTGGTGCATCATGAAATGGGGGGGTGTTTAATTTAGTATGTGTGCATGTACTTGCATGTGTGCATGTGATGTTGGGCCTACACATGTGGGTCATGTCACATGTCTGGTTGGCAGTAATGTTGAGGTGAGACACTGTGCATTGCACATGTTGCTAAACATCATGTTGCTAGTGGATGCACATTGTTGCTACGTCAATCCATGTTGTCCTGACAATCAGAGGAGTCACACATATGACATTCATACACTGGATACTACATGTTGGTAGAGGGCGTTGACATGTGATTGAGTTGCACACACATGCGTTGTATGTGAATTGACTTCCATTCCATCTACTCCCACACAGGAGGGCTCCAAATGTCCATCGCCCATACACTGTGCTGGAGGATATGGTGGACGAGGAGGTGATCCGGAAATTCAGGCTGGATCGCCGTCGATTGTTGGAACTTGTGACCCTATTGTCTCCTCACCTGCAGCCGCGAAGAACCTATCCAGGTTCCATGACACCCACGCAAAAGGTGATGGCGGCACTCCATTTCTTTGCAACAGGCACATTCCAGTACACAGTTGGAGATGCCGGGGGAATGTCACAGGCCATTTTCAGCACGGTACTCCGGGATGTACTGACAGCCATGATGCTGTACAAGCATGACTATATACATTTCCCTCAGGCGGCGGAGTTGGCAGCGGTCAAAGCTGACTTCTATGCCCTGGGTCGTATACCACACGTTGTGGGTTCCATTGATGGCACGCATATCGCTATCATTGCACCACGGGCACGTGAGCAGGTGTATAGGAATCGGAAACACTTCCATTCCCTCAACGTGCAGGTGGTGTGCCAGGCCGACAACATCATCTCGCATGTGTGTGCAAGATTCCCTGGCTCTGCACATGACGCCCACATCATGCGGAGCAGCATGGTCCCCCAACTGATGGCTAATCTGCGTCCGGCACAAGCGTGGCTTGTTGGTGAGTATGCTGTGGTGACAGGAGTGATATCTGTGTGGCATGGTGTGCCCCACAATGCAGGTTGTGATGTTTCTCTCTCTCTCCCACCAACACAGGCGACTCGGCTTACCCAAACAGGCCTTGGCTGCTCAGTCCCATACGCAATCCCACTACAGCTGGAGAAATGAGATACAATGATGCCCATGGTAGGACACGTCGAGTGGTAGAACGAACATTTGGCCTGCTCAAGTCTAGGTTTCGGTGCCTGGATAAGACTGGAGGGGCCCTGCCTTACTCACCAGGCAAAGTATGCAAGATCGTGATAGCGTGCTGCATGCTCCACAACCTGGCTGTGCGCTATAACATTGAACTGCTCTTGGACCCTGATGAACTGCAAGTTCCTCGCCCTCCTGACCCACCCATGTCAACTGATGAGGATAGTGGTGAGGAGGAAGGTGTGGACCAGAGGCGCCAGATCATTGATCGCTACTTCCCTTGATTGTGAGTGTGCTCCTCTTGTGCTGCTTGGGTATGCCCTGTGAATGTGTGCTGGTGTTGTGGCATTGTGGTGTGCTTCATCTCTGTGTTCTGCTATGTGATGCATGCATGTGTGTGTGTGTTATTTTTTGCCCAATGCACGTCTCCATGATGTGTGTCGTCTCATCCATTACTGTTGTGATGCGTGTGGGTTGTTCAATGTTGCACTGCAGTGTGTTCTGATGAGTGTGATCATGTTTCCTGACGTGTCTTTGCGGTTTCTATTTTCCCTAGGTCACTCCTGCAGCGCCATGATTCTGTACCAGTTGGATACCTGTACCTAGTAACATCTGTTTCTGATGCATTCATGTGAATAAACATGGAGGCAACACATGATTGAGTGAGTAAGTAGCATTTATTTACAAATTGTGCATGGGTGTAGGTGCATATTTACAAATGAGTGAAGGGGTGGGGGAGTGAGAGTAGAAGGTTATGGCAGATGAAATGTCCGTGCTGACACCACATAGGGTGGTGTCTGCCTAGTACAGCAGGCCTGTGGCAGGTGGGACCGGATAGTTGGCAGGGTGAATGGCATGCTCAGGTACTGTTATAGTCATTTTCGGTTCCTCTTGGAGCGTGTGCCAGCTGCTTCCACACTGCTCTCGCCCACTTCCAGCCTCGGACGGCCCCTCCGTCTTTGTGATGGTACGGAGTCAGCTGGTTGCGCTGGGGCATCAGGTACCACATCCGCCGCAGGTGGCGGTGGCGGTGGCGGTGGCGTTGTTTGTGGTGTTGTGGGGAGGGTGGTGTTGGCGGATGTACATGGCATCCGCATGTTGGTTGTCATGGTAAAAATGTCCACTAGTTGGCCAAGCCGCCTCTCAATGGCCCCCAACATAGCAGTGTTGTCAACAAAGTCCTGGTGGGCCCGGTCTGCCTGTGCCTGACCACGTTGATAGCTTACCTCCACCCTGCCCAGTGCTTCCAATGACTGTTGCACAGGATTGTGTGTGTTGGTATCCTCATGTCGTCTTTGGCGTATGCTCCTGCCTGCCGGATCTGGCCTTGCATCTCTGCCTTGCCTCACACTCTCCCTGCGTGGCTGGGATGGCGCTGGCACGGCATTGGCCGGTGGGTTGGGCAGGGTGGCAGGGGCAGAAGTGGTGGTAGTAGTGGTGGTGGTGGAGGTGGTGCTGGTGGTGGCTGTGCAGGTCACAGTGGCCGGTGTTGTGACAATGGCAGAGGCCGTAGTCGTTGGTGCAGGTCTGACCTGGGAGCCAGATGGCCCTGGCTGCCTGCTTGTGCCGGGATCATCCTCTGCCCCGGAGGTGGCTGCCCAATCGTCCCCTGAGACTTCTGTGAGTGGCGAGTCTGGAGGGCGGGTGTTGCTTCCAGCTGTCAGATTAGGATGACCTGCAAAACGGAAATGTGAGGATAAGTAATGTGGACTTGACAGGTTGTTTTCATTTTGTTGCCGATTCTGTCTGCACTGGTACTCACCCCACCCACCACCGCCATCCCTATGGACATGGGGGCCTGTTGGGAGTTGTAGTTCCGTCCCCTCACACCCACCACCACCCACCACCACCACCGCCATCCCTATGGACATGGGGGCCTGTTGGGAGTTGTAGTTCCGTCCCCTCACACCCACCACCACCCACCACCACCACCGCCATCCCTATGGACATGGGGGCCTGTTGGGAGTTGTAGTTCCGTCCCCTCACACCCACCACCACCCACCACCACCACCGCCATCCCTATGGACATGGGGGCCTGTTGGGAGTTGTAGTTCCGTCCCCTCACACCCACCACCACCCACCACCACCACCGCCATCCCTATGGACATGGGGGCCTGTTGGGAGTTGTAGTTCCGTCCCCTCACACCCACCACCACCCACCACCACCACCGCCATCCCTATGGACATGGGGGCCTGTTGGGAGTTGTAGTTCCGTCCCCTCACACCCACCACCACCCACCACCACCACCGCCATCCCTATGGACATGGGGGCCTGTTGGGAGTTGTAGTTCCGTCCCCTCACACCCACCACCACCCACCACCACCACCGCCATCCCTATGGACATGGGGGCCTGTTGGGAGTTGTAGTTCCGTCTCCTCACACCCACCACCACCCACCACTACCACCGCCATCCCTATGGACATGGGGGCCTGTTGGAGTGATTTCGACGTTGGTGAGTATGTGGACTGCATGCATGGGTTGGGGTCTGGGAGATGTGTCTTCACAGTTGTGTGAGGCACACCATGTAGTTGTGCTCGTGGTGCTTGGTTTGTACTTACCAGCCTCTTCTCCCTCAGCAAGTCCATCAAGGCTCTCAGGGTGGATGATGGTCATCACCTTGTCCTCCCACTCGGTGTAGGGTAAGGGCTCCGGGGGGGTTCCACCGCCTGTGTGATTTGCCCGGAGATAGTTCTTGGCTCGAATGGATTTCACTCGGGTCTTGAGATCATGCCACCGCCTCTGTATATCCTGCTTCGTCCTCGGGACGCTCCCGGAGGCATTCACCCTGGTGACTATCCGGTCCCACATGCTGTTTCTCCTGGCTATGCTGGTCTGCTGCACTAGGGCCCCGAATAAGTGGGGTTCGACACGGATTATCTCATCTACCATAACCTTTAACTCGGTGTCAGTGAATTTTGGTTTTTTTTTTGGTGCCATGGTGTGTGGTGCTCGGGGTGTGGGTTTGCGTGAATGGGGAGGTGCAGGTGTGTGGTGTGTAGGAATGGTGTGGTGGGTCTTTGTGTGGTGGGTGTGTTTGGGTGTGGGTTGTGTGAATGATATATGTATTTGCTGTCACTTCAGTAGTGTATCCTGCTAGCAGCTATGCAGTGATGCAGAGGATTTGTGGAGTGGGGGGGAGTTATTTTATTGTGTGTGTCTTGGCCGTGTCTGAATGGTTATTGGCAGTCAGGTGCTAGGTGGGAGTGTTGCCAGGTGTGCATTGTGTGGTGCTTGGCGGTGGATCATTGTGTGTTGTGATTGGTTTGGATGTTTTCGGTGGGTGGTCGTTCTTTTTCGTGTGTTTGGTGATAACTTCCGTCGCAATGTATGGCATTGGTTTGACAGTAGGGATGTTGTTTGTGTTGTCGTTCCGCTGTGGAGCACGGATTCTCGGTGCATTGGTACCGCTGCGGACGTGGATGGCGGTGACTACCGGGGTACTTGCGGAGTTATCCTAATTGCAGACACGGACATTGCGCAGGTATCGCGGGGGTAGTGGATGTATTCGCGGTCATGTGCGTACGCGGCGGTCGGTGTTCTTTCTGTTCCGTCCGCCTGCCGCGGACTCAGGTGTACTCCGACCGCCGCGGACGGGGATTGGTGTGCTCCGTACGGCGCGGTCGGCGTTTTTTGCATGTTTTATCCTAATTGCTGTTGCGGATTTTACGCGGACAGGTCCGGAGTATCTTGCCACCTTCCGCGGCGGACGGTACACGTTTCCGTCCGCGATCCTAATCGACCCCTTACTTTTTTATTCTGTAAAGTTGGTTAGTCTTGAGAAAGTAATTTTGGATGCTTTTGCATTTTTCTGTAGAGTAGAAAGATAAGAAATAAAATATATATTAGAGATTTTTGTTTGAAAAATAGTTGTAGGTGGGCAGGAAAAAATTTAAATATACTTACATTGATTAATCTTTGACTGTTGAGGATGTAGAAAATATTTTGCTGTCTTTAGAAGATATCGGTGGAGGAGATATAAATGTAAGAAAATAAAGATTAGTAAATTATGTGTCACAAATAATTTTGGTTGTAGGCTAGTAGTATTGTTATATTTTAAATACAGTTTAACTTTCTGAGTGTGGTTGTAAAAATGTCTCCAGTAGTAGAAATATTCTTTCAGGAAACAGTCTAGCAGAGTTTCACCTTTTTCTTTATTTAAGGTTAAAAGTGTAAAAGAGATGCACACATTTCATGCTTTTATAGTGTTTATTTAATTAGTTGCTTTATGTCATTGGTTTATTTTAAAATGTGAGCATTTGATTGGTTCAAATGAAAAGTTTTTATTGTTTAGGCTGTTTGTTTCCATATAAAGGAAACGCTAATTACTAACTTAATAGTAGAAAGTGATGATGTTTTCGTTTTTCTGTTCAAAATGTATTAAAGATTTTTTTGAGTGTGATATAATGCAAACATTATGATTTGCAAAGTTTTTACGTTACTAGTATAATTTTTATTGTTATTGACAGTTTAATTTTTATATGTACATATATTTGAAAATGAGCATTTTATGATATTTAAGTGTTTTGTCATGTATTATAACGCAAACTTATATTTGGTGCTAAAGATGTATTTGATTTACCTGCTTTTAAATAGTCGATATTGTAAAAATACCAATATTTTTGTTGTCTATATTTTGGTATTCAATATTTTTATTATTTTGTATGTGTTTTTAAATGTAACAATATTTTTGTTAACAATATTTATTAATTCGATATTGTGGTATACTATATTTTTTATAGGCGATATTGTGTACTCAATATTTTTGTATTTATTTAAATAAGTATTGGGAGTCGATATTATTGTCGTCGTTATTATGACGACGATAATTTTTCCATTTGATATTTTGGTTGTCGATATTATGTCAGTGATCCTGCAGCATGCAGTGTGAAACACGAAGTGGGTTCAAACCAGCCGCTCTGTTTTTCACCTGAATGCTCAGCCCCCAGGGCAGCGTGATTTCACAGCTGCCCTGGGGGACTGCATTCACTATAATGTGGCGCATTTTCCTGATTAGCTCTGAGCGCACCTTTCGAAAGGTGCACCGAGCACTAACCAGGAAAATACGACCATACCGGAATACGACCCCAGGACTCGATAATGACTCCTATGCAACCATGGATCAGAGTCAGCCACATCCATCCTCATTATAATTATATGTTGTTTAACTCATGCTTCGTTTCTTGTTGTTAAGAAGTATATAATTGGGCATGTAATCCTTGCAGGCCGTTAAAATTTCCCTCAGACCCTCCTTTAATTTTTTATATATAGCTCCCCTGTTGATCCCGGACACCCAAGGTGCCTGCTTTGGGGTGCAGGGATGAACTACACCTCCTCTTTTACAATAGGAGCATACTTTCTGGCTGGAATACATGCTCCCATTGTAAAGTATAGGAATGAGACCGAACAGTGTTTGCTCGCATCCTATTTAGTCAGTCGGGACCGCCGGTCGGACCCTTGACCGAGACAATGTCGGGGGGAAGTAACTCTGCCCAACATCGTAATAGGGCCCCTAATTGCACTTTAAACAAGTTTAATGTAAAATGACTTGTGAGAAAATGCCTCTTTTGACATGGTCAGCCCCCACTTTGTGCCTGGAATTTGATGTAGTTTCGATTGTAGTGCACAGGGTCCCTGCCAACCATGTTTTCTGTGTCAGTGGTTCTTCCCTAAAAACATAACCACAAATGGTACTTCCGCCCTCTGTAAGTCCCCAGTAAATTGTACCCTGTGTACCTAGGGTCTGGTTGCTGAAGAGGGTATCCTGGGACCCACGCACTAGGGCCATGCCACTGCCCTTGCAGTATGCATGCCCCAGTGAGGGGAAAAATGACAAAGTTGACATGGCACCCCTCTAGCAGGCCTTACATCCCTACGGCAGGGTGCACTATACCACAGATAAGGGCCTATCTGCAAGAATAGACATGTAATCAGAGGGCACCTCAGAGGAGTCTCCTGAAATCCTGCAGACCCTTGTGTGGGCACTGATGGGCTTTAGGCAGCCTGACAAACACAGACATGTTTCTGGGCCCCTGGGTGGAGAGCATCTGCTCTCTGATACCAGAAACAATGCCCATACTGGGCAGAGATGTCACATCTCCTCCCCCAGGATGGGAAAAATGCTCAAAGGGGAAGCTTCAAAGACCTGCCACCTTTGTAATGCGACCCCCAGCCTCTGCTACTAGCAGCAGATGGCAGCCTCTGGTTTACATCCCCACTTTGGGAGGAACAACTTAAAAAGACTGGGAGGTGTGCCCACCTTTGGGAACTCCACCCCTCAAGGGGAGGAGGCAAAGATCAGCACACTTTTCAGTCTCCTCCATCTTGACTATGCCCCCTCCCACAGGAGGGTGGCAAAATAAAGGATATAGTCACCCCAATTGAGGTGACAATTGGCCCTACCTGTTTCTCCCTTAACACACCCCTAAATCTAGTATTTAGGAAGCTACCTTAGACCTTAAAACTACTTACCTGCAACCTAAGGGAAGGAAGTAGAATATACCATGCAGTGAAGCCTGAAGACGACTACTGACTTGGCCCCAGTCCTACTGGCCTATCTCCAGCTTCAAATACCCGGTGGGAAGCCAATGCTTGTCGTGCAGCAAGTGACTTCCAGAAACCTGAGGAAGACTGCCTGAACTTTGACAAAAACTAGAACTCTCAAGATAGCGGTTCTCTCCCCAAGAATCTAACACCAAGGACCCTAAATAGATCTGGGGACCCCCCCTCAGTACCTTGAGACCCTCACAGGTGAGTAGCGTGCTTACAATTCCCTGATTGATTGATTGATTGACCCCGGTGCCTGATGGAACCACGAGTCCTGCCCACTGTGCACCTGACACCTATGGCCCGTAGCAGGAGGCCCACTGACCCAGACCAGGTTTGCCAGTGATTCTGACCTCAAGTCCAGCATTGGCTGACCTCTCCATGACTCAACAGTGATGCCTGCTGCCAGAATCTAGAAGCTTCCCCTGAGCGCGACCAAATCTGAAGAAGAATCTGACCTTTAAAGGATCCCCTGCACCCGAAGTCCCTGGGCCTTGGTGAGTTGAATCAAGGGTGCCCCCTACGACCCCCTACATTTATACTTACCTCTACTGTTGCTAGTCTCCCTCCTGCAACCTCTGGTGCAACGCCTACAGCCTGTTTGTCCGAAGCATTTTCTCCATTGAAAAGCATTGGGTACCCGCCGCTGAATTTTCATCCTGCACCGGGCAACCCTTGTACCACAGTTGGTGTATACTTGGTGCTGCTTTGTGGCCCCCATGCTTGTTCTTACCCCCACAGCTTGACCCCTGCAACCGATTTACCTACCTGCAAGTAGAGTGGCTTCAATCACCACCAGTCTTCATTGAAATGCATTGGGTCAAATTCCGATTTTGACCTCTGCACCCGGCTGCCCCTCTGCCGCTGGTCATTCACTTTTGGCGCTCACCTGACCCTTGCCTCCTGCTGACCTTGGGTCCCAGAGACTGGAACTATAAGTCAGATACTTACTTGTATAACCGCATGATTGTTTTCCTCCATAGGATAACATTGAACTCTCTGAAAATTGCAGTCTTGACTTCTTGAAACTGAAAAGTATTTTTATCTAAATATGTATTTACTTTATTGCAAAGATCTTGGTCTTAAAATAAAACTCCAACAAAGCTTATCTTTCTAAAATTCTCCCTTTTTAGTCGTGTTTCCCTCATTGGTTAATGTTGTGCAATAAATATCTTACACTCCTCTGTGGAAGGCCTAAGGCTGCTCGCCCACACTACCATTAATAGAGCACTTTGGGTTTACATTGAGCCCTGTACACTTTTGGGTAATCCCTGGACTCTGTGCATGGTATAACTACCTAGTGGCACGCCATATCCCGAGCCAGCTTCCTACATTACCTATCCCACCTACCTGGAGGTCATCTGTATTACCAACCCTCACAATAAGAGGGTATTATTACCTCTTGTGGCATTTTATGCTTATATACTTGTAACGGTTTTAACTAACTACTCGTGTCAAATAAATAAATGGAATGGGTAAATACATTTTCTCGTGACTCCTTTGGAGCAGTAAAACACAGAGATTAACAACTACCTTTACATTTTTGGCACTAGAAGTCCTCCAGCCTTTGCAATGTCAGGATGGTGCTTCAGTCACTGAATATAGCTCATATCGAAATTAAGTTTTAAGAGTAGGCTAAGGTTGAGCATATAAAAATATTTTTTTGTCAGCCTGCATCCTACTGGTCAATGCTCCCTTTTTGCCATCGACTTTTCCTTAGGTCCTTTGGTCCAAACCCAGCTGCATAGTTTCATCTATGTACTGCTTGGTGTATAACTTCCTCTCCTGATCTTATTGATATTGGCTTCAGCCAAACTTGCTCTGAGGTTTGTATAAGTCTAAATTGAGAATTTCATTTCAAAATATGGTTTGGATTGTTGGATAAAGCTTGCCTGGATACATAAGTGGTTCCATTGTTTTCTGAAGCGAGAATGATTTACTGACTTTTTTAATTAGAACAGGACAAAAGATGGTTTACGATTGGCCTGCTGCTGAGATTGCCACCCTCTCCTTGGAGTGGCACAGTAGCCAAAAAAGGATGGGCTGAATTGTGGGCGGAAGGTTAGATTGGGAATTGAAAAGCGTTATCAATTGACCATTGGGTTTTGAATTAGAGCAGGCATTGCTAAATGCACTGATTACCTTTCTGCATATCTTTTCACTGTGCAAGCAAACCTGTTTTTACTGCCATCATGCCTGCCATGGTGAAATCAAAGCTGCCAAATTTCAGGCGTGTGGGGGGTGTCTACAAAACCAGAGGCTGACAGGTGCCACCACTGAGCATTCAGGGCCCGATTCACAGAACTAACTTAAGACAAAATCCTAAACTTACTACCATTTACGTATTCACAGAAGGCACTTACTCATTTTGGTATTCACAGAAGACACTTACTCATTTCGGTATTCACAGAAGTTAGGACTCCTAACTTTAGGACTCCTAAATGCATTCTGTGAATACCGTAAGTCTTAAAATTAGGATTTTTCTCAATTTAGTAGTAGTAAAGTTAGGACTCCTAACTTTAGGACTCCTAAATGCCTTCTGTGAATATCGAAAGTCTTAAAACTAGGATTTTTCTCAGTTTAGGAGTCCTAAAGTTAGGAGTCCTAACTTTACTACTATTAAATTGTGAAAAATCCTAATTTTAAGACTTACGGTATTCACTGAATGCATTTAGGAGTCCTAAAGTTAGGAGTCCTAACTTTACTACTAGTAAATTGAGAAAAATCATAATTTTAAGACTTTGGGTATTCACAGAAGGCATTTAGGAGTCCTAAAGTTAGGAGTCCTAACTTTACTACTACTAAATTGAGAAAAATCCTAATTTTAAGACTTTCGGTATTCACAGAAGGCATTTAGGAGTCCTAAAGTTAGGAGTCCTAACTTTACTACTACTAAATTGAGAAAAATCCTAATTTTAAGACTTACGGTATTCACAGAATGCATTTAGTAGTCCTAAAGTTAGGAGTCCTAACTTCTGTGAATACCGAAATGAGTAGTGTCTTCTGTGAATACCAAAATGAGTAAGTGCCTTCTGTGAATACGAAAATGGTAGTAAGTTTAGGATTTTGTCTTAAGTTAGTTCTGTGAATCGGGCCCAGAATTCCTATTTTGGAGTCCAAATGAAAGAGCCTACCCTAATGTGTTGGCTTTGTTTAATGTGGAAAGACCATTTTCACAGAAAAGTTTGACAGTTACAATCGTTTTGAGTAGGATGTAATTTCCGCCTCAATTATTTCTGTTCACATGATGATCAGAGCCGCTTCGTAGCACAGTTATGAGGTTTTCGTTTAGATTTACCTTTGCTGGTCTGACCCCCAATTGTTTGCCTGAGAGTATTTTATATGATTCTCCATTTTTTTAGAGCTATATTGCATGCCATTACTTTCCAAATCTTGCTGGTGGAGAGTGTGGCCCACATGCATCAATGTGACATTTTGCACTTCCTAATTTGCGAAAAATAAGGAATCGCAAATTAAGAAGTGCAAAATGCTATGCATCATTATTTTCGGTATTCATTTGTGATTCGGTAAAAATCGCAATTTTTACCGAATCCCAAATGAATACCGAATTCTTAAGTTAATTTTCGCAATTCCCATTGATTCCTATGGGCCAAAAGGCCCATAGGAGTCAATGGGAATTGCGAGTGGCACTTAGAAAATTTCATGGGTGCAGGGGGGGGTCCAAAGGACCCCCCCATGCACCCCTGAAATGTATTTTTCGCATCATGTTTTACACACACATGTCCTAAGGACATGTGTGTGTTAAACATGAATGTTGAAAAAAATACTTTTTCACCATTTTAAACACTTTTTCCAAATTTACCGAGTAGTTCAACTACTCGGTAAATTTGGCACCCTAATTGCGAATTTCAACTTGTCAAAGTAATGATGCATTGCTTTTAAGAAGTCGCACATCTGCGACTTCTTAAAAGCACCCGCAATTTTAGAACTCGCAAAAATATTACGAATTCTAAAATTGCTTCATGCATCCCAAAAAGCACTTTTGCATTCGCAAACGGACGATTTTAAGGAATCGCACCGTTTGCGACTACAAAAATGCTTGATGCATGTGGGCCTTTGTATATTGTAAGTGTATATGTTTTTCTAATACATGCTTAGTGAATAGATGTGCTCAGATTGAACATTTTACAAACAGTTTACAATACAGGGGGAGGGAGATTCTCAAATCTGGTGAAAAATGGTGTTGCAAATATTTTGCAATCACATCTTCAAAGGTGTGCAAGTTGCAAACAATAGTAACCTATAAAGAAGGCCACATATACCCTTTTTCTAATATTCAAACAAAAACTAGAGCAGACCACATTGTGTTTTGTTCTACGAAGAAATTGCTCTTATTAATTAACACTGACAAAGTTTTATAGAAATTTTGAAAAAATGAACAATTTTCAAACTGACACCGATAATCAGACACCGAAATGAACATCTCTCTTGTTTTTATATAAAGAATAAGGATTCTCTCGATTTTTCTCATATTGAAAGTAAACGTGCTGTTCACATTATGCCTGGAGTGTGATTAAAGATGAGAGAGGTTTTACCAGGCTATTAACAGTGGAAGCTAGGGGAGTAGTATCATGGAAACCATATGTTTTCCTGTACTGAGTGTGATCCAACTGTTATTCTTCCCTGGAGGCTCTTTAAATATAGAGTGGAAATGTTCTTTCTGCTGATTGAAATGAACTGTCCTTTAATGACCTCTGTGGATGTCTTTTTACTGTACCAAATGTAATGTTAATTCGTGCATCTACTTACACAATGTTTACACTATTAAAGTATTTTGGAGATGTGCCAGGAAAATAGATTTCATCTACGGCATGATTCTCAAATTAGTGAGCTTAATAAAATGATTTTTGAACTTCTAAAATCAACACTTAGTTTTGAAGAAAATGTGTGTTAACATAAATGTGGGGGTGTGGAAGTTGTGAAGAATTGCTCTGCATGTGGATTCGCACATTAAAATTGTGCTTGTTGACTCCTTTGATACTGACAGGAGAAAAACGCCCAAGTGCAATCCATTTTCACATGTGCGCGCGTGTGTGTGGGTGTGTGTAGGCATGTATTACCCACCCTGTGGGGACCAGCTCGGTCCTCATAACATGGGTTAACCTTGTCAGAACCAGCGAAACTCTATCTTTGTGGTGACGGGTGCATCAAGAGGACTGGTCCCCAAAGTGCGTTTAGGTACTTTTAAGTGTGTGTATTAAAAAAATAAAAGTGCAGTTATATTAGCCTCAATCCGCTTTATAATCTACCCTACTGTCAAAGCGTGTATGGAGTTAGAATAGTAAATACACACTTCGCTACCGTCAATGGCCGGTCCTCATAATTTTAGGTATGTTATGTGTGTGTGTGGGGGGGGTGAGTGTGTGTGTGCTTTACAGGTGACCATTTTGTTTTTGTTCTCAATGACTCTCTGGGGCAGATTTATGAAGGGCTTGCGCCGCCGGTGCGTCACTTTATTTGACGCAACGGCGGCGCAAACAATGCGCCCTATTTACAACGTGACGCATCTAGGAGATGCGTCACGTTGTAAAGCCCTGCGCCTTAAGGAGGCGTTCTGGCGCAGGGGGGGTCGTTCCTGCGCAGGAACGCCTCCTAAAAGTGGCTGAGTAAAATCTATGAGATTTCACTCAGTCACTTTCAGGACAATGCTGCGTCAAAATCCTGCGCCTGCTTGAAGCAGGCGTAGGTCTTGACGCAGCATTGTGGAGATGGGGCACCCCCGAGCCTTGCTGAAGCTGCGTCGCGCTTGCGACGCCGCTCCAGCAATGCGCCACCTTTACGGCACAGATGCGTCACGCATCTGTGCCGATTTTGCCCCATGGTGCGCCCCATGGTGGCGGAGCAGCGGCGCAGGATGACTGGAGCATCCCCAGGGATGCGCCAGTCATCATAAATCTGCCCCTCTGTGCTTACCAAGTGAGTGACCACCATTTTGTGGAGCCAGTTTGTTTGTTTGATTATTAATCATTTTATGTCACTTTTAAAATACTTTTGCCAGGAGCGTTCATTATTATGGCTCTTTTGAAGCCCATGTTAGTTTATTAATATTTAATTTTAAAAACTTGGCAGTCTGTCAGCTAAATCAGCTATGTTTCGTCCTGGCAAGTTTCATGAAGAGCTGCATACGGGAAAAAGTTAAGGTGTAAAAAAAAGTTTCATTTTACATTTCATCCCCCATTGGAAAACATGTTAAAATTTAGAACAAAAAGCACTGAATGGATTTACATCAAACTTGTCATGAATGGGGAAGTTTCCACAGGAAGCATGCTTATTTTGATTTGTAGTAAATATGCCCTGTACTTTAAAACAAAATTTGCATTTAAAAAGGTGGTGGGTGGGCTTTTAAGGGTTAACACATTTGTATGTATTTGCTAAAACTCACTGTCAATCACATTTTAAATATGTTTATGCAATGTGATTGACTAGAAGTTCTCAGGATTACATTCAGGGTTTTGAAAGAGTGCTCCAATGGCAAAAGCAGGTATACACCCTTTACAACGGATCTTTTACTCCGCAGACCCATTACAACGCGACCATTACTCCGCATACCATTACAACGCATTGCGCTGGGGGGCGCTCTAGGATAGGTAATAAGTATAATTTACTATCCAACACCTTCCCTAGGGTCCACGGGGACTGGAGTTAGAATAGTAAATTATACTTACCACTATCCAGCGCCCCAAGGCGCTATGCGTTGTAACGGTATGCGGTGTAAAAGTCGCGTTGTAATGGTCTGCGGAGTAAAAGTATGCGTTATACCGTCATACATCCGCAAAAGCAGTACAGTGAGGCAGAGCGCTTCCAATGTAGTTCCAGTTTTACGCAAACACCCCATTACGCCACACAGCCGCGGCCCATGGAGGGAGTTGCGGTGGAGCGAAAGGTGGGGCAGGGGAGGGGCAGGGTGGGGGATGCTAAAAGCCGGAGTATGGATAATTGGGGGTAAGTAAACAATTTAATTAATAAAAACGAATCTCGGAGCGTGCCCTGCATCGCAAAATGCGATGCAGCCCGCGCTACGAAATTAATTTTATTAATTAAATTGTTTACTTACCTCCAATTATCCATACTCCCTCCATGGGCCGCGGGTGACACCACATCAGGGATTTGGATGAGTGATACAGTGGCAGCAACAGTAGAGTAAGGCAGAGGGTATTCAATGCAGGTCCATGTAAACTTTCAAACCCACTCACCCACATCAGCACTCAGTGATCCATTCAGCAGGGATATGAGGGAGCACTCTGATGGAACAATGCATAGTGTAGAAACACAAATCTAAGATTGCAAACCCCAGCACATTTGAGCTAACATCAGGGGCTCCGGAATTATGGGACATATTCTCAAGGACTCATCGCCGATTTAGCTGCACTTTTCCGCATGAAAGTGGCGATAGATTTATCGCCCTATTCACAAGCCTGCGCTAACAGCTGACATTGCTAGTTTACCTGCAAGAGCTCCCGCTAAAAGATTGCCAAGGCTGAAAGCGACAACTAATGCTAATCATATGCAGAGTCAGCATTCCCGTGCAAAAACGCACGATAACACCACTTCGCGATATTCTTAACGACTAGCCAGATCGGCGATGCTGTCCAAAAACAGGCGATAAGGCATGTTAGCAGCAGGGACTTAAGACATGATTTTTTCTGGTCTGAAGTAGGACAAACACCTGCAATATAAAGGGGGGCCATGCCATGGAGCTATGCCATGGAGCTATTAATCATGTAGCTTTGAGATCCAAGAGGGCCACAACACCCACCACCACCACCCTTATGACCACCCCACCCCCCCGGGACCACCCCCCAGACTACCACCAAGGCAGTGCAGAACAGGACAGCAGACCTTCTGAAAATGCACCAGCCTCAGAGACTTAACGCCAGAAGATGTCATTGCCCACTACAGGCTCAAAAGGACAACCATTCTCCGCATCCTGACCCACATTGTCCACAGGCTGACGTACCAACACAGCGGACAACCAACATCCCTCAGCAGACAAAGCTGCTGGCTGTGTGCATGTGTTGGCCTCTGGTAACTTCCAACCAACAACTGCTAGAGTAAGGGGAGTTTTACAGCCAGCCCTATCAAAGTTCCTCACACGTGTCTTGGATGCCATCATCTGCTTGATACCACAGCACCTTCACTTCCCGCACACTGTGCATGAACAGCTGGAGACCAAGCAAGGCTACTACGCCATAGCTGGCTTCCTGCACCTGTTGGGGGCAATTGACTGCACACATGTCCTACTTGTGCCCTCTGCCGACACTGCACACAATTACCGCAACAGAAAGCACACACATTCCATCAATGTGCAGGCAATAGTGGACCACCGGGGACTTTTCACCAATGTCGTCGCCAAATTCCCCGGCAGTGTGCATGATTCCTACATCTTCCGACAGTCCATCATCAATCAGTGCTTTCAGGATGGCACCTATGGAAATGCACTGCTCGTTGGCAAGTTCCAGCGGAACACACCACACACCTCAACTCCACATTCATACAACTCACAACTGTGGGAATGCACATGTAACAAAATCACATAAAACATACCAACCAACATGCCCACCTACCAAACACGACAACACAAGCAACTGTGGTAACAGGAGCCATACATGTAGACAAACCATCCACAAAGGCATAGCCCTTCTGCCAAAAAATTGCAGAGAGTTGGGAACCAAGAATGTGCGAAGGAGGCAAGCGACTCATGACTAAGAATGTACACAATGCCAAGTGTGGCGGTGATGTGCTGGACAGTCTTGAGTATGCAGAGCACAGACATGTCCATGTGGACATATACTGCTGGTGTTTGTAGTGCTGTGGACAGTGGACAGTGGATGCAACTATGTTACCTCAGGCAGTGGGGAAGACCATGGACAAATATTGCTATATCGCCCCCCCTTTAACGTAAGCCTAGTGGGCTGGGCCGGCGTACCTCAGTCCAGCCCAGCATAGGAGCTCTGGGTGTGGTTCACTTCCGGGATGGCCACCAAAGTAACTACTGCGTGTGTCTCTGTATCCGCCATATCCTGACCATAGGTCTACACACACTTGGCCGACCACCTTCAACAGCCAAATTTACACCGGCGACGAGGTGGCTACATCATACGCCACCCGGTGCACATCTCGTCATTGCCTGCAGGGGCGTGACTGCCAGGGCGGCTCCCCTCACTATGCCACGCGGCTGCCACCGTGATCTGTGGTATGGGAGATAAACAAAGGCCCCCTGAACTAAAATGGTTCAATTCCTAGGAGAGGAAAAATCAAATGTATGCGGAAAATAATTCCTAGGCAATCATAGATAGAGACAAAAATGCATGTGCGGAGGGTATAGCAAAAATCCAAAACAATAGAGTGTTCTAAAACATATATAATGTATTTATTGTTCATTAATAAAAATTCATAACAAATTAAAAACCATCAGAGATTCATATAGCAACACATCTGTATCACAATCAATTTTACAATAAAAATACAATATTAAAATACATTGAGGTTGTAATTAATAAAAAACTGCAGGGGCGTGACTGCCAGGGCGGCTCCCCTCACTATGCCACGCGGCTGCCACTGTGACCTGTGGTGCCTGCATGATCCTGTGCACCTGCTGCACCCCAGCTCGCTGGTCCCCAAACCCGTCTTGGGCCCAGCGGTGATTGCAAGCCCCTGCGCACCCAGGCCTCACTGCTCACCTGCCGCCACTGGTGTGTCTCCAAGAGGGCCCATCACGCGCCGGTGCAATCTTCAAGACCAAGGCCCGCAATCTTGGCAGCCTCCTCGGCCGATCGCTGGCTTTCAGCCCCCCAGCGCACTCTGCGGCACCACACAGCAGTGTTCTGTGTATGCTGACTGCTCCCTCCAGCCTTCACTGGGGTCCAGCAGGTCTCACACAAATCAATCCAGTCCGGACCTCCAGGACTACTGCATCATCGCAGGCTGCTCACCCACTTAGCTCTTCAGGTGGGCCTACCTCAGTGCCCCGTAAGTTATTGCCACATGGCGGTAGGCCTGTGCCGGACGCAGTGCCTCAGATGCCACTACCTCTGTGCACCACAAGTCATCGTCCAGTGGACCTATCCTACAAGTCCACCTCCAGCAGCCAACAGCATGTCCTCTGTAACGCCACTGGAGCCCTTCACAGTCACAGGGCCACCCCGTCCCAGGCAGGCCGATGGAAAGCCTGGATGGAACGTCTGGTGACATACTTCAACGCGCACGACATCCCAGCGCGGCCGCGGCGGCCCACACGTAGGCGTGTGAAGAAATGGCCCGTGGCTCTGGGCATGGGTCAGTTTTGGGATCTGGGCGTTGTTCTGTTCTGGGCTCTGGGCGTGGTTCAGTTCCGGGCTGGCCACAAAAGTTACTATGGCATGTGTCTCTGTTGTAGTGTCAGTGCCACCCCGCCTTTAATCAACAATGTTGCAATGTAGCATGCACCCAGAGGGCGGGCTCGCCCGAATGGATAAATAAAGGAGCGCAAAACCGCTTGGGGTCTTGGCTCATACATGCCAACTATTGAGTGTGTATCTTCATTGACGCAGCATAAGCCAAAGTTCCTTTGACTGAACTAAAAGGCGGTAGCACATCTGCACCTCCGACCTTGGATTTGCATGTGCCTGGCACCCCCTTGGAGATACCATAGCAGCTGATGACGACTCCCACATTACGTACAGTGCGAACCAAAGATCCCACACACAGAAGTCCTTGCTCACAGTTCTCTTGCATGGAATGACCTTCACACTTATGCACAGACCATCCCAGGAGTCCGACTGCTGCACACTCAAACAAATTATTGCTCCGAGCTGTGGTACCCACATAACTTTGACTTTGACGTTTTTACACACAGCCCTATTTCATACAGCGATGTGGGGCTAAGTTGGGAAATTGCAAGATTGTTGTTTAGGAGCAATGAGACCCCAGCTAGTTCACACATTCTCAGTCACCTCACTGCCTATCTGGATCATGGTCAAGCATGTGCATTGATATCAGTTCCCAGGGAGTACGTTTTTTTGGAATCACTGCCCCTACATTTATTCATACTTTCATACTTGCTTGATCATAGAAATGACACATCTGTGTGAATTAGAATGTTTCAATCACATTCAGTGGGGTGTTTAAGCTGGACCAGTACATGGCCATGCAAAGCCCACTTTACATTGTTGCCCCATGGAAGGCCAGCCAGAGTCCTTTAGGGATTGACAAGTTCATCGGAAGAGGAAGAGTTGAGTCCGCAGTCTGATTGCTGTGTAATTGGTAACTAAACCAAATATGGCAGTCCATGTCGAGGGCCAAGGTGAGTGTTGCAGTGTGTGTCAGGGGCAGTCGATGGTGTTATTCCAGGGCATGATGCAGAGGGCAGAACCAAGCTGAAACAGGCAATTTAGCAGAGATGAATGCTACAGCTTCCTTCTTGCCACAAAGACAGAATCATCCACCTAATCGTCCTCTGATGTGTGATGTGCCTCACATGTGGGTGGTGGTGTTTTGTGTGCAGCACTGTGTGGCACTGACACATCAGGGGCCAGAGGTGGAATGTCTGCCATGCTGTGTGGCAGTGACACATCAGGGAGCAGAGATATGGATGGAATAGTAGCACCTGCCTTCATCTGCGCCAGGCCTTGTGGCAGCAATGCCATAATGAGGATCTGCAGGGTATGGAAGATCCCAGCTACATCTCGCTGGCGTGCAGCTGTGGCAGCCATTCTTTCCGCCTGCTTCCGCTCCATGTTCTCCATGATCCTCCGCATGTGTCCTAACTCCCTCTCACATCCCTGGAGCCTCTCTGACAAGACAGTTGTTTTTGTCTCAGAGTCATGACTCCAGCGATGTCAGCCATGTCTTGTTGGAGAGCATGGAGCAGACTGTGGGTGTCCGTTAGGGACTGTAAGTGGTCTCTGATGGGACTTAGACACCCACGTATGGCATGTAGTTTGGCTGCCATGAGGTTGAACCCCACCTGCACCTGATCAGACATCTCCTTCTAGCCCTCTAACACAAGGCGTTTGAATTTCATGTGTTGGTCGTAGGGGTCCTGGGAGACAGCCTTGGTGGTAGGTGCTTTCTGCTGTGTGGCCGGTGCAGGGGGTAGGGTCTCCTCGATGCAGCTTGCCTGCCCTGCTCCTGGGGGTGGGGTGCTGAGGGTGTCCATGAGCTGTTGGAGGGCGTCGGTGTCAAGGGTGTGGAGGTACTCTTCATCGTCAGTGAACAGATGTACGGTCTGCTCTGCAGGAGGTGTTGATTCTCCCTCTGCAATGTAAAAGGTAGATGCAGTTTAACAGTGTGCTCCATGTATGTTCACGCATTGGACAAGTTTGCATACAGACTGCATGACAATGTATATTGTGACTGTTTGAGAGGAGATGCCTATTTGATGCGGGCAGTGGACATTTCTACATCATCAGGGATGTGAGGTTGTACTTGTACATTATCATCTCACAGTTTCCTGCTATGCCAAATGTGATTGACCAGTTTCTACACACAAGCAGCAGCAGTTGTGTCCTCTGTTCTGTTGTGAAAGTGTTGCAGTTTGTACCACATTGTTAGTGTTTATGTGCTTTGATTCTTATGTGTGTGTGCTGCATTGTGGGAGAGTCACCCCTGCAGATCGGATTTTGCTTGCCCTAATCCCTTTCAGGCAGTGTGCCTTTCCTTTCTGTGCTTATACAGTGCTGAGATGTTGCATACTTGGGTAAATTGGGCTCTTGGTGGGAGTTGGGACTCTTGGGCATGGTTAGTCCGCAGATGTCATGTTGACGTCAGGGGTTGTTTGTCCACGTGGATGTGTCAGAGTGTGACCTGCTCCTTTACGGATGTGGTCCACACTCAGCCACCTCTGTGTCGTGGCGTGCACCATGTCTTGATAATTGGACTGCAGCCATGCTTATCATCATGCAGTGTCACTTGCATTGTCAATGTGGCCCATGGACCCGCTGCTTTGCTGGGTTCAGCCCATATGCATGTTGTGAGATTAATGATGTGTGGGGAGGGCCCCCTCTGGGCACATTGTCGACAGGGGCCTACTTGCTGTCTCTATGTGTGCTGTAGTATGCCAAGCAGATTAGGGACATGATCCAGAGACATTGTGGGTGTGCACTGTGCTATACTTAATTGTGCATGTGTGCCATTGTGCCCATCTTCCTGTTCCACCAGTCACTGGTTGTTACTCGGCCTGTTGCTGTTGGGTCAGGTCATGTTGAGCAGTGTCCGGTCCCCCAACTCTTGCCACCGTCTCCCCACTGATGACTGTGGACACCATTTCCTCCATCTCATCCAGCTACTGCTGTGGCGCTGGACTCCCTCCTCAAGTCTGAATTTCTGCTTTCCAGTTGTTAGCGAGTTTCAGCTTGATTTTTTGCTTCACATCATTCCAGCGCTTCTTGCAGTCGTCCACTTCCCTTCTCTTCACTCCAACTGCATTCACCTTGGCCAAGATGGACTGCCATATTGCATTTTTAGTTGCCAATGACACAGTGGAGGTGATGAACAGTTTTTGGTGGAGTTCTATCACCTCCGTAATCAGGATCTTGTTTTCCTGCAGACTGAATCGCTGATTCCTCTTCTTCTTCTCCTAGTCCTTCTCCTTCTCCGAGGTCCATGGCTGGTCCTCCTGGGGGTTTATGGGGTTCTGGTTGGCCTCTGTGGTTGTTCCAGCTTCCTCCATGGTACTTCTCAGTTGCTTTTTTTTTTTTTTTTTGCAGCTTTTATGGTGATTTTCCCACCTGACGTGGGAATAGCAAGGCTAACGCTGCTTATCGTTGATATTTTTCTCGCTGTTGGGCCCATCGCCACTTTTTTCGAATTCTGGTTTCCTTTTTTATCGGTGTCCTGGTAATTTTAACGTGGACATTTGATGCGTTATCATGAAACTGTTGCCTGTTGCTGGCTTGTTGAGAATACGCCGTTAACAGAGCATTAGTTTCCTGCGATAGACGGCGTTATGTAAATTTGCGTTAACCTAGGTTGGCGATAATTATTGCCCCTTCTTGATAATATCCCCTATGTGTTTTAAAGGCCACTGTGCTTTCTCTATAATCATGGATTTGTTGCATTTGCCACATGACCTATCATGTGCTGCATAATCCACAGATTTTGACAGCCAATTGTTTCTTGCACAAATCAAAAGAAGTTACTAAACAAAGCCATCTACACACATTGTCAGGCAGTACAGGACCCTTCTAAATGGTTAACAGTTCATATTTGTGTGGCTTATTTGCAATATTTTGGTTTTGGTAGTAACAAGGAAAATCTATTACCAGACAGAGTTCAGAAGTATAGAAATGAAAAATGAATACTATCAAGATGACTGTACATTGCGCTGCACAATTTTTTTTATTTTCTTGTCCAATAATTTAGACAGCCTTGGCACATAATTTGATCCTCTCATGTCCCATAATTCCAGTGGCCTTTGTTAACATGTTGTGCAGTTATATTTTAGTTAAAATGTACTAAAAGAAGAAAGGTAAACTTATTATCAATCCCCAAGAAAGTGCTGATTTTGAAAGATATGTTTTTACAATTGAACATATTACTTATTAATCCTTACTACGAAGCCAAGTCCATTTATAAAACAAGTGATTAGACTGCAAAAATACATTTAAAAACTGAGATATGGTTCTGGCTCAATTCTTTCATCACTGAAATTTGTTAGTTATCATTTGCAACGCTAAAGTAGAAGTACTCTGAGGTTCACTATTGGCACAAGACCAGACGTAGTCAAAGAGTAACATTTGCATGGAGACACAATGTAAAACTTACTCAGGGACATACATTTGTACAGCACTACTCAGTAAGATACAAAAAACACTAACATATTGACAAGTAATAATTACAGACCAATAACACATAAACACTTATAGGTTAAGGGGTCAAAGTCATATGCATGGTTGGGATTGCTGCCCATGAGATGTTAGACACAGGGCAAACTCTACCCTTCACACAACCCTCCATCGACAGCTGAACCTCATGGCTCAAACAACCTTCAGCCATGCGTGGTATGTTGTTTGTCTACAAGGCCCAACCCCCCATAGGCACCCAACCACACACAGGCAGCCAGTACCCCATTGCCCACAGACACCTAACCCTCATTTTGTTGTTCACAATACCACAGTTCTGGTGTGAGACCACAGGGGATAGCTGCAGAACTACAAGGGGCCCAACGTGGCACAAAAACTCCTAAACAAGGGCCAGGTGGTCAGGGTACCACCACACAGCCCACTTACCTCTTATTTTTTTTTCTCCTTGCACCAGCTAATTTGATTGCTCGGTACCGCCGGATAAGTTCCAAATTGACTGGATAAGAAAAAAAGCTCTCTCATCATAATGCTTAATTTGATTTAGTTTGCAAAATAACCGAAGTACCATGGCACTGCAGCGGGATCAACACTCCAGATAACTATATTTTTTATTTAATTTCTTGAAACCGACTGCACAGATTTACACCAAACAGCAAAAAGCATTCTTTCTGACTAAAGATCGAGCTTTCCGCCAAATAAGTTCAGCCGGATAAGTTCCAAATTGACTGGATGAGAAAAAAAGCTCTCTCATCATAATGCTTAATTTGATTTTGTTTGCAATATAACCGAAGTACCATGGCACTGCAGCGGGATCAACACTCCAGATAACTCTATTTTTTATTTAATTTCTCAAAACCGACTGCACAGATTTACACCAAACAGCAAAAAGCATTCTTTCTGACTAAAGATCTAGCTTTCCGCCAAATTTGGTGTAAATCTGTTCAGCAATTGTTTTAAAAAATGCTTCTTAAAATCATATGGGAAATCACATGGGGCAAATAGATTTGGGACCTGCATTTCTCTTAGCCCCTGCTTGGCAGATCATAGCAAAACTTTACTGGAATTAGCTATGGTTGATTAACTTTTTGGGGTGAAGTTTCATGAGAAATTATTAAAAAATCAAACAACGCTTTGAGTTGTTAAGCATAGGATTAACTCATCCCCATTAAACTAGAAAATGGCAACACTTTTTGCCATTTTTACATCAAAGTCTTAAAGAATAGGATTAGCGAGTGCCATCAATGCTGAGCTGAAAAGGGAAAAACGCTGTTTGCCACTCCAGGTACAGTATTACAGCTTTGGATTGGAAAAATACCATCCAAGCCAATCTGGAATTAATAAAAGCAACCCCTGACACATGTTTCAATCTAGTTAGAGCTCATTTGGGAGTTTCCTGAAGATTCATCAAAAAGCGGTAACATAACAAAAAATGCTGCTCTTCCTATGGGAACTCTGACCTAAATATAACTACACAGTAGCGATTGCCACTGTGTAAAATATGTGTGTGTAATATATCTTACCTACTGGCGGTTGCCAGTAGGTAGTTATAGTTAGGACCAAGTTTCCATAGGAAGAGCATTTTTTTGTTTTGCTTATAACTTTGGCGTCGTTTGATGAATCTTTATGAAATTTTCTAAACTAATTCTTTGCACATATCAGCTCCTATATTGAAAGTGTGGGGGTGATTCATCAAGGGGGGCTGAGAAAAAAGGGGGGGCACAAAACGTGTTTTCTCCATGCAATTTCAATAGGAAACTTCAGACAAGGCTACAGGACGAACGGTGAACGGAATTACCCCAAATTTGGCAGGGAGAAGGGTCTTGGTCTAGAAAGCACGCTTTTGTTTTTTTGGTGTAAATCTGCTCAGTAGTTTTGGAGAAACATCGAAATTTACAGATATTTATATTTGGGAATATATTTTATATATATTTCAGAATTCTGCCATCTGATTGGCTGAGCCAATAAGCTTGCTGCTTTTTGGCCGCGAGCTGTTGCAACTAGAAAGTGTTGGCAGCCTTTTTGTGATTCCGTTGAAATGAGTAAGGGGAAAATAGGGCGAAAAGAGTAGGAAACAGGAGGATAGGAGCACTGTAACCTCTGTGGGGGAGTGTGAATCGAAATAGTCTCTCCTACCTGTCTGAAAGTGAGGTGTTACTCAGAGTGACATTGTGCTTCGATGAAATGCTGCTACACTCGGGTATGAAACCGAGAGCCTAAACCGTGAGCTCATTGCTGTCAAATGATGTGCTCTGATCTTTGTAGCATACGTGTGCAAGTAGTGTTAGTAGGCGTTTATACTATACAGGGAGTGGGAAGCGAACTTCTGACCCCTACCATGCGTTTATACCATACCGGAAGTGGAAAGCGAAGTACTCGCGCCTACCGGTGTGAAGACTCGGGGATCAAACCGAGCTGATTGCTGTAAAGTGATGGTCTCTGGGCGGTGTAGCATACTGGCCTCTGTAGTATAACTGTGTAAGTGGTTTTAGTATGCGTTTATACTATGAAGGGAGTGGGAAGCAAACTACTGACCCCTACTGGTCTGAAGACTCGGAAGAGAAGAGGTGTCTCTCATCAAACACTGTAGAGTGAATTACTAAAATGGGTGGGGTCCTCCAACTGTTACAATGGGAAATGTTATGAACCAATCAAATGCTTTTTTTTAAGTGCACATGGCAATCGCACACCGAGCGTGCAAGGAGGCTGCACCCGACGCGATTTTGAGAAAATATATTTACCATAATATAAGTTTATTACAGTTAGAAATATATAAATGTTTAAAATATTTTAGATTATCGCTTGCACCTTAAACGTAACTGCTCCTGGGAAAGTGATTTTGCTAAAACAGCTAGAGACAGTGTGGAGAGATTTGCAGCCAGAGGTTACACACTCTTCACACTATCTCTAGCTGTTTTAACAAACTCACTTTCCCTGGAGCAATACGTTTAAGGCACAAGAGTTCCCCGTAGGGGATGCTGTTCTTTAGTTTTACTGGGTGGCTGCTAGTAGCATGTAAGGTGCTATTTCCCGCAGCCGGCTTCCGATACAGGGCAGTTGTGAGCTTATCCTCTCTTATCTCAACGTTCAGGTCAACATAGTTTACTGCCACTGAACAGTTCAGAGCTATTGCAGAATACCTTGAAAAAAGTGAACAAAATACCAAGTGAAAGATTATTAGGAGACAACAAGAAAGAAAAGAAGGATGAGGGCAAATTTCGCTTAATAACCACCTCCTCTGAGGACACAGATTCTATAAAAAACTTCCTCCGTAGGAACTGGCATGTTCTAAGAACAGACTCAATCATTGGGATGGATATCCTGCCGGTTCCACAAGTAAGATTTAGGAAAGCGAGGTCACTCAGAGACAAATTGGTCCACAGCCATTTAGACAATCCCACAACCAAACAAGGCACATTAAGCAACATGAAAGGTTTTTACCCCTGCGAAAAATACAAGGTTTGTGTATTTAGCAAAAGAGTATTAAGTTATGACATCAAAGGGATGAAAAAAAGCAAAACCATGAATACATTTGTAACATGTCAAAGGACACATGTAGTATACTGCTTGATATGTCCTTGTAAGTTGAAGTACATTGGCAGCATCATACATAGTGTAAAAGTAAGGGTCTTGGAGCTTATGCGTGTGATTACTAACAAAGACATAAGTTACCCAGTGGCGAGGCACTTTGTCATAAAACATAACAGCAATAGGGATCTACTTCAATATTTTGGGTTAGACCATGTACCAATCCACATTAGAGGTGGAGATAAAGTGCTTAAACTCAGAAGATTGGAGTCAAGATTTATAATTGATCTACAGTCCAAGACTCCAAATGGACTGAACAGTGGAGAGGAGTTAACAGTACACCTAGGGACCTAGGATACTGTCGCAGGGATCCTGCTCTCACACAAAACTGTGCACAGAGACTTGGAACCTCAGTGAATTAGGGTGTGCCAAAACTCACCTGAGTACCCAAAATACCCTACCAGACTATCAATCAGTGTCTCATTGGTTCTTAGATACTCCCAATGTTTAGACAACCCAGAACTTGGACTTAGAACACCTCAGATAATGTGGAACACATGAACACTCTTTCGTTATACCAACATACCAATCCAGAACGAGGAGTAAATGAAGACACGTGCACAATTGAAAGGTTTATTTCTAATGCAGTGTTCTCAAGCGCAGTATCTTAGCTAATACAAGCAAACATATTATAAGTAACAAAGTTATCAGCATAGTTACTAGTCCATAAAATACAAAGGGAGAAAGCATGTTAAAATGCTATATGGAAAAAAGGCTAAATGGCACCTAAGCCTTACCCTCCCTTGCTAGTATATTATATTATATCTAAAGAAGGTCTCTTTGGGTTTTAGCAGGGCGGCCCCATACCTCTTGGTCTTAGTGGAGAGGGATCACATCATCTCCTAAGACAGCTCTCTGCTTGCGAATATTCATCAAGTGTGTTTGCATTCTCTGCGCAGTGCATTGTTAAACATGCATAAAACCAGAGTTGGCCACAGCTGCTTATGTGTTATGTCTGGATCGTGCGCAGATCAAACCTCACAACAACCACTGTGTTGAAATAACCTTGGAGGCCTCGGCACTCACTGTACAGACATAGCTTACCAAGCGAAGCTGATATAATAGCAAAACATATTATTCTCGTGTGAAGCAAAATATTCTACTAGGCTCAAAGCTCTAGTAACAATATGTGCCATGTGCAGAAGCAGTAGAAAGGTAAAATGGCGTTTAAACCTCCAACAAACCTATGCCAACTTAACACAGTGTGAAGGCAAAGCATATCTATATGACAATACCTGTGAAACACAAACTAATTCATAAAAAGCATGACATTGTAAGACTAAGAAACTTCCTGAACTAGCAAACATTGATGGGTGTCCTTTAGCCGATACATGGCTAGATTTAAGGAGGACAGGGCGGTACCATACAGGGGAACCGCAATTAGCCGATCCACGGCAAGATATGTTAAAATGAGGTGATCTAGGCTTCATTGTATATTGATCAGGAAACCAAAAATGCATGATATTGTGCAAGTTTGATAAAATATTTTCACTGTAAATATTGCACCAATATAATATTTGTATTGATTGTGATAATGAATTGCGTACAAATGTGTATATATATAATTGTACACATTATTTATATGTTTAAAATGTTGCCTTTGCACACGCTAAGATGGCACCCAAAACATTTCTGTGGTGCTATTGTCCTTTGTCGCTCACATTACCCGGAAATGTGGCATTTATATATGGCACCTCACTATGTGAATTGTAACACACTGATGAAAGAAAAGCCCGAAACGCGTTTGTGAATCGCTGCGCAGTGCTCAAGAATAATCTGGTTTTAAAAGGAAACCCTCGAGTGCTGCTGCTTCTTTCCCAGCTGATAGAGAGGGTTTGTGGAGCAGGATATATATATATAGAAGCAGGAAGGGGCAGGATATTTAAATCTGGAATACTCACCTGCTTCATGAACGCTACACCCACGGTGCTGAAGAAGGCAGAGAAACGCCGAAATGCATTCGCCACAGCGGGTGTAATTGAACTTCTTTTCTCCATCTGTTCCTGATCAAAGGTGTCTCCAACGTCTCCCCTCAAGTTGGTCTTTTCTTTTCTTCGTGGAGGAAAGTGGATGCACATATATATATATTCACTGAAAAAACCATAGGTTATAGACCATATATAGTTAGGAATTAGCATTTACAAAACCTTGAAAATTCACTGAAAAAACCATAGGTTATAGACCATATATAGTTAGGAATTAGCATTTACAAAACCTTATTTTACTCACACAAAACCATTGAAATTCCATATATAGTTAGTTGCACTAACTATATATCGCGCACCCGCAATCCACTGCTGATGATGTCACATATTACATCATTCATGACATGGTCAGTGACATCACTGATGACATCACTGATGACATCTCAAATGACATCACTGATGACATCACTGATGACATCTCAAATGACATCATCTAGTGTCTGTGTGTTTTTGTAAAGTTTAAATATGTTTTACATATTGAAGAATGAGTGGATGTATGGAAGACTGAGTGTGTGTGTGGCTGGCTGGGAGGTGTGTGACTCTGTGCATATCAATGTGTACTTGTATCAGTGATTGTATAAGAGAGTAAGTATGTGTTAGTATATGTGTGAAAAAGTATGGTGTTCTGTGTTTAACTGTATAGATGAGGAAATCGAAGTGTGATTGATTCTTCACAGGACTGACTAGGTGTATGAGTGCATATGATAGTGTTGTAATAATGAGTGACTGTATGTATGAGTGATTGTATGGGTGAATGAGTGAATGTGTGTGTAGACGTAGGAATCAGTGAGTGCGTATGTAGTAACTGGTATTGGTGTGTCATGATGTCATCAGTGATGTCATTTGAGATGTCATCAGTGATGTCATTTGAGGTGTCATCAGTGATGTTATCAGTGATGTCACTGAAGTATGGTGTTCTGTGTTTAACTGTATAGATGAGGAAATGGAAGTGTGATTGATTCTTTACAGGACTGACTAGGTGTGTATGTAACTCCATGGATGAGTGGCAGTGTGTGAGTGTCTGCATAGGTGTATGAGTGCATATGATAGTGTTGTAATAATGAGTGACTGTATGTATGAGTGATTGTATGGGTGAATGAGTGAATGTGTGTGTAGACGTAGGAATCAGTGAGTGCGTATGTAGTAACTGGTATTGGTGTGTCATGATGTCATCAGTGATGTCATTTGAGATGTCATCAGTGATGTCATTTGAGATGTCATCAGTGATGTCATCAGTGATGTCACTGACCATGTCATGAATGATGTAATATGTGACATCATCAGCAGTGGATTGCGGGTGCGCGATATATAGTTAGTGCAACTAACTATATATGGAATTTCAATGGTTTTGTGTGAGTAAAATAAGGTTTTGTAAATGCTAATTCCTAACTATATATGGTCTATAACCTATGGTTTTTTCAGTGAATTTTCAAGGTTTTGTAAATGCTAATTCCTAACTATATATGGTCTATAACCTATGGTTTTTTCAGTGAATTTCATTGGTTTTTTAACAGCTAATATCTGTAGCTGTAAAATGTATTCTTCTTTAAATCCAAAAATATATTTTATATGTTTATGAATAATTTTTTTTTTTTTATATTTTTTTTTCTTCGTTCCCGCTTCGCGAATCGGGAAGCTTGCCGTTAGCTGACCTTGATGCCGCGAAATAGACCGCGAGCCGGTAAACGTTTCTTTACCGCAACTGCCGCGTTAGAAAACAACATCGTGACGCCTCCCGTCCGCATGACGTTTCGCGTTGTCGCGTGATACGTCATATGACGTGCTACGTTAGCGAACTGGTACGCGAAGCGAGTCGCAAAGCGCAGGTTTCTGGAAGCAAACCGGGAGGCCCTGCAAAGCGCTTAACGTAAACACAGCAGGTCATGTGACTTGGTAATAACACTTTTCATTGGTTCATTTCACTTTTGGTTTCCTAATGATGTAAGACTAGGTCATATAATCTAAAATGAACACTTTTCATTGGTTGAGAACTCTTGTTTTTCCCAAATGATGAAAATCCCTCCTTCTTTCCTCACTCTGACTTTCATCATTGTGAGAGAAAGACCCTTTGTGATCACTGAGCAATGGCTTCTTTAGTAGCTTCAGCTGGTGCTTCCCCACCACCTCCACCACATCCAAGGAAGAGTGGACCACCTGCTCAAGTTATAATTCAACAAGAAGAGGAAGAAGAGGAACAGAACGACGAGCACGAAGAGAGGCAGTTTTTGCCTGAGGAGCCCAGGACGTCTCACCGGAAAGAAAACTTCATTTGGCAATTTTTTAAAATTCCCAAAGGTCAGAAAAAAGTAAATGCAAGATACGTAACTTGCCTTATATGTCAAGATAGACTGTCCAGAGGAACCGAGAAAAAATACAGTTTCGGAAACTACACAATGCATCGCCATATGACTAGGTGGCATCCTAACAACTACAGTGCTGCACAGTTTCGGAACGACCTAGATAATCTCCCTATTATGGCCAGAAGATCTGTTGTACCGGAAGTAACGGGACCAGAGGGCAGGGAGATGGTGCCAAATATACAAATGAGATTTGGTGAAGTAAAACACATCTGCGTATTTTGCGATGGATTCATTTGCTACGGAGAAAGAAGCATCACTCTGATCAACAGAGCTATTGACTATCATATGCAAGTTTGTACGAAATGCCCAAAATAATAAATACTTTTTTTTTGTTTTGTTGCTCCTGTTGAGCCCTTTACAATGAATCGTTTTCATTGCCCCCTCCAAGAAAAACCCAAAAAAATATAAAACTGTTCAGAAAAATTCAAAAAAAGTAAAAAAATGTTCCGAAAATTAATAAAAAAAATATAAAACAACAAAAACAATAAAAAAAAAAGTTCTTTTCAGAACTACCTCCCCGTTATTAAAAAATTGGTACAATATTTGGAACTGTGCCAACCTCTATTTCTCTTAGTTCGCTTCCCAGTTCGCTCGCCGGTACGCGAACCGGAAGCGAACCAAAAACAGTAAGTATAAGGGAAGGAAACAGACACTTATGTTAAAAGAAAGACAGCTATAGGGGAGTAAACTAGAGATACTATTACCCGTAATCCACTGCTGATGATGTCGCATATTACATCATTCATGACATGCTCAGTGACATCATCAGCAGAGGATTGCGGGTTTTTTGGCAACGTGCCTTATCCACGGTTTAATAACGCTGCCTTTTGCTTTATATAAGTTTTCAAATTGTATGAAATATATACCAATAGGTCGTTATGAACCTTTAGGTAGTGCTTTTCTTCATGAGGTCTGGTCGCTTCCATACACATACAGATGTTTCAAAGATGATCAAGAAGTTTATCTGAATGGAGAGGAATGCACTGAGACGCCAGATCATTCACTAATGTGTAGGCACATACAGTTACACGGTTCATGCAACAAACACCGACCAAATATGGCTTGCGTGTTGCAAGGCACGCCAGTTCCTGCTATCATCCCCACGTTCAAGTTGTTGGAAAATGGTAGTTATTTGATGCTCAATAATGAAGATTGTTCTGGGTTAATTAAAAGTATTCCTTTTATCGTAACAGTAAGTGAACGGGTTATTTGCTGCAGAAATGTTCTATTTCCTCCCACACATGAACATAGGGAGTTTTCAATCTCGCCACAAATACCAACCTTGGGAGCAGATTTCAACGGCATGGCAAGAATAAGAGCTCTTTTGTCTCAGAGAGAGGTGGCCTTGAGTTCGGCCCGTGAAACTTTCGTGCTTCACATAGCGAACACCCGTACAGAGGTGCAGACCCATTTCAATTCAGATTTGCCTTTCCATTTCAGCAAGATGGTTCGGACTATCTTTAACGCATCCTCCACAAAGGCCCTGGCGCACTTTTTTAAAGTTGTTACCAGTGGTCTCGTGACTTCATTTGAGAAAATCTTTGGAGTCATCCCTGCTTTCTTTCATTCTATTTTTTCCACTCTGCTTCGTGGATTGCCATTTTTACTTGCATTACCAGCGAACGCTCTTGTGCTTTTTTACATTTTTAAATATGGATGTCCCTCCTATGCAACCTCCCGCCCTGCAGCTGCTGACACTGTTCCGCAATCGCCTGCTAGAATATTATGGCACAATGCCGTTGGCGATATTAAGCACGGCATATGGATTATCTTTTCGATTCTCCTACTTCACCTGTGTCCAGCCTGTATTTCACTGCCTGACCTGTGATTTCGATTGGGCCATTGATTTGTGTCTCTGCGGACCGGTTTCTCCTGACGTCGACTTTAATCAGCTGATGACTCCTATCATTACTCACGAGTTGGTTTGTCCTGGCGAAAGGATTATGGCTGTGGCATTGATGCATGGACTAATTGGTCCCTGGAATTTACTGGCGGCAACACAGTCTTTCTTGGAACAGAGCTTTCTTGAAAACCCACCGAGCTGTCCTCTGATGGTGATAGAGGATCCGGTGCTGGGAGAGCACGTATGTTCTTTTCCGCTTTTAAATTGGATGGCTGAACTGTTTTCGGATGAAGACGGTGACTTCCTATTGGAGGCTGTTGCAGCTTATTTTGCATACACAGTTATGTCATAGACCTTTTTCATGTTTGATATGCTGAGTACTAGCATTTCATTGACAATTCATTGACTTATTTGTCAAGTTTTTATTATTTACCTTGCCTATTGGCTTAAGATTCGATAAAGTACTTGGCTGTTTTATTTTTCTTTAGCATTAAATTTTCCTAGTTTTTAATGCTTTACCTTGCGGACCGTCCACATATAAACTTGCAATCTGCTCTCATGAGATGGCACTTCTATTATCTTATTCAGTTCGTTTCCGGATCATGGGGAGGTGTCATCTAGGTCCTGGATATCTTTACACCGTGTTAAGTTAGCATGGGCTCATTACCGGTTTAAACGCCATTTTTCCTTTTTTGCAACTTCTGCACACGACACTTAGTTGTTGCTTTAGCTTTCAACCTAGTAGTTCATCGTGGTTTACATGAGAATAATATGTTATTGCTCTACTATCTGCTTTGCTTGTTAAACTATATCTGTACAGCGAGTGCTAAAGTTTCAAGAACAACACAATACAGAATTGTTATGAGGTCTGATCTCCACGACTTCATACTCATAACATAAGTGCAACTTCTGCCAATTCTGGGCATGAGGCGGGTTTTATATTGCTTTGCCGAACACACATACACAACACTTGATGCGGTTCACATGAAGAAATAGCTGGTGTATGCTGATGAGATTCCTTCAAATCTAAGACACTAAAGTATGGGCACGCCCTAAACCAACACAAAGAGACCTTCTTAGCAAATAATATAATATGTGTATTAGGGAGGGTGAGATATAAGCAGCCGCGGGCCGTGGAGGGAGTTACGGTGAGGCAGGGAGGCGGGGAGGGGGAGAAGCAGGGTGGAGCCCTCTCTACCTTGCCCCTCCCCCTCCCCGCCTCCCTGCCCCACCGTAACTCCCTCCACGGCCCGCGGCTGCTTATAAGTGTTGCTAACTCTTATTCATTTACAGCATGTTAACATACTGTCACCATTCGCTTTTTATGTACTAGTAACTATGCTGGTAATTTTGCTACTGATAATATGTGTACTTGTATTATCTAAGATACTACGCCTGAGAAGACGGCATTAGTAAATAAACATTTCAAATACACATGTGTTCTTCTTAACTCCATGTTCTGGTTTCTAAGAAATATATAACGACCGACTGTTCATGAGTTCCACGTATCCTGAGGTACTATAAGTTCATATTCTGGATTGTCTAAACATTGAGAGTTTGTTATATCCAATGTGACACTGTACCTAGCTTGCTAAGGGGTTTTTGATTACTAAGATGAGTTTTGGGACACCCTAATTCGCCGAGGTTCCAATCCTCTGTCCACAGTTCTGCGTGAGAACAGAAACCCTGCGACAGGGGCACCCCCGACCCTTGCTGGAGCTTCATCACACTTGCGATACAACTCCAGCAATGCGCCACCTTTACAGCACAGATACATCACGCATCTGTGCTGTTTTTGCCCCATGATGCGCCGCATTGTAAATGCAGCACACCATAGGTGACGGAACAGCGGCACAGAATGACTAACACATCCCTGGTGATGCGCCAGTCATCATAAATCTATCCCTATGCTTCTTATCTTGTTAGAGATGAACCGCCATATGTATCATCAAAGTTTTTTGCATTTCCTAAATAGCGAACTTTAAGGAATAAATAGCGATTCTTTACCATTCCTAGTTTGCGATGAGCTATTTGCTAATTACAAATTACCCATTCATTTCCTTCATTTCCATAGGGCGGTTGGACTCACTTTTAGCTCGAACGGCTGAATGGATTTCCACGAAACTTGGCAAAATTGTGGGGACTGGTAGCCCGATGTGCCTTTGCTATGTCTCAAGATATATGCTCCAGTGGTTTTTACGAAAATTAACTTTGAAAAATATATATTGGGCTACATTGGCCTATATATATGTTGGAGCCCAAATGTAGCCCAATGTAGCCCAATGAAGCCCAATGAAGCCCAATGTAGCCCAATGTAGCCCAAAGATGGCCGCCAGAGACGAAAAAAAACAAATGTAGCCCAAATATCAGCCAGATGTAGCCCAACTATAGCCCAGTGACAGAACGACCAATCAGCTTCGCAAACCTCCGTTACGCGAAGCGGAGCGCTGTTACAGATATATATCTTTTTTTGAACGTTAATTTCTCAAAATCCATTGGAGCACATATATTGAGACATAGCAAAGGCACATCGGGCTACCAGTCCCTAATATTTTACCAAGTTTCGTGCAAATCCATTCAGCCGTTCGATTATTATTATTATTATTTTTTTTTTGCCCCGAGGGGCCCTTTTAAAACCTCCACATCAAACCTAGGGGGTCAGCGAGGATCTACTATTCCCCCTTATGGTCATTTGCCCCTTCGCTTTCGCCTCCTCTTGTCTCTCGATCCTACCGAGAGACAAGATGGCGGCCGCTATGGACTGTTTGGAATGTTGACAGACGCCGGAGAACCAATCAGCTTCGCTTCACAAAGCTCCGTTGCGCGAAAAGTACGCGTCCTGGAGCGCTGCCCGGTCCGCTGTTACAGATATATATCTTTTTTTAAACGTTAATTTCTCAAAATCCACTGTAGCACATATATTGAGACCTACAAAAGACACATCGGGCTACCAGTCCCTACAATTTTGCCAAGTTTCGTGCAAATCCATTCAGCCGTTCGGGCTAAAAGTGAGGCCAACCGCCCTATGGAAAACTCAATGTTAAAAACACGTTTTGGGACCCCCCTTTTTTCTCGGCCCCCCCTTGACGAACCCCCCCCAAGTTTTTAAGGGCTGCTCAGAAACAAAATGTGCCATTTTCCTGAAAATTTCAGCCAATTCTGTCCACAAACGCCAAAGTTATTAGACATAGAATTTTCAAAAATCCCATAGAGAAAAAATCCTAACTATATATACCTACTGGCGACCGCCAGTAGGTAATATATATATATATATATATATATTCAATACTCCGCAGTTTTGCCCCGCTCCGGGATGACCAGCCAGGGCACACCAAAAAACTCACGGACACGGACCACAGAAGTCTTTTTTTCAGTTTATTTCCAGTGCGGACATGTCAAAGACGTTTCGGCTCCACGAGCCTTGTTCACCTGACAATGTTTAATGTGCGGGTGCAACCTTTTAAAGTGCCAGTAACATTGGTAAGATGTCACGTGTTAAAAAAATGTGTATATGTGTAACAAGGACATAGAAGACATACTATCAAACAGAACTCGCATTTGTCCTTAAGTTTGGCATTTCATTAAAATATGCTAGTAGAATACCACTTTATAAGAGTAAAATACTTAAATGAGGGTTCGCATAGCATGGTATATACAATTAGAGTCACTAACTTATTATCATTTAATTAACATATGGACCAAGGTCACCAATACCAGACATTCACTCCTATACAAAGCTTGTTTTTAAAGTTAGATATTGTGTGTTCTCAGATTTGATTTATTATACTAGTAAAATCGATGAAATCCCAGATATCAACCTGGTTGCCCTGTCACCAAATAATCCATTCTTTCTTAGTCATGAGTCAAAATCGGATTAATCACAGTATAGCAAAATTTACAATAAAGTGCAAATGCATAAATCAGTAAAAAGGGTCATGTTGATGTACCCAATTACTCGTGCAAATTACGCAAAAAATGTGCAAACAAGCAGATTGAATGTGCAAATACCGCAAATATGTGCAAAACTGTAGCTTCTCGCTATTATGTGAAGTCCGATAAGTACATGAGCTAGATACCAATTTGCAAGTAATTCGGGAAAGAAAAGGTTTTTTTGGGTGGCAAGTTATTAGGCAATACAACCCCATTGTGTCCAGGGATATTCGGAGAGAAAAGGAGGAAACTGAGTAGGAGTTCTACCTCCTGTGATCCTATAATACCATGCCTGCCCTCAACACCAACTTTGCGAGCTGTTTCAAAGGAGTCCTTGTTGTGTACCAGACGTGCAAGTACATTACAATAGTGTTGTTGGGCTGACTTGGTTCAAGAACCCAGCACAGTCCAAAATTAAAAACACCAAACATGTGACAAAAAACAACTACCTTAAACTAACAGCAAACAGCACATCCCATAATAAATGAACCTTATCAATTTTCAAATACATTTTTTCAAACACTAAAGTTTAGCAGTCTTTTTTGCAGTATTTTTTGCAGAATATGGTCCCCAGCCGGATGACCAATCATAACTTTAGGGTAGACACGTGTACAGGTCCTCCGTGATATTAAGGCCAAAAGGTGACTTGGTATTGAGCAGCAGAATGTATTTGGTCTCCAATCTTCTCAGTTTGGAATCTCTGTCTCCCCCTCTTCTGCTGTATGGAATGGAGTCAATTACCCAATATTTAAGGCCACTATTGTTACTGTGGTGGCATTCTCTAAAATGCCGGGCCACCGGGTAGGTGTTATCCCCATGGGTGATTGCACGAAGGTGCTGTAGAACACGTAAGTGGACAGCATTCTTCGTGCTGCCAACATACCTAAGTTGACAAGGGCACTCCAAAATATATACAGCATACTCGGTCTTGCATGTTAATACCTGAGATATGCTGTGTGCCTTATCAGTGAAACCATCTTTATAGGTTCGGGTGTTCTGACCATGGATGCAGGCCTTACAAATCCTACATTTGTAAAAACCCTTATTCCCTTGGCACCACGTCGATTTCGCAAAGGGTTCTGGGTTAGTGACTACCAAGTGATCACGTAATGAGGGTGCTCTGCTGAAGGTAAGGGAGACCTGATTGGGGAGATCTTTGCCAATGATGGTATCATGTGTGACCAAAGGCCAATGTTTATTAAGTATCTTACGTATCTGTTGGTGTTGTCTGTTGTACCCAGTGATAACACGGAAACAATTTCCCACCCCTGGTGCATATGCTGGTAACTTTGCAGTCTTTCTGCTGTTAACTCGGGTGAGAAGATCATCACGAGATGGTATCATGGACTTATCTTTAGCTTTTTGTAGCGCCTGGTTCGAATAGCCACGCTCCAAAAATCGCACAATACATTGGTCTTGTGCAGTTTTTAGGTCCATGGGGTTACTACAGATACGTTTCAATCGCAGCATCTCCCCATATGGGATACTGGATATCAGGTGAGAAGGGTGTGCACTCGCTGCGTGCAGTATGCTGTTGCCCGCAGATGATTTACGGAAGAGCCTAGACTCTAGATGGTTTTCTCTAATATAGAGTTCGGTGTCGAGAAAGGTAACACTTTCCTGACTGAGGGTAGCCGTAAATTTGAGGTTAAGCTCATTATTGTTAATTTCCTCTATGAATTTAAGTGCCCCTTCCTTGCTGCCACGCCATATCACTAAGAGGTCGTCGATATAACGAAACCACGCAACCAAATTATTGCGGATATTGTGGCGAAATTCGTGGCCAAGGACCAGTTCCTCCCAAGCTCCCATGTGGAGACACGCAAAACTTGGGGAGAAACTGGCCCCCATAGCCACGCCCTGTAACTGGCGGTACAATTGGTGATTGAAGAGAAATACATTATTATTTAGAACAAATCTCAACATGTCAAGCAACATTGCATTATGGTCAGACAATTCAGGTCCTCTTCTAGAGAGGTAAAAGTCAACAGCTCTGATGCCATCCTCATGCATAATGCTAGTATAAAGAGAGGATACATCTAAGGCGATTAGCCAATCGCCTGTGACCCAATCAACATCCTTGATTTTGAGCAAAAAATCACCAGTGTCTTGAACATAGGATCCCAGCTGTTGTACGTAACCCTGCAAGAAATGGTCAATAAAAACAGAAGTATGTTCCAATAGGCCACCCCTGCCAGAAATGATGGGCCTGCCAGGTGGATGGACCGGGTCCTTGTGAATCTTAGGGATAAAGTACAACACTGGAGTCACAGGATTGTCAATTTTAAGATATTTGTATTCAGACTCAGACAGTAATTTAAGTGATTTCCACCTGGATAGCTTGCGGTGGTAATCCAATTTCATGGTTGTTACTGAATTGATCTGTATACGCTCGTAACAAGAACGTATATATATATATATTCACTGAAAAAAAACATAGGTTTCAGGCCTGATATAGTTAGGAATTAGCACTGAAAAAACCTTAGAAATTCACTGAAAAAAACATAGGTTTTAGGGGTGTTATAGTTAGCTGGACATTTCACTGGTACAAAACCATTGAAATTCCTCCGATTTAGTTAGTTGTACTCACTATATCTCGCACGTCCGCAATCCACTGCTGATGATGTCACATATTATATCATTCATGACATGGTCAGTGACATCCCTGATGACATCTCAAATGACATCACTGATGACATCATCCAGTGAATGTGGTTTGGGTCGTTATTTAAATATGTATTATATGTATTATCTATATATAGCAATTTGCATTGAAGAATGAGTGGATATATAAATATGAATATCTGGATGGAGGATTTAGTAGCAGTGTGATTAACTGTTTACTTGACTAATTTAAAGTGTTTCACTAAATATATTGGATATTGACTAAACTGTGTGAACATCTGTATCACTTTGTCAGTTGTTGTGTAAACTGCTTCTCCAGTTGGTTACTGGCTTTTTGAAAGTCTTTATTAGTTACTAATTAGTTAACTGAGTATTTGTATGGGAGAGTGAATGTGTGTGGTTTCGGTGGGGGGGGTGTGACTGCCCAAAGATGTGTGAATAGCTGATTCAGTAGGTATATGAAGTTAAAACTACGTGTTATAACAGTTGTTTGGGTGAGTGAATATCTTTATGGGTGTGGTGATGACCAACAAACTAGAAAAATAAAAGGCAGTGTATGTGTCAGTTGTTTATAAATAAGTATACATAAGACTCAGTGATTGTATGAGTGACTATATGGATAACTGTATACTTGTAATAGTGATTTTATAACACACTGATTATGAGTTACTATCTATATGAATAGATAAAGTGATGTTTGTATAAGTGTATGGCTAAGTAAATGTAAGTGTGATCCATTGTTTGCATAAGTGAATAGGATGTGTGCTGGTGTGTAATGTCGATATAGGTGTATAAGTATATTTGATAGTGTTCTATTGATCATTGACTGGCCACTGGCCAGAACAGAAGCAGGTACATCTGAGGCAGCACAAGTGAGGGGCACATTGCATCACATTACTAACAGGGCCAGTGGGCAGAACAGTGCAGGTACATCTGAGGTAGCACAAGTGAGGGGCACATTGCATCATATTACTAACAGGGCCAGTGGCCAGAACAGAGCAGGTACATCTGAGGCAGCACAAGTGAGGGGTACATTGCATCATAACTCAAACAGGGCCAGTGGCCAGAACAGTGCAGGTACATCTGAGGCAGCACAAGTGAGGGGCACATTGCATCATAACTCAAACAGGGCCAGTGGCCGTAACAGAGCAGGTACATCTGAGGCAGCACAGGGAAGTGTGGTACATATTCACTGCCATGGACAACAACACAGCCAGGGTGCCTACAATGGATAGTTCAGCCAGCAATGTAAAATAGATGTGTGTGAGAGGGACTTAAACTCACACCCGAGAATTAGGTGGACAGTGTACTATCGGAGGTGCAGACACACTGGCAGCACCTGACATAGAAGACTGAACAACAGACACAGTGCTAGCATATGATACATGAGAGATAGCTCCATACACAGTGGGAGTACCTGATACAGGAAAGTGAACAACAGACACCATGCAAGTATCTTCTACATGAGAGTGAACCACAGATACAGTCCTAGTATCGGAGACAGGAGAGTTAACAGCAGACACAGTGGCAGTACCTGATACAGGAGAGCGAACAACAGCCAGTGCTAGTATCTGACACCTGAGAGTGGACAACAGACACAGTTCCAGTATCTGACACATGAGAGTGAACTGCAGCTGAGGTAGTGACATCACTGTACTGATGACCCACTGGGCTGTATGGTCCAGGAGGCTGGGTGGCACTGGGAGCTGGAGACAGGTGTACAGGAGAGAAAGTATGAGGCTCAGTTGTTTGCGGTGTGTGTCTACGCTTTTTGGGGATCTGTAACCTCGGTCTGGACTTGCCAGGATTGGGAAGTGGTGCTGGCTCCACAGACACACTTCCCATCAAAGGTGGCTCATGTGCTGGTGGTGGTCTGCTCTCTGGGGATGTGCTGGACCCTGCTGAATGCTTGCCCTGGCCCTGCCTCCTGCCCTCAAACACCTGTGTAACAGGGGACCCCACAACACTGTACTCCTTCCTCTGCTTCACAGGGGTTGTGGTGGGAGTCGAGGCATGGGGTAAATCGACCTCTGAGACATGTATCTTATGATCCCTCACCAACACCAGCTCCAGGGGAGGCATGGCTGATGGCTGTATGTCCTCGGTGGATGTCTTGTCCCTGGGAGGTGCCTTGTTCTTGGGAGATGCCTTGTCCTTAGGAGGTGCCTTGTCCCTGGGAGGTGCCTTGTTCTTGGGAGATGCCTTGCCCTTGGGAGGTGCCTTGTCCTTGGGAGGTGCCTTGTCCTTGGGAGGTGCCTTGTCCTTGGGATGTGCCTTGTTCTCGGGAGATGCCTTGTCCTTGGGAGGTGCCTTGTCCTTGGGAGGTGCCTTGTCCTTGGGAAGTGCCTTGTCCTTGGGAAGTGCCTTGTCCCTGGGAGATGCCTTTTCCTTGGGATATGCCTTGTCCTTGGTATGTCCCTTGTCCTTGGGAGATGCCTTGTCCCTGGGAGTGGTCATGGATGGGGACCCTGAGTGCCCTGTGTCTCATCTGAGGGGCAGCTTACGTCGTGCCTTGCGCTGCCTCTAGCTTTTCCAGATGATGGTGTCTGTGGCCTGTGTTGCTTTGCCTGCTGCTTGTGTTGTCTCCATGTGCCATATCCAGAGTGTGAGGCAGGATCGGAGCGATCACTCTCCTCTGTTAAAGCCTGTGGTGTGGATGCAGGGACAGAAGCTGAACTTTGGGCATGTGACAGCTGAATGGCTGCCGTCACTTTCGAGGACAAGGACTGGACAGTCCTGTGTATACCAGCCACATCCCCATGCATCCCCTCCATGAAAGCTACCACCTGGCCCAACTTCCTGTCGTGGTCCAAGAATGCATTTAGCATGTTAGTCTGACCCACACACAGCTGGCGCAGCAGGTCAACTGACTCAGCACTGAGGGCAGTTTGGCACATAGGGTCAGGTGCAGCGGTGTCTGGACCAAAGGACACTCTGCGTCTCCAACTCTGGTGAGCACGGGCAGTACTTGTTGCAGTTTACGGGAGAGTGGGCCCTGTACGCTGTGTGCCGGTTGAGGGGGTCGATTTCCCACTCCCTGTGTCACCTAACAATGAAGACTCACCCCCGCTGTCGGAGGACGAGGCTGTTGGTGTCTCATCACGTGCGTCCTCATGGACACTACTGCCACCCTCAACAATGCTGTTCACATCTGTCTCGGTCGTATCCTGTGTTACATCAGAGCACGATGCATTGTCATCAACTGCCTCTGTTGTCTGTCTGACACTGCCCTCGTCCAATGCTGAAAGAGAGAGAGATGTGGGTACACATAAGTGCCAGAGTCCTAAACTTCATAGGCAAGTTGCGGACAGACCTGGTAGTCCAAACACCATATCGTACACAGCCTTTGCATCCACAACCTCCAACACCTATCCTCATTGGCACAAATTGCCTGTACATGTGAAACATGTGCCTCAAACATCCATGGCACGTCAATGCGGACCACTATGCAGTGATGCCATGAGGCCACAGGTCTGATTGCCAAGTACAGGGCCAGACACAGGAATGCACCATGTATGTCTTGCTGGTGGAAAACCATGACAACTGCACACAACACAGAGTCCACTCACAAGCAATTGAAGCACACTGCCAACATCACAGAGGCAAGTACTGGCTCTGACCTGCAACTTATGTGGTCACTCATTAAGAAAATGAGCCCATACTATAGACTCACCCCCAGATTCCTGCTGTTCCTCCCTCAAACGTGCAGCCAGATCAGGATATGTCACTGCTGGAATGAGTGCTATCTGTGGGGTCATGGTATGGTGTGCCAACCTGCCAGCACGTGGAATCACCCCCAGTGTCATCTCGGCCACGTTCCTGCTGAGCCTGGAGATGTCGTCCCACCGCTTGTGGCAGTGTGTATGTCGCCTGTGGCACACCCACATGGCACGCACCTCGCTTGCTATGGCCCTCCATATGCCCTTACGCTGGTGAAGTTTGAGATACAGATTTGGGAGGTAAGAGGAAGACATGTCAGTGTACATTAGTCAGTCAACACAGGCACACTATACATGTGAATCACATAAACATAACAGGGGAACAGCAGATATGGCTGGCAGGTACATATGCCATGAGACTTGGAGAAAAGGCATGGGAGGCACACACAAACTAGATAGCTGGATGGGGAGTGGAACAGCGCATGTACCAGCATACACATATCTTCTTGGTGCCCATGGGTGAATCAGATGTCATATCATTGTAGCAAATCAGCCTGTGAGTGAACCAGACAAACCCCACAATGTCCAGGCAGGGCTGGAGCAGACCCACATTGCCCTCAAATGCACACCACCGAACGACATGGCCCTGGTGAAAAGGGATCTGTGCCATGGCCCCAACATGGAGGGACATGGACATGCAATGCCCACACCACCCCCACGGATTGTGACATGCACACAACAGACCTGAGTCAGCCCACTAATTACTAGCCTTCATATGGGATGTGCTCTGCGACACTGCGTGCCACACCCATCTCAAAGTGCGGACTGCGAATCATGAGGAACAGGGTACACATCACATGACCATGCACACAGCATGCCCAACTGTGTCCCACACAGCCCCCCAGCATGCCCAGACAGCAGCTGCACAGAGTAAGTGGTGCACCCCATGCCCCCTCATTTACATCATACACTTACCAGCACTCCAGGGGCCCCATATAGCCTCCCATACTGGTTGAGCACCCCGCCCACGAGGACATCCAGCTCCTCAGTGGTGAAGGGACAGGACCGTATCTGCACAACCCTCGCCATCACGGTGTCCAGGACACAGGCACAGCAGCACCTGATTCTGTAGGGAGCAGGCAGCAGCAGGAAGAGGTGATGAGTGCAGGCAGCAGTGGCTGGAAGCAGTGCAGATGTGGTGCTCACTCCCACACATATATAGGGCCCAGAGGTAATATCAGTGGTACAGGGCAGCTGCAATTGGTGTCCCTGGTCTGCCACATTCAAAACTCTCCAATGACTGGCCCCACGGTGGCAGTGCACGGCTTCCGCGATTTTCAAACTTGCATTTAGCAACCGCGATGGCGGTTCCCATTGGCTGTTGAATCAAGTGCCATGGTGGTGACACACCGACGCGGTCATGCGCGCGCTAACGCGATGGTGCATCTTTCGAACGCATCCAGTGTCCTGCGGCGCGATGGAGGTTCACGCATATCGCGGGAGCGGGGCAGGCTTTCTGCAACATTTGTATCTACATTGTGAAATGGCAGTTGGTATGTTCCGCCATGCACATAGCGGTACCCACCGCTGTTCCCCGGTGGTGAGTTACTACCCATGCCCATTCAGTCTAGGGTCCCGCCAGGCACATAGCGTTACCCACCGCCGTTCCCCGGCGATGAATGACCGCCCATGCCCATTCAATCTAGGGTCCCACCAGGCACATAGCGGGACCCACCGCCGTGACTGCCCATGCCCATTCAGTCTATGGTCCCGCCATGCACATAGCGGTACCCACTGCCGTTCCCCGGCGGTGAGTGACCGCTCATGCCCATTCAGTCTAGGGGCCTGCCAGGCACATAGCGGTACCCACTGCCGTTCCCTGGGGGTGAGTGACCGCCCTTGCCCATTCAGTCTAGGGTCCCACCAGGCACATAGCAGTACCCACTGCTGTTCCCCAGCGGTGAGTGACCGCCCATGCCCATTCAGTCTAGCGGCCCGCCAGGCACATAGCAGTACCCACCGTCGTTCCCCGGCAGTGAATGACCGCCCATGCCCATTCAGTCTAGGGGCCCACCAGGCACATAGAGGTACACACCGCCGTTCCCGGCGGTGAGTGACCGCCCATGTCCATTCAGTCTAGTGTCCCGCCAGGCACATAGCGGTACCCACCGCCGTTCCCCGGCGGTGAGTGACAGCCCATGCCCATTCAGTCTAGGGGCCTGCCAGGCACATAGCCGTACACACCGCGTTCCCCGGTTGGTGAGTGACTCACCACCAGGGAAAGGCAGTGGGTACCGCCATCTGCATGGAGGGACATACCAACTGCCATTTCACAATATAGATTCAAATTTTGGGGAAAGCGTGCCCCGCCCCCGCGGTATGCGTGAACCTCCATCGCGGTGCCGGACACTGGATGCATTTGAACGATGCACCCTAGCGGCAGCGCACGCATGACCGCGCTGGTGTCCCCCCGCCATGGCACCCTATTTAACAGTCAATGTGAACTGCCATCTTGGAGGCTAAATGCAAGTTTTGAATTTGCGGCAGGCGTGCATTGCCAGCGCGAAGCCAATAACTGCAAGGTCAGGCACACATTCAGTGTTGGCAAAGGGATATGGTTGGCAGAGCAGGTACATGGTACCTGCCAACACATCATGCTGTGGCGAAGGTCGCTGTTCAAGGGTGTCCATTGGCCACCATGATCATGCAACAGGCCAGTGCAAACATTTCAAGTTTCCAACCTAGGCCAGTGCTGAGTGCACATGCCAGGCCAGTGCACATCAGTGACAATGTTGTGATGTGGTGGCTCACATGTGACAAGGGTTGTTGGTTAAAATTTACACAGTTCAGTGTTCCCATGGACTTGCAGATTGTGCTCCATGTGAGTCTGCGTTTGGTCTGTGCAACGACATGTGACGATGTGATGGATGCACTTTGATTTTGTTGCTGTGTGATGTATGCTTGATGGATTGCCCTCTCATGTGTCCATGCCCAGCCTATGCAAGTCTAGTCAGAGGTGTCTGACCTCATGGACTGTATATTTATGTATTGGCATGGTGCATCACCTAGATTGGGGACTGTGGGGATGCAGTTCCACACATGAGGTGTATGTTGCACAATCAGGGCTGTCTGTGCTACATGTGGAAACGTGCCTTTGTGCATACACATGGCCGTGATGTCATTGTGGGGATGTCAATGTGTGGCACGTTTACAGGTGTGCCATTGTTGTGTGCCAGGGCCAACCCACATGTAGTCTGTGGTACCATCACTGGTGATGTCAGTCATTGTTGTTGCTGTGTCTGTCATGATCACAAATGTGGTACAGCTGTGCTGTGTTTACAATTGACATGTGCTCCCATCCTAGGAGGGCTCCGAATGTGCACCGTCCATACACTGTGCTGGAGGACATGGTGGCCGACGAGGTGATACACAGATTTTGCTTGGACCGTCCCACATTGCAGATCCTGTTTGCCCAACCGGAGCCCCACCTGCAGCCAGGCAAGGCGTATCCCGGTGCAATAACACCAACGGCCAAGGTGATGGCGGCACTTCACTTCTTCGCTACTGGCACATTCCAGTACACAGTTGGTATGGCAGGGGGGATGTCCCAACCCATGTGTAGTGTGGTACTGCGTGATGTCCTGGCAGCCATGATGCTGTTTAAGGATGAATATATCCATTTTCCATGGGCAGCAGAATTTCCAGCTGTGAAGGGTGATTTCTACGCTCTGGGTCGGATTCCACATGTGGTGGGTGCCATTGATGGCACACATATTGGTCTGGTTCCACCACGAGCACATGAACACATTTATCGTAATCGGAAGCATTACCACTCCATCAATGAGCAAGTGGTGTGCCAGGACGATCAGATCATCTCGCATGCGTGTGCCACATTTCCAGGTTCTGCACATGACTCCCACATCCTGCGGAGCAGCATTGTGCCCCAACTGATGGTGAATCTGCATCTGGAACGTGCCTGGCTTGTTGGTGAGTTAGAAGTGTCAACCACTGTGTTGTATGTGTGCCCTGCTGACCTCCACAACAGTGGTAATGTTGGATGTGCCTGTCCTCCTCTCCCATAGGTGACTCTACGTATCCGAACCGCCCATGGTTGTTGAGCCCAATACGTAATCCCACTACCCCAGGCGAACAGCGATATAATGAGGCACATGGCAAGACAGGTCGGGTGGTGGAGCGCACATTCGGGCTGCTGAAGTCAAAGTTCCGCTGCCTGGACAAGACCGGAGGGGCCCTGCCTTACTCACCCGCAAAGGTCTGCAAAATCGCGGTCGCCTGCTGCATGCCCCAGAACCTGGCCCTGCGCAAGGGGACCCCCTGATCCTGGACCCTGCAGACCAACAAGTGGCTCTGCATGCTATCCCGCCCGTGTCCAGTGATGATGATAGTGGAGAGGAGGAAGGTGTGGACTAGAGATGTAAGCTCATTGAGCGCTACTTCCCTTGAAGGTGGGAGTCAACGTACGGTGTTGACATGGTATGCGGGAGTGGTGGTTGGTGATGATGTCTGGATGTGGGATGGGAGTGCTGCCTGTAGTTGGATCTGTGCTGGATGCCAATGTGTATGGGACATGGTAGTCATGCACGGCTCATGAATGGGTATGTTGTGACTGGTGCAAATTGTGGAGTGGGTAGATAGCACAGCTGTGAAGTGCGGTGTGGTGTGATGACTGTGATGCAGTCTCCTGACATGTGTATGTTGTTCTCTTGTTCTCCCTAGGTCGCTTCATATTCACCATGAGTACAGACAGGCATTGCTCCTTGGACATGGTAACGTTTACTTCATTGTACATCCTGTGATAAAAACATGGAGTACACACGGACATGCGTGTTTCAAGGGTCTTTATTTACAATGGTGGCAGTGTTAAGGGAGAGTGCATTTTTACAAGATGGGGGGGTGTGGATCCGCAAGTTGAAAGTCATGACGGATGAGAACATCGTGTAGAACCCACATTGTTGTGGGAACCCAGTACAACAGATATATGCCATGGCCTGGCGGTGTGGGGGAGGATAGTCAGCAGAGTGAATCACAGGCTCCGGGTATGGTGAAGTCAGCGCTGGCTCCTCGTCTGGCGGCTGGCTGGTGCTTTGCCACTGGTTTCACCTGGCTGTTTCCTCGGACGTCCCCTCTATATTTTGTCCGGAGACCGGGCTGCTGTGGGGGCAGCTTGCTCGGGGGACACATCCCTCTCTGTGGCCTCAGGGGATGTTTGTGGAATGACATCCTGCAGGCCACTGGGGGGAGGGGGAGGTAGTATAGGGCCTGCGGGCTGGTCCCTCCGAGCCGCTGCTTGCTGCCCCATGAGGTCCACCAGTTCTGCCATCCTGTTGTTGATGGACCTCAACAGCTGCAGGTGCTCCAGTGCGTCTTGGCTTGCCTGTGCCTGTGCACGCTCATACCCCTCCATGACCCTGTTGATGGCTTCCAGGGCCTCGGCACCACGATTGGGTGGGTCTTGCTGCCCACCTACCCATGCACCTGCCCTCCTGTCCGGGACCTGTTGCCTCACCTGGGTCATAGCCCTGACACTCTCCCTGCTCTCCTGGGATGTGGAGGGGGTTTCATTGTCCAATGGGTCTGGGAGAGTGGTACAGGGAAGACTTGTTGCAGTGGTGGTGGTGGTGGTAGTGGCAGTACAGGTCCAGACGGCAGGGGCCACTGTTGGTGTTGTGGTCAAGGTGGTAGTGACAGCAATGTCCTGGGACCGTGAAGGCACTGGCGACACTGGTGTACCGGCTTCATCCACAGCATCCGAGGCGTCAAGGTCATCTGCACCGGAGAGTCCATGGTCTAAGGGGGGTACCTGGTGTTGTAGGTTGCTGACATTTCCTGCCAGTTCACGATCACCTGTTGTACAAAGGATAGAGAGTCATTGATGTGAACCCTACAGGTTGGTTGTTGTGACAATTGGGATGTCATGTCATGCAGCACAAGATTGACAAACTCATCACACTGTTGTGGTACACATTACTGGGCATCATGAGGAGGTAAGGTGGCATACACCACTTGGCTAGGTATCATACTGTGGTGCTTTACTATGGGACACCTAGGTATTGTTTGATTACGTGGTCATGTCCTCATTGTTGATGTGCAATACAACGTGAACATGGCCATGTGTACAAACGGTTTGGAATAACCTGGCTTACTATTGTACATGGGGGAGTCGTTGTCATCTGATGCATGTCCGGCTTATTTCATGTTGTAGGCCTCCATAGAGATATGTGCCATGCTTCAACGGCGCATACTGGGGCCTGGTATCCGTGCACACATGGCCATTGATGATGGTTGTATGTCCTGTTAGACATGGTGCACTGGCCTTCAACTACATGTGTTCTCTGTGCTGCCACTATTTCCCAGATGGCATTTCCATGTACTTGGATGTGTGCAGAGGTAACATGGCTAGTTGATGTGTCCCACATTCAAATAGTGGTGGCTCCTTATGTGGTCCAATGGTTATTGGTTGTACACAGAAATTTGCGGTCTGCAGGGACTGTGTACTTACCTATTTAAGGGTTGTTTTCTGGGTTTGATCCTGACACTTCTAGGATGGTATGTGGTACTTCTTGCTACAGTGTTGCAGGTCAAAGGGGCCTGTTGTGAGTTGTAATGCTGGCCCCTCAACCAGGTACAGCCCTCCCTGTGAAGATGCCTAACTACCTGTAAGTTTGGTGAGGGGGGTTGCATTGCTAGCACATGGTGGAGGGACTCCATCTTGCTCAGCTGTGGGTCAAGGGGGCCTGTTGGGAGTTGTAGTGCTGGCCCCTAAACCAGGTACACCCCTCCCTGTGAAGATGGCTACCTACCTGTAAGATTGGTGAGGGGGGTTGCATTGCTAGCACATGGTGGAGGGACTCCAACTTGCTCAGCTGTGGGTCAAGGGGGCCTGTTGGGAGTTGTAGTGCTGGTCCCTCAACCAGGTACATCCCTCCCTGTGAAGATGGCTACCTACCTGTAAGGTTGGTGAGGGAGGTTGCATTGCTAGCACATGGTGGAGGGACTCTATCTTGCTCAGCTGTGGGTCAAGGGGGCCTGTCGGGAGTTTTAGTGCTGGCCCCTCAACCAGGCATACCCCTCCCTGTGAAGATGGCTACCTACCTGTAAGTTTGGTGAGGGGGGTTGCATTGATAGCACATGGTGGAGGAACTCCATCTTGCTCAACTGTGGGTCAAGGGGGCCTGTTGGAAGTTGAGTGTTGGCTGCTTAGCCACATGTGACCCTGGAAATGGTGGTTGCTCCGTTTGTGGGTGATCATGGTGGATGCATTTTCGCCCTGGCATTCACACATTTGGATGACTGTGTCCACATGCATGGTGTGGAGCCTAGGTGGAGTATCTTAGCAGTTGTGCAAGGCAGTACTTGGCATTGTGATTGTGGTCATTAGGTTGTACTTACCAGCCTCCATTCCCTCAGCTATTCCTTCCAGGCTCTCCGGGTGCAGTATTGCAAGCACCTTCTCCTCCCATTCACTGTAGGGTATTGGCCGAATGAGAGTGTCTGCGCCAGTACGCTGGGCCCGCTCGCGGTTCTTGGCTCTGATTGACTTCACCTTTGCCTTGAGGTCGTGCCACCACCTCTGGATGTCTCTTTTGGTGCGTGGCACGGTCCCTGATGCGTTCACTCTGGTGACTATCCTTTCCCAAATTCTGGTTTTGTTGGCCATTGTAGTCTGTTGTACAAGGGTTCCAAACAGGTTGGGTTCTACATGTATAAGCTCATCCATAATGACTTTCAGCTCACTCCCTGTGAATTTAGGCTGTTTCTTGTGGGCCATGGTGTGTGCTGTGCAGGGTGTTGGGGGTGTAGGTGTGTGGTTTGTTGGGATGGTGTTGTGGTGGGTGGTAAGGTGTGTGTGTTGATGTGCAGGTTGTTCTGTGGCTATTGGTGTATGTGGTGCTGTGCTCTGCTGTGTGCCTCTTCCTCTCAGTTCTGCTGTGATGCAAAGGATCGTGGGGATGGGAGGGGCTCCTTTTATTTTCTTCTTTGTGGCTGTGTCCCAATGGTATCTTGCAGTCAGGTATGTTGTGGGTGTGGACCCTTGCCTGTCAGGTTTTCCACCATGGGGGTGTGTTTTTAATGTGGGTTATTGGGGGAGGGGTGTGTTCATGGTAGGTTTGGGTACTGATTTGCTGGATTGCATGGTACCTTGCTGCCGCCATTATTTTTGCGGTCTGACCGCCGCGGTGGATTAGCTTTGGCCCTTCCGCTGATACTTACATTTGTCGATGTTATTTTCCGCTACGGTCGTGGAGGGTGATTCTTTACGTTGCCCTGGCGGTGTTATCCTAATCGTGTGGCCGGTCACTCCGCTGCACTGTCGGCGGTTGGGCCTGTTACCGCGGCCACTCCATCCACGGCGGTTGTTTTTTTTATGGCTCCGTCCGTGGTCGGGGGTCTTTGGAGTTATCCGTCCGCCGTGGTCGGGTTTTGCTGGAGGGGAATCCTAATAGAACCGCTGGTTTCCCCACGGTGCATTCGGACGGTCATTTGCGGTGAGACTTGTGGTCCGGACGCTTTCATTGCCCCATCCTAATCGGCCCCTAAATCGAAGGAATTTCAATGGTTTTGTTCGAGTGAAATGTCCAGCTAACTATAACACCCCTAAAACCTATGTTTTTTTCAATGAATTTCAAAGTCTTTTTAAATGCTAATTCCTAACTTTATCAGGCCTGAAACGTATGGTTTTTTCAGTGAATTTCAAAGGTTTCTTAAATGCTAATTCCTAACTATATCAGGCCTGAAACCTATGGTTTTTTCAGTGAATTTAGAAGGTTTTTTAAATGACAATTTTTAAATATATTAATTGTTATATATATATATTTTTTATACTGATTTACTACATTTTTTAACAAATTATTTTTGGATATGTTATTTTTAAAATTACATTATAATTACATTATATATTACATTACAAAATATACTTTCTCAGAATGAAATACTTTAGTTTAAATACTTTTCAAATAGGCAATAGACTTGTAAGATCAGTATTTACAGTTGTTGCAATGGGCAACACAATTTCAAACACACTGCAACATTGACCTCAATGTGAATTTCTAGTTAAATGCAATTAGTTACTTTATGGATTACTTTTCTAACCACAGGACTGGATCCTACATTCAGTCCTTGGACATCTCTTGTAAACGATTGAGTAAAAGCGTTTTAGTTACAGTACTGATTTTTAAAGAATATTATTGTATTTTAAAAGTTGACACTTAGAAATGTTTTCACATAAAATCACCAATGTTATCCTATGGCGGGAACATCCTTTACCAGGTAAGTAGTGCTATCGTCACTTTTTCTTACTCAGTGGTGGATCCTGTATCCAGCACTGGTGCATCTCCTGTAAACAGTTGAAAGATGCGTTTAAGTCATACAGGCAATTTTTAAAGAATATTTTTAGTTTTTGAAAATTGACACAGAAACTTTTCTGGTGAAAACCAGACAATGGATTCCTTTGGAAGGAGATACAAGTTACAGGTAAGTATGGTTAGAATTACTTTTCAGGGTCAGTGCTGGGCTGAAAGATGCAGCACTGGCTTCTCTCCTGATAACAGGTGAGTAAATCGGAATTCGTAGTTCGGCTGATTTTAGAGGAATATTTGTACGTTTCAAAAATCGACACTTAGAAACTTTTCTGCTGTAAACCACAAAATGGATTCCTATGGAAGGAAATACAAGTTATTGGTAAGTATGCTTAGAATTACTTTTCAGGGTCAGTGCTGGGCTAAAAGATGCAAAAACAACAGGTGATGGACAGAATGCAGAACAATGTCATACATTCACCCCAGTACAGTGATCTGGGCCTAATTCCATCGTTTTATTGCTCACCATGCCTTTCCAGTTTGAACCCAGCCATATGCAAATCAGTCTTGACCCTCTGCCCCATGGGAACAGTCCAGCCCGAACTGCCAAGCCAGGTCCTCCCTGGACTGGAAACAAGCATCCAAGGACCGGTTTCGGGCTTTCAGCCCTCATCAGCCTGGATAGCTTGATTCCAGTGTCATGGAGAGCACGAGACTCACGTCTGAGCATACCCGTCCCACTCGGGGTGACAAAAGCAAAAACAACAGGTGATGGACAGAATGCAGAACAATGTCATACATTCACCCCAGTACAGTGATCTGGGCCTAAATCCATCGTTTTTTTGCTCACCATGCCTTTCCAGTTTGAACCCAGCCATATGCAAATCAGTCTTGACCCTGTGCCCCATGAGAACAGTCCAGCCCGAACTGAAAAGCCAGGTCCTCCCTGGACTGGAAACAAGCATCCAAGGACCGGTTTCTGGCTTTCAGCCCTCATCAGCCTGGATAGCTTGATTCCAGTGGCATGGAGAGCACGGGACTCACGTCTGAGCATACCCGTCCCACTCGGGGTGACAAAAGCAAAAACAACAGGTGATGGACAGAATGCAGAACAATGTCATACATTCACCCCAGTAAAGTGATCTGGGCCTAAATCCATCGTTTTTTTGCTCACCATGCCTTTCCAGTTTGAACCCAGCCATATGCAAATCAGTCTTGACCCTGTGCCCCATGGGAACAGTCCAGCCCGAATGCCAAGCCAGGTCCTCCCTGGACTGGAAACAAGCATCCAAGGACCGGTTTCGGGCTTTTAGCCCTCATCAGCCTGGATAGCTTGATTCCAGTGGCATGGAGAGCACGGGACTCACGTTTGAGCATACCCGCCCCACTCGGGGTGACAAAAGCAAAAACAACAGGTGATGGGCAGAATGCAGAACAATGTCATACATTCACCCCAGTACAGTGATCTGGGCCTAAATCCATCGTTTTTTTGCTCACCATGCCATTCCAGTTTGAACCCAGCCATATGCAAATCAGTCTTGACCCTGTGCCCCATGGGAACAGTCCAGTCCGAACTGCCAAGCCAGGTCCTCCCTGGACTGGAATCAAGCATCCAAGGACCGGTTTCGGGCTTTCAGGCCTCATCAGCCTGGATAGCTTGATTCCAGTGGCATGGAGAGCACGGGACTCATGTCTGAGCATACCCGTCCCACTCGGGGTGACAAAAGCAAAAACAACAGGTGATGGACGGAATACAGAACAATGTCATACATTCACCCCAGTACAGTGATCTGGGCCTAAATCCATCGTTTTTTTGCTCACCATGCCTTTCCAGTTCGAACCTAGCCATATGCAAATCAGTCTTGACCCTGTGCCCCATGGGAACAGTCCAGCCCGAACTGCCAAGCCAGGTCCTCACTGGACTGGAAACAAGCATCCAAGGACCGGTTTCGGGCTTTCAGCCCTCATCAGTCTGCTAGTTGGCCCCCAGGGTACCTTTGGATTGAAGAGGAATTAATTTTCCAACTTAAAACGGGCCACAGGGTGTGTTTGCACAGATATCACCTCAGGCCCCGCCCCCTACCTTCACCTATGTGTGTGTGTGTTCGCGGTGGTTTCCAGATAGAGTATTTGTCCATCCACTTAGATGTGGAAGGGGATGTTGGCTTTCCTTAGAATTGAGGTGAGGGGCTCCATGTAGATGTTGAAGAGTTGTGGAGAGAGTACTGACCCTTGTGGGACTCCTCTACTGATGGGAAGGATGTCCGATTCGCAGCTTTTAATTTTGATTCATTGTGTGCGGTTGTTGAGAAAGGAGGAGAACCATTTTAGGACAGTCTTTTCCAGGCCCACTCTCTCTTGGAGGACATTGAGTAGCAGGGCATGATCAACTGTGTCAAATGCAGCCGAAAGGTCTAAGAGGATGAGAAGGCTGCATTGGTTGGAGTCGAGCGACATGTGTAGATCGTCCAGGACATTAAGGATTGCGGTTTCTGTACTGCAGCCTTTTCTCAACCCTGATTGGTATGGGTCGAGAAGATTCATGTTCTCTAAGTGCTGGGATAGCTGAGACAGCACACATCTTTCCAGAATTTTAGATAAGAGTGGAAGGTTCGAAACTGGTCTGAAGTTGTTCATATCCTAGGCAGTCAGAGATGGAGCTGTTGATGATCTTGGCCCAGATAGGGGCTAGAGTGAGCTTCAGGTCTTTGGTCAATCTCGGGGGAAGCTGATCAAGGGAGTGGGCTGAGGGTTTGGCTGTGGCTATGAGATTGCTTATCAGTTCAACCTGGATAGGTTGGAAGGAGGACCGGCGAGTGGTTGTGGTTGCTGGTCTGAAGTGGGAAGTTGCAGAGGGGAGGGAGGAGGGCATAGCGCAGAATGATCGATCAATTTTGGCAATTTTTTCATTGAAGAAGCTGGCAAAGTCGTCACATTGGGATTTGGACGCCACCATGTTGTCTGTCACAGGAATGGAGATTTGGTTCCTGATGATGTTAAAGAGTTCTTTGGGGCGGTTTTTAGCATTGTCTAGGGCCTAACAGAAGAAGGACGACTTTTTGTTCTTGATAATGATTATAGTAGATTTTGCGGGCTGCCTTGAGTTGGTCCCGGTTGGGGGAGCAGGGGTTGGACCTCCAGGTTCTTTCCAGGGATCTTAGGTGTCTTCTTTCTTTGTTAATGTCAGTGGAGAACCAAGATCTGGAGGGGATGCTTCTTTGTTTTTTTGGTTTCCTCGGTGCCAGCTGATCTAGGACGAGCTCCAGGTTGGAGTAGTAAAGCGAGGTGAGTTCCGTGGTTGAGGGGAGTTCCGTCGAGTTCGGAAGGAGTGAGCTAAGACCCTTTTCTAGCTTGTCAGGGGGGACTCTCGATAAGTTTCTGATCCACTTGGGGGAGGTTTGAGTGGGAGGGACGGAAAGCGCTGAATGATTGATATGAAAGAGAATGGCGTGATGGTCTGACCAGTCCACTGGGATGATGTGGTCAATTGAAATTGGCTTTCTATCCGCGATGATTGCATCCAGGATTGATCCTCTGTGGTGGGTTTCCTCTGTGCAGTGCTGGGTCATGTCATGGTCTTGTAGAAGGGTGGTGAGAGATTGGATGAGCGGGTTTTTTGTTGCATTCCATCTTAGGTTGAGGTCGCCCAGACTTATTCTGAAGTTGCTGTTGAGAGCGGTTTGAGTGATCAGATCCGTCAGCTGAGAGCCAAATTCGGACGAGTTGCCCGGAGGATGGTAGAGGAGAAGGCATTGAAGTGGAGGGTGGTGAGGTGAATTGAGGTTCACCGAAAGGCATTCAAAGGAGTTGTATATGACGGAGGGAGATTCAGTGATGGAGAGGTCACTTTTGTGGATAATAGCTATTCCGCCACCTTTGTGTATAATTGAGAAACCGGGCGGCACCAGCGTGTCCAAGATGGGGATGGATAGAGTGTTTAGCCATGTTTCAGTGATGAAGGCTACATCCAGGTCGTGGGAGAGAATGGTTTTGGCTATTTCTGTTGCATGTTTGACGGTGGATCGGCAATTGATGAGCATACAGTTGATTGGGGGGTCAGTATTCGAGATAGGGTTGACAGAAGTAGCTCTGGGTAAGGAGGAGAGATAGGCTGGTGGTCTGGCAGCTTTTCGGAGGGGCGGGTCCGTCCCTCCCCACTCCAGTGATGACTTGAATTGAGGATAAGGGTGAGTGGCAAGGGAGAATTGCTTGGGCTGGCTGATTAGGAGGGGTTTCATAGGAGGCGATGAGGGAGCTCACTTTCTGGGGCGAAAGGGAGGGAACAATTCTCTGGGACTGTCAACTCGTGACTCATTCCTGGGTTTGGTGAGAAGAGGCCGGGAGCCTGTGGGGGGCATGTACCCAATGTGAGTAAGAGAGTCAATCCTAGTGGGAGGCGGCTGGAGGTGGGGAGGTGGAACGTCCAGGGAGGGAAGCTGGAGTTTCTCTAGGGAGGATAGGGTTTCCTTCAGGCCAAAAATCAGAGTAGCGATCTGGGCTTCTAGAAAGTCCAGGCGTTGTGTCAGTTTAAGTGCTGGGGAGGAGGGGGGCGGGTGGGTGAAGTTGGGCTTGGCGTGGGAGGGGTAATGGGGCAGGACGTTGGATGGGGGGGTATGGGACGGGGGGCCCGGATCCAAGTTAGAGTTCGATTGTGGGAGGACTAGAGAGGGAGAGGGGGTTTGGGAAGAGTTACTGTTGAGTGGTATGACAGGGGAGGAAGGCACGGAATTGGCTTTAGGGTACCCCTGAGCGAGGGCAAGGTGGGGGGAGGGGCTACGGGGCGAGTTACTATTAGGGGGATAGTCGGGGTGGGAGGATCTGATTCGTGTTTCGAGTTCGGATGGGCGGGGGATAGGGAGGGAAGGGGGTTGCGGTCCCTTTGGAGGAGGTGGTTGTCTTCACTAAGGGGGACGGTGTGGGCAGGAGGAGTGAGGGTTTGCGCAGGGGGCTGTGACTCGTGGACGAAGGGAGGACTGGGATCTCTATGGGAAGGAGACTGAGAACCTGTGGTGGTGTGGGAGACGTGGAGAGGAGGGAAGGAAGTCGGAAGGGTAGGGGTGGTGGGGGAATTCTGGAAGTTTGGGAGAAGGGGGAGGAGGCCTGGGGATGTAGGAGAGAGGGGGGTGGGGCTGGGTGAGACGGATGACTGGAGACGTGATTAAGCGTGAGGAGAAGGGATTGTTGAGGTGAATAGAGCATGTTCTGCGGGTTAGAAGTTTGGCAGGAGTCATAGGGGGTGGCGGGACGCGGCTGTTGAGGATAGTGAGCCGTGGCTGTCTTAAGAGTGTGGAAGAGCGAGTCGAAGAACTCTAGGTTGTCGTCTTTCACCTGGATTGGAATGGTGCCATTCACGAAGATGGTGATGGAGATGTCTCCGGTCACGGACTGTTGGTTCAGTAGGGAGATAGTTAGTTTCCGGTTGTGTTCTGAGAAGGTGGTTTTGGAGACAGGGAGTGAATTAAAGGTGGTGATCCAAACGTCTGGTCGGTTGGTGTGGAAAATGAAGTCCATTTTTCTCAGCACTCTCGTTGAGCAGTGGTAGGTGTCCACGATTAGGGTTTCGGGGTGTTGCCTAATTAAATTCTGTTTGAAGCGTTTTTTAGCTTTGAAGGAGAGGCTGTGTGGGAAGGTAATGGCGTAGGTATTCCGTCCAAGAGGAGATAAGTGGTTAAGTGACGGGCCGGGGTGCATGTCTAAACGCAAGGACAGAGGCATCGTGGTAGAACTATGGGGAGTGGGGCCGCTAGGTGACTGAGGAGAGCGGCGTTAACAGTGGTGGGAGAATTTTGTTGTAGAATCGGAAGAGAGGGAGATCAGCCTGGGGCCATCATTACACCTTCCTTGGGGAGACTCGTTGAGATTGGTCAAAGAAGTTTGTTTAAGCAAGATTGTGAGCTGTCCGAGGTGGCGGCCGTGTTGGAGCCCGGCAGCCCTTGGCAGGGGCGGAGAGAACTGTAGCTTACGTGAGTGGCAGAGTCTGGTGCTCCTGTAGATCGGCGTATGTCTCCTCTGGTCGCAGCGTCGGACCCAGGTGGGGTAGTTAGGTTGGGCAACTCCTTATTTGCCCAATACAAGAATATGAGATGTCCGAGGTGGAGGCCATGATGGGGCCAGGCAGTCCTAGGCAGGGGCGGGAGAGGTGGAGCTAGTGTGGGGGGCAGGGGATGGTGCCCTGAAGATCTGCGTTTGTCCCCTCAGGTCGTGGCGTCGTTCTAGCGCAACGGGGTCCCAAATGGAGTGGTTGGAGAAAGGAAACTCCTTATTCGCCTTTGCAGGTTTAAGAGAAGTCCGAGGTGGCGGCCATATTGGGGCCAGGCAGCCCTAGGTAGGGGTGAACAGAACTGGAGCTTGCATGGGGGGGCAGAGTAGGGTGTCCCTGTAGATCGGCAATGGTCGACAGGCTCGCGCAGCTGGGTCCCAGCTGGAGTCGTTAGGTGGGGAATCTCCTTCGTCTTCTGTAGATTTGTGGGGTGTCCGAGGGGGTGGCCATCTTGGGGCCAGGCAGCCCTGGGCAGAGGAGGAAAGATCTTGAGCAGGCCGTGGGGGGCGGGCAGAGTATGGTGCCCTGGAAGAATGGCGCCTGTATTGATTGAAGCGCAGCGCGGCGGGGCCCAATTGGAGCAGTAGAAGTCAGGAATCACCTTTTTTTGTCTTTAGTTTTGAAGGAGTGTCGCCATCTTGGAAGCAGGCAGCCCGGGTTGGACAATCACCTTTTTTGTCATTAGATTTGAAGGCGGGCCGCCATCTTGGAAGCAGGCAGCCCGGGTTGGACGTCGTGTCTCTTCGGACCGGGGTGGGGGCCACGACCTCACCGATACGGGCCTTTTTCGCGTCTTGGATGCGTGGAGCCGCGTCACTGCTGCAGTTCCTGGCACCTTGCTCTTCTCGACGTGGTACCTCGCTGCTTGTTCAGGGCCGTGAACCTGGCCTCACCGCAACTGGTAAGTGCGGACAGATTATTGAAGGGGGTAGCTGCGGGTGAGGGGGGGCGCGAGCGGCGGCGCTGGCCCGGGAATGGGGGGGGCGCGAGCGACGGCATTGGCCCGGGCAGGGCGGAAGTCGCGGTCGCATACCTCCTCTCGTGGCTGTCTCCTCGCTCCGTGTTAATCTCATGGACGCTTTCAGGGGCACAGGGCGGCAGCCGGTTCCGAGGTGGATCGCCGGGAGCGTTGTTAGTCAGTCCTTCCAGTGAGGGGGGATTCGGTGGGGTCGATCCGGTCGGGATTAGCATCAAAAGTGATCCCTTGACCGGAGCTCATCCTCCTTGCGGCCATCTTGACTTTAACCGTCATTTTCTCAGGAACTACTGAACAGATTGACACCATATAAGCAAATGGCACGAGTCACAACTGAGGACTACCTCATTGCCAAATTTGGTGTAATTCCGTTCAGCCGTTTGGGCTGTAGCCATGTCTAAATGTCCTATGGGAAATTGCATGGGAAAACACGTTTTGGGACTCCCTTTTTTCTGAGCCCCCGCTTGACCAATCACCCCCAAACTTTCAGGGAAGGAGCAGAACTGAGCTGGCCAAAGGTTTGAAAAATTTCACGCACATTCATCCACTGGCGCCAAAGTTATTTCAAATAGAATGTATATGTATTTTCTTTTTTTGCCAAACGTCATAGAAACAAAAGAAAAGAAGTTTCCACAAACCCACTGATCATATGCAGGATTGTTTTGCAATTGCACAGCAGAAAAACACTGTATAATGTAGAAATATATTCAGATATGCACACATATATGCACACATATTCTCCCTGAAATTCAGAGATGCTCTTTAAATTTCCCTATAGTTATAAGATATAAAACGTACTTGCTTTGCAAAGCAGAAAAGAGCAGAAATTAGGACTACTAAATGCATCCGGACTACTATTTCGTTTTTCTAATCCCCAATTTTAACTCTGTAAAGAAATTGAATAACACCTGCAATTTGCGTAAGAATAAGCAAAGCAAATAAACAGTGAGCAACATTGGAATTTACACAGACAATAAACACATAAAATAGCAATGCATTACCACCAGAACATATTTCATCCCATTGTATATTTTATGGATTTCATTAAATACCATATTCACAAAATAAATAGGCAGTGGTTTGTATGTATTACAGAATGTTGTACCTGACATACATTGGCGCTGAGCTTTTAATGTAGGTAATCTACATGGACAATAAGCATTCTATTTATAATGGAATCCATTTTATGAATACAACATTTGACAAAAGAATAGTTCACTATCTATAATACTGATTTTGGCTTGTTTGACATTATTGGAATTTTTTTTATTAAAAGAACGCTATTGCTCGATGAGTGAGGAATCAAACCAATCACAGAAAATGGTAGAAAAAGAAAACTAAGCCTGGTACAACTGACTCAAGCTCAACAAGATCACTCTAATAAACCAATAAGCGAAGTGCAACAGTTCTATAGTTGGCTGAACAAAGGCTTCAACATAATAACACCAAGAAAGACGTCCACGTACAGTTAGAAAACTGCATCTTCTAGATCATTGACATAATAAAGATGCTAAAAACTGAACTGTGTGCTTTAAAACACCAAGGAAGACAATGAAACAAAAAAGTTGAAAAAATGCTTAAACAACGTCACATGATGATATGTACATCTTGCATCAATAACAGTGGTGTAATAAGAATGCAATGGGACCAAAAGCAAAGAATGGAAATGAACCTCATGCCATTTTAAGGCTGCAAAAATATCTCTCACTGAGGTGAAGTGGGATCTTCACAACCCAGGACCCCTGTTCCAAAGTACCTATGCTAGACCTGTCAGCCTTAGGGTGGTCTTCCCCCAAATGGGTTTCCTGCTCACCTTTAATTTAGCAGAATTCCTTTAGTTGGTCTTAGGACTCTGAGCACTTTACCACTGCCAACCAGCATTGAAAGTGCATGTGCTCTCTCCCCTAAACATAGCTTCATTGACTTATCCACAACTGGCATATTTAATGTACCTATAAGTCTCTAGTAGACTGCACTACATGTGCCCAGGACCTGTAAATTAATTGCTACTAGTGAGTCTGTGGCACCGATTGTGCCAACCACTTAAGGAGCCCTCTTGAACATGTATCAGGGCTGCCTGTTGACTTAGCAGTTAAAATCCTTTGGCAAGCCTTAAACTTCCTTTTTCTTAGATATAAGTCATCCATGAGGTAGGCCCCAGGTAGCTGATAGGGCAGGGGTCCGTGTAATCAAAATATAAGACATGCACTTTTAAGTTTTTCATGTCCTGGTGAAAAACACCCAAAATAATGTTTTCACTACTGTGAGGCCTACCCCTTTCACAGGTTAACATTGGGAATTACTTATTATACTTTATAAACTGCAATTCCTGTCAGAGGAGTAGATTTGTCATGCTTCATATCACTGGAATGCTAATGATAATTCCTCTTTACTGGTAAAGTCGAATTTATCATGACCTTTTAAAAATACAATTTTTCGAGAGAAGGCGTTTTTCTGCTCTTAGCCCTCTGTGCCTGCAGCCTGTCTACAATGCACGTCAGGGGAGTGTGACAGCTGGACTTTGTGCATTCCCTCTAGAAAGGCACACACAAAGGGAGCCTAGATGTGACTGAGTGCCCATCCACATCTTGATGGCTCATCATGGGCAGGATGGGAGGGAAGACCAGCCTCACACTTACACCTGAATAGGCAGTATTCTGTCCACACACAAAGGGCTTCATCCCCCCATGTAGTGAGTCTGGAGCCAGAGCTGGAAGGGTGGACCTCTTCGCACTTCAAAGCCCTTTGAAGTCACGCCTACTTCAAAGGCACAATTGGGTATAGGCTGGGTCTCTGACCCCACCAATCAGTACACTACTAGAACTGTGAAGAACTCTGCCAGGAGTAAGGACTGCTGTGCTGCCACAAGGACTGACACTCAGCTGGACTGCTGCTCCTGAAGAACTGTTTTTCTGCTGTGCTGCCTGCTATTCTCTGCCCTGAGTGAGGTAGGACTGAGCCTATGACACTTGAACCCAGAGTGACTCCCACGCCTTACTATCCTGGCCCCTGTTCTACGTCTCAGGGACATCAAAGATTTCAACTCATCCTCCAACATTTTAATGTTTATCTGACTTGGACCCAGATGTTGATTCTGGCACTGGGGTTCTACATCCCCTATGAGATGGCTTTTTGCTTAATATATGCTTACCTATGCAACTGATCCTGCGCATCTTGGATGGATGTTATCTGGAATCGCATGGATGCAATTGTTTTTGAGTATTCTCTACAACCCATCACAAATGTTCAGCTGGATATCTGACCATTATAACGGAAAGACATATAAAAGATATGGGCTTTTGAAAATACATTAGTAGCCCAGAGGAATTCTTGGATAAAAATGAAACACATGTTAGCTGTGATGGGATTGAACAGCATATTGTTAAGGCTGTGCCCTGGCATAATAACATGTTGGTAATGTCTGTATTTCCTTTATGTAGAATGAATTAGACATCTCTATGATTGTATTGGCATTTCCAAATTTGATACTTGCTTTCTATCTGTATTCACATGTAACAATGTATTTATGCCAAATAGGTCAGTGCTTTGAATACAACTTCTGATTACAGAAAATGACAAGTTTGAAGCTATGTTCTATGTCTGTGCTCCAGACTTGTGTTGGATATTATGTTTTGCACTGTCTTTGACAATGTATATAATTGCATTTCTTTGCAGCAAGAGTGCTGTCTGTTGTAGCACATGATAAGTGTATTTACTTACCACAGTTTTTGGGGGTTTCAGTGCTGTTTTATTGTTTGCTCCACTGCTGCTATTTGTAATAGTCATCCTACAACAGCATGCACCTGGACTTTGCTTGCTGCAAGTCTTGCCTGCCAAGTGTTGCCAATCCAGTCCTGGGCCCTTGGAAGTGGATATAAAGTGCTGCTACAAAACACATGCATCACTGCCATTGTGCTGAACTGGGGCATTACCCTCTACACTGACACATCGCTGAGAGGCCTGAGGTCATTCCATCGCCTATTGTGCGGCGCATCATCTCCAGTTTCTGGTGCATCTCCAACTTTGCGTGACTCTGCATCAATGTATCGCATTCAATCCTATAGTTCAACAACAACGCATCGCCTCTTTGCTTACCGCATCTCGGATCCCTCGACAAAAGCATCTAATGTACTTTTCAGTGAGCCAAGACTGATCCCTGTTTGGACCACAGCTCTACTGCGGTCGGCCTAAATTTTTGTATCTGACCTGGTCTAGTGCGATCAGATAGCCCTGGTTTGCCCTTTATGCTTTTAAGCACTACAATTGTGTTTAATCTTTAAAAATTCATAATTCCGGTTAAACTTGTAGTATTTTTGGTATTTTTCTAACTTGTTGTGGGGTATTTTTGTGGTATTTTCACTTGGTTTCCGTTTTAAGTGTTCCACAAATACTTTACACATTGCCTCTTAGGTTTTCTAACAGCCTGCCACACTGATGACAGCCCCAGACCCAAATAATATTGGTGAAACGGATCACTGACACAATATCCACAGAACGAATATTGACTTACCAAAATATAGAAGTAAAAATATCGAATACAAAAATATCGACTACCAATACTTAAACAAGGAACAACAATAATATCGACTTCACAATATCGCAACTAAAAAATATCGATACCAGCATTATTGAAAGTAAAAAATATCGAAAACATGAAATATCGACTTTCAACACATCTAAAGACATAAGTCAAAATATCGAAAACAAAAATATCGACCACAAAAATATAGAAAAACATTTTATCGACTTCTCTATACATCATAAAAACATAATAATTAACGAAAAAACCATGAAAAATATTAACATAACTCAACATAATTGTATAAAAGTAAACATACTATAATCACTGATTTCATAACCATCAAAAAAAAATTATTAAATTACATTTCTAAAATAAAACACATTCACATCATAATAACACATAAAACATTATACATCTCACACTAGAAATAATGTAATAAATGAAAACTAAAGTAAAAAGGCTCCACGAAAATAAAACAGGCAATTGGCATCTTCCATTAAAACCACATTACTACCAAAAAAATTCAAAAACTCTCAAACAACCAATAAAAAACACCAAACAATTAGGCAAACCAATGAAAACAACCAACACATTATAGAAACACTATAAAAAGAAAGCAAATAACAAACTAGATAACACTTTGCACCACAAAACGTGAAGAAGGAGAAACTCTGCCAGATTTTCTGCAAAAGAGAAACCAGCTACATTAAAAAAAAGACTACACAAAAGAAAAGTAAGTACCACCACCTTATGATAGCTACTAAACTTAGGACTCAAAACTAAAAATATACATATAAACAACAATACCTTATATATTTTCTTTCCATCTTACCATGTCTTGCAGATATATCAAAATTACCAAAAAAAGCCCAACTTTAACAACTATATCAACTATAAAACAAAAGTAAGTATATAAACTAAAATAACAGTGACAACTTAAAATGAAAAAGTAGTAAGACAACTTCCTTATGGGAAAAAATCCAATAATACAAAACTAAAAATATACAATAAATCGCATTTTCTTTTCCCAACAGAACCATCGACAAAATAAAGAGAAGCAAATCATCCAAACACACAGAACAGCCCTCCAAAGAACAAAGAAACAGGTAAATATACAGTGAAAATGTGATAAATGCAAATAATCAACTTAGAAACAATACTAAATATCTCTATGTAACATTTATTTACCTTAGAAAGAACAAAGAAAAATGACAGAAGGATCAAAATGTATTACTTCACAGAAAGGCAAAATGCTTTTATGTTATATGGGCTATACATATACCCAGGAAAAGCAGCATGAATTGAAAGTGTTTTGGAAATGCAGCAAATATTACAGTAACAAATGTTATGGTCGCGCTATAACACAGGAAACAACCGTAACCAATACAACAGAACATAACCACCCTCCCAACGTGACAGAAATAGAAATTAGACAAATGCTTGACTCACTAAAAGAAGCTAGTACTAGCACAGACCTCCCTACTACAATTATCCTTAAAGAACACTTAAAAACACTCCCCCAACATTCTTCAAGCCAACTACCTTCCATTGATTCTCTAAAAAGGACAATAGCTAGGAAAAAACGATTAACTACAGCTACTCCACCTACCCCAAAAACCTTTGAGGAAGTCCAAATTCCTCCCGAACTAAAAATCACTCACAATGACGAACCTTTCATCCTATACAACAATGCATCTACAGAAAAAAGAATAATAATGTTTGCTACGGCAGACAATATGATGAAATTACACCAATGCGAAACATGGATGATGGATGGTAAATTTTCAGTATGCCCAAAACCTTTCTACCAATTATACACCATCCACGGACACTATCAAAACTGCAATATTCTTTTCAGATATACCCTACTATCCAACAAACAGCAAACAACCTATATTGTGTTACTAAATAAAATTAAAAAAACAAATAATTACTTCCCCCCAAAAATTATCATTGACTTTGAGAAAGCAATGATAAACTCAATCATAAAAACATACCCTCAAACAGCAATCCAAGGTTGCTACTACCATTTTAACCAATGCATATGGAAACATATACAAAAAACTAACCTAAGCTCCCAATACTGCAATGACAGCACTTTTGCCTACCAGGTAAAAAAATTAATTGCAATAGCCTACGTTCCTGTTACAGACGTAGTAGAACATTCCAACCCACTAATAGACAGCCCCTATTATAAAAAAAAATGAAACAACACTAAGCCCTCTATTATATTACCATGAAGACACATGGGTAGGAAGGCTGCACAGATCAGGACACAGAAGGCAACCCAAATTTCAAATTCCCTGGTGGAACGTCTACCTAAGTACACTAAATAAACAGGCTAAAACTTACAACGCAGTCGAAGGATGGCACAATGCTTTCCTAGCAAGTACAGGCAGAAGTACCCCCACGCGCCATAAACTTCTCAAATCATTACAAAAGGAGCAAAGTTACCAAGAACTCCGAATGGAACAATCTGTTACACTAATTGGCCCTAAGCTAACTAAACAAACTAAAAAAATGTACAATACCTTACAAAAACAAGTTACCCTATACCCAACAACCAGAGGCTTACAATATCTTTCTATGATAGCTAAAACAATTCTTTAAACATATCTAAAATACCTATACAGAACAAATAATACACATAAAATATATGTATAAAATGCATGCTAGAAACTGTGAGAAAAATTGTCAAATATATTTAATAATTTTTTTTAAATGTATCTGAACATTTTTCTTATAATTTCTAACATATAACATAAAATACTTTAAGAAATAAATTAACAATCCCACCCAAAAAATAAATGAAGAAAACTTACTCACTTTGTTGCTGAAGACAAACCTTTGTAATGAAAGAAATCCCTCCATACTGGTGAACGATCAAACAATCCAAAGAAACACATAAAAAATAGCAACAAATGCAAAAACATTCTTCTCCAAAACGATCCACTCGAAAACCCTTAAAAACCCGAAAACAGTTATCAAAAAATAAAAAAACGCTGCAAGGAAACCAAATACAAAAAAAAACCACATCCATAACGATTCTTCTCCAAAATCGATCCAACGATAAACCATTAAAAACTCAAAAAAAGTTACAAATTAAAGAAACGCTCCTTGAAAACGCGAAAATGAAGAGTGTGTTCAAAAAAGATTAAATAATATCCTGCAACCTTCTTACAAAAAAAACCGCAATTTTCTCCAAAAAACGAGATCCACGCGAAGTACCTGAAAAATAGAAAAAAACCATACCCACCCACGAACAATACTCCCCGACATACATTTAGCAACATTATTAAACATTATACATATCATTTATTTAACATTTGTAACACTATTCCTACCTCAACATAGTAAGCCCGAAACGAGTAACCGGAACCAAAACAAAAACCGTAACTACCGCCTAAAACACACACATCCTACAACTACCCAACACTAGAAAACCCATACACACTCCACAAACACTCAAACTATATATCTAACTAAAATAATATACTTAAAATTAAACTTACCCTTCCACACGCGAAGCAGCGTCCAACCGCGAGATCTTCCAATGTCGATATAACCCAAAATAACATTACGTGGTTACGAAATAATCCCTAACAAACAAATAGTCCCATTCATATTAACACTAAATAACATTCTAAATAGATTTAATACATGTTTAAATCAATGTTATCAAACTATTGTATTTTTTTAAATTATGCAAAAATGTAACAATGTTATAAAAATTACTTACAATGTCCTATATGTTATTTTGAGTTACTTTATATTAATTTAACAAACATTTACTGTAATAAAAAATACTTACATGATTGTATAAACATGAAACAGTTTAATACATGTTACTATTATTTACTGTTTATATGTACAAATAATTAATAGAAAAACATTACCTGTGTAATAAAACTTTACCTCTGTAAAAATGTATATTATTAATATTTTATATATTAATAATAATAATTTCTTTCAAAAAATACAATTGTAAATTATATATGAATGTGAACAATACCTACTTCCTTTTGGTGATATATATATAAATATGTTTGCTTGAAAAAATGTTTCAATATACAAAGACTGTATTAAAAAATATTAAAAACATTAGTTCTATATAACTGGTAAAACAAATCTTCATTTTTACAATACAAATTGTGAAATAAACAAACAGATGTACACTGAATAAATATTATTTTGCTTAAGAATGTTGGTATAAAAAATGTGTATAAAAAACAAATGTTTTTTCACCAATAAAGAACTGTGACTATAATGTAAATATGTTATTAAACTATATATCATCAAAATAAAAATGAGTACTTAACATTTAAAAATATCAATACCTTTATTTTCCTATATTATAACCCTCTTTTCAACATAATAAACTCAATAAAAAATGTTTCAGTCTGATTATTTGAATTTTACTTACTATCAATTATGATAATTAAATTATATATTTTTATAAATGTTACTGTATAATATATATTTAAGTAATGTTAATATCATTATATATACTCCTAAAAAATACTGGACAGTCAATCCATAAAATGTACTATTCCCACTCCACCAAGTATAAAGTCAGGGAAGGTGCTGGACACTAAACTCATATAATTTACTATTCCCACTCCACCAAGTATACAGTCAGGGAAGGTGCTGGGCAGTCAACCCATATAATTTACTATTCCTACTCCACCAAGTATAAAGTAAGGGAAGATGCAGGACACTAAACCCATATAATTTACTAGTCCCACTCCACCAAGTATAAAATAAGGGAAGATGCTGGACACTAAACCCATATAATTTATTATTCCCACTCCACTAAGTATACAGTCAGGGAAGGTGCTGGACAGTCAATCCATATAATTTACTATTCCCACTCCACCAAGTATAAAGTAAGGGAAGGTGCTGGACACTAACCCCATATAATTTACTATTCCCACTCCACCAATTATAAAATAAGGGAAGGTGCTGGACACTAAACCCATATAATTTAATATTCCCACTCCACCAAGAATAAAGTAAGGGAAGATGCTGGACACTAAACCCATATAATTTACTATTCCCACTCCACCAAGTATACAGTGAGCGAAGGTGCTGGACAGTCAATCCATATAATTTACTTTTGCCACTCCACCAAGTATAAAGTCATGGAAGGTGCTGGACACTAAACCCATATAATTTACTTTTCCCACTCCACCAAGTATAAAATAAGGGAAGGTGCTGGACACTAAACCCATATAATTTACTATTCCCACTCCACCAAGTATAAAGTAAGGGAAGATGCTGGACACTAAACCAATATAATTTACTATTCCCACTCCACCAAGTATACAGTCAGGGAAGGTGCTGGACAGTCAATCCATATAATTTACTATTCCCACTCCACCAAGTATAAAGTAAGGGAAGGTGCTGGACACTAAACCCATATAATTTACTATTCCCACTCCACCAAGTATAAAATAAGGGAAGGTGCTGGACACTAAACCCATATAATTTATTATTCCCACTCCACCAAGAATAAAGTAAGGGAAGATGCTGGACACTAAACCCATATAATTTACTATTCCCACTCCACCAAGTATATAGTGAGGGAAGGTGCTGGACAGTCAATCCATATAATTTACTTTTGCCACTCCACCAAGTATAAAGTCATGGAAGGTGCTGGACACTAAACCCATATAATTTACTATTCCCACTCCACCAAGTATAAAATAAGGGAAGGTGCTGGACACTAAACCCATATAATTTACTATTCCCACTCCACCAAGTATAAAGTAAGAGAAGGTGCTGGACACTAAACCCATATAATTTACTATTCCCACTCCACCAAGTATACAGTCAGGGAAGGTGCTTCACAGTCAACCCATATAATTTACTATTCCCACTCCACCAAGTATAAAGTCAAGGAAGTTGCTGGGCACTAAACCCATATAATTTAATATTCCCACTCCAACAAGTATAAAATTAGGGAAAATGCTGGACACTAAACCCATACAATTTACTATTCCCACTCCAACAAGTATAAAATAAGGGAAGATGCTGGACACTAAACCCATATAATTTACTATTCCCACTCCACCAATTATAAAATAAGGGAAGGTGCTGGACACTAAACCCATATAATTTACTATTCCCACTCCACCAAATATAAAGTCAAGGAAGGTGCTGGACACTAAACCCATATAATTTACTATTCCCACTCCACCAAGTATAAAGTCAAGGAAGGTGCTGGACAATAAACCCATGTAAATTACTATTCCCACCCCACCAAGCATAAAAAAGGGACGGTGCTGGACACTAAACCCATATAATTTACTATTCCCACTCCAACAAATATAAAGTCAGAGAAGGTGCAGGACACTAAACCCATACAATTTACTATTACCAATCAAAGAAATATAAAATCTGTAAGAGTAATACATACCAAAAACACATATAAATTAATACTACCACTCCCAAAATTAAAAATAATACATTATTTTCATATTTTAAAATTTGTTAATTTATTAAAAATATTTATAAATGTAAAATTTTAAAATTTAAATATAATTTTTTTATTTAAAAATAAACTGTTATCCAAAAAAACCAGAAAAAACAATTATATAATAATTTCTAATATTTAAACATTTTCAAAAAAAATTAGCTTAAACATATTTTATTTTTAATTAAAATTCACAATTTAAAAACTTAACTTTCACATTGAAAATATTTTAAAAAAATATTAATTTAAAATTCTATTTTTAAAATAATAGACACCCTACACACCTAAATATGTACATAGCAAACCAAATCCAAAAAACAGTTTAATTTATTTTGAAATAAACATTTTCAATTTACAAAATTAAAATTAAAATGTAAAAAACTCCCCACAAAAAATCTAAAAAAAAACACATCCTACAAAATGTTTTTTTTAATAATTTTTTTTAAATGTTTAAATTATTTAAAAATTAAATTAATTTTTTTTTTAATTTTAAAATTCTAACCACCCTATTTGCCAACAATCCAACGTAGCAACCATTTATTTTATAACAAATTAAAAAATAAATTTAGAAATTTGAAATGTTATAAAATTAACCAAATATTTAAATTAATTGATATTTACTCCCCACCCTATTCCCCTAAAAACCCACATCCCACTCCTAAAATTTAATATACATGTTTTAAATATATTTAAAATATTTAAAATATTTATAACATTTAAAAATTACATTTTTTCAAATATATATATATTAAAACACTCCCCACCATATTCCCCTAAAAACTCACATCCCGCTACTAAAATGTATTGTACATTTTTTAATAATATATAAAAATAATTGTAAATATTATTAACATTTTAAAATAAAATGTTTTCAAATAGATATATTTTAAAACACTCCCCACCCTATTCCCCCCAAAAACCCACATCCCGCTACTAAAATTTATTATACATGTTTTAAGAATATATAAAAAATATTTAAATTAATAAAAAATGTAAATAAAAATTTAATTTATAATTAATTTAAAAAATTTACAAACATTTCTTTTTTTTTACAAACTGCTAAATTTTTCGACATTATTAACATTCTATATTTAAAACATCGATATTCTGACACTCTATATTATTGCTTTCGATATTCTAACACTCGATATTTTGAATTTCGATATTTTTACCTAACAAAAAAAACAATAGTTTTAACAATTGATATTAAGTACTCGATATTTCTAACTTCGATATTATTATTTTTTTTTAATCGATAAAAAAAACATCGATATTACTTACCTCGATATTACTTACATCTCAATATTTCAGATTCGATATTCTGTCCTATCGATAAAAAAATTTGATATTTAGACTGTGCACCTGGTAAAACATTGCATTACTGTATGGAAATTTCCAGTGAAAATGCCCCTAAAACTACTTAGGATTAACTCAGAATTCTGTACCCAAACATTTTAGCCACCAAAAAACCACACTCATAGCTTTTTTGGAATATGATCTTCAATAAAATAATCTTGAAAATAAAGGCACTAAAAGACTGCTCCAGGAGCAACACAGCCAACATCTGGCATACCATGAAGATTAGGAACAACATGTAAGGCACAGGCAACAGTCTTTCGCTTTCTCCGATAACTTCCAGAAACTGAATTCAAAGGTCTAGTCTAGCAAGTGGACCATCTGACTCCCCACTAGACAAGTGCCTGTAACAAACATTCAACATCATCCAATTTACAACACCTATTGCCTCTATGGAAAGACATTTTTTCAACGGTTAATAGCCTCAGAACCGACTTCATTAGACAGCTCATCACAAAAGCAGACCTCAATCCATCAGATCAAGCCAACTATCAACCAATCTGCAATAGTTTGTCTGCAAAACAAAGCCATTGCATTAGACAGACAGACAGACAGACAGATAGATAGATAGATAGATAGATAGATAGATAGATAGATAGATAGATATATGATAGCTAGCTAGATAGCTAGCTAGACAGACAGACAGACAGACAGACAGACAGATAGATAGACAGACAGATAGATGGATAGATAGATACAACAAAAATCCAATCAGTAGACGTTGAGCTATGAATTTTTAAAGCTTAAATGCAAAAATTGCGCTTAGACGCAGTAAGTGCTTAAAGAGTAAATTGGTCATGTTGGACCAGGACAAAGTCAAGAGTTCAGGATGACAACAATAGGGCATTTGTCAGACACAGGACCCATGCAGGGCTCGCTGAACAAAAGTAAATTGATTCTGATCATCAGCAACAAGATGTATCGTGATCCCCCTGCTGTTAGGGTAATGCGTCAGAATTCTCCAGGCAAAGGCAGTGATATGTTGGTTCTGCTAGCGATGTGCCTCTTCTGATATGCTACGGTCTGAGTGCCTGGCACTGGGTTTTACCCAGGTGTAAGTGTCAGATCCTTCCTCCCGTCCTGCTCAGGATGACCCATCAGCATAGAGATAGCCACTCAGTCACGCCTAGCCTTCTTTTGTTTGTGGGTGTCTAGAGGGAAATCAGAAAGCCATCTGTCCCCAACCCCAGATGGGTATTCCAGAGACAGGCAGAAGGCACCAAATGTTTACAGTAAGAAAATGGCAGCTTTCTGAAAGTGGGAACAAAAAACAGATGTTGTTGCACTCGTGGTGTTAAACAATTGACAAATAAACCAAAGAAACAATTAATAAAATAATATTCTGGTCTTCACTCTCTGAGGCTGTGCTGCCCCTCCGCCAATGTTTAATCAAAAGGACTACTAGGACTGTGAGACTTAGCCAGAGTGTGCACTACTCTTGCGCTTCATAAAGCGTCACATTAAAATGAATTAACACCTGTGTTACTTATGTGTAATGCAATTACACTTTATCTAACATCATTTACATAATACATGTGAAAAAAATGAGTCCAACGATAAATGAAAGTTTCATCAATTCATTGCTTCATGAATCTTGATTTATTCACTTGAATGTTCTTTCTTGGTGATAAAGTTTCACACAGAAGAAGATCACAAATAATGGGCGTACATCATTCAATCCCATTCCTATGCATTTCGGTTGCTGAGCCCACCCTTCTTCAGGGACATCTATAAGCAAATAATGACTCTAATCATCAAAGGGAAACCTTTGCACCGTAGCGGTTGTGTTTGCTGTGGGTCGTGGACTCTGCTTGGACCCTTCTCTTCCCGCTTCCGGTTCTACAACTTGCGGAACCCGCTTCGCGGGTCCCGCTGCGCATCAGCACGACAGGGGAGTCTTGCTGCACCAGTGCGTGAAGGTCCAGGGCTGCGAGCGTGCGGGGCAGGACTTCAAAGCCCAGAGGTCCCTGCACACCACGCCTCCCGTCACCTGGCCGCTCTCCCTGGACACACGCCCCGCCTGTAACCATACGGACCACCTATATAAGGAAAGGCTAGTTCCCGCTAAGCGGGAGCGTGCGGGAGCGTCCCGGGAGAAGCCCGGGACAAGGGCGGGACCGTCTGTGGCCGTCCGGGGCCGCTGAAGGCCGGGCTGGGCCACCCCTTTTCCATCTACAGGCTTGTGTTTGATTATAATTTAGTACTTAATTGTCTACCAGGATCAGCTAGTCATTTGAGGACAGCAGAGGGTTGTAAACTATGGCGAATATCTTAAATACCTCCGCCTTACAGACTTCCATGGGTGATGCTGAAACTGCGGTGATGGGGCCTCTAGATTCGGATTTTAAGCGTTTGCCCCAAGATATTGATAGGGAAATTGCCTTGGCGGAAAGACGCGCTGGACGAAGGTTATCGATCGAATTGATGAAAAATCCCCTTGAAAAACACATAGGACAAAGTTTCCCTGCACTAGTCACCCCGTTATCTTCTACAGTATTGCCACTTACACAAGAAACACTGTATGATATATCTGTATGTAATGAGCTGTTGGGTGCCTCTCCTGTAGATACAGTGGTTACCGCCCTATCATCAGAGCATTTAAAGGGTTCTAATACAGCGCGTATAGGACATAATGTTACATCAAAAGCAATTGCTCAAGTACACGCTGTCAAGCCCAAAGTATGCTCAAAGAGGAAGAGGGTCACAACCTTAAAAAAATCCATAGTCCCTAATCCAGCAAGGAAGATTAGGAAATTGGCCATCAAAACACCCATAATCCATGCCCTAGTCGAACAACCTAATGGGGTAACAAGGGGGGAGGAATTGGTTACCCAAATAGACGTAGAAAATCCAAAGATTCCGGCATTATCAATAATAGAAATAAACCCCATTGCCATAGCATCTCCAGGGCAAATGAGGATTCATCCGGAACATTTATTGGATTTGGAAAAACTTATACGCTCCCTCTTAAATCCCCTTGAAACTAAACTGGAGAAGTTAGCAAAACAACTTGATCATCTTGAACAAGCTAGTTTGGATAATTTTTTCTCAGTAAAATCATTAATTAAGTCCCAGAATAAATTGGACGAGAATGGGCGACAAAATAATCTAGTTGAGCAGGATTTGGGTGTTACGGGGGTCGAGTTGTTTCCCGCTAAAGTAAGTGGGGTTTCTACTCAGCAGAAACAGGGACTGAATAATAAAAAAAAATATAGCAGCACCCCGACCACCGGTAAACAATAGTGGCCCTGGGCGTACTAATACCAACTGCACTAGCACAATGGCCAATAGTACTAAGGATAGCATAAAAAACTGTGCCCCTGTGGTTCATAAAAAGAGTTCACTTTTACCATCTACTATGGACTGTGTCCAGGGTACATTGATAGACATAGATAAAAACTCCGCTATAACTATTGATGGATTAAATGGGCCGCCTGTCTCTCAGTTAGTAAATAAGGGTGGCTATGTAGGGAATGGTAATCACACAGCCGGTGGAAATAATGCTAGTATGGCTGTGGGAAATAGTGCTCCCGCGAGTGTTGCTGCCCCAGAACGCTGCCCACTAAAGCCTTATGCTAATAAACCTTTAACTCGGATTCCCCCGGTCCAACTTACCCCTGATTCTTATCCATATGTGGCCATTCTCACCAATGTTCCTCCCCTACCGGATGGCCAAAGGGAAACATATGATACGTTAAAAAATAAAGCCATGCATTGGCTGCGGGTAAATAGACCCCTGCCAGGAGATGTGGATGGCTTGATCATTGGGGTCAGAAGGGTCAATTGGATTGGGAACACTTTGAAAAAGCAGGGGGGTGAGTGTATCATAATTAACTTTCAAGACCCAAGGGTAGTAGGGTTAATTACGAAACCTGGATGGAATATTAGCATTGGTGGGATTGGCGTTGTGGATTTGACTTTTTTCTACCCAAGATCTCTGTCATCTTACCCAGGGGGGAATGAGTCACTGAGATTTAGTTTGCCTCCACGGGTAGAGGCTAGCTCTTTCCCTGCTCCCTTCTTGCGTCCACATGATGGTTACAACCAGGTATATAATTCTGATGGTGGCGCAGGGTACATGAGATGGGGATGTTGTCGAAATTTACCAACGTACCATAATACAGGCCCTATTATGGATCTGGTTAATCGTTTTAATCCTTTAAGTGGATTGAACACTAACGGTTGACTACCCACACTCTTAACATCACCTACAATAGCCATGCCTGAGAGGGTAACTTCCCTATCATGCACATTTATGACCTGGAACGTTGCAGGAATAAGAGCTAAAAGATCGGACCCTACTTGGATACAACATATTTCTAAACATAAGGTCATAGCTCTGCAAGAAACGTGGGACACTTCACTTTCCTTTTCCCTAGATGGCTTCCTAAGTTTCATAATACCCGCTAGTACTAGTAACGCGGGGAGAGCAAAAGGGGGGCTTATTACATTTTTTTCTTTAGACTTAGCAGGAACTTTTAATCTACTGAACTCAGGTTCCCCAAACATTCTAGCGATAGAATGGACAGTCTCCCCAAGCTGCACCATACTAGTAATTAATTTTTACAATGCCTGGGGTGGACCAAATGAATTTGAACATGTGCATTGTTTGGAGAACTTGATAAATAAATACAGTCAAAATTTACATACTCCTTTCGAAATTTTTTTAATGGGTGATTTTAATAGCCACAAATGTCAATTGCCCTGCCAATCACTAGATGCAGATTCTCCGGCTGGAGTCTGCATTCCTCACTTTGAACACACTAAAATGGGGGAGTCACTTGACCTACTGTGTGCCAATTTTAATATATACGAATCATACAAAACTGCTTCTAATGAGAAGGTCCCCACCTTTAAAGGCACAATTAAGGGGACGATAATTGATTACATATCTATGTCCATAGGCTTAATCTCAAAGACAAGTGACTATGAAGTTACTGTCTCACCCCATAGTGATCATAACCCTCTGTCAACTGTAATACACTGGAGTGACTTATGGCGCAGACAGGTGGATCAGCCCCGGGTTTGCGCCTTGGCGGTGCCCAGTGATCAGGGCAGACGGCTCAGATGGGGTATGGCTATGGAGGAACGGTTTATGGAAACCTTACTCCCCAAAATTGAGGGACCGATAGAAACTTGTCTTGACCAAACTGCCTCGAACCTTCAGGTTGTCACAGCTTTTAATTGTATCTGTGCACAAACTGTCAGGGATCTAACAAAACCCAAATCTAAGTACCCCACAATGCCCCACAAATGGTTTGATAGCAAATGCTCAAGGTCACATAGAGAATTGAAACTGGCCCTTAAGGCCAAGGAAAGGGATAAAGAGCTAATCTCTTATCTGAGACGGGCCTATAAAGCCAATGTGAGGGCAAGGAAAAATGAGATCAAGAACAATGCATGGAATGATCTACTCAATGTAGATGTTCTAAAAAATAGTAAACAGTTCTGGGAAATCATTAACCACTCCTTTTTTATAGGGGAGAACAATCTGAACACAGATTGTGTAATTCCAGATGAGAGATGGGTACAGCATTTTAGCTATATTTATGGGGGTGAACCATTAGTCTGCCCAATTACCACTGAGGTGGCCCATTGTGCAGCCACAGTGGTATTTACGGAAGAGCAAGTCCTAAAAGCCATTATGGATACCACAAACAATAAGGCACCTGGCCCTGATGGTGTCCCGGCAGACTTTTTTAAATATTGCCCAGTAATCTGGAGTAAAGTACTGACCAGAGTGTTTAGAGCAGCAGCCGAAGGATCCCTACCTCAAACATGGGCAACATCCATAATAGTTCCCATCTTTAAGAAGGGAAATCGGGAGGACCCCGGGTGCTATCGCCCAATTTCCCTTATCGACTCTACTTTTAAAATCTTAGGTAGAGTCCTTTTGGTCCAACTAAGGGAAAATTTAGAATTGAATGGGGGACTCTCGAACATTCAATACGGCTTTCGCGAGAATAGGGGGACATTGGAACAATGTTCCTATCTCCACCTTCTAGTCTCCAGGTATACGGTGGTCGGGAAGGGGTCAGTTTACTTGGCCTTTATGGACCTCTCCTCGGCCTTCGACCTGGTGAATAGGAGTAAGTTATGGACTATTCTACTAGAGCTAGGTATAGAGGAGTCCTTGGTGGCATTTATGGCAAGGTTACACCAAGATCTCAAGGCAAAAATAAGAGTCACCAGGGATGGAAGGTGCACGGAAAGTTTTAAATCTGAAAAAGGGGTGCGCCAGGGTTGCATCCTGGCCCCCCTTCTTTTTACTATTTATATAAATGGCCTGGGGAAACACCTAGAAACAGGATTGGCTGATGTTCCCCGTGTAGGAGGAGCTCAGATCCCAGCCCTCCTATACGCGGACGATGCCGTCCTGATAGCACGCACAGGGATTAGCCTACAGATTCTTCTGGACCGCTTTGGTTCCTTTATGGAGAATCTAGACTTGAAAATCAACGTCTCCAAGTCCCACACTATGATTATTGGTCGTAAAGTGAATATGTTGCAGAAAAAAACTTTTACTTGCAAAGGGGAGATTCTCTCTAGGGTTCCAGTCTTTCCTTATCTGGGAGTCCTTTTTGATCAAAGAGGGTCCTGGGCCCCCCAGATCAAAGCAAAAAGTCTTAGTTTAGCACGATCCTCATCAGCCCTGCTGGCCTTTACAAAAAGACTGGGAGCCAAACCAATGGAGGCGGTGATTAAAATATACAACAGTAAGTGCGTTCCAATTGCTATGTATGGATCTGCGATTTGGGGTTATGCAGAGACGGCAAAAATACAGAGGATAGAAAATGGTATCATTAGGAACATTTTATCTGTCCTTGATTCCACACCCACTTTCTCTATCCATGAGGAAATAGGTTTACCATATATCTCTGACAAACTAAAATTAGCCCCCCTCCTTTTCTGGGCCAAAACATGGTTGAACCCCGAGCTGACGCTAAACCATGCCATTCTTAAGGACGTCATTGCAAGGGATAACGCCATGAGAATTCCCTGGCTAAAATATATTAAATCTACATTACTAATGCTGGCGAGACCGGAACTTTTTAATGACCCATCCAGCATCAGGAGGGAGGATGTTAGATCGATTAAGCAGATGTTTCTGGAGAGGGTTCGTATGGATAGAGAAGAATTGGAATTGAGGAAACCCATGGTGAGGGCATATATTGTTCTAACGACTTCGCCCACCATGGAACCCTATTTAAAAATTGTGACTAATCCTCTTCATAGACTCCTCTTAACTAAATTCAGGATGAACTTAATCCATTACTCTCTAGGAAATTTTCCGGTGTGGTCAAAACCTGATGATGGTCCGCCATGTGGATGTGATCAATTTTCAGTTCAAGACACCCTTCATTTTATATTTTTTTGTGACTTTTATAGTAGCGAAAGGAAAAAATATTTATTCCCTGTCTTGAAAGCGGCGGGCTTTTCTCAAATAAGGCCAGCCTTAATCTTCCTCCAAATGTTAGCAGATACCTACACCATGTTTAGTGTTGCTTGCTATTTAACTGCTGCATTTAGATCTAGGAAAAAAAGATTACCCCGGATAGACTTGTTTTAAACTCAAATTTGTTCCTAAAGGAAAATTTTTAATATTTGTAAACAGATTTGTACTTTTGAGTAACAATCTGATGAAATGTAATCATTAAGCAGAAAACTTTTTGTAATGAGATCGAGTGATGTTTTTAAAAAATTGTATTTGTGTTTGCTTTATGTCTTTTATGATTTTAACAAAAATCGAATAAAGAGTATTTTGACTGACTGACTGACTGACTGACTCTAATCAATGAGTATAATCACATGAAAACATAAAAACATGTAAAGTAGCAACGGCCTGTTTCACATGAGGTATTTAGGAAGACAAGAAATACAATACATGTGCATGACACATAAGATGAAGGAAAGACAAGTTGTATAAAGAGAATGGTGAAAAAATAATTAGATCTTAGATGCGCTCAAAAAAGACTGTTCGGCATGCACCTGCCCATGTGCCCCCAAACGTGCTATCTCCAGCACGACCTGTAGTGCATCTCTCTGAATGATCACAACCAAAGTCAAAAGCTTATGTGACAAGATGCTCATGACCAAAATGGTGCAAAACTCATGCAAGTGAATATTAAAATACGTAATACAGTAGTGTAAATAACTCATACCTCTACGCCCACTCTTTTGTGTGTCAACCAACTACGAGACTGAAAAGATGCTCTGGTCTAAAATCATGAAACGAGATACCCAAGGACTATGAAAAAGTCAACAAGGATTCAGTTTACATATTCCATTGATTCTCTGAGTATCTCTTATTTGGATGTACAGATAGCACTGGATGGCATAGCAATCACGACTACTGTTTTTAAAAAACCCACTGACCGTAACAATGCACTACTATTCAGTAGTTTTCACCCTACAGCATTAAAGAAACATTTACCATTCTCTCAGTTCCTTAGACGTAAAAGGATAACATCAGATGACACCACATTTCTTGATACTTTATCACAGTACACAAATAATTTTCTGGAACGTGGATACTCCAAGGAGGGACAGTGAATAAATCAAGATCCATGAAGCAATGAATTGATGAAACTGTAATTTATCTTTGGACTAATTTTTTTCTCACAATTAATATGTAAATGATTATCAAATAAAGTTTAATTGGATTGCATGTAACTAACACAGTGGTTAATTTTGGTGTGACGCTTTATGGAGCGCAAGAGTAGTGCACACTCTGTCTAAGACTTTCAGTCCTAGTAGTCCTTTTAAACTTTCTAAAAGTGGCATTTTCAGAATCGTAATGTAAAAACCAATTCACCATAAATTGTGTTTTTAAATTGTAAGTCCAGAATCACCAAATACGGGGGTCCCATCTCTTTCCAATTAGAACTTTCACCTATGAGGTGTAATAAGGTAATCCAAGTGTTCGACTAAGGGCAGATAGGCCTCAAAATCCCTATTGGGAGGCTAATAAATTGAAGGTAAACATGGCAAATACAAAAATAATCCGGTTTGCTAAAAGAAGTAAACCGTATAAGTGGTTGTTAGGTAATAGTAGTGTAGAGGTTGTGTCCACTTATAAGTATTTGGGTATGACGTTTACTAGTTAGTTGAGTTGGGCGTTGCATAAAGAATTGGTGGAGACAAGGGCATTAGCAACAATAAAGGGTCCTGTTCATTTTAAAAAGACTTATGGTGGCCCCTCCTGGACTCCCCTTTTTATAGCTTATAATGCAATGGTCCACATGCAATGCCACTAAGGGGCTGAGTTATTAGCTTTAAGTATGGAGGGAAGCCGGGCGATGTGCAAAAGTAAATGCATGAAAAAATTGTTGGCAATGTCCCAGGCAATAGGATTAGATGCAAACTTGCAGCCCAGGCACTTCTTAGCCTATAAAACAACTTTGCGATTTTGGGATAAACTTTGGGTCCCAACAGTACAGAAGATATCAGCCTTATGTGACGTCGAAATAGGAAAGAGTGAACTATAGTTGGCGAAGAAGGTCAAGAAAAGGCTAGAAGCCATCGAATGAACCTTGAAATCAGAATTAAAAATAGCGGAGGCCTCACTTCTCTCTAAAGCAGAAATAAAAAAAGCCTGTAAAAAAAGTCCAGGTTGGCTGATCTGAAGTATGTAAGGAATAAACCTTCAGCAAAGTATATGATAGATTCTTGGGAAAATAGGAGTGCATTTCTGAATTTGACAGCATTTACAGATGCCCTGCTATGTTTAGCACAATTAAAAATACGGGTAGCATTAAATGTGTGATATGTAAGAGCTGAAAAATGTGAAGTTATTTTAGATCAAGAGAATAATTGCTCTTGTTGATTGCGTTTTCACATTTTTAATGTCCATTTGTTAATTGATTGTCGTCATTTTAATAGGCTTTGTTGTTTGATTTTAAAACCGCTTTTTAAAAGATATAACTTAAATTGTTGCAATGACGCACTTGCACTATTTTTAAATATGGATTTTTTTGATGTGGCATGTGCACTGGCAACATTCTTTAAAATATGTTTGGATTAGTGACCTAATGCGTTCACGTGGCAGGGGAATGGAGATTTTATCTTGAATAATGGTGTATTTGAGATTTATTTGGTTTATATATAAATATGACATTTTATCCGGTTTTAAAATGTATGTTATAAACACAGTGTCTAAACATTAATAAAGTATGTAAAACCTAAAAGTACGTGTCCAACCTTTTACTTACACTGCACCCTGCCCATGGGCTGTCCAGGGCCTGCCTTAGGGGTGACCTATCTGTAATAAAAAGGAATGTTTGGACGTGGCAGGTAGCTTGCCAGGTCAAAATGGCAGTTTAAAATTGCACACACAGACTCTGCAGCGGCAAGTCTATTACATGTTTAAAGGGCTACTTCACTAGGTGGCACAATCTGTGCTGCAGGCCCTCTAGTGTCATTTGATTTACAGGCCCTGGCTGGGGTCGTGTAAGTAAATCAAATATGGAAATTGTGGATAAACCAGTGTTACCATTGTCGTGTATTTCTATAGGTTCTGAATCGATCCCCCTATTCCTGACCCTATTCTGGTTAAACTACCTAGCTAGTTAACTAACAGTCAGCCCATGAGGCAAGAAATCCCCCATGATGCAGATACCGTTATCTGACGCAGTCACACTACGGCACAGGAACGTGTTATCTGATTAGGTCATAACGCTTGAGATCTAATTAGACAAGCGACATTCCTCCATCCCCTGATAAGGCATACGACGTTCTCATAACAAATCAAACCTATGACAACCTGGACAATCCGTGGGGCCATTGTTTTGATTTCACAGAGAACTTTTGCAAAAGAATGTGCTAACGAGCAAGTCGTATGACATCTTTATTGACCTACCTATGTCCATCCTTACGTCAATCCCGGCACCTTCAAGGTATAAATATTGCCGACCTTGCCCTATGCAAACACACGCGTGGTGACAAGACGGAGCAGCCATACTTGCCGAAGCCGAGAGCAGAAGCAGACCCCGCAGGCAGCAGCCCCGCCTTCCTGACGCGCTGAGAGACGCGCTGCTATCTCAAGCCGAGAGACCCAGCACCGGCGCTTCTGGGCAGCCCTCGCAGGCAGCCTGGAATATCGAGAGCAGAGAAAGAGATACCATTCCTCATTCATCCTAAATTCCAGGTACAGAACTGAATAACCCCTCCTAGAGAATTCTTTAGTTATTCACTTGGCAAAAACAAACTTAACTTAAACTGTAACTTTCTATTCCCGCCCACGCATTAGACTTAGGTCAGGTACACGGGGTAGGCGTATTTAGAAACACCAGTTGAGTACGTTTAGTCAAATGTATATGTGTATGTAAATATATTTTAATCATTTTAAACATCATATGGCTCAGAAACCATATCAATGTTTTTACAGTATTATTTTATACTATTGCTTCTAATGTATGCACTTTACTTAACTATAAGTATTGCAATAATATCGATCCATTTCTCTTGTACGAGAAAAGAGACTGATCAATAAATAACATCTTTTATTGAACACGCCCGTCTCTTCCTTTTCTCTACATTCTGATGAGACTAAGAATGCACGTACTGACTGAGTAAAATAATTGCCTTGTGCTCACACGACTCTTGAGATTGACTCTTGATTAGGGGAGAGCAAAGTTGTCATGTTCTATGGTTGTCAGAAACTAAATCCCTTCTTGTCTAATCAGGGGAGTTAATCCTTCCTTGAACATTCGAGAAAGTTTCTAGCGAACTCTGAGCTTAGCTGGCAAACCCAAAAATTAAGTCTAGTATCGACAGTAGTAGACCTAGTTAACGTCTGGTCTAGGCCTTTACTATTGTAGGTACTATTCCAATGCGCAGAGCCTATTGGGAAAATAGGAGCTACACTACATGGCGCCCAACGCGTTTGGAAAGGGCGATAAAACTAACGTAAGACATTTAGAGTAACTCAGTCGTGCTTTCTCACTCAGACCCCTTTTCCCAAATACTCCAAAGACGTCTGGAGTGGGTGAAAGGTTATTATATCCTCCAAAACCTCGCAGGAGGGAACTCCTATGTATGGTTCTTGGTCTAGTCAACGTTGAAGGATAACACAGTTCCAAAATATTGTGCATCTAATCTCTGTTTCCATAAGAAACCTGATCTGCAAACAAACATAATACCATCCTGTCTGTAAAATGGCAGAGAGTGATGATGAAAGAGAGGCAATTAGATTAGCTACTGAAATAGCAGATGCTGATGCTACCATGCAAACAGCAGACCCGGATATAATACTCATCCAGGTCGCCAAAAGGAGATCTATAACCTTAAAACTTATAGAAAATGGACTGACACCTAGAGGTGGCACAGTCATATTCGTAATTGAGGCACACGAATATCGGCAGACAGAGGTATATTATACATGGATACATTTTCCAGCAGCAAATGCTGTAACAAAGTACTTCCACTATTACAAAGTAGAGGAACCTCCTGACATTTACACTCCTTTCGAGGAGGTGGAAGTACCACTCAAATTCCAAGAGCATTTGCTCTTATTTGATGGCGCCCTAATACATAACAATCACATTACAAGGCTCGGTCCTTTAGGTAGACCAGGAGCAACGTGGCCGGTCCTAGCCGGATACACACCACATCCAGACATTGATAGGATGCCTACAGCTGAACTATTAACACAGCTGAAACAATTACTAAAAATTCATAGACAATTAGTTCAATATGTAATGCGGACTTCAACAATTCAGCCAGCGATTAAACTACCACAGCTGACCCCTCACCAGGGGAACACAAATAAAATTACACCACAGAACATCCAATCCTGCCTAGGTAAAGTTCCAGCTAAACGGGAACAAATACCATTCTGGTTGGCACAGAAAATCACCCAAATAGAGGCGGTGTTTCCTGACACCACCCCGCTGGAAAAACACAGGATTCTGACTATATGTCTCCCAATGGGAATCGCACCACACATTGAGGACTGTGACACTTGGGGTACAGTCTTTGCTTCCATCTATACAAAAACGCACGGTGTTCCATCCATTTCGGTAATACCAGATGTGCTAAAACAAATTCAAGATGAATACGGTCCAGAACCTGCTTTAACTCTTGGTATGAAATTATTGAAAGACTTCAAGCAGGTCTCGGCTATATTATTAGCCAACATAAAAGGTGAAGCAGCAAACGTGGCGATCCGCCAGAGGTTAAAAGAGACAGATATAGCAGACCAACCAGCTGAAATTGCCAGAATCATAGAAAAATCTTATGAGGAACTAGGCAGAGATAGTCTAGGTGGAATACCAGTAAAACCGCAACTGACTACAAGTCCAGAAAAAATATTTTTTAATAATAATAATTCACCAAAAAAGAACTGGGATGGAAACAAACAATCCAATCCTAAAGAAAAGAAATTCCAGTCCAGAGGAAGGTCTCCAAGGCGAAGAGAGAAATCTCCAAACCCGAGACAAAGGTCACCACAGAGTGACCCCTCTGGGAATAGATATAACCTTAGAAATAGGGATAATATTAAAAAACCTGATAGATATCAAGACATTGATACGCGTCCCTCTCAATCTTTTCAGACTTCCTCGCAGAAATCGGAAAGAAGAGGACGATCAGAAGAGCACGCCAAGTCCAAAGACAAGGAACCTGCTCAACTGAAAAAGAAATTACAATTTCCAAAAAAGAAGGTAGCCAGTATCAAGGTAGTTAACAATGCCGAGAATACTGAGGACACAACTGAAAAACGGAGAGTGGGCTCAGACAATGCTAGACAGCGCAGCAGAGGTGAGCATAGCTCGCAAAGTCCTTATGAATCATCTGGAGACAGTGGACACGAATGAATACCTTCAAGTGGAAACTGCAGATACCAGAGTTAGCAAGCCCCACAAGATATACGAGATAACATTACGTATAGAGGGAGATAAGACTAGGAAAATAAGGGGACTATTTTGGGATAACCTCTCCGAGGGCTATGATATCCTTCTAGCTGAAAAAGACTGGCCACCAGAGTTTGTCAGGGAGTGCCCTCATGGCGAAGAAGTAATTATGCCTGCCTTCTCGAATCAAATCCCGATTCATAAAAAATATACACTTGCTAGAAAGTGGGCAGTGGCCTTAGCACCTGCTTTATATAAAAATCATGTAGGATGGGATGAGGATTCTCCTCCTCACAAAATCCAGTTAAAATCGCAACCTACTGCACAAAGGCAGTACCCAATTAAGCAAGAAGCTAAAAAACAAGTAAATGAAATACTAGATCAGCTAGAATACCAGGGGGTGATTGAAACTTGCACCTCACAAATGAACAATCCTTTGTTTCCGGTCTCCAAACCAGACAATTCGTACCGTCTAGTTTTGGATTACCGACACCTTAACACATGTTGCAAAACTTTTGCAGTGCAAAACTCACACAGTGCTGCACTAATGAATAACATAGTGCGCAAAAAATACAAAACAACCTTGGACATCTCCAACGGATTCTTTTGTCAAAATATAGCACCAGAGAGCAGATATTTAACTGCATTCTCAGTAAATGGCACTCAAAAACAATTCTGTCGGTTAGCCCAGGGGTACAAGAACAGCCCGGGGGTATTCTCAGCGAGAGTAACAGAATTACTACAACTATATGATGATGAAGCATTATCTTATGTCAATGACATTTACTTAACAGAGGATGACTTGGAGACTCACTTGAAAAGAGTGAACACCATAATACTTGGTTTCGCTGCAGAGGGTTACAAATTCAACTTCAAAAAGTCCAGAATTGCCCATCTGACGGTCCTATTCTTAGGATATGAGCTATCAAGTGAAGGCAAAAGCCTGGCAGACAATTTCCTAGAGAAATGTGCCGTAATCCAAGCTACTAAAACACTAAAAAACCTACAGTCAATTTTAGGCTTCCTAAATTTCGGAAGAACATACATTGCAAATTACGCAGAAAGGGTGAAACCCCTTTACGATCTAATTAAACCAGACTTTAAAAGATCCAGTTGGACTCAAACACACACAGAAATTTTGAGATCCTTACAAACAGACATGCTAATTAAGACAAAATTAGAAACCCGTGATAATACACGCAACCTTGTGAACCGAGTCATCCCAGGGAGATGCGGATTCACATACCTAACCTCTAATGAGGGAGATAAGGTACCAATTGCATTCAAATCACACTTGTACACTAAGGCTGAAATGAAATTTAGCCCAACGGAAAAAATTCTTACAGCAACACAGACAGCTATAGCAAAAGAACGAGCCCTGGCACAAGGTAAACGAATAATAATCGTGACACCGATACCAGCCCTAGAGGCTGTAATAAAAGCGAGCATTCCAAATGCTAAAGCACTCCATCCGAGATGGATACAATGGGCTAACTCTCTTGCTGCAACAGACGTGGTGTACGAATTTGATCCTTACTTAAAAACACAAGAATTTCTACAATATGAATTTGAATGTCCTCTGCCAACCGAAATTCTGCCTCTAGACCAATACGGCTGTATAATATATACAGACGGATCAGCACAACCCGCAGTAGGGGGTAAACAAGCTTACAGTGCTGCGTGCGCGATTGTTAAAGGTCGTTGGCACGAAGGGAAATTTAAACCAACCCTCACTAAAAAACAATCTCTAGGAGATTGCACAGCTCAGCGAGCTGAACTACTAGCATTCAAGATGGCGCTTGAAAATACCGATCGAGAATTCCCCACACTTATAGTGTGCGATTCGTATTATTGCGTTCAATCTTATAATGAATACTTGCAGATCTGGCTTCAAAACGGTTTCAAGGATGCGAAAGGTGGCACAATCAAGCATAAAATGCTCTGGGAACAAGTAGCTCTTTTACAAAAAGAACTACCAAAGACTCACGTGATACATACACTGAGTCATCAACGTGATGGCGTTCACGTTGCAGGGAATTCATTGGCTGACGAGGCCGCGAAAGCAGCTGTGCAAACGGCTTCCGTAGCTGCCGTCACCCGGTCAAAAACAAAAATAGACAGCGAAATATTACAAGCTGTCAGCGCTTCAGAAAAGGATTCGATAGAACCACTCCCTAAAGGCTTTCCAGTAAAATACTCATACATAACTGATACAAACAATGTTCCTTTTGCTCGAATCCCTGGAGTGGGGGATAGGGCAATTCCAAACATGGAACATAGGTTAGGACTGATAATAGCGGCACACGAAGGGCTTGCTTCTACCCATGCTGGCGTCTCAGCCACTGTATCATTATTAAAACAGAGATACTGGTGGCCACAAATGAGAAGACAAACAAGGAACTATGTTCTAGCATGTGAAATATGTCAAAAAATGAAAGTATCAACTGTGAGACGTCCAGCACAGACGCCCCTTCTAATCTCGGATAAACCATTAGCCTGTGTTTATCTAGACCACTGCGGTCCCTTACAAAGGGATGGTAACTATAAATATATCTTGGTCGCAGTGGACTCATGCACGAGATTCATATGGATGTGGCCCCAGCGAACGGCTGACGCCAGAACTGTTATAAAAGATTTGCGAGTCTTTATCGGCACATACGCAATTGGCATTCTGCATTCGGACAATGGTCCTGCTTTTAGCTCTCGGGCTTATAAGGAGGCCATGGTCAGCATGGGCGTGCAATTGCGGTACTCTTGTCCATTTCACCCTGAGGGGAACGGAATTGTTGAAAGAAAAAACCGTGACATAAAGCAATCTATAACGGCAAAGGTATTAGGTTCGGGAGCTGGGTGGGTCAAACATCTAATAAGTGTCCAACGTAGTCTAAATAACTTGCCAAGAAATTCTCTGAAGGGATTCAGTCCGTACGAATTATTATTCGGAACTAGGATGTTGATCTCTGACCTTGATAGTCAGACTTCAGTGGTAATAGAAAAAACCTTTGATGTCAAAGACCGTTTGGCTATTTTGCAGGACTTAAACAAAACAAGAAAAGACCTGAGCAACATACAGTTGAAACAACAGCCAACGACCACTGAAGAATCACCACCTGTCCCAGCAAGACCTGTCTGGATTCCAAAAGTCGGGGATCTAGTCAGGGAGAAGATCGCGGTAAAGAAGGAATTTGGGCCTTCTTACAGAAAAGCAGTTCCTGTCTTGTCTGTCAACGGGACAAGATCAGTTGTACTGCCGCCACTTGCTGGAAAAAAGGAGAACCGAGTTGTATCCATCGACCTGGTAAAACCACAACATGTGGCCGATAACAAACAGTAGGCCAAGTGGACTCCCAATAAGTAGCAGAACACCAAGGTTTGCTACCAGTACAGAGGTCCTATCAAAGAGGCTCATCACATTCGAAACGCCTACAGAAGAACAACAAGGACTATGCAACAATGCAATAGAACTCAGACCTCTGAAAACCCAAATAAAAACATTTAGCAGAGACACACCAATCTATACTGAAGTACCAAGTGAAAATGCAAGAAACAAAAATCCTGAACCAATTGGAACAATTGACAGAACTGCATCTGGTTACTTCATCAACTTCGATGATTCCTCTGAAGGTTTCAGCGAACAAAAGACACAGCCATCATCAAAATCCTTTAAAGACAAAGCGAAGGAACTTTTGAAACAACTAAAAGAAACATATCTGATTTCTCCATGGATTGAATTTTGGGTGGGTTTTGGTGCATTTATCCTCATACTTTGGCTCATCATGGTATTTACTTTGGGACGCTTCATTGAGGGAAAATATGCTAAAATGGACACAGCAAGTCAGAACATCAACTTGGTCCTCAAACCACACACATCTTCACACGTCAAGAAAAGAGAACTTTCTCCAGAACTTTCTTCAGCCAACTTCACAGCCAATCCGATACCTGGTGGGGTAGCCTGGGACAACACTGACTATGAAATTTATGGTCCGGTCGAGATCCTGAAATATCCACACCAAATTAAGATCTCCTTGAGTGACTTTGTAAAAACAAACTCATTTGCTGATGATTGGGACTTTGAAAGTATAAACAATATGATGTCTGACTTAGTAATGTCTGCTAAATTTACAAAACATGATTATTTGCAAGGTTCTACAAATTATGATAGTATGTATTGCTATAACCATTATGGTAACCATTTCTTGCATAAATCTGCACAACCTAGAAATGTTTTAAATTATAATCAATGGGAACATTGTGCTACACCCCCAAAAGGGAGCTCTAGAACCGTTTATGACAAATATTCATATTTTTCAGGTTTTAACATAACTAATGCTGAAACATTTTATTACAAATTGTCAAACAAGACAGGGATGAAAACCATGATAACCAACACAAAATTGATATATTCAGATTCATTCTTTGAAAAAATGAATACTTTTGGATTTGATTATTGGGACAAAAATGTTGATTTGAAAAGTGTTTGGGGTACAAAAGAATGGCAAGTACAGGGTTTAGAAGCTTTGTTTAGAGCATGCATGATCCCAGAACAAATGATATTTTTAAATGACACTGTTCAACAAACCACCTGTCTTGGCTTAGCCAAAATCAAAGATTTAAATAACCCGTCTATTCCAAAGCCAACAATGTTTAGCAATAACTCTGATACAGATGAAGAAATAGACATAATCCATATACTTAACCAAAACAGAACACATCCTGATTGGAAACAATGGTTGATCTGGCCCACAGATACAAATTACTGTCAAGATAGATTCCTGAATAAAACACAGGGTTTCAAAATGACCAGGCCAGACCCTAGATATCCTCAAAGACATCACCCAGGGATAATAACAACCTACAGTGTGGGCAAATTATGCCTTCAATGGCTACAAACTTCCACACTGCCTGAAATTAAGCAACACCTAACTTTACTTACTGATGGTGCTGACTTGCGTGATTTCATACTGGGACCACGCAAACGGCGTCAGAAGCGTTTCATAGCAGCCTCTGTATATGCAGCATATAATGAGGCCTGGAAGGTTACTCAAATTGAGACAGCAGAAAGAATACGGGAAATTGACCGTATTAATTTGGAAACATCACTTTCTGTAGTGGACAATGGGTTAATGACTCTGTCCTCCAGAATTTTTTCATTGGACAGCATTGTGTCTTCAGCAATCGATATATTATCGCAAGACTTACTGTTATTACAACATGGTCAGTCACAATTGCGTTCTATTGTACAGCTTGGCTGGACGTTACAAAATCTGCGTTCAGGCTATGTGCCTTGGCGTTTAATCAACACAACGTCACTATTCCAAATCTTTAACCTTACTGATAGACAAATCGGTATGGCGCAGAAGGGTGCTGATTATACAATCTTGAGCATTGAAAAACTTGAAAGATTACCAATGACAATGTCAGAACGACCTGTCAGTGAATGGATAATCCACGGAATCATAAATATTCCAATCTCAACCTTCAGGTTTCAATACTGCCAAAAATATATACAGGCTGGCATGTACGAGAAATTGGGAAAGGGGTACCTTAAAACAACTTGGAACCTGCCCTATTCACATGCATGTGTCAGTAATAAAGGACAGAAAGTGTTTCTTAGTGGCAACAATTGTGCTATGTCACTAAGCGGCACGCTTCTGTGTAACGGTATTAGTTTGCACGGAGCCTGTGAAGGGAATTCATACAACCTTTCATGTCACCAGCAAGGCGCACCTGCAACTGAAATAGAACCATTCTTTCAAAGACTCTATAATGGGAGTTACATTCTTATTGTAGACCGCAGATGTTGTAGTCTTATGCCCGGGACTCCTTATCTCGTCACTACGACGGCGAAGGTCAAGTGCTGTGGACGTTCTTTGTTCCCCAGCTCCTTTCCAGACAGGGAGGCAAGGGCATGGCCCAGTTTGAAAATTACTTCTATTCGAATAGACACTTTAAGCAGAATGAAAACAGTGCTTCTTCAGACGCCTACAAGGCTCACGTCATCTAAAGAAACGTATGATCTACAAGTCGCAAGGACGACTGCAGAGATACATACATTATTATCAACTAATTCCCCCGTACATTTCGTGGAAATCCTGAGCGAAATCTTAAATATTTCTGATACCACTGGGGTCTCAAAGGTATTTAAGACAGTATTTTCGATGGCATTAACACCATTCAAAGCCATACTGGGTATTTTTCCAGATTTCGTCCATTCGATTTTTGGCGGACTTCCCCTGATCCTGGGACTAATTGCAGGAATCCTATTCCTAGTCCTTGTTTTTCGTTATGGCAACCCATGTCACAGATCAAACTCTCGCGACAATGGAAGATACGATCCTAGCCATTGGATACCGGGACCGGATATCAAAAATCCTGGGACTCTCCCGGCTTAGAGACCTAAACATGACTTGGTTTCTATCATTTCGACCAATGTGGCAAAGGTGTGTTTTACCTGTACTAAGGTGTCTGCTATGCGGAGAAGAATGCGTGTTAGACACCTGTCTGACGCTACAATCGGATGCGCCGGTGGATGCAGATACACTGTTGGTTCCTACCAAGGTTCACGCACTGTGCTGCCCTCAAAGGCTGCCAATTCTGATGACGGCATTCCTGGAATCTTCACCACTACGATTGAAGGGTAGTGAAGTTCAAGATGAAAGCAGCATCGAACAGGTACGACCTTCTGTCAGCAATGCAAATCAGAATGTCAATGGAGACAATCATGCGCATGAATGCATGGTCACCCCTATTTCCGACTTAGTGGAACTTTCCCATGAAGCTGTTGACAGTTTTTTCGAAAGCCTGAATGATATGATGTTCTCTCCGGAACAGAAATAGAGACTTTTGAGTAAACTCGCACACGGCGTTCCCTGAATTCGGCCTTCAACTTTAAAAATAAAGTCACATGAACAATTACAATCCAGTTCACGGACAGCGATTTTTTCAGCAAGCCCCTAAAATATTTTTCTATATATTTTTTCCCGGGACACTGATCTTCTGCTTAAAGAAAGAAACTATTCCTAGAGAACTAAGATTTCTATTTTTAGATACTTTATAGACTTTAGCTGCCCGCTGGTATGTTCACAAAATATTTTATGTGATGAAATGGTTTCGACTTTTCTTTCTGTATTAGCCATGTTAAGAGCCATTTCATGTGTATTTCTCATATACCAACAAGCAATAATGCATAAAATGCGTGTTTACTTTTGCATTTAATTCATAGCTTAAGTGCATACAATATATATGACTGCAATTTTTCAGTATATTTGAAAATTTCGAAATGCATTTATGTATTTTGGGGTGGTAAGGTATACACTATACTCTATAGTATGTTGTACTATGTTATACTATGCACAGATTAGTAGATATGACCATAGTTAGCGTGGAGTGGGTGTCGTGTATTTCTATAGGTTCTGAATCGATCCCCCTATTCCTGACCCTATTCTGGTTAAACTACCTAGCTAGTTAACTAACAGTCAGCCCATGAGGCAAGAAATCCCCCATGATGCAGATACCGTTATCTGACGCAGTCACACTACAGCACAGGAACGTGTTATCTGATTAGGTCATAACGCTTGAGATCTAATTAGACAAGCGACATTCCTCCAGCCCCTGATAAGGCATACGACGTTCTCATAACAAATCAAACCTATGACAACCTGGACAATCCGTGCGGCCATTGTTTTGATTTCACAGAGAACTTTTGCAAAAGAATGTGCTAACGAGCAAGTCGTATGACATCTTTATTGACGTACCTATGTCCATCCTTACGTCAATCCCGGCACCTTTAAGGTATAAATATTGCCGACCTTGCCCTATGCAAACACACGCGTGGTGACAAGACGGAGCAGCCATACTTGCCGAAGCCGAGAGCAGAAGCAGACCCCGCAGGCAGCAGCCCCGCCTTCCTGACGCGCTGAGAGACGCGCTGCTATCTCAAGCCGAGAGACCCAGCACCGGCGCTTCTGGGCAGCCCTCGCAGGCAGCCTGGAATATCGAGAGCAGAGAAAGAGATACCATTCCTCATTCATCCTAAATTCCAGGTACAGAACTGAATAACCCCTCCTAGAGAATTCTTTAGTTATTCACTTGGCAAAAACAAACTTAACTTAAACTGTAACTTTCTATTCCCGCCCACGCATTAGACTTAGGTCAGGTACACGGGGTAGGCGTATTTAGAAACACCAGTTGAGTACGTTTAGTCAAATGTATATGTGTATGTAAATATATTTTAATCATTTTAAACATCATATGGCTCAGAAACCATATCAATGTTTTTACAGTATTATTTTATACTATTGCTTCTAATGTATGCACTTTACTTAACTATAAGTATTGCAATAATATCGATCCATTTCTCTTGTACGAGAAAAGAGACTGATCAATAAATAACATCTTTTATTGAACACGCCCGTCTCTTCCTTTTCTCTACATTCTGATGAGACTAAGAATGCACGTACTGACTGAGTAAAATAATTGCCTTGTGCTCACACGACTCTTGAGATTGACTCTTGATTAGGGGAGAGCAAAGTTGTCATGTTCTATGGTTGTCAGAAACTAAATCCCTTCTTGTCTAATCAGGGGAGTTAATCCTTCCTTGAACATTCGAGAAAGTTTCTAGCGAACTCTGAGCTTAGCTGGCAAACCCAAAAATTAAGTCTAGTATCGACAGTAGTAGACCTAGTTAACGTCTGGTCTAGGCCTTTACTATTGTAGGTACTATTCCAATGCGCAGAGCCTATTGGGAAAATAGGAGCTACACTACACCATGTTATAAGTAAAGAGGGGACACGCAGACTGTCAGCCTTGTGTTTGCATAGTATGGGCTACTACCTTTTATCTGCCTGGACTGTTACCACCTTGGAGTGCTTTCACTGGTGCCCTGTTCCAAGCCAATGTTGGAGCCATTATGGAGCCTGGCCACTGGAGACTAAGAGTCCCACAAGCCCTTGGTGGGTTACCACCTGCTGTAAATCAGCACTACAAAAACGTGAGGGAGTCCCGACAAGTGGGGGATGTGCGGGCTGTCAGCTGTGTGTTTGAAACATCTGGGCTACTGCCTTTTATCTGCCCTGAACTGTTACCACCGAGAATTGATTTCCCTGGTGCCCTGTTCCAAGCCAAGTTGGGAGCCATCGTGAAGCATGACTGATGGATCCACTTGTCCCACAAGTCCTGGCTGGGCTACCACCTGCTGCAAATCAGCACTACAAAAGCATGAGGAAATCCCACTGTGTGAGACATGCCGGGCAAAGCCCAGGCCAAGGGAGGGCTCATTTTCACTCATCATCATCTGAAAGAGGCTGGCCTGGGCTTGGCCTCCATCATGCATTTTTTAAAATTTAGAATGTGCTAAAATGGTAAGATTTACCTGACTTTTATTCTCTTCAGTACGGCTTATTTTTTTCTACTTGTTCAATTAGCCTGTCTTGTTTCGATTCAAGCAATGGAAAATCACAAATTACCTGTCAAAATGTTCTCTTTTTTTAACAGTTAATCTTATTGAAACGGTTGGACCTGACTTAGTACCTTATTGTCGGAAAGGCAAAGGCACTTTAATAGATTTTTTTGCTCTGTCTGACTTTTCTAATAAACAGCTTTTGACTTAATATACATACAATTTGTTTTAGTGATCACTATCTGTTAACTGTGGCGTTTGAGAACCACTTGATTGAGTCTACTATAACCACTAGATTAACCCCACTAACTCATGACAAAAATAGCTGGTCATTGCAGAAGTGGTGTACTCTAGACCCAGACTTAGTCCTAAATCAAATAATATAAACTAACTGAAATCAAGTCCGTATAAACCCTCAAGATATGATACCCTCTTTTGATGCCAATAACAGAAACAAAGAGATAGACCACTGGGAAATAAAAGGTGGTTTGATAGCCAATGCACACACCTACATAATAATTTTATTAAGGCCTTAAAAGTCAGACCTCCTCACCGGTGGCCAAGATGGCGGCGTGAGCAGACATGTTGCTCTACCGCTCCCGCTGACGGACCGTGTACAGCACCGGCTTCGGCCGTTTACGGGTCTGCTGACCCTAGCAGGGGGGGCAGTCCTGGTCGTGGGAGTGGACTGCCCAAGCCGGGTGGGCAGACAGCTGTTCCGGTGAGCAGGGTCCAGGCGAGGCCGAGCAAGTGGCCGGGAGCGCGCCCCTCCCCGGGAGCTGTGAGGGATGGCCTGGTGTTCCCTGGCGGGAGACGATTCCGCAGAGCGGCAGACCGACAGTCCCGAGTTGGCTGATCAGAGCCGAGGAGCAAGCCGGAGGTTCAGCAGCACTTTTTGGTGTGGTGGCGAGTGGCGAAACCGCGGAGCTGCAGTATTGTGCAGTCGGCGGCCATGGCAGAGGAGGGCTGAGCCGACATTTTGAGAAGCTCTGATGCGGCCTGCAGCAACGCGTCTACAGTTGAGGGTCTGGTAGGGACACACGGACCCTCCCGGGCAGGCACGACAGAAGAGTCGGTGCAGAGCTGCTGAGGTCCGAGTGTGGGGGGCCTCGGTGAACATATTGCCATGGAAGGTGGGGCCTGGTCGAAGCCCGGGCTACTTGTGAACCTGAGTGGCCCCTCAAGAGCTTCAGCAGCGGAGCAACGTTGGTGAGTGTCACCACCGTCCCGGGGGGCATTGCGAGGGCCCCGCAGAGAGCTCCGGGGGTACTGGACAGTGCGCGCAATTTTCTATGCGCTGAGCCCCGGCTGGGGAGATTGAGTCTGGCCTGGTGTTTCAGGGAGACCCCGGGACCTGGGAGGTGGCCCTCTGCAAGAGGCCCGACTGGCGAGGCCCTGTGGTGGTGAGTTTGGCCCTGAGGAGCCCCATATTGTCGAATAGAGCCTACAGTCATTTCTTGGCTCGTGGCACTAACAGCAAGTAATCTGGGGGATACCCGGGGCCGTGGACGGGATTGCAACGGCAGACGGTCGGGCATCAATAGACCCAGGTGTGGAATGCCGCAGGCGTGGTGGTGGAGGGTCGCCTGATGTCTAGTGCGGAGCATAGGCGGTTGGTGGGCCTGAGAGATGTGGAGGTCTTCCTCGTGGCATGGCCTGGAGAACTGTTGGAGATACTTGTGGGGTCCGGACAGAGGTGTGAGGTGGCCCCGGCTGTGAGCACGGCACTCAGGAGAGTGAGTTTGGGGCTATTGGAGGGCACATAGCCTGGAGCCGCTGGCCGCTGTGGCACCGTCCGTGCTGAGGTCCGCGGTGCTGCTCTCCCCAGTTGGGTTTGGCCTTTGGAGGGGGTGAGCAGTTAGCTAGGCCTCCTGAACTTCTTGAGTGGCGTCGGGCAGTGGGTGCACTAGACGGGTGACCCCTGTGGCGCAGAGAGCACGCTATGTCCACCTCTAGAGGGCGAAAAGATAAGACCTTGAAGGACCTGTTTGCTAAGGCCCAGACGAATACGCAACCCACTGAGATGGCTTTGAATTCAGGTTGATCACCAGGCGCATCTCGGGGACCTGGAGAACCGTTCTTGATGACATAACGTACAAATCCGTGGAGTGACACTGACCGAGGATACCAGGGATCTGTTCAAATTTACGAGGGAACTTTTCAATCACATTCTGGGGTGCCCATTGGAGTCAGACCTCCGACTGGACAGGGTGCATAGGGTGGGACCCTAATGCCTTACTTTGGCTCCACCGCCGGACATTCCCGTATGTGTGAAGGACTTTCGCACCAAAGAAGAAATCCTCCAAAAAGCCCGGCATTTGCACCCCCTGTCCTTCCAAGACCAGTCCCCGGTTCTGTTTCAAGACTTGTCCACCCTCAGTTTGCAGAAGTGCAGAACCTTCAAACCTGTCAGGTCCCACCTCCAGCAACACAACATTTCCTACAGTTGTGGCCACCCGTTCTGTCTGGTGTTCAAACAGGACGATAAACTCTACCAGCTCCGATCCTTGTCGGAAGCATGCCGCCTGCTGGGTATAGACCCCCCTGCTGGGGAGGGTGATTCGACAGGCCCAGCTGTGGAAACGGATGAATCCAAGCCTCGGTGGGCCTGCAAGGCAGACGGCGTTGCGTAAAGAAGCACCCCACAGCCGAAATTATGGAAGACCAGAGCCGTGCGGTGGAAACAGACTCCTCCAATCTGACGTCGCCTCACCATAGCTGACTTTTATGATTTGCCACAGCTGTTTGCTATCTTGTTTTTCTTACTAGGCCTTTGGTGGTAAGGGGGGCTGCTGAGAAGTGCTTGAACTATCCTGTTGTACTATATTCCCAATCACCTACGGTTGATGGACAATGTGTTTTTGATTACTTGGTTTCCTGTTGGGGGGAGTTTTATTTTTGGGGGGAGAGGGGTTTGGGGGAGGGTACAGTGTTCCTTGTCCACCTGGGGCTTAGATAGCCACACAACACCTAGTCCCTTTAGAAAGGCCGACGCTCTTGGTTTTAGCTTTTGCAGCACTAGTGCGATACTTCTGCCTTCTGTCACCCCGTAGATTAGATGCTGGCCACAGACCTTGAAGTACTCACTTTAAATGTGAGGGGGTTAAATATTACAGTGAAATGCAAAGCGGTCCTTTCCTATTCAGAGCACTCACAGGTGGACATTTATCTCCTGCAGGAGACACACCTTTTACAGAGTGACTACCACCGCCTCCGGTCCCGAAAGTTCCCACATCAGTTTTTCTCTTCAGGTAATACTATACTAAAACGGAATGGGTAGCTATTTGGTGGCCCAGAGGTTCAAAGGGAGGATCATACAGGAAGAGGTGAGATAAAAGGCAGGCTGTTGATGTACAGGTTTGCTCTGGGGGACTACACGTTCACTGTTGGCTCAATCTACGCCCCTAACGAAGGCCAGGAAAAGTTTTTCCACTCTGCCCTCGCCGACGCTACTGCCACTCCAGATCAACACATCCTATTGGGAGGGGACTTAAATTTGGTGTTTGATAATTCCCTAGACAGGTCATGTCAGCGCTCCTCACAAACTGGCACCCTTTCTGCGGAGCGACTATCCCGTCTCCCAGACCTAGGTATTAAAGATGTATGGCGCAGCTTTCACCCCCAAGGACGTGCATACTCCTACTACTCTAATGCTCACAAAACATATGCCCGCCTAGACTACCTGCTGGTGTCGGCTGCGATATATGCAGTAGCGACTGAGGTGGAAATCGGGGTTGCCTCTCTCTCTGATCACGCCCCGGTGACAGTTGTGCTTGCCTTCCCACCATTCCAGCGCGCTCAGCGGACTTGGCGCCTTAGGGAGACTCTGCTACACCTCAAAGAGGTAGTTACAAGGGTTCAGCGCGTCATCATGGATTCCCTTTCTCACAATAGCAATACAGACACCTCACTTGCTACACAATGGGCAGCGCTGAAGGCAGTCCTCCTGGGGGAGTTTATAGCAATCCCGGCGGCAGACTACTCCGAGCGCAGTCGCAAGCGGGAAGAACTCATTCAGCGCACGAGGGAGTTGGAGCAAATGCACCAACGAACAGGGGCCCCACGAATATGGAGGCAACTTAAAGCTGTGTGGCAACAATTATTTTGGCCACTATAGGTGTGGCAGGGTATACTCAGACATGAGTCCCTTTCTCACTGCTCCATCAGGATTCAAGCAAGCCGGGCCGAAGAGGCTGAAATGCCAGAAACCGGTCCCCGGTAGCTTGTCTCCTTTCTGGTGAAGAATTGGCTTGGTAGTTTGGTCTGCCCTGTTCCCATGATGCACTGGGCCAGGGACAGACTAATTTGCATATAGCCAGGTTCTGAGCTGGGATGGGGCAGTGAGATAAAGAACGGTGATGGATCAAGCCCTGATCTTTGGACTGGGTAAGAGTGGTCTGCTTAATTCAGACACTCTGTTCATCACCACCCCCTTTTCTGAATCGTTTTTGGCCACTATAGGTGTGGCAGGGTATACTCAGACATGAGTCCCTTTCTCACTGCTCCATCAGGATTCAAGCAAGCCGGGCCGAAGAGGCTGAAATGCCAGAAACCGGTCCCCGGTAGCTTGTCTCCTTTCTGGTGAAGAATTGGCTTGGTAGTTTGGTCTGCCCTGTTCCCATGATGCACTGGGCCAGGGACAGACTAATTTGCATATAGCCAGGTTCTGAGCTGGGATGGGGCAGTGAGATAAAGAACGGTGATGGATCAAGCCCTGATCTTTGGACTGGGTAAGAGTGGTCTGCTTAATTCAGACACTCTGTTCATCACCACCCCCTTTTCTGAATCGTGTGGCAACAATTGGCAGCCATCGATCAGGACAGGGTGGAATTTGCAGCGCTAAGACTTAGGAACGCCCACTATACTGGTGGGGATAAGTGTGGAAGATGGTTAGCTCATAAATTGTGCGAAACACGACAGCAACAGAAAGGTCAGGAAATTCTTCGGTCGGACGGCAGGTGCGTTTCGGATGACCCTGGCATCGCACGCGCCTTTAGTGATTTTTATTTTGACCTTTTCGCCAGCTCCCACTTGGAGGACTTGGTTGGGAAGGCTTTCCTTGCCTCTGTCCCGTTACCTACCCTTACGAAGGAGCAGGTCGACCACCTCGAGTGCGACATCTGCCCGGAGGAATTTATCTCTGCCAACTAGCACCTTTAGGTGGCAAAAACCCCTGGCCCGGATGGCTTCCCGGCGGTCTTTTATAAGACGTCCTGTGCACAAGTCGCCCCCCTTCTTATGCGCCTTTTTAACACATTCTCAGAGCCCGGGGCGATACCGGGAGACCTCCTGCGGGCCTCCATAGCCGTCATCCCCAAGCCGGGGAAAGATAAGTCGCAAAGTGGAGCGTACCGCACCATCTCGCTCCTTAATGTAGATCTTAAATTATACACGGGAATACTGGCGGCCTGGCTTGCACCCCACATGGGAGGCCTGGTTGACCCAGACCAAGCGGGATTCATTCTGGAGTGCTAAACCTCAGACAACACTAAGCGGGCCCTACATCTCATCGAGAAGGAGACCCAAACGTGATGAGAATTTCTGATGTTGGCTATCGATGCTGAAAAAGCGTTCGATAGGGTCCATTGGCCTTATCTAGAGAAAGTCCTATAGAAGGTGGGATTGGGTGCAAAGTTCCACACATTTGTAATGAACTGTTACAAGTTCCCGACGGCTACGGTTCGCAGTAATGGGTACAAGTCTCCCCATTGAGAGAGGCACTAGGCAGGGGTGCCCTTTGTCACCCCTCCTCTTCCCCCTCTACATGGAGCCATTGGCACAAAGGCTGCGGCGTAATTCACGGGTGAAGGAGATCAAATTTGGGGGCTATGTCCACACAATCAGTCTTTACGCTGATGACGTCCTGATCTCGCTGGCTAACCCGTGAGAATCACTTCCTGCCTGCCTCACGGATCTCGAGCTCTTTGCACAATGTTCTGGCTTTAAAGTTAATATGAGAAAATCTGTGGCGCTTGATTCGTCTTATGATGGGTGCAAAGCCTGTTTTGCAGTAGCTCAGATTCGCATCAGCATGGTTGGATTTACTGAGACACTTTGATCTCTTGTCTCTGCTATATAATTATGATGTGATGGCTGTAGCAGATGATCTTGTTTGTATGTGCTGCAATTCTTCAATAAAAAAGATTTAATAATAAAAGTCAGACCTCAAAACTCACTTGAGGTAAAAAATTACAACTTGAATATAAGCAACCGTTAGAAAAACGCAAGCAAGAAATTAGGCAAGACGCCTGGGAGCAACTCCATGTAGCGTGCAGGAGTAAAGATTCTAAACTTTTCTGACTAACGGTCAATCAGGACTATGTTAATGGCACTAATAATGGAAGCATCGATGCCACAATTATGCTTGACACTTGGGTAGAACACTTCTCTAGCCTTTATAAAACTGGTAGTGATTCAGTCCCACACGCTAATCTTTAATATGGGACTTCAACTCTTGTACCACCGACAATAGATGAGGTAGCAAGGGGTCTATCCCAGACTGTGAAAAACAAGGCCTTGGGTCTTGACAGTATCCCTGCGGAACTGTTGCTGGCAAATATTCCCTTGTGGCTTTCACTGTAACTAACATCTTTAAATGCTATGCAGCCCAGGGTCCACCTGAGTCATGAAGAATAGTAACAATAGTCCCCATTTTAAAAAAGGGAGACAGTTCGGACCCTAAATGCTACCGACCAATATCTCTAATTGACTGTACATGCAAGATTATGGGCAAATAATTTTGGAAAGACTGGAGGATTCGGTAACACAAAATGGGAGCTTTTCTGATAATCAATACGGCTTCAGGAGAGGTCAGGGTTCAGTTGAACAGTGTCTCAACCTGCACCTGATCATACGTAAATATACTCTTGCCAAGCCTGGATCTCTTTGTCTTGGATTCATGTACTTGACGTCCGCCTTTGACTGGGTGCAGAGAGGAAGGCTGTGGGAGAAAATGGTAATTATGGGCATTGATCCGCCCATTGTGTATGTCCTGGCAGCTATGCACCAGGAATTGACGGGGAGAGTTCGATATGGAGCAGGTGGCAAACTTACTGTCCCATTGAGGATGGATCGCGGGGTACGCCAGGGATGCGTCCTTGCTCCCTTTTTATTTTGTTTATATATAAATGATCTAGAAATGCAAATCAAAAAAGGGAAGTGGATGCTCTACTGGTAGGTCATTGGTCACTACCAGCACTCTTATATGCAGACAACTGTGTATTGCTGTCCAAAACCGGAGTAGGGCTTCAGAGGCTTTTGACTAGTTTTAAAGATTTTCTGAATGATCTCGGCCTAAAAACTAATGTAGCGAAATCACATATCATGGTGGTGGGTAAATCTCCCAAAATGTTAAAGGCATGCTTCATAAAAAATGAAAAATTGTCATATGGTCCGACATTTTCCTACTTAGGGATCTTGTTCGCTCAAAAACGTTCTTGGTGACACCTAGTTGAGGCTAAGATTAGGGGCTTTAATCAAAATGTGGAGGTCATCTTTAGATTTACCAAAAAGTTAGGCTCTAGGCCCATCAAAGCCATTATCGACATTTATAAAGCCTGCACGTGTGCTGTCACTCTGAATGGTGCCGGAGTCTGGGGCTCTAGTACTTTCAAGGGCCTGCAGAGGGCAGATAACACGTTTATGAAGTGGCTCTTGACAGTACCCAAACGTACCGCTGCGACAATTTGTCATAATGAATTTGGCGTGACTCCGCCGTCATTTCACATACAACTAGCTCTGTGATTGCTTTGGTATAATATCTGGGCAAAAGAGGAAGTGGCCTTGAAAAGTGCGCTTATCTCAGACTGTTTGAAGTTGGTTCATTAAAAAAAATTCCCTTGGATAACTTACATTAGTGATCAGCTTGAGAATTTTGAATTTTATTTGCCTTGAAAGCCCTGGAAATATAGCCAAAACATTGAAAAAGAGGCTGAAAAAAGATTTTTTAACCCATTTATATCAGCTTAGAGATAACCTGGAGAGAGAAAAAACAATTCATTCTCTGTTTGTTTATACTCCAGGTATTGCGCCCTATCTCTCATTCTATTTTAGTCATGTTTAAATGTTTTACCTGATAAGATTTAGGATAGGCACTTCCCACTTATTAGTGTCATATCCGTGTAATGCTTACTGTGATTCCAACTTGGATCTGTGCCCTTGAGATTCAAAGTCAGCCCAGAGCACCCTGCATTTTATGTTTTTTTGTGAACTTTATATGAAATTACGATGTGCCTTTTTAAAATCACTGTTACGATTTTTAAATATATGAAAGTGTCAGGCTGCGTTACATCATTTACAACTTTTAAATGACAAATTCATCTGTTTCATGGTGTATAAGTACATTTCCTTGGTTGGTAGGCATCGGAATATTGTTGGAAAATGATCATTGTGTATCTTTGTTTACTGTTCCATGCTTAAAGACTTAAGACTATTTATGTGTGAATATAACATGATATTTTTTACTCTCGTAATTATTATCAACACTTATATGTTTTTTGTATATAGATGTTAAACCGTGTACCCGCCATCACTCAGACTTAAATGCTGTTATGTTTTGGCTTTATACTTATCAGTGACCAGCTTGCTGCAAGAGAATGACATTGGGCTACCTCTAACTGTTATTGCCATTGATCTATTTGTAGTTTTATTATATGAAATGTTTTTAAGATGTTCTCTTTTATGGCTGGCCTACAGCCAAATAAAGAATTTTGACTGACTACCTGGCACCAAAGACTGCTGGCAGGTTCACCAGCAGTGCCACCTTAGACCTATTGGCACAGACAGTAGGAGAAATATCAAAATAGATTGATTTGGTGGGATGGAGACTGTCTTTGGGCCAGGGTGAGGACCCTAGGACCCGACCAGGAGTTAAACTAGCCCAATACTTATGTGCTGCTCTTTAAGTTCAGCCCTGTGTGGAAGATATTCACAGCCCCCACAAAGTATCCTCAACAGCTCAGGAGAAAGCAATGGAGAATGCTTTGCCGAAAACACTTAATACCAGATTCTGTCCACGTGTAGCTAAGAGAAAGTGCCAAACAAAGAGTGCTAATTCTGCCAAACACCAAACTTACTCACCAAGGAACAAGGATCCCCAGACAGCAAATTCGGAATGATACCATGTGTTTAGCAAACTTAAAAATACCCTTAGACCATGTATAGCTCCTGTAGTGGTAAGGCTGCTTTTATTAGGCCCTATTTCAAGCAATATCTATCATTGAGCAAGGATGAGGAGGCAGAAGGCAACAACTCGGGGGAAACCACACCAAGAATGCCAGGTCTAACATATGCCTCTTCCAGCAGAATGTTGGGAGAGCTACCCGATCCCTTGAGAATATTCTTCACTAAGGCCAAAGAACCTAGAGAGACCATCAGCATTGGCGAGGTCTGTTCCAGGATGGTGTTCCATTGTAAAGTCCATTCCCTGTAAGAAGATGGTCCACCTCAACAGTTTGGGATTCTTACCCCTCATTTGCATTAACCATCTGAGCGGCCTGTGATTTGTCTGAACCTGGAATGGCATACAAGTATAACCTTAGCTTCTTCAATGCCCAAACCACAGGAAAGACCTCCCTTTCTATTGCTATCCACCAGTTCCCTGGGAAGTAACCTCCTACTGACCAATGCTACCGGATGATCCATACCCCCTTCAGCTGTGGGAGCATAGCCCGTATGCCATGCTCTGAGGCATCTGACTGCACTACAAATTCTTGATTGAAGTCAGGGGCCATGAGCAGGACAGGTGCTGTGCACACGAGCTCCTTCAGAGTGTGAAAATATTTCTGTCATGCCTTTGTCCAGATCACCTGATGTGGCTGCTTCTTGGAAGTCAGCTCTGTCAAGGGGGCAACAATGGTGCTATACCCAATGAGGAATCTCCTGTAATAGTCAATGCATCCTAAGAAGCTTCTCATTTCTGCATGGGTATTTGGGGTTTCCAAGCTGGAATGGCTTCAATTTTTGGCTGAAGGGGCTGCACCTTGCCACCCCCTGCTTGGTGTCCGAAGTAGAACACAGAACCCTGCCCTATCTGGCAGCAATTACTGTCCTTGATAGTCACTTTGCAGTCTGCAGAGCCCAAAGCAATTCCTGGAGGAGGTGCAAGTGGTCCTTCGAACTAGAACTGAATATGGCAATGTCATTGAGGCTGGCGGCACTGAAGTTCTCCAACCCAGCCAGGACCTGGTTAACAAATCTCAGGAAGGTGACAGGGGCATTCTTCAACCTAAAAGGCATGACCCGGAATTGGGAGTGCCCTTCTAGTGATGACAATGATGACCTCTCTTTGGCCTCCTAATTCAAGGCAATCTGCCATTACCAAGATGTTAAGTTAAACATGCCTAGGAATTTGGCAGCACTAAGTTTATCTATGAGCTTATCAGCACTGGGGATGGGGTGTGCATCAGTCTTGGTGACATCATTAAGCCAATGGTAGTTCACACAGAATGGGAGTTCATGTGTGACACCTGAGGGGGCAGCCTTGAAATGAAAGAAAAAGACATTTGTAAAGCGCATGGCTACCCGTAGGCCTCCCAGCGCTAAGAAAAGAGCGGACAGATATGAGCTGATTATCTGGCTGGGGATAAATGAGTCTTCAACATTTTTCGAAAGGAGAGATGATCTTTTTCCAAACGAATATGTTCCGGAAGCTCATCCCATTTTTTGGAGGCTACATAAGAAAAACGTTGACCTCCACTTCTGGCCCTCTGAATTTTTGGTACTATGGCCATGCGTTTACTTTCAGAGCGGAGAGCTCTTTTAGGACGTTATGGGGAAACTATCAACTGAAGTATTGGTGGACCATTGGAAGTCAGGATTTTGTGAGTGATGCAGAGATATTTAAACTGAATTCTCTCAGCAATTGGTAGCCAATGAAAATAGTTTAACGCAATTCTCGCTGATTCTCTCCGAGGAATATGCAGAAGCATTCTTGCGGCACAATTCTGTACCTTCTGGAGAAGGTTTATCGTGGACTGAGGTGCTCCAAGATAAAGCGCATTTGCATAGTCCATGCGTGACATTATCAGAGCCTGGAGAAGCAGCTTCTTCGCATGGAAGGGTAAAAGAGGAAGAATTTGTCTCACCATTCTCAGCATTCCAATGCAGCACCCTGCAACTTTCTTTGCCTGGATCATCATGTTAAGCTTGTTATCAAGCCAAACACCTAGACTCTTTATATGGTCTTTAGGTGTGGGCAGATTCCCCATACAGTTGGACCATCTGATTATTGGGCTTGATTGCAAAGTTTTGCCCAATATCATGAGGTCAGTTTTTTCTCCGTTCAGTTGTAGGAAGGAGCATTTCATCCAGGCTGAAACTTCCTCAAGGCACCTAGGGAGATTATGCACGCCTTCTCCCGATTGATTAAGGGATACAATTAATTGTGTGTCATCGGCATACGTCACTATTTGTATGCCAAATGATTCCACAATTGTTGCCAAGGGGTGCATATAAACGTTAAAAAGAGTAGGACTTAGTGAGGAACCCTGTGGCACTCCCCATTTCGATGGCATGATCTTGGAAGTTGTATCATCTTCAAACACCTGAAATGACCGACCTTCCAGGAAGGATGTTAACCACCTCAGTGCGGTTCCAGTCACCCCCAGTTCTTGGCATCTGGAAATAAGAAGTGGGTGGTTGACGGTATCAAAGGCCGCACTGAGGTCTAGTAGGATTATTGCTGCTGATCCTCCTACATCCATAATTTTTCTAGCTTCCTCAACTACGACCACTAGAGCGGTTTCTGAAACCCGTCTGTGTTGGATGAAGGCGATTGTTGTCCTCAAGATATGAGGACAGAATGGAGTTTACATATTTCTCAGCCATTTTTGCTATTCCGGGTAGTAATGACATAGGGCGATAATTTGCCCATACCTCAGGATCAGATCCTGCCTTTTTTTAGCAGGGCTTTTACCATGGCTTTTTTCCACTGAGCAGGTACCTTCCCAACTTCCAGTGACGAGTTAATAAGTGCAGCAATTGTGGGGGCTACTTTTATGGCTACTTTGTTCAGAATAGTTGGGGGAGCCATATCTCTTGGGGAGCCTGATTTTAGCTTGTTCAGTAGGGATATAGCGCCCTAAAGCTATTAAATTGTCCATTTGCTACTTCTGGGTCATCATCAAGTGCCGGGCAGGTATCTCTAAGGATGGCTGCCCACGGTTCCAGGGGGATTTTTGACGAGTTCCGGCTGAGCTTCTTCATATGGTTTTCTGACACCTCCTTTATAGGTGGAGACCAAGAGAAGGGAATCAAATAGTGGTCGCTCCACAGTAACGGAGAGGGATTATCAACTGCTATGTCAGTGTTAGTAAAAATAGGGTCCAGAAGGTGTCCCTTAATATGGGTTGATCCCTTCACTTTCTGAGTAAGCAGTAGCGCACCTAGTGAGTCCACTAATTCTTCCACATTAGGTGCAGTTCTCTCTTCCAAATGCAGATTTCGGTCGCCTAAAACTGAAAAATTCAGCAAGGTGGTTACAGGATTCACTATATTTTCAACTAAATCCATATTGAAAGAGCCAATAACTCCGGGCGGCCGATAGATTAAAATTCCCGAAAAGGTATATGTTGAGGTAAAACTTATGGCGAAGGAGCAGCTTTCACAATCGCGGATCAACCCATCTTTAATTCGGCAGCTAAAAGGCTCTCTATAAATAATAGCAAGCCCCCCGCCTCTACTCACTATACGATCTTGCCTTTGAATGTGATATCCTGATGGAAGTGCCTGGACCACAGCTGGTTCAGACCAGTCCGTGAGCCAAGTTTCAGTAAGAAACATAACATCAGGACTATGATTTTCCAGAAATAACCGTATTTCTAGCGCATGCTTAGAAAGTGAGCGGCAATTGAGCAGGTACATTTTATACTTGGTAGCTGGAGGAAAGTTCTTACCCGCCAAACTGCCAGTATCCAGGACTAAGGGACATTGTGGACACGACTTATAAATAAATGGGGGTCCCAAACAAAAATGGCATCTGTGTGGGCCACGCAGCTGCCTTAGCTGTGAGGCCATATAGACACAGGGTCCTCCCCCGGACCGGCCAAGAGTCCTGGCCCCTGGTCCCGGTTGTGCGCGGACGGGCGCAGACGGGCTTGCCTCTGGCGCGCCAGCAGCGCGCCCGCTGCGCACGTCCGCTGCGCGGTCGCGTCATCCGCCCCTTTTGACCTCGGGCGCGAGAATTCCCCAGGTAACTATGCCGCTGACCCTCTCCTCCCAAGATGTCTGCCGCCCCCGGAGTATTGAACACAACTCCGTCCAAAAAAGGTAAAACAAACAAGGAGAACAGTTTTTTTTAAAAGGATTAAAATGCTCTTAAAATCGTGCAAAATAATCAATGTGCAAATACAGCTTTTCAATTTCCTTAACAGCCAGACGCGCAGTTGGGTTGCTCTGTGAGCTCTCTTCTGGCGCGCGGTTGCGTCATCCGCCCCTCTTGACCGTGGGCGCGAGAATTACCCAGGCAACTATTCCGCTGACCCTCTCCTCCCAAGATGTCTGCCGCCCCCGGAGTATTGAACACAACTCCGTCCCCAAAAGGTAAAACAAACAAGGAGAACTGTTTTTTTTTAAAAGGATTAAAATGCAAATACAGCTTTTCAATTTCCTTAACAGCCAGATGTGCAGTTCGCTGCTCTGTGAGCTCTCTTCTGGCGCGCGGTCGCGTCATCCGCCCCTTTTGACCTCGGGCGCGAGAATTCCCCAGGCAACTATGCCGCTGACCCTCTCCTCCCAAGATGTGTGCCGCCCCCGGAGTATTGAACACAACTCCGTCCCCAAAAGGTAAAACAAACAAGGAGAACTGTTTTTTTTTTAAAGGATTAAAATGCTCTTAAAATCGTGCAAAATAATCAATGTGCAAATACAGCTTTTCAATTTCCTTAACAGCCAGACGCGCAGTTCGCTGCTCGGTGAGCTCTCTTCAGCCTTGGCGACCAACATCACTGGGCTGGACCAAGGGTTGTTTGAGGGCTCAATAAACCCTGACACCAGCCACTTAGAAACCTCAACATTGATGCTGGCTTTTCAGTTTGTCAGATAACTTGTACATTTTGTTCTTCACAGGCATGCTGTCCAAAGTATCAATGTCAAGGGTGCACGATGGAGTGCCTCCTATTGCAAGTGAGAGCAGCGATGCACACAGTCCCAGCAACTGGTGGCAGTCTCTTTGTTGATATTGAGCCAAATTAAGCAAGAGGTTCACAACTTTCACTGGCCCCTCCTGCTCCTTTGCAGAAAGAGGTAGAGCAGAGGTTCACTCTCCTCTACCGTCCCACCATTAATGGCCAAGTGCATGATAACTCACACCTCTCAAAGTGGGGCTCGAGGCGATTGACATGAAGAACCCTTAAAGAGTTCCTGGGAGTATTGAGGTCCACCAAGTAGGTGACATCACTCTTGTACTTCTTCACCTCATAAGGTCCAGACCAACATTCTTGCTGTGCACAAGGCTTCACAGGCTCGATACCCACAGTTTTTGACCTGGCTGAGACTCAACCAGAGTCATCTTCTGGTCATACCAGCATTTCTTGTCCTCCTAGCAAGCTTCCTGATTCTCCTGTGAAAGTTTCTGGAAGCAGGCTGTCTGGTTGCGGAACACCAGCTGGTGGCTAACTACATCCTGGTGTGGCTTTTTGGAAGATTGCTCCCAGCCTTCCTTAACCAAACTGAGAGGTCCTCTCACAGGGTGCCCGTGCAGAAGCTCAAAAGCACTGTCGCCAACCCCCTTCTCCGGTACTTCCTTGTAGGCGAATAAAAAACAAGGCAAGAGGACATCCCACTTATGTCTCATAGGTTCAGGTAGACCTACATTCATGCCTTTGAGGGTATGTTTGAAACTTTCAACCAACCTATTGGTTTGGGGTTGGTGTGGAATAAAGAACGTCTAGGTTAAGCCACACTCCTTTCACATGGCCTACATATTTCAAGACAGGAAGTTGATACTCTGGTTAGATACCACCTCCTTGGGGAAACTCACTAGGGTAAAGATCCCAATTAGTACCCTGGCCACAGCGGGCATAGTCTTCAAATTAATAGCTTCCAGGTACCGGGTGCAATGGTCCACCAAGACCAGAATGAATCTGTTGCCCATGGCTGTTTTGGGGTCTAAAGGCCCCACAATGTTGATGCCAACCAGTTAAAAAGTAGTGCTAATGACAAGGCAAGGATGCAGGGGGGCTTCTATTTCCCCCATGACCTGCCACTTGACTGGCAAATGGGACAGATCTTCCAGAACACATCTGAGAGCTTCCTCATTTGAGGCCAATTCTAGTGGTTGACAAGCCTGTCAAAGGTCTTGTCTTGCCCCAAATGACCTGGCAGTGTCCCATTGGGAAATGAAACACACCAAAGAGCAGAACAGGTCTGGAAATAATGTATGACCAAAAAGTGACTCTGAAACAGTAGGATGTGTGTGTGAACAAAAGTTGTTGAGAGTTATAGGTAACCCAAAGCTAGAAGAATTCCCATCAGACCACCTTCACGATGGAGTTAACGTCACGTGGGAATTGCTGTACAATCCATACCTCATCCGACCAAGTAGTGCCGGCGTGGAGAGTGGATGTCAGAAATCTAGCCAGGGTGTTTACCATGAAGTGGACTAGAGTATGTGCAGTGCTCAAATTGTGGTGATAATTAAAATTGACTACGCTGATTCTATGAGGGCATACGTGGAGGAATCAGTGTGTCAAGAGTAAAAACAAGCCAGTGTGGTGACTGCCCACTGGCGCTGTGTGGAACGGTCGACATGTTTCAGCCAACGGGGATTTGCCCCGGCTTTCTTCAGGACCTTAATTATCAGCTAGCTACTGCAACCATTACTACAGGTAATGTATGACCAAAAATTATTTATAAAAAATAATAATTAGTGAGTTTACTAATAGACAATATATATCTACCAGGAACTCCAACGCTTTAAACGTCCACTGGCGTGGGAGAAGCTTGTCTTCTTCCTGTCAACAAATAAAGATTCATTGTAGCACAACACTAATTTACACAACCACAACCATCTGTATACAGAGAGACTATATAGGAAATACTCATGCATGAAAAATTTACGTTCAGCATATAAAAAACAGCATAATAGCTAAACCACCAAGAGGCATTTCCTCCAAGTGGTACTCACCCAGCCTTGTGTGGGTGAAGGCCTCACCTCACCCGGCAACCGCTCGGGAGTATGAGGCCCCGCTCTGTGGTGTAGAAAAAGGGCACCATTAGCATACTGCTCTGTAGTGTCCCAGCCAATCGCTCTACCCATCTAACCCAACGAACGTGTGATAGGTACCCAACTGACCCGCCAAAGTCCCCGCACAACCTCCCCAGTGACACAATTAATGCGATATATCTCATTTCGCAAGGCTTAGTCTAGACCTCTGATGTTGTCTCTAAGCTGTCTATTACCAAAAACCTCAAGTTTCGCATCTACTTATACAAGCTGGAAGATTAATACATAAACCAGTCACCTAACATCAGTAGGAGTAACTGGAAAAAGGCCATTGTCACTGACCACTGTTCAAAACTACTGTGTCGGCCCCTAACAACATCCCACTTCTACAGAGACTCGGGACCAAACCGTTAGTCTTATTGGATCTAATGAAGTGACTGGAAAAGGTCCAGAAGTGACCAGTAAGTGAGCAATCAGTGACCAATATGGCTACCCACTATTCAAAACTATTGTATAATCCTCTAACAGTATCCCATTACTGCCAGAACTCAAGACCAAACCGCTGATGTTAATAGATAACATGCCCACTCTGAAAACACTCAAAAACCTCAAAAACCGGGGGAGAGCCCAAGGGGACACCCACCTGTCCGTCGGTGCCTCCGAACACGAGTTGAGCGGAAGTGGAGGTAGTTGAGGGGCCGCCCGTCGCCCTTAAGTAACCGCCGATTGTTTGGTGATAAGGCTAGGAGCCTCCGCACTTAGTGTGAATGCAGACGCGAGGGAGGAACACTGGTCCCTCGCGCATGCGCAGATGTTTACACGCAACGGCAGTGATATTATATTATGCATACAACCGCGCTTTAGTATGGCCAGATTAACATGCCATTCTCTTTTACATCTACAACGTAGTCAACCCCCTGTCTGTGTTTCTAAATCATATTTATATTCAAATTCTGGGTTGACAGGCACGAGGCGGGAACACTAGTTCTTCGCGCGTGTGCAAACGCTTACAAGCAAAGGCAATGTTTTAAGTAAACACACATACGCGCGTTAATATGGCAAGATCCTTTTATATCTGCCACATTGTCTACCCCCTGCCTGGGTTTTCAAATTGTATTTCTATTAAGATTGTAGATTGGCAACTGCTCCTAAAGTTTCGTGCACGAGTAAACCAGGGGATACTTTACTTTAAGCATGCGTCTAGAGTGTAGCGCTAGAATGGACAAAGTGTCCACATGAAAATAAACACCGAAAGGGCTATACTGCAAAACGCCGTTGGTGATTAACAAACAATGGTGGTTAAAAAGCAAGTTTTAAACGGGTTGCAGTGGCAATGTAAAAAATGTTTTTATATGAATAGTTATATAAATATACAGTTTGGTCTTTCCGTGTTAAGTGACGGAAATTTTTTAATTGTTATAGTAAACTGCGTCATTTGAGAGGGACCGTGACAGTGATCAAGCGGACAGAAGGGTAACACACACAATTTGGTTGGGTGAGCTTAAGGATGCAAATAAGCATTGTTCGCAACCATTTACAATAGACCCGCAACTATGCAGTTGCTCTAAATACAAAATACAAAACCTGTGTGGGAGGGTCAAGGGGAATATTTTACGACCTGACTGCTCGCTCCCCTATTGTCAACATGAAACACACCAAAGAGCAGAACAGGTCTGGAAATAATGTATGACCAAAAAGTGACTCTGAAACAGTAGGATGTGTGTGTGAACAAAAGTTGTTGAGAGTTATAGGTAACCCAAAGCTAGAAGAATTCCCATCAGACCACCTTCACGATGGAGTTAACGTCACGTGGGAATTGCTGTACAATCCATACCTCATCCGACCAAGTAGTGCCGGCGTGGAGAGTGGATGTCAGAAATCTAGCCAGGGTGTTTACCATGAAGTGGACTAGAGTATGTGCAGTGCTCAAATTGTGGTGATAATTAAAATTGACTACGCTGATTCTATGAGGGCATACGTGGAGGAATCAGTGTGTCAAGAGTAAAAACAAGCCAGTGTGGTGACTGCCCACTGGCGCTGTGTGGAACGGTCGACATGTTTCAGCCAACGGGGATTTGCCCCGGCTTTCTTCAGGACCTTAATTATCAGCTAGCTACTGCAACCATTACTACAGGTAATGTATGACCAAAAATTATTTATAAAAAATAATAATTAGTGAGTTTACTAATAGACAATATATATCTACCAGGAACTCCAACGCTTTAAACGTCCACTGGCGTGGGAGAAGCTTGTCTTCTTCCTGTCAACAAATAAAGATTCATTGTAGCACAACACTAATTTACACAACCACAACCATCTGTATACAGAGAGACTATATAGGAAATACTCATGCATGAAAAATTTACGTTCAGCATATAAAAAACAGCATAATAGCTAAACCACCAAGAGGCATTTCCTCCAAGTGGTACTCACCCAGCCTTGTGTGGGTGAAGGCCTCACCTCACCCGGCAACCGCTCGGGAGTATGAGGCCCCGCTCTGTGGTGTAGAAAAAGGGCACCATTAGCATACTGCTCTGTAGTGTCCCAGCCAATCGCTCTACCCATCTAACCCAACGAACGTGTGATAGGTACCCAACTGACCCGCCAAAGTCCCCGCACAACCTCCCCAGTGACACAATTAATGCGATATATCTCATTTCGCAAGGCTTAGTCTAGACCTCTGATGTTGTCTCTAAGCTGTCTATTACCAAAAACCTCAAGTTTCGCATCTACTTATACAAGCTGGAAGATTAATACATAAACCAGTCACCTAACATCAGTAGGAGTAACTGGAAAAAGGCCATTGTCACTGACCACTGTTCAAAACTACTGTGTCGGCCCCTAACAACATCCCACTTCTACAGAGACTCGGGACCAAACCGTTAGTCTTATTGGATCTAATGAAGTGACTGGAAAAGGTCCAGAAGTGACCAGTAAGTGAGCAATCAGTGACCAATATGGCTACCCACTATTCAAAACTATTGTATAATCCTCTAACAGTATCCCATTACTGCCAGAACTCAAGACCAAACCGCTGATGTTAATAGATAACATGCCCACTCTGATAACACTCAAAAACCTCAAAAACCGGGGGAGAGCCCAAGGGGACACCCACCTGTCCGTCGGTGCCTCCGAACACGAGTTGAGCGGAAGTGGAGGTAGTTGAGGGGCCGCCCGTCGCCCTTAAGTAACCGCCGATTGTTTGGTGATAAGGCTAGGAGCCTCCGCACTTACTGTGAATGCAGACGCGAGGGAGGAACACTGGTCCCTCGCGCATGCGCAGATGTTTACACGCAACGGCAGTGATATTATATTATGCATACAACCGCGCTTTAGTATGGCCAGATTAACATGCCATTCTCTTTTACATCTACAACGTAGTCAACCCCCTGTCTGTGTTTCTAAATCATATTTATATTCAAATTCTGGGTTGACAGGCACGAGGCGGGAACACTAGTTCTTCGCGCGTGTGCAAACGCTTACAAGCAAAGGCAATGTTTTAAGTAAACACACATACGCGCGTTAATATGGCAAGATCCTTTTATATCTGCCACATTGTCTACCCCCTGCCTGGGTTTTCAAATTGTATTTCTATTAAGATTGTAGATTGGCAACTGCTCCTAAAGTTTCGTGCACGAGTAAACCAGGGGATACTTTTCTTTAAGCATGCGTCTAGAGTGTAGCGCTAGAATGGACAAAGTGTCCACATGAAAATAAACACCGAAAGGGCTATACTGCAAAACGCCGTTGGTGATTAACAAACAATGGTGGTTAAAAAGCAAGTTTTAAACGGGTTGCAGTGGCAATGTAAAAAATGTTTTTATATGAATAGTTATATAAATATACAGTTTGGTCTTTCCGTGTTAAGTGACGGAAATTTTTTAATTGTTATAGTAAACTGCGTCATTTGAGAGGGACCGTGACAGTGATCAAGCGGACAGAAGGGTAACACACACAATTTGGTTGGGTGAGCTTAAGGATGCAAATAAGCATTGTTCGCAACCATTTACAATAGACCCGCAACTATGCAGTTGCTCTAAATACAAAATACAAAACCTGTGTGGGAGGGTCAAGGGGAATATTTTACGACCTGACTGCTCGCTCCCCTATTGTCAACATGAAACACACCAAAGAGCAGAACAGGTCTGGAAATAATGTATGACCAAAAAGTGACTCTGAAACAGTAGGATGTGTGTGTGAACAAAAGTTGTTGAGAGTTATAGGTAACCCAAAGCTAGAAGAATTCCCATCAGACCACCTTCACGATGGAGTTAACGTCACGTGGGAATTGCTGTACAATCCATACCTCATCCGACCAAGTAGTGCCGGCGTGGAGAGTGGATGTCAGAAATCTAGCCAGGGTGTTTACCATGAAGTGGACTAGAGTATGTGCAGTGCTCAAATTGTGGTGATAATTAAAATTGACTACGCTGATTCTATGAGGGCATACGTGGAGGAATCAGTGTGTCAAGAGTAAAAACAAGCCAGTGTGGTGACTGCCCACTGGCGCTGTGTGGAACGGTCGACATGTTTCAGCCAACGGGGATTTGCCCCGGCTTTCTTCAGGACCTTAATTATCAGCTAGCTACTGCAACCATTACTACAGGTAATGTATGACCAAAAATTATTTATAAAAAATAATAATTAGTGAGTTTACTAATAGACAATATATATCTACCAGGAACTCCAACGCTTTAAACGTCCACTGGCGTGGGAGAAGCTTGTCTTCTTCCTGTCAACAAATAAAGATTCATTGTAGCACAACACTAATTTACACAACCACAACCATCTGTATACAGAGAGACTATATAGGAAATACTCATGCATGAAAAATTTACGTTCAGCATATAAAAAACAGCATAATAGCTAAACCACCAAGAGGCATTTCCTCCAAGTGGTACTCACCCAGCCTTGTGTGGGTGAAGGCCTCACCTCACCCGGCAACCGCTCGGGAGTATGAGGCCCCGCTCTGTGGTGTACAAAAAGGGCACCATTAGCATACTGCTCTGTAGTGTCCCAGCCAATCGCTCTACCCATCTAACCCAACGAACGTGTGATAGGTACCCAACTGACCCGCCAAAGTCCCCGCACAACCTCCCCAGTGACACAATTAATGCGATATATCTCATTTCGCAAGGCTTAGTCTAGACCTCTGATGTTGTCTCTAAGCTGTCTATTACCAAAAACCTCAAGTTTCGCATCTACTTATACAAGCTGGAAGATTAATACATAAACCAGTCACCTAACATCAGTAGGAGTAACTGGGAGCCATACCCAGTAGGAAGGCCTGGAGCACTGGGATACCACCAACACATTTGTTGCACTAGGCTCAGGAGCCTTAGGCTCACAAAACAGGAGACTATTCTTCCAATAAATAAGGTGTTTCCTGAGGTGTCACCAGCTGCCTAGGTCTCAGCCTGCTGCTGAAGACCCAACAGAGTAGGGCACTCATTCTGTGCCTTGCAGAACCCCTCCCTAGTGGAGTCTCCTTTCTGCTGCCAGTTGGACAGCTAAGGCATGTTCCCCAATTCCACCACATCCTCCCCTGTAGGTACTGCAGCATCCCCTTCCCCCCGGCCTTAGGACTTTCAGGAGCAGGTCTTCAGTGTCCTTTCCCTTCCTCTTCTTGGCATGTACCTGGGCTATTTTTTCAGGCTCCAGGTCCTGACTATCCTCTCGAGCTGCCATGGACCGTGTGGTCAGGCACACCCACTCAGGCAATCCCAGCATCTCCAAGTCTGACCTGAGCCCCATTTCATCCCAGGTGATATGCTCCATGTCATTGCCAAGCAGACAATCTACAGGCATAGATTCAATTCAATTCAATTCATCTGTATTCAATTCACACAAGGTGTATCATAAAAGAATACATGAACATCAAAATTCATCAAAAAGAAACAACTAAAATACAGTAAAACCAAAGATACAATAATACAAGTCACATTTTAGCATACAGATCACATATTAGCATACCGCAGGTAGAGACTTTCTTCTCACTTGAGTTGCCCTAAGACACCTTGCAAGTACCACGCACGTGTAAAGATTTGGAAGGAGGTGCAAATGTAAAAATGCCAGCCTACATTGCTCAAACATTTAAGGATTTCAATAAAGGTATAATAAATAATCTTCTCAAGTCCATATAAAATTTACAGAAAAACACTATATGTATGGCTGATTAGTTAGACACATTATCATAAGGGTAGGCAAGATGGCGGCATGACGCAGTCTATGATCCCTGGTGCACAGGAGCTCCCGAGGCTTTGTAAAAACGGAGAGACGAGTGTGAAATACTACGAGAAATGAGGAACGAGGAATCGGAGGAAAAGCGAAGAAGCATATGAGTAACTTGCAGGATAACTAAAACGAAAGAAAAGAAGTGGGGACTAGCTGAGAAGCTTACCCGGTTACACTCTGAGGAAACAGGAACAGCACTCCCGAATTAAATGCAGGCGATTGGGCTTTTTTCGCCGCGATCGAGACCGCGCCCTCAGCTTATCGGATACTGGCAGACTTGGCAATACATAGCTCTCTCCAGGCTATGGCCCCGCCTAAGGGAACTGTGAGAAGCACCAGCGCGACAAACAGATTACCGGTAAGCGCCTCGGGATGCATGGAAGGAGGCTAAGGCTCAGAACTGCAAAAAGGGGATATGGTTGCTTCCGCAAATCTTGGGAGGCCAGTGCTGCCGCTTCTGCAGTCAGAACGTTCGGCGGATCTATTTTTGTCTGAATCTGGGGCAGAAATACGTGATGGAAAGAAACTGGCAGAAATAGTTACACAGGCTATAAAGGTGAAACAGTGTAACAATGTTTCAGTTACAGAGGCTCAAGCCTTCAGGCAAGCTAATTCTAGTCTCCAACAGTTCGATAAACCCGAGGGCAACATTGTTTTTGAAAATGTGGAGATAGAACTTGAAAAAAGTCCTAAGCCTGGGTTTAAAGAAAGTCAGCAGGAGGCACTTTTGGATGTTTCTTGTTTGGGAGCAAAAGTGGCATTGCTGGGGAATGGTGAAAAGCTGATAAACGAGGCAGCAGAGAGAGGCAATGTGGCAGTGGATATCCCAAGGCAGAGTGCCTTAGAGGAGGATGCTATGGCTTCTATAAACGTTCATGCTCATGTTAGCCTTGTCTCGGTCTCTGCTAATCACAGTGCACATCCCGAATCTGGGGTTCTTATAGAGATTCAAAGGAAAACTGGCACGATTAATACTCCAGCACAAAACCCAGCGAGCACAAAACAAACGCAAAAGAAAAAGCAAAAACAGAAACAAACCCCAAGATCAGTAGATAAAAGGAAAAATTCTAGATCTATCACACCGAAGGATACACAAGAAAATAGAAGACAACTTATAATGGGCCATACAACTGGAAAAAAGGGATTGAAGCAGGGGAAAAATACAGAAGCTGTAAGCCCCATACGGAGATGGGTTCAGGCAAAAGGAGGGGTGAAAAAAAACCCTGATATCCAGACTCTCTGATGTAGGATCAGCAGATGATATTTGTGGGGTACTAAGGCTGTCATCAGGATAAACCCCTGAGGGGGCCATCTGATGCGGTTTGTTGCCAACAAGATGCTTGTGCCATATTTGTTGAAGAAGAAGAAGAGGACCCCCAAACGAGCCCTCTGGGTAAAGATACTCCAATGGGGGAATCGTCATTACTTTCACTTATACTGCAGTCCCTTAAAGATCAAAGAGAGGAAACAAGGGAACTTTTCTCTCAAGTTAGAGCTGATAATTATGACATTCAGCTGTCGTTAAAAGAAGTAAACTCGAAGGTTGGGACTATTACTAATGATATAGTGGAACGTCAATCAAGGGTTGCTGGCACGGAAGAGGCAACCTCGCAGATGACTAGTACTGCCAAACAGCATCACAATTTGCTAACTTCAATACAGCTGGAAATCAAAGACATGGAAAATCACCAGCGGCGGAATAACTTGAAATTATTTGGAATTCCAGAGGGGCAAGACGGGACTGACCCGAGGGGTTTCGTTGTATACTTAATGCAGAAGGCTTTTCCGGACTTGGGAGATTGGGCCTTGGATTGGCAGATTCAGAGGGAACCTAGACTACCATTAGTACAGTGAAGGCAGGATGCTAGATACCCATGCCCCTTCCTTATTCATTTTGGCAATTTTTTGCTTCGGCAAGCAGTTTCATTGAAAGCTAGACCTAGAAAACCTATCACAGTAGAATCGTATTCTATCTTTTTTAGGTCAGACTTCTGTAGAGAGACAATGGAAAGGTGCTGGCAATTAAGGTTATTGATTGACCCATTAAAATTGACTGGAGTACAGGCATACCTAAAAGAACCGGTGCGCCTGAAAGTAATACCGGAAGGACAGTCATATGTTTTTATGTCTGAACTTGAGGCAAAGGAAGCACTGTGTAAATGGCAGAAAGGGGGGACGTGTCAGGAAACACACCTTGGCTCCCGTCCTTCAACAGAAAGGGATCCCCAGAAAGCGAGTTCGGATCAAGCCCAGTCGAGTAAATGTCTGGGTGTATTGTAAATAGGCACATTCCCTCCCCCAAGATGTCCGCCGCATGTACTGTCATTTGAGGCGGCTGCACAGTCTAGTGTACATAGTGAGTGCGCGAGATTCTATCTGTGCACTTCAACAAGCTAGGTTCTTGAGTAGCAGCTTGGCACCGTTGCTCCGTGTCAAACTCTTGACAGGAGTTAACGGTGGTTCTAGTTTAGAGTAACCTCTTCATAGAAAAACCAGGTCGACTCTCCGCGTCTATATTCATGACGGGAGGCTACGACGAGACCTTTCGGCGGAAGTTGACAATCGCTCCCGTAGTTCTTCAGAATCCAGTCAGAGGAGTTTCACAGCAGTCAAGTTCTTCATAAAGAATTCCTGAGGAGAAGTAGCGTTGGTCAAATATCCCAGCTCACAGAACGTTCAGCGGAACCTATTGGAAGACACAGTAAGACAATTGCCGCTATAGCGTTCGAACAGTGTCTCTAACTGACAGAAACCCTTAACCCTCCGGTTGCACTTTTCCTGTTTTCCTTCCTCTCTCTTTCTCCTCACTCTGTCCCCTTTTGCACGCTTTTGTGAGGAACCTTCTTTGGCAAGAGACAATACAATTTCGTAAGGAGAATTCTTTCAACCTTATGAGTAACCCACAAGGCAAGCTAGGAAGAGCATCAGGTATTAGCAGGTTTGGGAATAACAATTTAGCAACAGAATAAGAAGTAATAGGAACTCTGTCTTACCCGTTGATTTCTTTCCCTCAGAGAGAAACTTCCTATCGAGACCTTTTCAATAAACAGAAGAGAGGCGAGAACTCCCAAGTCAGCTGGTAGGACAAGCTCTAACTAGAGTATAGAGATTAAACGATAGTGGAGGCTGTTGTGGATGTTTATGCTCTCTCCTTTCATGTATTAGGCACCCTCACCACACGACCAGGAGATACCCTACTTAAGAATGCTGAAAACGCGGCAAGGGTGGTAGGAGTTGTCGGAGTGTCTCTTCTCTCTCTCATTCCACTTCCCCTTTTCCCTCTCATTGGTGACGTTGCTTATTGAGAAGCGACGGCACAGATGGATGGGTGATTGGGACCAGCGTCTTTCTGCTCCTGCGAACCTGACAGGACGGGATAAGGAAAAGGGTCTATGACCTGATTAATATCTGGGATGTGGTATTAGGGGATAGCTTTTGGAGATATCGATTTATGGAGTGTTTTTGAACTTTTTTTCTTAATTCCCTATTATCTGTAAATATAAACTTTTTTTTTTCTCGACACCAGATAAAATGATGGACAGATCATAGGGAACTAGGTCTCGGGGGCCACTGTGGAGACCGGGGTCTCAGTCTGCTCCCAAAACAAGCGGAAGCCTAAGGAAGAGGATGATTCCTCCTTCTAGGAGTAGGGGATGGGGCTCGTTCATTGGGAGCAGGGGTGGTTGGGGAAAGGGAGAGGGCAAAAATGGGGAAAAAACAATGGCAGGTTAATAAGGAACCAAAAGGTTAGTAAAGTTGTGGAATACAGTATCAAAACAATAAAAATGGAGGTATGGGTGGTAGCGTTGATAGCATTGTTTTTCTTTATGGATCAGTTTAAGTTTAAGTGTTTAGCATGGAATGTGGCCAGATTGAACAGTAAGATTAAGAGGTTATTGGTAACAGAGGAATAAAAAATGTACAATCCCCATGTTGCTATGTTGATGGAAACACATCTTTCTTATAAAGATCGCGGACTGCTAAAGCAGTTAGGATACGAAGTGATAGTGTGTACTACGCAAAGTGCCTCTATACGGGGGTGGCTATATTGAGACATAAACGGGCTGGGGGGTAATCGGGAATACAATGGCAGATAGAGGTGGTAGGTGGTAGGTGGGCAATGGCACAGATAAAGATAAAAGGAGGAAATTATATATTCTGTGCAGTGTATGGCCCGAACACGGATTACCCTACTATTTTTTGATGTGATAAATACAGAAATATTAAATTGGGAGTGGGAGAGAGTTGTGATGGGCGACTTTAATAGCATCATGGATTATAACATCGATACAACGCAACAGGGGTAATTTCAAAGAATGAGAAGGACAAGAGCTGCAATAAGGGAATTAGGGCAATAGTGTGTACTACGCAAAGTGCCTCTATAAGGGGGTGGCTATATTGAGACATAACGAGCTGAGGGGGTAATCAGGAACACAATGGCAGATAGAGGTGGTAGGTGGGCAATGGCACAGATAAAGATAAAAGGAAGAAATTATATATTCTGTGCAGTGTATGGCCCGAACACGGATGACCCTACTATTTTTTGATGTGATAAATACAGAAATATTAAATTGGGAGTGGAAGAGGGTTGTGATGGGCGACTTTAATAGCATCATGGATTATAACATCGATACAACGCAACAGGGGTAATTTCAAAGAATGAGAAGGACAAGAGCTGCAATAAGGGAATTAGGGCGGACAAAGATAACATATGTTTAAAGAAAAATAAACTAGCGGAGGAATGTGGGTCATAAAGACCAATTTCACTGATTAACGCAGACGCAAAAATATACGCTAAAATTCTAGCTAATCGCTTGGCCCCAATAATGCCCAATTTGGTTTCCCCCCACCAACATGGGTTTATTCAAGGGAAGGACACTACTGCTCATGTAAACACGGCAGTAAGTGCATTTGACCTTGCAAACATCAGACCCACCTCACTTGGTATGAATTTATTAGACGCAGAAAAGGCGTTTGACCGAGTGGGGTGGGAATTTCTGTGGGCTATGATAGCAGCCTTCGGGATTAAGGGTCATTTTCTAAAGCAGATGCAAGCACTATAGGATGTGCTAAATTGGCCTCATTGGGCCTGCAGTCATCTACTTTTCCGGTATTGTGTGGTACTCGCCAGGGATGCCCTCTTTTGCCTTTATTATTTGCTATTTATATAGAGCCATTTATTTCTGTTTTGCAAAATGATGTGCGAATAAGTGATTTTAAATCTGGGGCTAGCTCTCTGAAGGTTGTCTCTTATGTAGACGATATAGCTTTTTTTTCAACAGAACCGGGAGAAGCGCTGAAAACGATAACGGAAGTAGCGGGACAGTTATGTTATGTTATGTGATGTTATTTTATTTTATAAAGCGCACAGATGCCGCAGCCAAGAGGCGTCCCGGCGCTTAGGAATGGTAAAAAACACAACACGGAAATTAATAAAACCGGACAGAAGGACTAAACAGTTGAGAATAAAAAGGTCTTCAAGGCCTTTCTGAACGGAAGCAGATCAGGAATAGCACGAAGAGAGGCAGGCAGAGAGTTCCAGAGAGCTGCCGCCAACACAGAGAAAGAGCGTCCGCCCATCCTTGCTTTTCTAAAACGTGGCACTACAGCAAGGTTTGTCCCTGAGGATCGAAGGACTCTGGAAGGCACATAATGACAAATTAGTTGTGACAGAATAGGGGGAGAAGCTAGCTTCAGGATTTTGAAAGTTAGGCAGAGAGTTTTGAATTTAATTCTTTGCCCAACAGGCAGCCAGTGAAGGTCCTGGATAGTGCGGCGTGCAGAAACAAACTTTGGAAGGCCAACCAAAATCCTTGCAGCCGCATTTTGCACCCGCTGTAGGCGAACTAATTCTGCTTGATTAGCGCCCACGAGCAGGGAGCTGGCATAGTCTAGTCTGGCCAATACCGTAGCCTGGACAATAATCTGTCTCGTGTCAGCATCGTAAAACTTAAAAATAGGACGCAGACACCGCAGGGCACCGAAACATGTACCGGCAACCCGTTTAGTGTGGGTGATGAATGAAAGTTTATCATCCAACCACACCCCAAGGTTCCTGACTTCAACCACTGGAGTGGGAACAGGGCCCAATTCAGCTGGCCACTACTGATCGCCCCAGAGCTCGCTTTCCCTACCAAAAATAATAACCTCGGTTTTTGAGGCATTCAGTTGGAGGCGATTATTCGCCATCCAGCCCGCCACAGCTTTTAACGCGGACTGGAAAGTGGCCGCATCCATGTTGGACTCCCCATTAAGTGCCACCGCTAGCTGCGTGTCATCGGCGTATGACACCATGGAGAGGCCAAAGCTATGGGCAACCTCAGCCAACGGTTGAACATATAAATTAAATAAGGTAGGGCTTAGGGCCGACCCCTGCGGGACGCCCTGCGAGATCGGGCGAGGGGCAGAAACAAAAGGGGGAGTGGACACTTTAAATGTTCGATCAGTAAGAAAAGACCGAAACCACTCGAGCGCTCTTTCTCCAAGTCCGGCCTCCTCGAGGCGGTGTAATAGGATCTGATGGGACACCGTGTCAAATGCGGCACTGAGATCCAATAGGATCAGTGCCGCCGTTTGACCCTGGTCCATCATCGTCCTGATGTTCTCCACCACCGCTAGAAGAGCAGTTTCAGTACTGTGACCCGCACGGAACCCATTCTGCGAGTTATCCAGTATCTTTGCTTCCTGCAGATGGAGTGACAGGATGCGATTAGCATGAGATTCTGCTGATTTCGCTAGCCAAGGAAGCAGGGAAATAGGCCGATAATGTTCCGATTTGGTGGGATCAAGGGCCGTTTTTTTTGAGAATCGGAATGATGGTAGCCTGCTTCCAAGCACTAGGCACACAGCCGGTGTTAAAAGACAGCTCAATAAGCCTGAGCATGACCGGATAGCAGCACTCAGCAATTTCCTGGAATTGAGTGGGTCTCATGGGGTCATCCGGTGAACCAGATTTAACCTTAGTTGTCAAGGTTTTAAACTCCTCTAGAGTGGGGCTGGGGATAGTCAGCAGTGGTATAGAGGCCTTAGGTACGGTGTTATTCTCCTGGATGGAAAACTGGGAGAATGACCTATAAATGGCCTCGACTTTTTCAATAAAAAATGACGCCAGGTCCTCACAGTGCTCTCGGGAGGCTGCCAGAGTAGTAGATTGATTTTGTTTGCTTGTAAGGTCCTTACAGACCCTAAAGATAACTTTTGTGGGGTTAGAACTGTTTTTTATCTCCCGAGAACAAAAGGCCGCTCTAGCGGAACAGATGGCTCGGTGATACACTCTGGTACAGGCCCTATAGACGGATTTAAGGTCTACGTCATAGGTTTTACGCCATGCACGTTCAGCTTTTTTACAGGTAGATTTGAGCAGTCTAAGAGATTCATCATACCAAGGGCTAGAAGGGCCAGATCTAGTCTTGCTCCATCTAGCTGGTATTAACACATCTAGGGAGTGATTAAGCCACTCACAGAAGTTATCATACCCAAGAGAGACCTCCGAAGGAGGTTGAGGATGATGTTCCATCAATACCTGCTGGAAATGTTCATAGTTAAGTTTTCTCCATGGGCGTTTGAAAAGACCCGGAGTGTTGTTACTATGAGAAGGGGTAGGGATGGAAACATGGGCTTCAATCAGATAATGATCTGTCCAGGCCATAGGCCTAGGCTGAAGCACAAGGATATTGGTAACCAAATTCGTCAGAACAGGATCTAACAGATGTCCGCCGATGTGGGTCGGTAGTTGCACCAATTGATTTATTTGGAAGGCTTCAAGATCAGCCAGCAGACTAGACACCGAGTTAGAGAGGGGAGCATCCATATGTAAATTAAGGTCGCCGACAATCGTGAAATTGGCTGATTTCAGGGTCAAGGAAGAGACAGCCTCTAAAAGACTATGGCGAAAAGTGCCCTCAGGGCCGGGTGGCCTATATATTAATAATCCTGATAGAGTAAAATGGGGAGTAACTGAGATGTTAAAATGCGCGCTCTCGCACCCAGCTATGGTGATGGGCTTCCAAATACATGGATAGCAAGATTTTAGCGCAAGTGCGATACCACCGCCTCTAGCAGTGCGGTGTAAGGAATGCATGGTGTATCCCGGGGGGAGGGCTAGATTAATAACAGCCATAGATTGGTCATGCAACCAAGTCTCAGAAAAGAAAAATATATCAGGTTTGTCATCTGTAACCAGGGTAAATAGGTCTTGGTAATGACAAGCCAAAGATCTGACGTTCAAATGAAATATTTTAAGACTTGTTTGTCTGGTGACACCGGCCCCCAAATCAGACGTACACGCACTGGGAGTGCTAGAAGAAAGACTAGATATGGGCTGCGGTTTTGGGATGCTAAAACAGCAGGTGGGACACTTGAAGGGCCCACATAGAGGGTCCATAGAGCCATGTAAACAGTCTCTTACCTTAAAGCACAATGAGCGCAGAGTCCCAGCTGATATCACCCTGCGTGAACCAGAGTCCCCCGCCATAGCCCTGCCTTAGCGCGGACGAGCGCAGACGGGCAGGACTCTGGCTTGACTCAGGCGCGAGTCAGGCGCCACCGCTGCGCGACTAGAGTGAGCTTTAAATCCTGGCTCACCTGACTCGTGAGGAGCGCTAGAGCGCTCTGAGCAGTGGCACGACCTGTGCTCGCCACTCCCAAGATGGCGACCGGGTTGCCTACTGTCTGGACGACAGGTCAGTTGCAATACAAGGTGGGGGGCACAATTAAAGTGCGAGTGTGTGGGCAGGCGCAAAGTTAAAATCAGGGCAAAACCAAAGTAGTTAACAAAAATAAAAAACGGGGTTTTTTAAAACAGAACAGCGCTATGCACAACACACAGCAGCAGCGTAGCGCGCGTGCGAGCTACCACTCCAAGGCAGAGCAAGTAATCTGCTCGCCTTAAATCCTGGCTCACCTGACTCGTGAGGAGCGCTAGAGCGCTCTGAGCAGTGGCACGACCTGTGCTCGCCACTCCCAAGATGGCGACCGCGTGCGAGCTACCACTCCAAGTTTGGCCTAATTTCTGGCTATAATTTAAATGTTAATAAGATGCAAGTTCTTCTCAACCATAAACCTTTGATGCCAGTACCTGGAACTTGCCCAACTGTTATTTTCTTAGGGGTCAGGATAACAGCGCTGATTGACAGTATATTGTCACTAAATTACGATGCACTATTAAAAGAGACAAACAGGTCTTTAAAAAATGTTCATAAATTACAGATTGGGATTATCGGCAGAGTTAATATTATCAAAATGAAAATGTTGCCTAAATTTCCTTATCTTTTCCGTTCCACTCCATTCCGCGTCCCAAACACATTTTTATATGCATGATATAGGAAGGCAAGATGAGCAACTGATTGGTTAAATCTTCCCTTTAGCCAAGGTGGTCTAGAGTTCCCAGACTTCAAAACACATTTTTGGTCAGCTTGCTTTACCCGCTTACGTAGTCTTAATAATCCAGCCAACACTATTCTTAGCCACAAGTTTATTTTGGGCGATAGTGTCATATGTTTCTATATAGATTTAATGACCCTAACTATTTTAAAAAGGTGAAATTTAAGAATATTCAAGATGATGTATATATCTGGCATTCAATTCTGCTAAGTAAGAATATCTCCTGCTACCACAGTGAGTTACCTCTCTGGCAGAATCCAGGTTTGCCGGGGATATTTCATAACCCGACAGGTAGGAAATGGGCAAGATGTGGAGTTAATTGTATGGGACATGTATGTGATTACAATGGCTTTGTCTCATTTGAGAGTTTACAGAAAAATATAAGCAACCAGGGTCTATGCTTTTTAGTATTACCAGATTCGAGACTTCTTTTTGAAAAATGTAAAACTGGAAAATACAAATGATTCGGAGATATGGGGTTTTCTTAATGCAGCTGAATCAAAATCCCTACTAAGCAAAGTGTATAAATGGTTCAGTAGAGGAAGACCCGACGATTGTGGGAGATTGGCGGAACGTTGGAGTGGAGTAATAGGGATCCCCGTAGCGGCTGGTACCGTATCACAGGCTCTTAGTATTATAGACAAGGCTGTATATGCGACTAATTTAAGAGTTCAACAACACCGTATGATATGTCTTCTATATTATACCCCGGATAGAATTGTAAAATGGTCATCGGATAATAATACTAATAGCGAGCGGACAAAATACCCAAAATGTGATCTATATGCAGCAGATATTAAGCATATGTTTTTAACATGGCCAGAACTAACAATATTTTGGCAGATGGTCGGGGATATTTTACATCAAAAACTAGGGATAGAAATACCCTTGTCGACTTCTGAAGCTATGATGGGATATAGTTCTACAAATTTAACTTGTAATAGCTTGTTTTCTATCCTACTAGTTGCAGTACGATTAGTTATAGCCAGGGTGTGAATATCACCAAAACTTCCAACTGTGATGGAATGGTGGTTGTTAGTAAGACAGATATATGACATGGAATTTTCATTGGCTGGGTTGAGAGGGGCTCGCTCCATGATTAAATGCACTGCAATATGGGGACGTATTTTTGAATGAAATTGCAAATAGTTAAACCTTCCCCTCCATTATTTTCTTTTCTTTTTTAGCGATTACATTAGATGGCTGTTTGTTTATATTTAACTAGCAGCCCATCCCGACGTTGTCCGGGTATGAAATAGAATGTGTGTAATGTGTGTGTTTGGCAAGGGCAATTTATTTTAAAACCTCGCGGTAGACAACATTTTTTGTTTCATTAGAATAGGGACGGAGAAGGCCCAGCTGCAGCCCTGGTTGATGTTAGCAGGCGCGTGTAATTGGTGTAGTGATCCTCCGCCTGAGCCCGGCTACAGCCCTGGTTGATGTTAGCAGGCGCGTGTAATGTCGTTGAATGAGAGAGTTATCAGTTCCGGGTAAATCCGTTTAATGAGAGAGTTGAGTGACAGCTAGTAGGAGAGGCTGCAGTAATTGTCCTCGCAGACACGCTCATTTGTGTGTTCCCCCGCTTGAGGCCCAGAGGCAGGCCTGTTTGATGTTAGCAGGTGGGTGAAATTAGTGTACTGATCCGCAGCCTGAGCCCGGCTAGACCCTGGTTGATGGTAGCAGGCGCGTGTAATTTCGTTGAATGAGAGAGTTCAGTAACAGCGCGCAGGAGAGGCTGCAGTAACGTTACTTACCAGGCCTCCAGGTGAACGCGTTTGTCACACCCCCAGCACACGGCCACAGCAGACAAACTTCTGATTAATGTACGACCCACATGGCATGAAGGGTGGAACGTAGCACACGCCCCCAGCGTGTCCCTTGATGCGGCGCAATTGCGTTCACATGGCATGAAGGCCGGACACACGCCCCCAGCGTTTCTCACGCCCCCAGCGTGTCACGCCCCAAGCGTGCCCCTTGATGCTGCACAGCAACGTAATTGGCGCTTGTATGTACGGCTCACATGGCATGAAGGGCGTGACACACGCCCCCAGGGTTTGTCACGCCCTCAGCATTTGTCACGCCCCCAGCACACGCCCACAGCCCACGATGTGATGGCCTTACCAAATGCCCACAGCGTTAGTCACGCCCCCAGCCCGCGCCCACAGCACAACGCAGACACGTCCACAAGGGACTACTTCGCTGGCACTGTTCTTTTACCTTTTAAATGTATAGAGGAGTTGGCCTAACGGCTAAGGCGCTCGACCTCGGACGTGGGGATCTGGGTTCGAGTCTTGGTAACGACGCCAAACATCCTGTGATTCTGGGCAAATCACTTAATCTCCCTGTGTCTAACAAAAATGAATGTGTGTCCTCATGTAACGTAACTGGTGCTATGTAAAGCGCACTGATACCTGATTCAGTTCGGGTCAAGTTTGCGCTATATAAAACTCTGCAAAAAAAATATATATATGGTGGCCGTCTGCATAGTCTATGTCCTTCTGCTGCAACTGTCCTTTCCAACGCTGTATTGGGTGTTGTGATTGGTGCTGTGGTTACTGAGATTACCCGACTCAAAGGTTTGGGCTCTCTCTTTATAATATTAGTATGGATAATATATATTTTTTGGTTTGCATTTGATGCCTTCTCCTGGTTAATAAAAATATATATTTTTTAAAAAGTCACATTATCACAAGGGCAAAGAAGTAGATCATTAGACCAATTGTTAACAGTTGGGAAGCTTATCAGGCGGTGGAATATATTTAGCCTAAAATGTGTTAAAACAAATCTGTGCTGGCAATAAAAACATTAAAAAGGTACGGTTTCATTGAAAAGGTGGTCAACACCATTTGATTGTATTGCACAGTTGGTTGGGCAGCTCCACATACAATCTCAAATCCTCCTGTTGATTTAAGCACTCTGATTTTAGTGCTTTCCTTGAGTTGTTTGACTAAGATTCACGTTGATCATTAAATTCTGGGCGACCAATGTCCAACATAAAGTTCTTAATAAACTTTAAACAAGGAATTTTTAAGGCCTGTTCTGAGTCACAACAGTCCTTATCTATGGCTCGGTTCAAGTCCATATAGTCTGAGGTCCATATTTTGTGCCAAAGCAGGACTGGCTAAATCTTTACCAGGTCTATCAAATAATTAGCTCCCAATTCAGAGTGACATACATGATTTGAACAACTGAAAGGGAGTGCTAAAAGATTTTTAAAAAAAGGGATTTTCCACTGCCTGTAATCATTCAACATTCGCGTGTCCCCATATTTCAGAACAGTACATTGCAACAGTTCTACATTTTGCATAGTATACAGTTAACATTTCTTTTGGTTAGATATTTCCCAATTTCCTAGCAAAAGAAGGGCCATGATAGATCTTAGGAATTGCAATCCTCTTGAATTCATAGCACTTTTTGAAGTCCCTTCACAATCAAATAAAATTCCCAGAAAGGAAAAAGTTGGGGTTTGAGGTATAATATATTTTCCTATGTAAATGTTACGATGCTTAGTTGCATTATGGCACACTTTCATAACAAATGTCTTTCTTCCGTTACTATGTACCCCCAGATTATCCATAAATAGGACAAAACTGTCAGGGAGACTATGCAAGGCCAAAAGAGTGTGCACCATAAGTACCGAGTCATACATGGACTCACAGCAACCTTCAAGGAACCTGAGAGCCCCCACCCAAAGGGGACCAGAACCACTGGGTAGTGGCACTTACTCTTTTCAGCAGAAACAACTTGGTGGGAAGCGTTAGGGACTACCTGCACTGAAGATGCCAGATGATACCAGAGTGTAGTCATGCTGGCTCCTGTGTCTTTTAGAGCCTTTGCCCTCTACCCATTAATGCTGACCCACTGCCTGTACTTCCTATTATTACTAAGCATGTGGGTTCTCTTCCCCATCTCTCCGTCACCCAGGGACACTCGGGTAACCTCAACTCTGTTGCCACCATTAGCTGGGGCAAACTCCTCTCCAAGCCAAGTACTAGTCAACCCCAGTGACAGCTCACCCTTGGTGGGCTGCACCACTTGGGCCACTTGGCATCCCCCGGGGCAGTGCCTTTCCTGTCGACACCTAGAGCACTTGAGGGGGCCTTCACTGCAGGCTTACTATCTGGGAATCATTTGTTTTTCTTCTCAGCAGGGCGATGTGAGTCCTGACAGGTAGAACTATTGTGGGGCCCTTTAGAGAACTCCTTGTTTTTTAGCCCCCCTTCTTCTAGTGAGAACCCTTCCCATCCTTGTGATGATCCCCCCCAGATACCTTCATATGGACGTGGGTGCTGACCCAGCAGTCGACCTCCTTAGCAAGTGCCCTGGGGTCAGAGCACTTACTATCAATAAAGTGCTTTCGTAGATCTTGCAAACAAATACTAAACATGTGCTCTTTTACAATCAAGTTAAACAGTCGCTGATAATCGTTAACATCATCACCATTCACCCAACCATCCAGTGCCTTGCAACAAGAATCAACACAAATCACCCAGGTCTGTGTTGATAGTTTCAGACTGTTCCTAAAGTTCTGTCTGTATTTTCTGGGTCAAACCATAATTCCTGATCAGAGCTTCCTTCATGGAGGGATACCTCATCCTGTTGCTCCCTTCTACGGCCTGTGAGGTGTTGCTCCCCTCAGTAGGGATGTGTTCCCACAGACTAGCCCCCCAAATCATCTTAGGGATCTTGTGCATCTGCAAAGCAATCAGTTTGTATATGCCAATCACAGGAGTAAATTAGCACATTCATATCCCCTCTCTTTAAGAAAAGTGTATTCATATTCTTTGGAGATGTTTTTAATGTATAGTTTATAAAAAGTACGGTCTCTTGTAGATGTTTCCAAAACGGATCTGAGAAATCATAGTGTAAAACCTGTTAGTTGAACTGTGCCAGCTCTGAGTTCACATACATCATGCTAATTAACACAATGTACTTTGTTGCGTCATTGCGCTACTCAGTTTTCTTTTGAGAATGTAGGGGAATATCATCAACACCCGGCGATAATTATCGCTAAGCGCACTTAGAGCTAGGATAATTATTGCAGGGTATCGCTTGTTTTTATCGCAGAGATATCGCACTATCAGCGACGCTTATCTCCAGGGCAATAGAAATACCCAAGTTATCTGCCAAATGTGCAATTATCGCTGGGATTCCAGCGATAATCGCAGAACGTTTGGCGCTACGTTGTTGATAGGGCATGGCATATTTAACCATGATATCCACCTTCCATTGGATATCATGGATAAGTCAAACTAAAAGCAGGCGTAAGGAAAGTAGCGATAACCACGGTTAGCGCTATTTTTCTTATCGCTATGCTTATTAGCGTGCCGATTGATGAGTGGAGAAATGTCAGTTAGCGGCAATTCTCCAGTTATTTTCGGCAGGAATGCCCACTTTGCCTCTCATTAGAAATGCAAAGGGAGGCTTAGTGAAAAAGGGTGCTAACATGCGATTTTGCATGTTAGCACCCTGTTGTTGATAGGGCGATAGTTTTATCTCGGCTTTTTGGGCTTTTAAAGCCAAAAAAGCAGTGATAAAGCCCTTGCTGTATGCCCCTCATTTCTTTCCATTATATATTGTTTTATTCTCAGACATTGATAAGGACAGTGGATCTGTGATCAGATTCATGCCTGCTTACTAATTTGATCCCCCGCATGACCTTTGTGAAGCTGAAAAATTGCATTTGTGCCCTCCAGGTTGGTCGGTTGACTGATTTTATGCTGAAACAAAGGGCCAAATTTACACGCCCCTATCGCCACCACATCCTCACTTTTTCAGATGTTGTGGTGGCGATAGGGAATTTGCCTTATTTACACAGCAGCATTAAGCCACTTAACTTTGCCTTGTAAATAAGGCCCCCTTTCATGCTAAACTTAGTTTGAAAGGTGAGGGCAGTGGGTGTTGTGGTGGGCGATCCAATGCAACACCCACTGATTTTGACACCGCCCCCCTTTTTAAAAAGATAGCGTAAATAGGAAGCAGCGCCAACATTAAGACCAGGGAAAACCTGGTCTTAAACAGGCAAAACGAGGAGAAATGCGTTATTTCTCCTCTTTGTTGCTATTTCCATTTGTGCTGCGTTGTGCAGCATACATAGAAACAGTAAAACACCATTGATTGTTTATGTGCAGGCAGGTGTCCCTTTCTGCATATAAACAATAATTTAAGAAAAATTAAGTTTTGCGATTTCTTTGTGTGCTGCATTAAGCAGCACACATAGAAGTTGCAAAACACCATTTAAAGATTGTTTATGTGCAGGAAGGGAGACATTCCTGCACATAAACAATCTTTTACCCAATGCAGACACCTTTTCACTACAGTGCAAGGGTGCTTGCGTTGGCGCTAGGCTGCTAAATTTAGCACGAGCACTGGGGGAAATGCAGGGCTGCACCATATTGTTGTAAATATGGTGCAGCCCTGTGTTTCAGAAGTCGAGGAGTGCAGCGTTAAGCCAGGTGCGCTAACACCGCACTCCATCACTCCTAATAAATATGCCCCAAAGTGCGATATTAACTGTTTATGATGAGAACGATTGTAATGTGTCCATATGCTTTTTTAAATTACCACTGAAGTTTCATGCGAACAACAAATACATGTTTATTAGGAATTTATTGACCATATGGGTTGTACGACGATACAACGCAGGGAAATAGGTTGCAAGCCTTAACCACGCATTTTCTTCAACGCATTTATTTACAACATGTATGTTTTCGCGACGGGTGCCATTACCACACATTGATTATTCATTCACCCACACCCCCCAACTTACCTTAAATGTGTGGTAAAGGCATCTGTTATTAAAACATACACGTTGTAGAAACATGCGTGCTTAAAAATGAGTGGTAAAGTCACAACGTTGTAAAAACCTCTGTTTAAAGGCTGTTTCCCGGCCATATGCATCCACGAATTTGAAACAATCCATAGAATGAGACAATTTAAATAAAACAGCACTTCTCCATGTATATGTATATGAGTTTAAGAATTGCATACAAAATCAATTTATGGAGTCTGAAGGTTCTCGGCTGCAGATTTTTATAAGACATATGACTGTTAATACAGAACAATTCTAATAATTCGAATTACTGAGCAATCGATTCAACTGCACCTTCATCAACATTGTACATTCTTAGGTGAAATAAAAAAACACTTTAAAACTGATTTCAGACCAAAGGTAATAACCAAAAAAGGTCAAAATGTTTCAAAACGTTACTAGCCAGATTGTGAAATGAATTTAACAGAAAAGCATCTTGCACACCAGCACAGGTCTGCTTAGAGCCTTGTTTTCCTCCTCAGAGATGCAGTAATTATGAGGCCAAATGGTCTTTTAGACGCACATTTAAAGGTCATTCTAGAAAATAGATATACCTCATTGATTTAGCAAATTGCAAATGAAACATTAGTAGCTGTGTTTGGTAGCAGAAAAACTGTGCCTTTATCATTAGGGCATTAGTTGTTTTTTTTCCAAATATACCGATAGGTTTGGAAAGATGCTCTATTTTCTGCCAGTAATGCTTTGAATCCTTATGGCCCAAACATAAGCTAAGTGAATAGTCTTGTGATCAACTACTGAGGTAGACTAGAATATATGTTTTTTTCTTTGTGGGTGTGCATGTGTTGTGGGGCTATAACTTACCATCATACTATGGTTAGCAATCTTTTACTTGAATCCCTCCCGTTTTAAGCATCCTAGTCTGCCTTGCACAGTGCTTCACCTCTTGCCAGGCAGCTGGGCCAGAGAGGACAGAACTGGTTTGGACTAATCTCAGAGACTCTCTGCCACAAGAGAGCAAAGGGAAATGTGGTATAAATATTGGGACCTAGGCCCCAGGTCTTTAGAACTCTTCTGAATCAAGGAACCTAACAAGAAGAAGAGCTGGAGAAGCTGTGATGAGGAACTACCACTTTGCTGTGTGCTTTGCAGTGTTGGCCTGCAGTGACTGCGTCTGTCATGGGCAGGGAAAGGACTGGATTAAACTTTCTACAACTTCTCTGCTTGAGTTTCTCCAAGGGCTTGAAGTAAAGCTTGCTCCCTGTTCAAGAAGTCTCAGGAACAGCAATGACTTCACCTTCCTCTGGGTGCCGCCTCTTAGACCATGTGTCTCAGTTGTCACAGAGGGAAACCGCAACCCAACACTGTCCCCAAGATTGCTGGCGGTTCCGTGACCTGAAGGCACAGCTAAGGGCACTGGCAAACTTTGCACCGCAACCCTGGTCTCACCCACAACGGCTGCCATCGAGATGCTGCTTGCACTGTGACCTGTGGGCACCGCAATCCCCACTGCCTCGCTTCAGTCTGCAGCCCTGGTCTCTCCGACTCTGCCGTTGCCAGCTGACATTGCCGCTGTGATCTGCACCGTGGTCTGAAGGTACCACTCATAATCTACACAAAGCACCGCCCCATCTCAAACCACAGCCGTGGCCCACCGATATCAGCCCCATCGACCGCCAATCTTTGACGGATGCTGCAGTTTTGACCATGACAGGGCACCACCCCACTTTACACTGCAGCCTTGGTCTCACCGACACCGCTAGATGACCACCACCGAGCTGCTGCCTGCACCACGATCTGAGTGCACCCCACACCGCACTGCTCTGCTTCACTCTACTGCCTCAATAACTGCCACCGCCGGCCCACACCGCTGTGATCGGCCGGAACCAAAGGTACTGTTTACAAGTCTTCTGACACCAACGGCAGTCTGCACCGCTGTGGTCAACTGAAACTGTTGGATGTGGTTGTCTCCAGCAACGCAGTAGCACCGGATGGATCTACAGACTTCGAGAAACTGCGGTTTTAAGGTTATCCTTGCAAAATGCATATTTTGATTATTGTATGTTGGATCTTTATTGTTTCAGTATTGTTTTACACAGATAAATATTGGATATTTTTCTAAACTGGTGTGCTGTCCTTTTGTAGTTCTCATTGTATTACTGTATGTTATGTGCAAAGGCTTTACACACTGCCTCTGAGATAAGCCTGACTGAGATAAGCCTGACTGCTCATGCCAAGCTACCAAGTGTGTGAGCAGGGGTTATTTTAGCAGTATAACTCCCTTATCCTGACAAGCGAGAAGGGTCCCTACTGGGACAGGGGAACAACCTGCCAACTAGAGATCTCCATTTCTAACACTGGCAGACTTATTACTGCTGAAACGTGAATCACAGATTAAATTGCATGACCAGCATAACTCCTGACATAACCTAAGATAAAATGACCGATTTCAAAACACATTTTTGAGCAAAAATGTGTACCCGTGAGCAAGCTGCTATCAAAGGTCCATTGCTCTTCTTATAAAATAGGCCCTTGAAAGAAAATGACACAGCAGTGATTGAATGGCCTGTAATTAGAATAGGATGTGGCTTTATGAGGGGTTTACCGACGATTTTCTGTCGAGATTAACAAAATATAAAAAAGATTAACAAATAAAGACATAGGGGACTAATTTATGAGAGCATGTGTCACTTTTGCACTACCTAAAAGTGGTACATGTGTGATGCAGGGCTCTCACAGTGGTTTATGGAGCCATTCAAAGCCACCCTGTGAGGCTTTGAGTAGCCTCATAAATCATGAGTAAGGCGATACAGGGCAAATCAATGGCTTCCCCTTATTTTGTGATTGGGAGGCATTCCATGGGCTTTGCTGTGTTTTTACTACCGTGAGGTGCTTACTCGACACTCTTACATTTTTTCTGATTAGTCCTAATCAAATCTTGTTGGGAATTCTTTTCCTGCACTATAGTGACATTGTGTTTTAAATGGGACATATAGACACTTGAAATAGCGGTAGTGAACCACACTGTTGGGGGAGTCATTAGAGAATTCCACAGACCCCTCTAGTGTCTGGAATTTAACGGTATCTGTCCACTATGACAGATCCTGGCTGTTGATTATGGCTAGGGTATGCACCCAAGCCAGGCAGACTCCATCACTCTAGTCAGGATAAGGGGATACCATGTCTAAAATAACCCCTGCTCACCCTCTTGGTAGCTTGGCACGAGTGGTCAGGCTTATCCCAGAGGCAGCGTGTAAAGCATTTGCACATAACCAGCAGTGATACAGTGAAAACACTACAAAATGACACCACACCAGTTTTAGAAAAATATCCATTATTTATCTGTGTAAAACAAGACCAAAACTATAAAAATACAACGTATAGTGATCACAATGCAAAAATTGATTTTATATATGTCCTTGAAGCCAGTAGCTCCGTCCTGAGCTATCATGATGTCGTGAACAACAAATCCAACCATTCTGGCCTACTGTGGCATCGTGGGCCAGCTACGATGTCGGGGAGACCCATAAAACAGTACCTTTGAAGATGCAAGTTGTCGGACCTTGCGGTGAGCTCCGGAAGAACGGAGTTGGCAGATGTTGGTTCCGGAAGTAGGTGCAGGAGTCATCTGGCTCTTGAAGACACACATGTTGCAAGTCGAACTCCCTGAGTTTGAAGTCAGGAGCGCTGGAGTCGAGCTACGGTGTGAAGTGGAGTGACGTGCGGTTCTCTCAGATTGTGGTGCAGGCAGCGGCTCGGTGACTGTTGTCCAGTGGTGTCTGTGATACCAGGACTGCAGTGTGAAGTGGTGCGGGGCTTGTTGAGGTGCTGACAGGTCATAGTGCAAGCAGAATTGTTGTCATTGCTGAAGCTCTGTCATTGGTAGACCTAAGGCTGCATTGTGAGATGGGGCAATGCCTTATGAGTTGCCCACAGGTAATGGCGCATGCAGCAGTTTCAGTTGACAATCTGGAGTCAGTGGTGCTGGTGTCGGTGGGCCACGGCTGCAGTGTGGAACAGGGTGGTGCTCCTTGTAACTTGCAAGCGGTCACCCCAAAGTATGGTGCAAGCAGCGGCGTCCACGTCAGCTTGGATCGGCGTCATCAGTGAGATAAGGGCTGTGGTGCAAAATGGAATGATGCTCCGTGTTCTTCACGAGCTGTGCGCACAGGTCTCGCTGGCGCAGTCAATGGCATCGGTGACAGCATTGCATCATTGTCAGGGGCAGCAGGGCACCGATATGAAGCGGGGAGCTATGGAGTGTGGTGCCCACAGGTCATGGTGCAAGCAGCGGCTCGGTGGCAGCATTGGATGTCACAGTCGGCGAGACCAGGGTTGTGGTGTAAAGTGTGGTGGCGCCCTCTGTGGCGCCTTCCGGTCACAGAGCTGGCACCTGCGTCATTGACAGCATCGGGTTACCTTTTTCCTCTGTGGCAGCTGAAACATCCAGTTCCAGAAGCTGGTCCCGTGAAGATGTGGCGTCTTTGATTTCCCTGAGACTTCCAACAGGAGGAGAGCTCTACATCAAGCCCTTGCAGATTCTAAGAATGCAGAAAGAACAGTCCAGCAAGTGATGCACCGGTGGTGAAAGGGGCTTGTAAATAAGACCCTGTGTGGTTACTTTAACCCGTATGCTCCTTGTTTTGGTGCATGCAGTTCAAATGAGTACCATGGCGCTAGTAATTAGGAGTCTTTGTTAGATGTATTTTTTTTAAGCTAATGTTATTTTCATTCTTTTAATATATATACACATCCAGGGTTGGACTGGCCGTAGCGGGCACCGGGCATTTCCGCTAGGGTGAGAGTCAGTTTTGAGCCCTTTGGGGGCCTTTTTTGTTACCGGGGGTCGAAAATATCGGCCCTATGCAACAAAACCGGCCGAAACCAGCCCTATCAAACAGCTGAGAAGCACCCCCTAATACCCCCCAAGGGGGATCCGGCCGAGCAGTTTGCCAGGGCTGGTTTCTATACCCAGTCCGGCCCTGTACACATCCTAAAATTGACATAAATATGTATTACAGGGACTATGTATTATAGGAATTGTTTCATATTTTCGTTTTTGAATGACATGCCCTTTGACTGACTTCCTGTCAGTTTCTTCTTCTCTCAGTTTCAACTGATCCCACCTCAAAAGGAAGTCCAATCTTTTCTTCATATTTTCTATAACAAGCCGAAACAGTGACATTTGTTGAAAAAAATGCCAGCAACTTCTTCTTCTTATTTTTGATTATGTGTGATTGACAGGGTTACATTTACTTTGACAACTCTTCTGGACGAGTGAAGAAGTCTGTAAAAAAACATTATTACTGTTAATCCAAATTATAGGGCCACAACCTGAGAGAAGAGCTCTTTCCTCTCCAACTGCATTGCACACTAAGATGTCAGGTGAAAGACAGCCTTCTTTTTAGATAAACTCGATAACAGACACAACTTTATATGGTACTCAAAGCATAAAACACCCACAACGCACCCACACAAAAGCTCCCACAAACAATAGAAAACAAAATGAATACCAGACATTTTCCATCCTTAGTTCAAACAAGGCGAAGGGAAATTAAAAAATAATAATACATGTGACAAAGATGCATTCCTTTATCTTATGCGTGAGTTTGAGGAGGTCTTCTTTCCACTACAATATTATGTCTCTTTGAGTGTTCCTCTATGAATTATATTGATATAAGCTGCAGTTTTCTGAAACTTGGTGTACTGTTGTGTGATGTATCGAAACCTATTACAGAACATTAAGGTGGGACAAAACCATGCTGTCATAATTATGTGAAGGCGGTGGGAGTCTGATCACCTGACAAAACATTTTTGTGACTCTGGATTTGCTCTCAATCAATAACTTGATGATATTCAGAATCCTATGATATATTTGGAAGCCACAGCACCTGCCTCATCCAAAGCACTTGAAGGACTTTATCAGTTACAAAGGTCTGTACGAGTCGTATGTTCATCTACTCCATCTTTTGTTGGAAATGCACTAACTTTGGTGGCAGGCTTCTTAATGTGGTAAAACATAAACTCATATGGGTATGTAACTTCTGAGGAAGCTTTCATGTATTAATCAAAGTTTGTGCATAATTAATCGGGTGCAGAATAGTAATCTACACTCAAGTTCGCATGTGTACACTGACTTGGAGTTATTGCTTCTGAAAAGATTTTGATATAACCTGTTAAAGTGCAGTTTTCTGGATAATGCTAACTAGGCGTCAATGAATGCCGTAATGCCATCTTGTTCAAAATGGATATCACATGTGTTGTTTATTATTTCCGCTGCACATAGATAAGCAAATAGTGTTTGTTTATTTATGAATGACTATTCTCGAAGAAGCCTTCTAGCATAGGCTCACTGATGTAACATTTTCCAAGGATCTTCTGTTTGCACATAATATTCAACTAATCAATAATGGTTCACTGTTGTTAATGTAACTAATTTGTTCTGACACTTACAGGTGACATTCTGTCAGAAACTCTGAATCAATATTGATTTATAGTGCTCAGGTGGTAGTGTGTATGATGATTTAAACAAAATCTTTATTCTGATTTGTTGAAAATGTATTTCTTTGCTCACACCAGAAAGATTCTACACTTTGACCTCTATGAGGACATTTCTTATATAAACCCTTGATTTGGGGGGTTAGAGGGATCTTTATGATACCTTTCTTTTGTTACTAGGGATTCTGTCCCATTTCGTATTGATTTCGTCATTATTTGGGTCTATTTTTGATTTTGTTTAATATTCTGTATTATCCTAGCACTGAAAGACTTTATAATAATAATAATAATAATAATAAACTCTTTATTCGGTTTATCACAAAGAAAAAACCATAAAAGACACAATCAAAAATAAAATCGATACAAGTGCAGCTTATCGTAAGAAAACATTTTCATAGGGAGCAATATACAATCAGTAAAAAACAGACGCATTTATAAAAGAGAGAATGATGGATTGGGGGGTCGTTATTTGATTTGTGATTACATTACTAAAGGTTTTTTCTATGGTTCAAAATGCATTTTAAGAAATTTAGAACTAGATAACACACTTCTTCAGACTCTAGAGATTGCAGTCGATAAAAGGCCGGTCGGCACTGTCTGAGACCCCACCGCCTACAAACCGGGAGAATCCAGCGTTTTCTGTGAGGATGGTAGAATTTGCAGAACATGATCACGTGGATGTTGGATTGTATTGATTTCCCGTCACAGGGACATGGGGGCAAACTTGGGTCCCAGGCCTTGTTCATTGGAAAAACGACTAGTCTGTGAAAGATGTCCAATCTAAGCCTGGTCAACAGCATCCTCTCATATGTTTTGGTCTGCAGGGTTAGATACGGTTGGATACCAAATGTTAGCTGGACTATGTTCGCGTGAGTAACTGATGATTTTGCAGCATCTGTTGACAGTCTCAGTGTTTCCAGATGTTGTAGGGCTACTTCCTTAAGGTCCTTTTTTGACAGTCCGACTACTGTCTCAGGTCGAAGGTAATAATTTTCCAGGCCGAGGTCAGTAAAGAAATGTTTTAATGTAGCGAAGCCACTTCAATCTAGAGGAATGTTCGAGTGACATAGTGTCAGCCACTATTGACTGTGTTAGCGTGTTCGTATCGGATGACCAGATACGCCTCCACAACATCAATGACTGGATTTTGAGGAGATCCTGTAGGTAGGGAATTCCCAGTTCCATATGTGAGGCGTAAGTTGATGTGCCTTTCGGTGTGGCGAGAAGGAATCTGATGAATGCATTTTCGATTATCTGTAGGGCTCCAACATCTATATGACCCCACAGTCCTGCTCCATAAAGAGCAATAGCCTGGCACTTTGCGTTGTAAATTTTCAGCAACTCTACTGGGGGTCTTTTCCCTAGTTTCCGTGAGAAAGTCTGCAGGGCCGCTATTGATCGCTTGAATAAATGACATCTCGTTTCCACTGCTGGCTTCCATGTTAGCCTGTCATCTACCATGATCCCGAGGTAGGGATATTGTTTGGTGGTCTCAAGTGCTTGTTTATCCAAATAAATATTTTTTGTGCCTTTCTTCGCCCCCCCCCGTGACCATGACAAACGTTTTTTTTATATTGACCTTGAGATCCAGGCCATTCATGAAGGTCGTGTATCTGTTTAGTGAGTGCTGGAGTTCACGCGGAGTTCGAGCCAGGATGACAGCGTCATCCGCATAGAGCAGTGCTGGGATTGGTCGGTGCTTTGCTTTTGGGAGGTCCAGGGACCCCCTCAACATCTCCCCCTCCAGACCATTTGTGTAGAGTGAGAAGAGGAAGGGAGCCAGCACACAGCCCTGCCTGACTCCCCGCTCCACTCCGAATGATGCCGTCATCTCACCATTCCTTCCGAAGCGAACTTTCGCCGAAGCCCCTGAGTACAGTTCTCTCAAAAAGGCTAGCAGGGAGGGGTCCACGTCCAACTGTTTGAAAGACTTTATGCATTTAAATGAGAATTACTACATCTGCACTTTACTGTTTCTGTATTGTACCATTTTAGTTTTTTTAATAATTCTTCATAAACTTCTACTTCCACCCTAGAACTGAATTATTAAAGTAGTCCTTTCCTATTTGGCTGTATTTTTGATATACTGATTTTGTACCTTTACTTGAGATCCATTGCCTGACGAAATTGAGGTTAACTGGAAGCATGCCCTTCCAGCACAAAATATTATGCCCAAACATACTTGAAACTTTTTCAAGTTTGTATGTTTGGTGTGCAATATTATCCACATTTATATTGGAAATGTTTAAGGAAATTGTTTGAAGAAAAGGAGAGGTTTTGTCCAACGTTCGCATGCCTCAAGGAGGAGTAGATTGTTGTCAAAAAGTCATTTTGCATGGAGTGGCCATATACATCCCCAGGTGCTCCTACTCGATGCAAAGTAGCACAAAGTGTTGCTTCGCGTTACTTTAGATGTACTTTCCAATAAGATTTGCTCCAGAAAGTAAATCCCAATTCAAGACTTTGCACATGTATGCATCTTTTTTTGGCCAATGCACAGCGCAAAGCCTTGATAAATCTGACCTACTGTCTCATTAGTGATCCAACCATGTCTCCCAGCCCTTCTATTAATCCTACTTGAGGCTATTTTAAGGGTCTGTGTTGGGTTTTCTTTAAGAAGAAATGGAATGGAATGTAGAATTGGAATGTTTTCCAATGAATGGACCAGCAGTTGGAAGTTGGAAGGATTTTGAGGCCTACTTAGAGGCTATAGAAGAGGAAGGATTCACACAGAAGAAAAGATATTGCTATTTTCATAGTCATTGTCAAATTCGTTATTCAATCATTTAAAAGTGATCATAAAAGCACAAGATTCTCTTGTGCTTTTATGATCACTTTTAATTGATCGAATAAAGAATTTGAATATGACTAAGACTATGAAATTACTATTTTAAAGCATTCCGTAGGGCCTTAGGGTAGGAAAATTCTAAAGCATCTATCTTTAGCCAATGTGATGGGGGAGGGCTTGTTTAGACGAATACACTACCGCTATTAAGATGTAAGATTTGTACTTTGAGAAAAAAAACAATTTCATAGTGTAGAGGCACAAAGTTTATGATAGACATCAATTGTCAGGGATGTCCATTGAGTCCTATGTTGGGGCTTTAAAAATGGTGGCAGCCTCATGTGAATATGGATTTATTTAGGCTAAAATTAATCAAGATCACAACAATAAAATGATAAAAGAAAAGTTGCTAACCACAGAAAACATAATTTTGGAGAAAGCAGTTGAAATTGCTAGCAGCATAAAATCAACGATGATTCACATGGAGCAGATTTCACTAAACACACAAGTACACGCTGTGCAAGGAGATGATCTGGTAAAAAATGAAGAGAAGACCTTTAAGGTGAAAAAGAGGGTTGTGGAATGCTACAGATGAGGGAACAGAAGCTATCTGGGCAGTTCTTCAATGTGTCCTGCAATTGGCAATAAATGTGGCAAATGCAAGAAAGGGGAACATTTTACTAAAGTGTGTAAATTGGGTAATACAAACCTACACCTAAATGTGCTAATATGGTTGAGTCCACATCAAGTAATGAAATCAAACCTGAGTCTGATGATGATAGTGTGGTATTCTGTTATGTTACGGGTCACTTATAGAGCACACGTTCACCATAAGGTCTCTTGGCGCTAGAAGAAGCAGAAGAGGAGTAGAGGAAGAATGATGTGATGCAGGTTGGGTCTGGTGGGAAAGAAAATTGTCTCATTGATGTGTTGAGTGTCCCTATTAACATGATAGCAGATTTCGAATCCTTATTCTCTCTAATTGGTATCAAGGAGTGGGAAAGATTTAACAAGGTGGAGCTGGGTAAGTCATGTGTATGACCTGTTGGATATGGAGGAAAGTCTAAAGAGGTATTGGGGTAATTTGATGCTGCTCTGGACTTCATGGGAACAAGGCACAATCAATCAATCGATCAATCAATCTGTATTTGTAGAGCATGCTAAGCACCCTATGGGTATCCAGGCGCTGCATGGGTGGGGCTATTCGAACAGCCAGGTCTTTTGGCCGCTCCTGAATTTGACAAGGGAGGAGGAGGGTCGGAGGTGGATGGGGAGGTCTTTCCAGGGGTTGGCAGTGAGGTGGGAGAAAGAACATCTTCCAGCTCGAGTATGATGGATGCATGGGACAGAGGCAAGGGCCAGGGAGATGATCTGATCTGCAGGTGATGGTGGGCTGGTGGGAGGTCAGATGGTGGGGATGATCTGGGATCATCTGGGTAGGTCCAGGATGATTCTTGCTGCTGCATTCTGGATTGTTTGGAGTCGCTTCAGTAGAATGGTGGTGATTTCGGCATAGAGGGCATTCCCGTAGTCTAGTCTACCAGTGAAATGGGCTTGTGTGATGGTTATTCTGGTGTTAGTTAGGATCCATCTGAAGACTTTGCAGAACATTCTGAGGGTGTTGAAGCAGGTGGAGGTGACCAAGTTGACTTGTTGTCTAATGGTGAGTTCACTTTTGAGGATGATTACCATGTTGCAGGCGTGGGTGGTGGGGGTGGGTGGTGTTTCTGTAGTTTCTTTGGAGCAAAAGCCAGATTGGGAGGGGTCAAGCGGGTGGCTAGATTCCAGGTAGTCTGTGAGTTGGTGGTTGATGGCTTTCTCCAGTACCTGGGTCGGGAAGTGGAGGAGCGAGATGGGCGGTAGTTCTTAAGTTCGGATTGGTCCACTCTGGGTTTCTTCAGAAGTGGTTTGACTTCAGCGTGCATCCATGTTTCATGGAATTTGGCCGATCTGAATGCTGAGTTGATGATGCTGGTGAGCGGGGGTCCGATTTCTTTGTGTCTTAGGTTATAGGCATGGAAGGCACAGGCTACAGTGTATTGGGCCAAGTAAGGTTAATGTATTTTGTAATGGTTGGAATAAAGGAATTTTGGCTTTAATTTGGACCCTAATTACCCTGATCAGGTGTTATTGAAAATGGATTGCATCATGGTGGCTGCTATAGACATATGCCCGTGGGTGAGTGTGTTTCCCACAGTTTGCCAAGAGAAATTGGTAAAATTGAAGGGTTTTTCCCCATAGAATATTTTGAAGTTGGGAGCCATTCCTGTGGTACATAAAGTGAGATGTGTACCCATGGCCATGAAGGATGAGCTTAAGAAGGAGTTGAAAAATCTGTGTGACCAAGGCAGAATCATAGCCTTTGAAAGTTCTGAATGGTTGTCCTCTATTATGGTGACAAGTAAAGTCAATGGGTCATTGAGGATGTGGGTAGATTTAAGGAACTTCAATTAAAGAATCTGGGTGGACAGGCACCCCTTGCTAAATATAGCAGACACGTTGGACTCTCTCAAGAGTACCACAGTGTTTACAACCCTAGATATGATACCTGCATATAATCAGATCACACTGAAGCATGAGCCTAGGCATTTTATGTGTCTTTCATTGCTCCAGAAGGAACATTCAGATTTAAACGCATGCCATTTGGTTTGACCTCTGCCTCCTTAGTATTTCAACGTGTAGTGGAGGCATTGTGTAAAGGCATACCAAATGTCAGGTGCTTCCATGATGACATCCTTTTATTTGGTCAGGAAATGTCCTCCCATGATCAATCTCTGGTCATGGTTTTATTTGTGTTAAAGGAAAAGGGCATGACATTAACAGCTGATAAGTGCAAATTTACATTGGACTGTGTTGACTATTTGGCTTACATGATTTTGGCATATGGGGTGGCATGTTGGAATTCTATTCCTGGTTTATTCTCAAATGTACTGAAAGAACATGTAATCTTAGAGCTTTTCTCAAGAAGAGTGAGAAATTTGTGTGGCGTGAGTATGTGAATCGTTAGTTTGAGATGCTCATGAAAGAAGTGGTCATGCCATTCCTTTGAAACGATGTGATGCACATAACCCTGCAATCACTGCCACTGTCACTGATTCCAGTCAGATTGGACTAGGTGCAGTCTTGTTTCAGAAGCATAAAAGAAGGGATTAAATAGTTGCCTCTGCGTCGTTTGCTCTTAGGGCCCCAGAGTACTTATTTGGTCATAGAGCGACAAGCTTTAGCTTGTTGATGGGGAGTTAACCATTTTAAACAGGAGTGTAGAGGTTACCATTAGGGTAGACCACAAGCCTTTAGTCAATCTGTTCACAACCAAAGGAGCCAGAAACAATAAGACACGTATTGCCAAGTGACAATTCAGACTGAAGGAATATAAGTATTGTGAATAATATATTCCTGGTTTCAAGAATATATTTTTAGATCGTCTATCTCATTTACCCTTAAAAGATGGTGAGCGTGTGGTAGACACTGAAGAAGAGGATTTTAGCATTGCATTGATCATTGGCAGTGTTATCAATGGTTGTATTGCAGAGAGTAAATGGAGGCCTGCTCTGGATCATGACAATATTTTACAGGAGATCAGGAGTCCCAAAGACAAGGCATTTGTGCACATTGATGCCTTTAAGCATGTGTTTTCAGAACTAAGTGTATCTGATGCTATGCTAAGAACGGATGATTCATGAGAGGTACCCGTGGCATTGACGGCAATGTGCTGCAGCTGGCATGTGAAGGCCATATAGAGATGAAAACCATTAAAAGAAGGATCATGGTTAGGTTTTGTGGTCAGGGTTAGGCAAAGAAGTGGATCATTTTGTGAGTGTAGCGGTTTCATGGTCGAGGGGGCGCATGCCATATAATCCTAGGGTACCCCGTTGTTTGTGTGACCAATATAGCATGAATGTTAATGGCTGGAAGCACTACAACTACCAGCATGCTAAGGGGCAGGCAAATGGAGTCACATGGCGGTTCTCACAAAAGCACCTCCCTCCCAAGAGGAAGGTGGTTGTCAATCAACCTGGATCGTTTGGAGATGGCGGATGGTGATCCCCGCCTAATTTCAGCAGGAAGATAGAAGCCTGCTGTGCCTGGATCCCGTTACGGACCTTGTTTCCTGGAACTTGTGTGTAGTGCACGAACTGCGATAAGTACTGAAACGACAAGAGTGCGGGCTCGCCTCCATCGTGTCTATTTTTTGTTCCTTTGTTTGCTTTTTTTAGAAAAGTAGCCGCGGTGTCTTGTAAACGCGCTGTTTGCGTTTGTCTGACATTCACGGGTGAAGGAAGGTTATTGTTAGGGAACGCGTCTGCTGTTTAAAGACGCGTTCTCTGTAATCCCTTTCAGCTTTAGTAGGAGTCGCGTTTGGAGAGTCGAGTTCCTCCAAGACGTTGTACCGTGTTTTGAAGTAAACAGGGGAATCCGAGTTTAAATTGCAGTTTGTTTTGATTATTTCACAGAGGAGCAGTACGAACTGATATAACTGAGACTCGTGTTGTGCCTTTAACAACCAGAACAATATCTTGATGAAACTTTGTTCTAGTGCGCTCCTGTTACTCCTTTTTCTGACGGCATATGTAGACTATTCCAAGGGAAGGAATCTAAATCAGCATTTCCCCTATGGAGTAAAAACATCCTTCCTGACTGTCTTGTCTACAGAAAATGCCAGAATACCCTGGTTGGGTTGTGTGACAAATTGGTGAGTAACAGGAGAAGGTTTCTGGACTTTATCATAGTTCTCCATAGGATTGATGGTGATCCTCTTGTTTTGTTCTTTTTCAATGCAGTGTGGACACTTCTTCTGATATCATGCAGTCCGTTGGCCCGACCTCAGAGGGACCTACAGAAAGCTGTCACCGCCTGTTTATTGTTTTATCCACTTCCCCTCCCCCCCCCCCCTTGGCACGTATTCACACAGAGAGTTGGTAATTTCACTGCTGGAGTCGTGTCTGGCTAGAGGGGTGCAGAAAGAGGCAAGAAAGGTACAGAAAAAGACAAGAGAGATGTAGAAAGAAACAAGAGAAGTGCTGAAAGAAACAATAGAGGTACGAAAAGAAGCAAGAGCAGTGTAGAAAGAACCAAGAGACGTGCAGGAAAAGGGAAGAAGGGTGCAGAAAGAGGCATGAGGGGCACAGTAAGAAGCAAGATTGGTGTAGAAAGAAGCAAGAGAATTGCAGAAAGAAGCAACAGTGGTGTAAAAAGAGGCAAGAGGGGTGCAGAAAGAGGCAAGAGAAGTGCAGAAGGAAGCAACAGAGATGCAGAAAGAGGCAGAAAAGTGCAGAAAGAGGCAAGAGAGTTGCAGAAACAGGCAAGAGGGGTGCAGAAATGTGCAAGAGGGTAGCAGATAGAAGCATGAGCAGTGCAGAATGAACACATAGATGCACAAAGAGAGAACAGGTATACACACAGAGTCCAAGACAGGTACAGAAATAACCAAAAGAGGTACAGAAAGAGGCAAGAGGTTTGCATAAATGTGCAAGAGAGTAGCAGATAGAAGCAAGAGCAGTGCAGAAAGAACCAACACAGGTGCAGAAAGAGGAAAGATGGGTGCAGAAAGAGGCAAGAGATGAGCAGAAAGAGACTAGAGAGGGGCACACAGAGGCAGAAGGGATGTAGGAATTTGCAAGAGAGGTGTAGAAAGAAGCAAGAGAAGTGCAGAATGAAGCACAAGAGAGGTGCAGAAAGAGGCAAGAGGGGTGCAAAAAAGCAAGACAAGTGCAGAAAGAGGAAACAGAGGTGAATAAAGAGGCAAGAGGGGTGCAGGCAGAGACAATTGAGGTAGATAAAGAGGGACGAGGGGTACAGAAAGAGGCAAGAGTGGTACAGAATCTTCCAGGACAGGTACAGAAATAAGTAAGAGCATAACAGAAACAACCAAAAGAGGTGCAGAAAGAGGTAAGATGGGTGTAGAATGAGGCTAGAGAAGCATAGAAAGTAGCAACAGAGGTGCAGAAGGAGACAAGAGAACTGTAGAAAGATGAAAGAGAGTTGCAGAAACAGGCAAGAGCAGTGCAGAAAGAACCAACAGAGGTGCAGAAGGAGGCAATAGGGGTACATAAATGTGCAAGAGGGGTGCAGAAATTTGCAGGAGAGGTGCAGAAATTAGCAAGAGCAATGCAGTAAGAAACAACAGAGGTACAGAAGGAGGCTGGAGTAGAGATGTGCAGGAAAAGGTAACAAGGGTACATAAAGAAGCAAGAGGGGTGCATAAAGAAGGAAGAGAAGTGCAGAAGGAAGCAACAGAGGTGATGAAAGAACCAAGAGTGGTGCAGAAAGAAGGAAGAGAGGTGTAAAAAGAGGCAAGAGAGTTGCACAAAGAAGGAAGAGGGGTGCAGAAAGAGGCAAGAGGGGTGCAGAAAGAAGCAATAGAAGTGCATAAAAAGGCAATAGAGGTGCAGAGAGATGCAACAGGGGTGCAGAAAGAGGGAAGAGGGGTGCATAAAGAGGGAAGACAGGGGTAGAAAGAGGGAAGAAGGGTGCAGGAAGAGGCTAGACATGTGCAGAAAGAGGCAAGAGAGGTGTAGAAAGAGGGAAAAGGGTACAGAAAGAAGCAAGAGAGGTATAGAAAGAAGCAATAGAGGTGCAGAAAGAAGCAACAGAAGGGCAGATAGAAGCAACAGAGGTGTAGAAAGAGGGAAGAGGGGTGAAGCAAGAGGCAAGAGATTTGCAGAAAGAAGCAGCCGAGGTGCAGAAACAAGCAGAAGAGGTGTACCGAAAGACGCAAGAGGGGTGCAGAAATTTGCAAGAGAGGTGCAGAAAGAAGCAAGAGCTGTGCTGTAAGAAACATCAGAGGCACAGAAGGAGGCAAGTGGGGTACAGAAAGAGGTAAAATAGAGCAGAACCCAGCAAAAGAGATGCAGAAAGAGGGTAGAGGGATGCAGAAAGAGGCAAGAGAGTTGCAGAAAGAGGCGAGAGAGGAGCACAAAGAGGGAAGAAAGGTACAGAATGAGGAACATGGCATGCAGAAAGAAGCAAGAGGGGTGTAGAAAGAAGCAAGAGAAGTGTAGAAAGAAACAACAGAGGTACAGAAAGAAGAAAGAGCAGTGCAGAAAGAACCAACAGAGATGCAGGAGGGGTGCAGAAAGAGTCAAGAAAAGTGCAGAAAGAATCAAAACAGGTGCAGAAAGAGGCAAGAGCAGTGCAGAAAGAACAAACAGACATGCAAGAAAAGGAAAGAAGGGTGCAGAAAGAGGCACAGGGATGCAGAAAGAAGCAAGAGAGATGTAGAAACAGACAATAGAGAAGCACAAAGAGAGAACAGGGATATACACAGAGTCCAAGAGAGGTACACAAATAGGCGTGGGGGTGCGGAAATGTACAAGAGAGTAGCAGATAGAAGCAAGAGAAGTGCAGAAAGAATCAACACAGGTGCAGAAAGAGGCAAGAGGGGTGCAGAAAGAGGCAAGAAAAGTGCAGACAAAAGCAAAATAGGTGCAGAAAGAGGAAAGACGGGTGCAGAAAGAGGCAAGAGAGGAGCAGAAAGAGGCAAGAGTGGTGCACACAGAGGCAAGAGGGGTGCAGAAATTTGCAGTAGAGGTGTAGAAAGAAGCAAGAGAAGTATAGAAAGAAACAAGAGACATGCCGAAAGAGGCAAGAGGGGTACAGAAAGAAGCAAAGGAAGTACAGAAAGAAGGAACAGAGGTGAAGAAAGAGGAAAGAGGGGTGCAGACAGAGGCAATTGAGGTAGAGAAAGATGGAAGAGGGGTATAGAAAGAGGCAAGAGGGGTGCAGAAATTTGCAAGACAGGTGAGCAAAGAAACCAGAGCAGTACAGAAACAACCAAGAGCAGTGCAGAAAGATACAGGAGAACTGTGGAAAGAGGAAAGAGAGTTGCCGAAACAGGCAAGAGATGTGCAGAAAGATGAAACAGGTGTGCAGAAAGTGGCAAGAGCGGTGCAGAAAGGGAAGAGAGGGTAAGAAAGAGGGAAGAAGGGTGCTGAAAGAGGCAAGAGGAGTACAGAAAGAAGCAACAAAAGTGCTGAAAGGAGACAGAGAAGTGCAGAAAGAGGCAAGAGAGTTGCAGAAACAGGCAAAAGAGGTGCAGAAAGAAGGAAGAGCAGTACAGAAAGAACCAACAGAGGTGTAAAAGGAGGCAAGAGGAACACAGAAATGTGCAAGAGGAGTGCAGAAATTTGCAGGAGAGGTCTAGAAATAAGCAAGAGGAGTGAAGTAAGAAACAACAGAAGTGCAGAAGGAGGCGGGAGGGGTGCACAAAGAACCATGAAATGGCAGGGAAAAGGGAAGAACAGTACATGAAGAAGCATGAGAGGTGCATAAAGAAGGAAGAGGAGTGCAGAAGGAAATAACAGAGGTGATTTAAGAAGCAGGAATGGTGCAGAAAGAGCAAAGAGAACTGCAGAAAGAGGCAAGAGTGGTGCAGAAAGAAAAAAGAGAGGTGTAGAAAGATGCAAGAGAGTTGCACAATAAGGGAAGAGGGGTGCAGAAAGAGGCAAGAGGGGCGTAGAAAGAAGCAAGTGAGGTGCAGAAAGAGGCAAGAGCGATGCAGAAAGAGGCAAGAGATGTGCAGAAAGAGGCAAGAGATGTGCAGAAAGATGGAATAGTGGTACAGAAAGAGGCAAGAGGGGTGCAGAAAAAAGAAAGTGAGGTGCAGAAAGAGACACGAGAAATGCAGAAAGAGGTAAGAGCAGTGCACAAAGGGGGAAGATGAGTGCAGAAAGAGACAACAGGGGTGCAGAAAGAAGCAAGAGAAGTGCAGAAAGAAGTAACAGAGGTGCAGAAAGAGGTAAGAGAACTGCAGAAAGAGGCAAGAGAGTTGCAGAAGCAGGCAACATAGGTACAGAAAGAGGGAACAGGGGTGCAGACTGAGGCAAGAGAGGTGCAGAAACTTATAAGAGGGGTACATAAAGAGGCAAGAGAGGTGCAGAAAGAAGCAAGAGCAGTGTAAAAGAACCAAAAGAGGTACAAAAAGAGGCAAGTGATGTGCAGAAGGAGGCAAGAGAACTGCAGAAAGTGGCAAGCGAGTTGCAGAAACAGGCAAAATGGGTGCAGAAAGAGGCAACAGGTGGGCAGACTTTGGGGAGAAGTGCAGAAAGAGGGAAGAGGGGTACAGAAAAAGGCAGGAGGGATGCAGAAATTTGGAACAGAGGTACGGAAATAAGCAAGAGTAGTGCAGAAAGAGCCAGCAGAGGTGCAGAAAGAGTCAAGAAGGGTTCAAAAAGAGGCAAGAGAAGTGCAGAGTGAAGCAAAAGAGGTGCAGAAAGAATCAAAATTGGTGCAAAAAGAGTCAGGAGGGGTGCAGACAGGGTTAGGAGAGGTGCACAAAGAGGCAATAGTTGTACAGAAAGAGGCAGGGGGTGCAGAAAGAAGGAAGAATACTGCAGAAGTAGCAGCAGGGGTGCTGAAAGATGCACGGAGGGTAAAGAAAGAGACAAGAGAAGCGTAGAAAGAAGCAACAGAAGTACAGAAAGAGGCAAGAGTGGTGCAGAAAGAGGGAAGAGATGTATAGAAAGTAGCAAGAGAGTTGCACGAATAGGGAAGAGGGGTGCAGAAACAGGCAAAAGGGGTGCAGAAACAAGTGACGTGCAGAAAGGGGCACGAGAGGTGCACAAAGGGGCGAGAGAGGTGCACAAACAGGAAAGAGAAGTACAGAAAAAGGCAGGAGAGGTACAGAAGTGGGCAAGAAACTGCAGAAACAGGGTAGAAAGTTGCGGAAAGAGGCAAGTGAGGTGCAAGGGAGGCATGAGATCTGCAGAAAGGGGCAAGATAGTTGCAGAAACAGGCAAAAAGGGGTGCAGAAAGAGGGAACACGTGGACAGACTGAGGCAACAGAGGTGCAAAAAGAGGGAAGAGGGTTGCATAAAGAGGCAAGAGGGGTGCAGAACTGGGCATGCCCTATTTAGAGGACAAAATTGCGGTAAACCCCCTCCTGTGCTGGCTAAATTGTTGGATGAACAATGAAATACCTTTTACCCAAGACATTTTATCTGAAGCACTGGGCTGGGATGGGAAATTTAAGATACCCTGGATAAAATATATTCGTAATTGTCTTCATGATTTGGGCAGGATGGATCTTTTTCTAACACCACAGTTAGTATCTAAGCGCGATGTAACATCTGTAAAGAGCAATTTTTTAATGATTCGACAGTTGGCTAGGGAAGAGGCCGAATTGAAGAAGGGTAGTGTGATAAGTCATGTTTTAATTAAATCATGTATTCAAACAGAACCATATCTATCCTGGGCCCTTTCCAGATATGAGCGCTTTTTATTGACCAGATTACGTTTTGATTTATTCCACCTGTTGCTAGCCGTGCCCAGTGGAGCCCATAGGGGACAAGTGTTGCCAGCTTGCGGCTGCGACAATAAGTCTCCGCAAGATTTGGCACACTTTTTATTTATATGCTCCTACTATACGTTACCACGAAAAATGTTTTTAAAACCTCTTTTTAAAAAACTGAATCTTGTGCAATTAAGGCCTGCACTAATTTACCTTAAAATGTTGCACTGTGAAAGCACTTTATACGTATGTAATTTCCTAAAAGCAGCCCTCAAATTTAGAAAAAGTATGGAAGGATAACCTCTACCTGCCCCTTTTATTTATGTATATAAGTCTCTGATAAACTGAACATTTACATTTGTATGAGCCGTGATAGGCTACTACGTGAGCCATTGTTTTAAACTGAATTCTTTTTAACTAATGAACTGTATATATATGTGTTTTTCTCTGTACTTTTATGACTGTTTTTTCTACAGTCGAATAAAGATTTAAAAAAAAAAAAAAAGAGTGCTTAAAGATGGAAGAGGGTTGTATAAAGAAGCAAGAGAGGTGCAGAAAGAAGCAAGAGAAGTGCAGAAAGAAGCAAGGGAAGTGTAGAAAGTAGCATGCAAAGTGCAAAAAGAGGCAAGAAGGGTAGAGAAAGAGGCAAGAGAAGTGCAGAAAGAAGCAACAGAAATGCAGAAAGAGGCAAGAGAAGTATAGAAAGAGGTAAGAGAATTAGAGAAAGAGGCAAGAGAGGTGCAAATATGGGTAAAAGAGGTGCAGAAAGAGAAAAGAGGGGTACAGAAAGAGGGAAGAGGGTTGCAGAAAGAAGCAAGAGAGGTGCAGAAAGAAATATCAAAGATGCAGTGAGGCAAAAAGGGCTGCAGAAAGAAGCAAGAGAGGGACAGCAAGAAGCAAGGGAAGTGTAGAAAGAAGCAAGCAAGGTACAGAAAGAGGCAAGAGAAGTGCAAAAAGAAACGAGAGCGGTACAGCAAGAGGCAAGAGATGTGCAGAGAGAGGAAAGAGGGTGCAGAAAGAAGCAAGAGAAGTACAGACAGAAGCAACAGAGGTGCAGAAAGAGGCAAGAGTGATGCAGAGGAACGAAGCGAGAGAGGTGCAGAAAGAAGCAAGAGAGGTGCAGAAAGGAGGGAGGTGAAGAAAGTGGATGAGATGTGCAGAAAGAGGCAGGAGAAGTGCAGAAAGAAGCAACTGAGGTGCAGACGCAGGCAAGACAACTACAGAAAGAGGCAAGAAAATTGCAGAAACAGGCAAGAGAAGTACAGAATGAGGCAAAAGGGCTACAGATAGAAGCAAGAGAAGTGCAGAAAGAAGCTACAGAAATGCAGAAAGAGGCAAGCGAAGTGCAGAAAGAGGCAAAAGAAGTACAGACAGAGGCAAGAGAGGTGCAGAAAAAGGCAACAGATGTTCAGAAAGAGGGGCGCAGAAAGGGGGAAGAGGGGTACAGAAGGAGGGAAGATGGATGTAGAAGGAAGCAAGAGAGGTGCAGAAAGAAGCAACAGATATGTAGACAGAGGCAAATGGGGTACAGAAAGAAGCAAGAGAGGGCCAGAAAGAAGCATGGGAAGAGCGGAAAGAAGCAAGCAAGGTGCAGCAAGAGGGAAGAGAGAATTAAAAATAAGCAAGCAAGGTGCAGAAAGAGGCAAGAAGAAGTGCAAAAAGAGGCAGGAGGGGTACAGAAAGAAGAGGCAAGTGAAGTACAGAAAGAAGCAAAAGAAATTGAGAAAGAGGCAAGAGAATTGCAAAAAGGCAAAAGAAGTGCAGAAAGATGCAAGAGAGGTGCAGATACTGGCAAAAGATGCCCAGAAAGAGGGAAGAAGTGAAGAAAGAGGGAAGAGGGGAGCAGAAGGAAGCAAGAGAGATACAGAAAGAAGCAACAGAGAAGTAGACAGAGGCAAAAGGGATGCAGAAAGAACCAAGAGAGTGCCAGAAAGAAGCAAGGGAAGTGCGGAAAGAAGCAATAGAGGTGTAGAAAGAGGCAAGAGGTATGCAGAGAGAAGCAAGAGAAGTACATAAAGAAGCAGCAGAAAGAGACAAGAGAAGTACAGAAAGAGGCAAGGCAGGTAAACAGGAAGGAGAAGAGCGGAAAGAGGGAACGGGGTACAGAAAGCGGCAAGAGAAGTACAGAAAAAGGCAAGAAAAGTACAGAAAAAGGCAGGAGAATGCAGATATAAGCAACTGATGTGCAGCACGAGGGAAGAGTGGTGCAGAGGAACGAAGCAAGAGAGGTGCAGAAAGAAGCAAGAGAGGTGCAGAAAGGAGGGAGGTGAAGAAAGTGGATGAGATGTGCAGAAAGAGGCAGGAGAAGTGCAGAACAGAAGCCACTGAGGTGCAGAAGCAGGCAAGACAACTACAGAGAGGGGCAAGACAGTTGCAGAAACAGGCAAGAGAAGTGCAGAATGAGGCAAAAGGGGTACAGAAAGAGGCAAGAGAATTGCAGAAAGAAGCTACAGAAATGCAGAAAGAGGCAAGTGTAGTGCAGAAAGAGGCTAAAGTAGTACAGACAAAGGCAAGAGAGGTGCATATCCAGGCAACAGATGTTCTGAAAGAGGGGCGGGGAAAGGGGGAAGAGGGGTACAGAAAGAGGGAAGAGGGATACAGAAGGAAGCAAGAGAGGTGCAGAAAGAAGCAACAGATGTGTAGACAGAGGCAAATGGGGTACAGAAAGAAGCAAGAGAGGGCCAGAAAGAAGCAAGGGAAGAGCGGAAAGTAGCAAGCAAGGTGCAGCAAGAGGGAAGAGAGAATGAAAAAATAAGCAAGCAAGGTGCAGAAAGAGGCAGGATGGGTACAGAAAGAGGCAAGTGAAGTACAGAAAGAAGCAAAAGAAATTGAGAAAGAGGCAAGAGAATTGCAAAAAGGCAAAAGAAGTGCAGAAAGATGCCAGAGAGGTGCAGATACAGGCAAAAGAGGCCCAGAAAGAGGGAAGTAGTAAAGAAAGAGGGAAGAGGGGAGAAGAAGGAAGCAACAGAGATGCAGAAAGAAGCAACAGAGAAGTAGACAGAGGCAAAAGGGATGCAGAAAGAACCAAGAGAGGAGCAGAAAGAAGCAAGGGAAGTGCGGGAAGAAGCAACAGTTGTGTAGAAAGAGTCAAGAGGTATGCAGAGAGAAGCAAGAGAAGTACATAAAGAAGCAGCAGAAAGAGAAAAGAGAAGTAAAGAATGAGGCAAGACAGGTAAACAGGAAGGAGAGGAGCGGAAAGAGGGAACAGGGTACAGGGTACAGAAAGAGGCAAGGGGAGTACAGGAAGAAGCAAGTGAGGTGCAAAAAGAGGCAACAGAGGTGCAGAAAGGTGCAAGAGAAGTGTAAAAAGAAGCAGGAGATTTACAGAAAGCAAGGGAAGTGCAGAAAGAAGCAAGCGAGGTACAGAATAAGGCAAGAGAAATACAAAAAGAGGCAAGAGAGGTGCAGAAACAGGTAACAGAGGTACCGAAAAACGGAAGAGGGGTGTTGAAAGAGGGAAGAAGGGTACAGAAAGAAGTAGGAAAGGTGTAGAAAGATGCAACAGAGGTGCAGAGAGAGGAAAGAGGCAAACAGAAACAAGGAAGAGAGCTGCGGTAAAAAACAAGAAAAGTGCAGAAAGAAGCAACAGAGGTGCAGAAAGCGGAAATCAGGATGCAAAAAGAGGAAAGAGATGTGCAGAAAGAGGAAACAGGGGTACAAAAAGAGGCAAGAGGGTGCAGAAAGAAGCAAGACAAGTGCAGAAAGAGGCAAGAAAAGTACAGAAAAAGGCAGGAGAATGCAGATTCAAGCAACGGATGTGCAGAACGAGGGCAGAGGGGTATAGAAAGAGGGAAGAGGAGAGCAGAAAGAAGCAAGAAAGGTGGAGAAAGAAGCAACAGAGAGAGAGACAAAGGCAAAAGGGGTGCATAAAGAAGCAAGAGAAGGGCAGAAAGAAGCAAGTGAATTGCGTAAAGAAGCAAGCAAGGTGCAGAAAGTGGCAAGAGAAGTGCAAAAAGAGGCAAGAGCGGTACAGAAATAGGCAAGAGAGGTACTGAGAGAGGAAAGAACGGTGCAGAAAGAGGCAAGATAAGTCAAGAAAGAAGCAACAGAGGTGCAGAAAGAGGCAAGAGAGGTGCAGAAGAACGAAACAAGAGAGGTGCAGAAAGAAGCAAGAGAGGTGCAGAAAGGAGGGAGGTATAGAAAGCAGTAGAGATATGCAGAAAGGCATGAGAAGTGCAGAAAGAAGCAACTAATGTGCAGAAAGAGGCAAATCAACTACAGAAAGAGGAAGGAGAGTTGCAGAAAGAGGCAAGAGAAGTTTCAAAAGATGAAAAAAGGGGAGCAGAAAGAGGTAAGAAGGAAACAGAAACAAGCAGGAGAGCTGTGGAAAAAGGAAAGAGGGGTATAGAAAGAGGCAAGATGGGTGCAGAATAAAGGAATAGAAGTGCAGAAAGAAGCAATAGAGATAGAGAAAGAGCAAAGAGGGTGCAAAGAGAGGCAAAAGAACTACAGAAAGAAGCAAATGAAATACAGAAAGAAGCAATAGTGCTACAGAAACAGGCAAAAGAGGTGCAGAAAGATGGAAGAGGGGTGATAAAGAGAGAAGAGGGTTGTATAAAGAAGCAAGAGAGGTGCAGAAAGAATCAAGAGAAGTGTAGAAAGAAACAAGGGGAGTACAGAAAGAAGAAAGTAAGTTGCAGAAAGAGGTAAGAGAAGTGCAAAAAAGGCAATAGGGTTGCAGATACAGGCAACAGAGGTACTGAAAGAGGGAAGAGGGATGCAGACAGAGGGGAGCGGGGTGCAGAAGGAAGCAAGAGAGGTGCAGACAGAAGCAACAGAGATGTAGACAGAGGCAAAAGGGCTACAGAAAGAAGCAACAGTGGGGCAATAAAAAGCAAGGAAAGTGTGGAAAGAAAGGCGCAGAATGAGGCAAGAGAAGTACAAAAATAAGCAAGAAAGGTGCAGAAAAAGGTAAGAAGAAGTGTAAAAAGAGGCAGGAGGGGTACAGAAAGAGGGAAGAGAAGTGCATAAAGAAGCAACAGCAATTCAGAAAGAGGCAAGAGAAGTGTAGAAAGAGGGAAGAGAACTACAGAAAGAGGCAAGAGAGGTACAGATACAGGCACAAGAGGTGCATTTAAAAGCAAGTGAGGTACAGAAACAGGCAGGAGAGGTGCAGAAAGTGGGAATTGGGGTTTAGAAAGAGGCAAGAATCAATTGGTGTGCAGAAAGAGGCAACAGAGGCACAGAAAGAGGCAAGAAAAATACAAAAAGAGGCAAGAGAGGTGAAGAAATAGACAAAAGAAGTGCAGAAGGAGGCAAGAGAAGTTCAAAAACAGGCAACAGAGGTACAGAAAGAGGAAAGAGGGGTGCTGAAAGAGGGAAGAAGGGTACAGAAAGAAGCAAGAGAGGTGTGGAAAGAAGCAAGAAGAGCACGAAAGATGCAACAGAGGTGCAGAATGAGGCAAGAGAACTATAGAAAGAAGCAAGTGAGTTGCAGAAATAGGCAAGAGAGGTACTCCTCACCTCACCGCTCCTGCGCGGTGAGAAAGTAAGAAAAGAGAACAGTACCTAGAAACGCCCCTGTGTTCCAAGACATGGAAAGGTACCAGGGCTAAAATGAGGTCAGACAAGGTTACAGGTAAGGACACAGGCGCTCCAGTGTGGTAGTGTCGAAACCAACAACTCTCTGGCGAGGGCAAGACAAAGTCATGAACAGGACCCCAAGCGCTCCAGCGCGGCAATGTGAACACAACAAGAAATCTCAAGCAAGGCAAAACCAAAAGTCATGCACTGAACCTCTAGCGCTCCAGCGTGGCGAGGCAGGCGATGGAAATGTGCTCCAGCATGCAAGGTTACACAAGGGCGATGCGCTCCATCAGGGCAAGGTTTAATAAGCAAAAAGTTCTCCAGCGCGGCGAGGTTTAAACAAGAAATGCGCTCCAGCGTGGCAAGGTTTTAAACAAGAAAATGCTCTCCAGCGCAGCGGGCAGTCACCTGCACAAGCGCTCCAGCGCTGCAGAGTCCTACTGCAACGGCAGGCAACAGAGATCAGGACGGCATCAATACGAGGTGCCTGACCGGGGGAACCCACAGCTGTTATCGGGTTCCCCCTGAAGTGCAGGTGACGTCAGAGCGGCTCCAGCAGGAAAGCTGGAGCACTAACCTGCAGGGGCCGGAAATGAGAAAAACGCGTCCCGCATGAGCAGCGCCAGGCATACACATGCATCAGGTGACAGGGGAAGGGGAGAAGCACACATACGAAACATGACACTGAGGTACAGAAAGAGGCAAGACAACTACAGAAAGAGGCAAGAGAGTTGCAGAAAGAGGCAAGAGTAATTCAGAAAGATGAAAGAAGGGTGCAGAAAGAGGCAAGAGGGAAACAGAAACAAGCAGGAGAGCTGTGGAACGAGGAAAGAGGGGTACACAAAGAGGCAAGAGGGGTGCAGAATGAAGGAATAGAAGTGCAGAAAAAAGCGATAGAGGTGCAGAAAGAAGCAAGAGAAGTGCAGAAAGAAGCAACAGAGTTAGAGAAAGAGCCAAGACGGTACCGTGAGAGGCAAAAGAACTACAGAAAGAAGCAACAGAAATACAGAAAGAAGCATCAGTGTAACAGAAACAGGCAACAGAGGTGCAGAAAGAGGGAACAGGGGTGATAAAGAGGGAGAGGGTTGTATAAAGAAGCAAGAGAGGTGCAGAAAGAAGCAAGAGAAGTACAGAAAGAAGCAAGAGAGGTGCAGAAACAAGCAAGGGAAGAACAGAAAGAAGCAAGCAAGGTGCAGAAAGAGGCAAGAGAAGTACAAAAAGAGGCAAGAGGGGTGCAGATACAGGCAACAGAGGTACTGAAAGAGGGAATAGGGATGCAGAAAGAAGGGAGAGGGTGCAGAAAGAAGCAAGAGAGGTGCAGAAAGAAGCAACAGAGATGTAGACAGAGGCAAAAGGGGTGCAGAAAGAAGCAACAAATGAGCAAAAAGAAGCAAGGGAAGTGAGAAAGGAAGCAATAAAGGTGCAGAATGAGGCAAGAGAAGTGCAAAAATAAGCATGCAAGGTGCAGAAAGTGGCAAGAAGAAGTGCAAAAGAGGCAGGAGGGGTACAGAAAGAGGCAAGCGAAGTGCAGAAAGAAGCAACATAAATTCAGAAAGATGGAAGAGAAGTGTAGAAAGAGGCAAGATAAGTACAGAAAGAGGCAAGAGAGGTACAGATACAGGCAAAAGAGGTGCCGAAAGAGGGGAGAGGGGTGAAAAAAGTAGAAAGGGGGTACAGAAGGAAGCACAAGAGGTGGAGAAAGAAGCAACAGAGATGTAGACAAAGGCAAAAAGGGTGCAGAAAGAAGCAAGAGAGGGGTAGAAAGAAGCAAGGGAGGTGTGGAAAGAAGCAACAAGGTGCAAAAAGAGGCAAGCAAACTGTAAAAAGAGGCAAGAGAGGTACAGAGATGCGCAAGAGAGGTACAGAGAGAGGAATGAGAGTGCAGACAGAAGCAAGAGAACTACAGAAAGAAGCAACAGAGGTGCCGAAAGGGGCAAGGGAGGTGCAGAAGAATGAAGCAAGAGAGGTGCAGAAAAAAGCAAGAGTGGTGCAGAAAGAAGGGAGGTACAGAAAGCGGAAGAGATAAGCAGAAAGAGGCAAGAGAAGTGCAGAAAGAAGCAACTGAGGTGTAGAATGAGGCAATACAAGTACAGAAAGAGGCAAGGGATGTGCAGAAAGAAGAAACATACATACTGAAAGAAGCAAGACTGGTACAGAAAGAGGCAAGAGAGGTGCAGAAAGAAGCAACAAAAATGTAGAAAGAGGCAAGAGAAGTGCAGAAAGAGGCAAGAGAGTTGCAGGAACTAGTAAGAGAAGTGCAGAAAGTGGAAAGAGGGGTGCAGAAAGAGGCAAGGGGGAAACAGAAACAGAAACAAGCAAGAGAGCTGCGGAAAAAAGCAAGTAAAGTGTAGAAAGAAGCAAGAGAGGTGGAGAAAGAAGCAAGGGAAGTGCAGCAAGAAGCAAGCAAGGTGCAGAAAGAGACAGGAGAAGTGAGAAAAGAGGCAAGACAGGTACAGAAAGAGGCAAGAGAATGCAGATACAGGCCACAGATGTGCAGAAAGAGGCATGAGGGTTACAGAAGGAGAAAAGGGGGTACAGAAAGAGGCAGAAGAGGTGCAGAAAGAAGCAACAAAAATGCAGAAAGAGGCAAGAGAAGTGCAGAAAGAGGCAAGAGAGTTGCAGAAACTAGTAAGAGAAGTGCAGAAAGTGGAAAGAGGGGTGCAGAAAGAGGCAAGGGGGAAACAGAAACAGAAACAAGCAAGAGAGCTGCAGAAAAAAGCAAGTGAAGTGTAGAAAGAAGCAAGAGAGGTGGAGAAAGAAGCAAGGGAAGTGCAGCAAGAAGCAAGCAAGGTGCAGAAAGAGGCAGGAGAAGTGAGAAAAGAGGCAAGACAGGTACAGAAAGAGGCAAGAGAATGCAGATACAGGCCACAGATGTGCAGAAAGAGGCATGAGGGGTACAGAAGGAGAGAAGGGGGTACAGAAAGAAGCAAAGGAGGTGTAGAAAGAAGCAACAGAGATGCAGACAGAGGCAAAAGGGGTAGAGAAAAAAGCAAGAGAGGTACAGAAAGAAGCAAGGGAAGTGCAGAAACAAGCAAGCAAGGTACAGAAAGAGAAAAGAGGGTGAAGAAAGAGCCAAGAGATGTACAGAGAGAAGTAACAAAGGTACAGAAAGAGGTAAGAGAGGTGTAGAAGAAAGAAGCAAGAGAAGTACAGAAAGAGGCAAGAGATGCACAGAAAGAAGCAACAGTTGTTTGCGCATCATTATTAGAAATTTAACACCCACATTTATGAATAAAGAACAGGTGAGCATTCAAGGTTTGCAAAGGTCCTTCCACCACGCTGTCGCTATATTGTTAGTAACGTTTGAGCCGTTTGGGCTAGAAACAAGTTTTTTTTGTTCAAATCTGCAGATTATTGCAGCAGATGATGGATTATGTGGTAAATGGGGAAAATGTACATTAATGCAAAAATCAATGCAGCCGAACAGTCGCATAATTGCAGTGGCCCTGCTCATATTTCTAATTAGGTCCAGAAGTGCTTCTCAGTTGTTCCTTCTGTTTTATTTGTCTCATTGAGTTTATAGTTTAGCTTCTATGGAAATGATTAAGTCTAAACTTGAGGTTACCAGTCCACGACATTGAATACCGTACCACATAATTATTCTCCATAACACATAATCCCACTCTACATAATTCATATACACTAAACACCACATTCTTTCTATCCACATCATTTTTTTATATTTACATGTCAATAGCTCTAACTCTTTTACATTGCAAATGCTTCTTTAACTAGTAGTCGCATTTGCAGAGTGGTGGAGAAAGGGAGCTGGGCCGCTGACCAGTGCTCAGGACTTCCGCTGTGTAGGACTTACAGGAGGTACCAGGAGGGCTTCTTGGTCCCCAAAGTCCCTCAGGAGTAAAGTGGACTTCATCCCCCAACCAGTAGTGTGCCAGGAGGCATGCTTGCAGAGTGGGGGACTAAGAGGGGTGTGGCCTCAAGACCTCTTAGCAATCCCATTTTATGGGACTTACAGGAGGTAACAGGAGGGGCAGTTGGCTGCCAAGGACACCCTTGGGGACAAACTACCCCTCCTATTACCTCCAGTAAGTCCCACACAGTAGGATTGCTAAGTTCTCATAGCAGGCCATGCCCCCTTTGCCCACCACTCTGCAAACACGTTCCATGGTGTGCTCATGGATGGGGATTGAAGTCCCTGTCTCTGCTGGGGGGGCCTTAGGGGCCAAATAGCCTACCTGTTACCTCCAGTAAGCCCCACACTGTGGGATTGCTGAAAGGTGGACACAGACCATGCAACCTTTCTCCACCACTCTGCAAACCCTCTTTGTGGCATGCTCTTGGTCGGGGAGGAAGTCCCCTTGCCTCCTAAGGTTCCGTGGGGCCAACTAGCCCTCCTGTTATCTACAGTAAGCCCCACACCGCTGGATTGCTGAGAGTGGTCAGAGGCCATGCCCCCTTTTTACACCACTCTGCAAACAAACCTACTGGAACACTGCTGCTTGGGGAATAAAGTCCACTTTAGTCCTGAAGTCCTCAGGATGCAAGGGGACCTCATCACCCCACCACCAGTGTGCCAAGAGGCACATTTGCAGAGTGATGTAAAAAGGGACATAGCCTCCTACTACCTCTCAGCAAAAGATGTGTAGGGCTTACTAGAGGTACCTGGTGGGCTAGCTGGCCCCTAGGGATCCTCAGTAGTGATGGGGACTTCACTCCCCAAACAAGATCATGCCAGGAGGCATGTTTGCAGAGTCTACAGGGAGTGGATGGAGTCTCCTGCGAAACGCCAGCTTTTGTTTTCCTCTCTCTTTTAGGCAGAGACGCTGTGTGGTCCCCCTGCCCTTAATACTTTTTGGGCCCTGGGGACCCCATCTCCCAGACCTGACCCTTTAAAACTAAAAGTTGAATGGGAAGGGGGCCCCTCTCCCGAGGTTGATTTCGGTCAGAGCACTGCCATAGCAAACTGCAATGTCCCGGGATGGGAACAGTGGAACATTGCTAGAGCCGGCCCTAAAGGGTGGTGGTCCCCAGGGCCATGGAAGGCTCCTGGAGGGGGGCTGCACGGCCCTCCTCACTGCATTTTTAAAGCCCCAGGGAGGTGGTGGTTCCCTGGCCTGGGGGTCCACAACGGACCCCAGCCGATAGCTTATGTTTGTGCCAGGAGGTGGTGGTCCCCGGGGCCGTGTGGGGGGCAGGAGCCCTCCCACACTTCTTTTTAAATACAAATTGAAGCCCCGGGGAGGTGGAAGGCCCTAGGGCTTAGGGCGGGGGTGCGTGCCCACGCATAATAATTATGCATTCTCCCAGGGTCCTGGCCCACTGGGGGCTTCAAGAAAACGAAGCTCAGGAGACCACGCTTGGTTTTACATTTCTTTCTTTGTGTAATGCTTCTTTTGGGCCCTATGGGTCCCTCTGGGACCCCTTGAGCAGGCCTAGGGGGTCAGGGTGTTTATACCCTGACCCCTTTTCTTTTTTTAACGTTTTTTCTTGTGACTCAGTTCAACCGAGTCACAAAATGGCTTCCAACACTTCCTGGTTTGAAGTGTTGCCACTTTATTCAACAAGGAGCTAAAGGGGTTTCTATGCGGATCAGGTCAAACACCCCACTCAATGATACAGAACATAATATGACCTGGCCCTACTGCAAGAACAGATTCACTTGAACTTCATGTGTATCTATAGCTCCCACACTTTGTGTGCTACATGGGCAATTGCTTGTATCCTTTATCCCACTATGAATCCCGGTTCTATTAATTGTTATGTTCCCCTCATGTACACACCCTAACATGCGGTGCAACACAAATACTACTGAAATAAACTTATATGAAAAAATATGCTAATGTGAAAAATATGTGCAAGGGTATGGAGTGCCTCACCGAAGTAACACCATGGGAGACCACTTGTAGGTTCTCACCAGTGGGCTCACGTTCTCATCATTAGCACAACCATACCGAAACAAAGATAAGTATAAACAAAATGTGCAGGTAGAGTGAACAAACAGTGAACCAGTCGTGAGAGTACTGGTGATGTAAGCGCTAGGACGTGTCTCCCTAGTGCTTATGATTTATGACCCCAAATAAAGTGGAGCCTGAGACTTTGTGACCACATTATTTACAAAAAAAACGAGCTAAACCTACTCTGGCTATCATCTTTTTTTCTGTGCCGTGGGTTTGCTCACATTAAAAGACACCTTGCTGCCTTCTATCTCGGTAGAGGGCCAACATGTTTCATTGCAATGGGTTGTCTTCAGGCAATTTCTTCAGGGCAAGGGTCAGTTCTCACCACTCTGCATTCTTTTTACATGTAGATAAATACCTAGGGAACATATTTTTTCAAAACAACACAGACAACACATTATCAGCACAACACCCTGGGACATTGGATCCCACCACCACCCAGTTGACTACACGAGCAGCCATTGTATAGTTACCGCTTAGGTGCCCTGCTTGGGCATACCCTCTTTCGTTATCACTGTAGTGGTATGTCCCCATGCTACTTCTTGTTAGCCTGCAGGGAAAATACATGTATTACAGAAATGTGCCTGTAATCCTTTTCCAGTATTGATAACTGCCTAAAGAAATAACATAAGTGCCGACTACTGCCAGGAAAACAACGTGCTAGAGCTCTAGGACATGCTAACATGCCCCTCACTGCTGTTTTTCCTGCGCCAGTTAAAAACCATCCCGTCTGACACCTCTGAAAGGATCCTGCTAGGGATCCCCCACGCCATACTCCTTACCGGGTACAATAGAGTACAGCATGCTAACTCCTCCACTCACTCGTACTACGGACTTATATTGTTTAAAAGGCAGCATGGGTCCAGCCTGATTTGCACCGCCCCATCACTCTGCCGGTAGTGCAACGGCTGCAATTTTCCTGGTGTGTACGCGCTGGGTTTCGCCGTAAAAACGCGGGCGCCATCTTAGACTCCCCTTACAATATTGCTTTATCTATTTGCCAAGAATGGTTCAGTATTTTTCTTTTTGTGCACGAATACAGGTATAAGATGTAATTAATGTAATAATGTCAAACAGCAAGACACAGTCAGTGATGAATTGCTTATTAAAACTTAGTGTGTGTTCTACCTCAATTGTTCAAGACACATATATAGAGACATCATGATTACCTCTGAGTCTATAGAACTCATATGTTCCGTGCAATACCAATTACAAACTGAAGATAGTACCATATAGTCAGTTACTTAGTTATGGGACAACTGTCTCCCCTACCTAGGACCACAGCAATAAGATATTATTAGCTTCTGCACAGTTAGGGGAAATACACTGGCTTGCAATATATGCATGTAAAAGAACACATTTGAAAATAAGGGTATTGCTGCCAAATGTCTAATATAACAAATCTGTTTGTTATATATGTTGTTTCAAGCATGCACCACCATCAGGAACACCTAAGATACTAACACCCATCTAGTCTTCTGTCATGTGAAAGGATATGTTCTTTGTTACTATGACATTGCTTGTAATTTCAACCTTAAAAGAATAGTCTTAGGTGCCAATCCGGTTCCACTCAATAACATCGTTAAGACCCGTTGGTCCACTCCCTCCTGGTAGATATAGCGTGGTTCTTTTGTCGCCAGTCTCAACTCCATGTTGTGTCTGTCTCCTACCACTTTTTCCAACACTACCCATTTGATACTCTTGTAATGATGTTTCTGTTCAACAAAATGTTGCACCAATTTGGTTGACAGCTTCCTGTATTCTCACCTTCACCTTACATGTGGTGAGGCCGATATAGTGGACTTCACTGAGGCATGTTAACCTGTATATGACATTGGATGCATTACAGTTACTAAACTTGTTTAGATACCATATCTTCCCATTGGTCAATGTCACATGCTTGGAGGGTTCTGTTAACTCACATACTGAGCACCCCCCACATGGGTAGTGTCCAGTACGTATTCCCATTTCTCTGGTGCTTGTAATAGGGCGGGTAAGGGCCAGCTTGTCTCGTAGGTTAGAGGAACACTTTAAAGCGAACCTCGGTGGTGGCATCTTCATACTAGCTGTATTCAATATGTGCCAGTGTTTCCTAATTATCCCACAGATTTTAGTTGACAGTGGGTCAAAGGTAGTGACCACAGGTATACATTCCTCTTTGTCACGCTTATTCCTTTCAAGGAGAACTGCTCTTGGGGGGTTGAAACCCTTTTCCTGGCCTGCCTGATCACCTTAGGGGGATATGCCTTCTGTTCCAATTTGATTGCCAATTCTTCAGATTGTTCAGCAAATGTTTCAACCTGGGAACAATTTCTGCGATACCGCAGAAATTGACCCACTGGCAGATTATCACGGAGTGCGCAAGGGTGGTATGACCTGTAATGAAGCAAAGAGTTCTTGTAAGTAGGTTTCTGGTGGACATTTGTCCTAATTTTATTGTTCTCTATGTTGATGTCCAAATCCAGATAGACCGCAGTGTTCCTACTGTAGGTCCATGTAAATTTGAGACTGGGATCCAAATGATTCAACCAGTTCAAAAATTGGATAAGATCATCTTCCGAGCCGTTCCAAATGCATAAAATATCATCTATGAACCTCTTCCAGAGACCAATATTGGTCCGGAAGGGGCTCATAGAATGATAAACATGGTTATACTCAAATTGACCCACATAGATGCAGGCTAGACTGGGGAAAAAGTTGCCCCCATCGACTTGCCCAACACCTGTAGGTACAGTTGGTCCTTGTAAGCAAAAAAGTTCCTACTGAGAGCTATTTCTGTACATTATAGGACAAATGATTGGGGGACATAATTGAACCACTCGCATTCCCCCAGGGCCCCCGCTGCTACCACCAGCATGGCTTCTTGGGGGATGCTGGTGTACAAAGATTCTACATCAATGGTTATCGGAAATTGCTGTTCTGGGTCAAAATCCATGGTGTCCAAGATGTTTAAGACATCGGTGGTATCTTGGATGTAAGAGGGTTGTGAAATGACACACTTCCTTAGAAAAAAATCAGAAAATTGGGATAGCGGTTCAATAAGCGATTGGATGCCTGAAACTATCTGGCGTCCAGGAAGAGGCTGTTGAGATTTGTGAATTTTGGGCACAACATAAGATGCGGGTACCCGTGGTTTGATGTTAACTAAGAATTCAACTTCTTCACTGGTCAGCCATTTTTTTTGAAGTGTTGCCAGCCAATCAGAATCAAGCTTGTGCTCTAGAGAGTTCAGGGATCTGCCGCAGTCACAAGAAACTAATATTTTTTTATATATGTATTTCAAAGCAACTGCTGAGCGAATTTACACCATCTAAACAAAGGTCACTTTCCGAACAAAAACCTATTTTTTGCCAAATTTGGTGTAATTCCGTTCAGCAGTTCGGGCTATAGCCTTGTCTAAAGTTTCCTACGGAAATGAACATGGAGAAAATGTGTTTTGGGATCCCCCTTTTTTTTTCTACCCCCACTTGATGAATCACTTTGAAACTTTCAAGACAGGAGCTGACCGTAGCGGGCCATTAGTTTTGAAAATTTCGCAAAGATTTGTGAACCGGCGCAAATGATATTGGTAAAAGAAAAAAATGCCTTTTGAATAGAAACAAGGTCCTAACTAGAACCACCTACTGGGGACCGCCAGTAGGTAGTTCTAGTTAGTATGTGTATATATATATATATATATATTACCTACTGGCGGTCGCCAGTAGGTATATATAGTTAGGATTTTTTCTCTATGGGATTTTTGAAAATTCTATGTCTAATAACTTTGGCGTTTGTGGACGGAATTGGCTGAAATTTTGTGGAAAATGGAACATTTTGTTTCTGAGCAGCCCCTGGAAATTTGGGGGGGGTTCGTCAAGGGGGGGCGGAGAAAAAAGGGGGGTCCCAAAACGTGTTTTTAACATTGAGTTTTCCATAGGGCGGTTGGCCTCACTTTTAGCCCGAACGGCTGAATGGATTTCCACAAAACTTGGCAAAATTGTAGGGACTGGTAGCCCGATGTGCCTTTGCTAGGTCTCAATATATGTGCTTCAGTGGATTTTGAGAAATTAACGTTCAAAAAAATATATATATCTGTAACAGCGGACCGGGCAGCGCTCCGGTTCGCGGACTTTTCGCGGTACGGAGCTTTGTGAAGCGAAGCTGATTGGTTCTCCGGCGTCTGTGAACATTCCAAACAGTCCGTAGCGGCCGCCATCTTGTCTCTCGGTAGGATCGAGAGACAAGAGGAGGCCAAAGCGAAGGGGCAAATGACCATAAGGGGGCATAGTAGATCCTCGCTGACCCCCTAGGTTTGATGTGGAGGTTTTAAAAGGGCCCCGCGGGGCAAAAAAAAAAAAATAATAATAATAATCGAACGGCTGAATGGATTTGCACGAAACTTGGCAAAATATTAGGGACTGGTAGCCCGATGTGCCTTTGCTAGGTCTCAATATATGTGCTCCAGTGGATTTTGAGAAATTAACGTTCAAAAAAAGATATATATCTGTAACAGCGCTCCGCTTCGCGTACTTTTCGCGTTACGGAGCTTTGCGAAGCTGATTGGTTCTCCGGCGTCTGTAAACATTCCAAACAGTCCGTAGCGGCCGCCATCTTGTCTCTCGGTAGGATCGAGAGACAAGAGGAGGCCAAAGCGAAGGGGCAAATGACCATAAGGGGGCATAGTAGATCCTCCCTGACCTCTTAGGTTTGATGTACCATTTTGCCAAGTTTGGTGTAATTCCGTTCAGCCATTCAGGCTGTAGACGTATGTAAATGTCCTATGGAAAATTGCATGGGGAAAACACATTTGAAAGTGTTGAAATTTAGAACCAATTAAAATGTTACTTTGGTTTTGTATTTGTGTGTGATGAAAGTTAATTGGTTATGTATATATCTCAAATGAGAGGAAACCACAGCCATTTTGTGATACTACTGTCTGAGGTACATTTGTGAGGAAATTTTGGTGGTCAATTTCTGGTGTTTGATTTACACAGTACTAACACTTCTCCTACTTTTAAAAAGGTGAGTTGTTAATTTGTAAGGGGAACTATGTTGTACACTTGAAGATAATTTGAAAAATGGTTTATATTATGTATTACTAAAAACGATAAATGAAAGTGATTATTTTTTTCTGCAATTTACAGCAAGCAATTTCAAAATAAAATGGCTCACAATGAAGAGACCGTGGCAATTTCTTTTGAATTATCCACTACATTGATTGAAATTGACAGCACCAATAATGAAATATTGTCACAAGGAGGAGATGACTTGAATGATTTTTTTGATCAATCTGTTGATGGCGAATTTATCGTAGGTTTGGAGACCATAGAGTTACAAGAATCATCATTACAGACTTTTAATGAGGAGATTCCAGATGAGATGATTGAAGAGGAAATTCCTGATGAGGACATGTTACTAGTTCTTTCAAATTTAGAAAATTCAGAAGAATAAATTTATATTTAGAAATCAAAAATTGTTTGAGACATTATTCATTTTTATTTTTTATTTATGAGGTTGTAGCGAAGTGATTGTAGTATAAAATGAGACTTATAGTATAGAGTGCAACATTTTTATGTTACATAGTAAGTTTACTCATATTTACTTCCCTTCTCCCACTATATTATCTCCAATGTGTATTTGACATCTCTTCTTCATCTCCGGCCTCCTTTCTCTCACTGTGTGTCTCTGATGCATCTTATTGCTGCTATTTTGTGTAATTACAGAAGAGAGTAAAATAAAATAGTTCGGAACGTGAAAAGGGGGCAAAGTAGAGTACCCCTCACCCCCTAGGCCTTCTCAGGCGGTCCCAAAAGGATAAGTTTCTGCTTTCCTGAGAGATTATGGTATGAGTTCCATATACCACAATAACTTGCATTACAACATGCAAGATATCTATCTCCTATTACCAACTTTTGGAGATATATTCGCGCTAAGCGCGAATATCTCCAACAACTAACACCTGCCCTGAGCAGTTCTTAGCCATGTTATCCAATGGGAGGTGGATAACATGGCTAAGAGCATTAGCTCGGTAATGCATGAATATCGCTGACTTTTTAGCGATATTCATGCATTGCGGCCGTTTTTTATCGCATTTGCGATAAACCTTGATAATAGCAAGGTTTATCTTCGATAATTTCTGACGATGCTCAGCGGTAAAAAATTTGTTGGTAAGCATCGTTAGCGATAAATATCGCTTAACTTTGGTAATATGCACCAACGTCTGTTAACGTTCGATTCGAAGGAAATGAGGAAGTGTTGAAAAACATTGTTTGCGCCATCTTGCCTTTTTTGAAATGCCACACTTTTGTCGTGCACGGCAGCCATTTTAGATGCCTTGACCAGACCCACTCTCTGCACGCTGTTGATTCGTAGCATGGCTCCCCACCCTCGCAAGCATCTTCCCCAGGCACTGGTTACCCCCGCTCTCTGTCTTATGCATGGGCAATAAACCTCCCCCATCTGCGCTGCTCTTCCCTGAGAATCACACTCTGTGCCCGCCCGACACCTCCCTTTCGCCCTATTCACTACCGCACCCTCTGACACTCCTCTTCCTCTGTGTCCGATTGTCCAGGCTATCAGCTAGCCCTGCAGATGTAGTTTATGGCCCCAGCTGTAAAGAATCACCCCTCTTCAGAGGAGTTATAGTAGATCACGGCCCACACCCGATGAGATCCGTCTCACCACACGTGTTCCTACTATCTGAAAACCATCCTGTATTGTGATTGGGGAGGGGACCGAGCCTGAAGCGGAAGATTCCAGGGATGACTCTTTGTACATCAAAGTTTTTACATTTATGTGTCACATTAAAAATATATAGCACTCCAACAAAGTAGTAGGATTATAAAACTTTAATAACTTATAAATATATACAACAAAACAAAAACAGTAAAAACATTTAAACAACGAAGAGACCGTGGCAATTTCTTTTGAATGATCCAATACATTTATTGAAATTGACAGCACCAATAATGAAATATTCTCACAAGGAGGAGATGACTTGAATGATTTTTTTGATCAATCTCTTGATGGCGAATTTATCGAATGTTTGGAGACCATAGAGTTACAAGAATCATCATTGCAGACTTTTCATGAGGAAATTCCTGATGAGGACATGTTACTAGTTCTTTCAAATTATGAAAATTCAGAAGATGTTGCCTGGGTGCCGCACTGATTTGGGTATCCGGCGTGGGGCGTCCCGGGGGGTGGATTGTCAGTAGCGGTCTGTTGTGCGAATAGTTCCAAGGCAGCAGAAAGCGCTGAAATCTGGATGTCACAAAGGTGATGTCTAGTAAGTTGCCGCCCAGCAAATAATGGCGTGGGGCGCCGCGGGGGTGAGTGAGTCCAGTAGGCACCACAGCTATACTTACCGGCATTGCAGAATTACTGCCTGTGCTGTAGCAGGGTCACAGCAGAAACAAAAAGGATTCTGTTGAAGATGTTGTTGGTTTTCAATTTGAAAACAGTTCTGGTGTCAACTGCTATGCTAATGTAGTGGTTAATGTTTTGTTTTCTCTAGAAAATGTAAAAGAGGGGGAGGCAGTCCAAAGTTCTGGTAAAAGGGCAAAGGAAAGGATCGGTGGTTTGAACTATCAGTCAAAAAGGGGAGGGGGTGCAACAATTTTTCCTACCGGGTCACAGTGTGCTTTCACCGGAACTGAGGTCTGCAGGATTCTAGTCATTCAAAGTGAGGCTGGCGCCAGCATGGGAGCGCCGACGTCCCGCGGATACAGTTTCGTCACTCCACGGGCGATCATGGCAGTCATTCCCCATCGGGGGTGTCTGCGGGGGTCGGAGACTCCCGCGGCTCCTCTAGAATCTTCAAGGTCGTGGAGGACTACGGTGGTGGAGTCAACCAGTGACCGGGCCATTTCTTTATGCTGGGCCCGCTCTTGCCAGGTCGACCGCCATTTTGAGAGTTCGGTAGCTACTGGCGATCGCGGGGTCAAATGAGCGGACGGGCTCCACCCTGCCGGGCGAGACGTTGCAGCATCGCCACAGTGGAAGAAACCTTTTCCGGGCGCCTGGAGCGCTGAGGGTGCAGGTGGGAAGCCTCCACTGGGGAGGCGGGAGAGGCCTGTTCGCACCGTCTCTCCCTCCCAGTGCACCCCACGGCATCTCGCTTGAGATTTGTTATGGCCGGACCAGGCGATGAGGACGAGGGGGGGGGGGTCGGAGGCATGTGCAAGACATCCCCCCCAGTGTTGTCAAAGCCATTATTGAAGAAAGAAGAAATGTCCCGTCCGTCTTCGGGCCGGGCTTCCGGTGGATGTCGGCCGGACGCCCCTTGCTCTGGCCCCATGAACGGGTTCCTTGGTTTATCGGCTGCAGCCGGATCCCATCGGCCCCGGCCGTTGGTGGCCGGACCGGTAGAGAATGTGGCGGGACTACCTGCATCTGTCAAGGGCCACCGCGGCCGGACTGGGAGAGAGAGGGGAGGATCGAGGACACGGACATTCCCCCCCCTGCAACTCTCCAGCGTTGTCAATCCCCCTGGCCAGGTCCCGCTGGCCTCGGCCTCTCCTCCGGCTACACCCTACGTGATGATCTCCTGGCCGAGGCGTGGCAGCAGCACTCGTCTTATATGTGTTGCTTCCGGCTGGGCGTAGCCGAAAACCTGTTGCCCTTTGGAAGTTTCTAGAATGGGGCGGATGTCTGCTGACTTCTATCTTTCCCAGTTTGCCGTTATTTGGCCATGGCAGGCGGTGGGACAGACAGGTTTTGGGGCAGTGAGGGGCGATGTTTTCAGGTTTCTTATTACAGGCTTACTTCTAACGTTTCTTGTTTCTAGGACAATAATAGGTTTTATCATTACGTATTGTTATCGTTTCTTTGATTGTTATTTAATAAAAAGTTCATCAGTGGCCTACTGATATTCGTTTTCCTATTCTTTTCTTTCCAGGTTGTTTCATGCTAAAGTTTCTGTTAACAGGATACAGGGATCACTTCGTTATTATTGCATATGTCCTTTTCACTAGGGGTGCTCTCTGGTCGGGCCAGATGACGTATCTCTAGTAAAAGGTCCTGGTGAAACAGGTGCATCAATCAGTGGGGAGTAGATAGGCATGACAGATTACAACGGGGGAGAAAGGTCCGCATTACCTACCCTTTCACTACTTGCAAAGATTTTCCTACGTATATTTGCAAACAGGGAATACCTCCAAAAAGAACCAATTCCCAAACAGTCAATGTTTGGGCAAACAATCAATCAATGAGGAACAAAATAGGCACGACGTGTTAAAGGTTTGCGTTACCTACCCTTCACTATCTGCAAAGGGAGAGAGAATATTCCTATTCTTCCTCGTTTGCAGGCAGAGAAGATCCTTAAGAGAACCAACTTCGAACAATTCAATGCTCGATTCAAACAATCAACAAGGGGTACTGTGAACACAAATGGACGCCGCTTATGTACATACACATTGCTATTTTCAACAGGTTGTTCTTAATGTTTCTATTTTAGCGAGGTCAAAAAGAGATCCCATTAGTGGCCTACTGATTTTGCTCGATTCCTTTTGTTTTTTTACACGATTTTTCGCTATCTGCAAAGATTAAACAGAGTATTGCGACTCTGTGCTTGTTTGTAAATAGAGAATGAACCAAAGAGAACAATCAATCAAATGGAGAGAGAAGCAGGCACGACGGATTACAACGGGGGCAAAGGCCTGCGTTAACTACCCTTCACTATCTGCAAAGAGAGAGTACTCCTAATAGAAATGAGGGGTGGGGGGCAGCATTCAAAGCAGATCAGTGTGCATAAACACGAAAATGTTTTTACTTACCACGTACTTGACATTCGACAGCTTATGATATTTGCTATTAAAAAACCATTGAAATTCACTGAAAAAACCATAGGTTATAGACCATATATAGTTAGGAATTAGCATTTACAAAACATTGAAAATTCACTGAAAAAACCATAGGTTATAGACCATATATCGTTAGGAATTAGCATTTACAAAACCTTATTTTACTCACACAAAACCATTGAAATTCCATATATAGTTAGTTGCACTAACTATATATCGCGCACCCGCAATCCACTGCTGATGATGTCACATATTACATCATTCATGACATGGTCAGTGACATCACTGATGACATCACTGATGACATCTCAAATGACATCACTGATGACATGACTGATAACAACATCCAGTGATTTTTTGTTTCTGTAAAGTTTAAATATGTCTTACATATTGAAGATTGAGTGGATGTGTAAGTGTCTGGACGAAGGATTTAGTAGGTGCATGACTAACTGTATGAGTGAGTGATTAAATGTGTCTCACTGAGTGCATGGGTTAGTGACTAAACTGTCTTAATTTGTGCATCATTATGTCTGTTGTTCTGTAAACTGCTGCATGTGTTGATCAGTAGCTGTATGAGTAACTATATGGGTTATTGATTGATTGCCCAAGTATTTGTATGGGAGACTGAGTGTGTGTGTGGCTGGCTGGGAGGTGTGTGACTCTGTGCAGATCAATGTGTACTTGTATCAATGATTGTATAAGAAGGTAAGTATGTGTTAGTATATGTTTGAAAATGTAAGGTGCTCTATGTTTAACTGTATAGACAAGAAAATGGAAGTGTCATTGATTCTTTACATGACTGACTAGGTGAGTGAGTAACTCCATGGATGAGTGGCAGACTGTGAGTGTCTGTATAGGTGTATGAGTGCATATGATAGTGTTGTAAAGATGAGTGATTGTATGTATGAATGATTGTATGGGTGAATGAGTGAAGGTGTGTGTAGACGTAGGAATCAGTGAGTGCGTATGTAGTAACTAGTATTGGTGTGTCAATGGTTTCAAAAATTATACTCTGTATTTAACACTGGGTGAAACAGAGGTTATAATAAAATGTGAGGAGATGCATTGTATTGTCACATGAATGATATCATCAGTGATGTGGTCATTGATGTCAAATGAGATGTCATCAGTGATGTCATCAGTGATGTCATTTGAGATGTCATCAGTGATGTCATAAGTGATGTCACTGACCATGTCATGAATGATGTAATATGTGACATCATCAGCAGTGGATTGCGGGTGCGCGATATATAGTTAGTGCAACTAACTATATATGGAATTTCAATGGTTTTGTGTGAGTAAAATAAGGTTTTGTAAATGCTAATTCCTAACGATATATGGTCTATAACCTATGGTTTTTTCAGTGAATTTTCAAGGTTTTGTAAATGCTAATTCCTAACTATATATGGTCTATAACCTATGGTTTTTTCAGTGAATATATATATATATATATATATTACCTACTGGCGGTCGCCAGTAGGTAGTTATAGTTAGGACCTAGTTTCCATAGGAAATCCTCAACATTCTATTTGGATTAACTTTGGCCCTGGTGGATGAATCTTTGCGAATTTCTCAAAGAAGATGGCTCGGTCCACTGCGCTCCTTCCCTGAAAGTTTGGGGGGGATTGGTGAAGTGGGGGCTGAGATAAAAGGGGGGTCCCAAAACGTGTTTTCTCCATGTTATTTTCCATAGGACGTTTAGACACGGCTACAGGTCGAACGGCTGAATGGATTTATAAGAAATTTGGCAAAACTGTAGAGTCCGGCTCGCAGATGACGCTTTTTTTGGAATGGTGTAAATCCGTTCAGTAGTTGCTGAGAAAATTAAAGTTAAAGTCAATTATATATCTATACGCGCGCACGGGTGCGCGCACTCAAGCGGCTGCGCGCGAGCGGAATTTTTTTTGTTGCTGCGTGACGTCTGTTAACGTTCGATTCGAAGGAAATCAGGAAGTGTTGACCGCCATTTCGTCACTGCGAGTAAATATATTTTTCATTTCAAAGCGTTGGAACATGGAAAGGGGAGAAGGTAGAGATTGTTTTGCTGCGTAGGTTTTCTCAGGGTGTGCAGTAAGGTCCTTAAAGGCGAAAATATATATATATTTTTTTTTCAAAAGTTGCGGGGTGCGCGCACTCGGGCGCGCACACCTATTTACAAGAGTGTGAAAATGGAGATAAATCAGAAGTTTCAGTGCTTTGATATAAGGTGGCTCTGAAAAGAGCCCTTGTGTTAATTGAGTTTTTTCTTCATTTATAAGTAAGTAGCGATGCAGAGCCGGATGTTGCAGAGGAAGATTCTGTTTCTGCCTTCCTTCTTACTTAGTTATGGTTTTTTCACTCCCACTCCAGGCTTTTAGTCTGTGGATGGAAGTCCATGAACCTAGAATCACCTATGAAAATCATACTATTGATGCTTGACTGAGGCCAAGGAGATCAGAGTGGATGTGTGTGTAAGGTGATGTAACTCTGGGGAGATGATGTTACGTTTAAATGTAGCCCCTGAGTGCTTAGTTCGGTTCTGTTCTCTGTCAGTGTTGTTGATTTAGAGCCCCAAATACAAAGGCTTGTTGTTGCTTGTGAATCCCCAAGTGTATATTTGCTAATACTGATCCATAACGCCCCGGCGTATCCATGCCGTAGGCCGCAAGAGTGGGTGAAACTCAGCTGGCCGAGCAAGACTTGGGGAGGGGCAGGAGCCAAGAGGAAACAAGGAGGGGTTTTCATCATTTGGGACAAAAAATATTTCTAAACCAATGAAAAGTTTTATTAACAAGTCACATGACCTGTTATGCTTACGTTACGCGCTCCGCGCCGCGCCCCGGATTGCTTCCGGGAAGCTGCGCTTCGCGCCTCGCGCACCGGAGCACTTCCGGGTGCGCTAACGCGGCGTGTCATATGACGCATTATGCAACAACGCGATACGTCGTTGGGGCTCCACCGGAACTGATTGAATTGGTAGTCTACAGTGTTTCTGGAAGTTTCAGACTGAAGCTGGCGTCAGCATGAGAGCACCCCGTGGCTACGTCGTGGCCATTCTGCGAGCAATCATGGCAGAAGCTCCCCACCGGAACTCTGCGGGAGTCGGGGGCCCCGGTGACTCTTGTAGAATCTTCAAGGCTGATGGGACGCTTTTGGGAATGGGGCCCATGCCGTAGCAGTCAAGCGTCTGAGTTCCAGGGTTGTCCAGAGCCATCCTTGCAGGCCAGGCCCAAGTCTGTGGAGCCGACCGCCATTTCCTGAGCTCCGTGGCAGCCGCCTGTCGCTGTACCGCAAGAGTGGGTGCAATTCAGCCGAATGGCGGGTGAGACGCTGTAATAGCAAGAGCAGGCGTAATTGAGCTGGCCGAGCGAGGCAATGTGCCGCAGGAGCGGGCGCAACTCATCTTGTCGAGTGAAGCGCTGGGGTGCAGCTGAGAAACCTCCACCTGGGGAGGTGGGGGAGGCTCGTTCGCGCCGCCTCTCCCTTCCAATTCACCCCACGCCGTCTCCTGGCGCAGGTATATGTGATGGTTGGACCAGGGCACCGCAGGACGTGTCTTCAGGTCAAACGGATTGTGGGACAAGGTCCAGAATGGAAGAGTCACCAAAAGGCTAAAAGTTCCGCCGGACCCCGGGAGCCGGCCGCCTATGTCGAGTGAAGTGCTGGGGTGCAGCTGAGAAACCTCCACTTGGGGAGGTGGGGGAGGCTCGTTCGCGCCGCCTCTCCCTTCCAGTGCACCCCACGCCGTCTCCTGGCGCAGGTATATGTGATGGTTGGACCAGGGCACCGCAGGACGTGTCTTTAGGGGTGTAGCTGAGAAACCTCCACCTGGGGAGGTGGGGGAGGCTCGTTCGCGCCGCCTCTCCCTTCCAGTGCACCCCACGCCGTCTCCTGGCGCAGGTATATGTGATGGTTGGACCAGGGCACCGCAGGACGTGTCTTTAAGTGAAACCCTCAACTATGGCACCCAACATCCAGGACTTATGCCATTTGTGGAAGGTAGTGACATCGAAGCATCTCAGGGACCAAGCATATCCAGAGTCCTTCCTACAGCCTCTGCGTTCCTTCTTACCTAGTTATGGTTTTTTCACTCCCACTCCAGGCTTTTTAGTTGTGGATGGCAAACTATGAACCTACACTCACCTATGAAAATCTTACTATTGATGCTTGACTGAGGACAAGGAGATCAGTGAAGCGCTGGGGTGTAGCTGAGAAACCTCCACCTGGGGAGGTGGGGGAGGCTCGTTCGCGCCGCCTCTCCATTCCAGTGCACCCCACGCCGTCTCCTGGCGCAGGTATATGTGATGGTTGGAACAGGGCACCGCAGGATGTGTCTTTAGGGGTGTAGCTGAGAAACCTCCACCTGGGGAGGTGGGGGAGGCTCGTTCGCGCCGCCTCTCCCTTCCAGTGCACCCCATGCCGTCTCCTGGCGCAGGTATATGTGATGGTTGGACCAGGGCACTGCAGGACGTGTCTTTAGGTCAAACCCTCAACTATGGCACCCAACATCCACGACTCTGGATATGCTTGGTCCCTGAAATTCTTCGATGTCACTGCCTTCCACAAATGGCATAAGTCGTGGATGTTGCCGTCTCCTGGCGCAGGTATATGTGATGGTTGGACCAGGGCACCGCAGGACGTGTCTTTAGGGGTGTAGCTTAGAAACCTCCACCTGGGGAGGTGGGGGAGGCTCGTTCGCACCGCCTCTCCCTTCCAGTGCACCCCACGCCGTCTCCTGGCGCAGGTATATGTGATGGTTGGACCAGGGCACCGCAGGCCGTGTCTTTAGGTCAAACCCTCAAGTATGGCACCGAACATCCAGGACTTATGCCATTTGTGGAAGGCAGTGACATCGAAGAATCTCAGGGACCAAGCATATCCAGAGTCCTCCCTGGGGTATTTGCACAACGGTCCTCCACCCCTAGGCTGCCAGCTATGCTACCTTGACAGGAACAGTGTCATGCATTTGGATCGATGTTGCAGCAGGCTGCCATGTAAATAGTTATTTAATGAAACGTTTTACCCTGTTACTTTGTTGGTGTGTTGTATATATTTATAATATTTGCATAGGGTTTGTCGTTATTTTGGGCGGGGTGGGCGGCGGAGCAAATTCACTGAAAAAAACATAGGTTATAGACCATATATAGTTAGGAATTAGCATTTACAAAACCTTAAAAATTCACTGAAAAAACCATAGGTTATAGACCATATATAGTTAAATATCTCAAGTCCATCTGTGCACTCGATGGAGATTCAGGTCGTCGATCAGAAAATGTGCTGGCCACCTCTAATGGTAATAGCGTGGCCAGGGCTTTTGTCGATGCCTCTGCAAATTGCACAGGGTGCACTTGTTTGACATGCCGCACCATGGTATGTATGGAAAAGGAATATTTTTTTGTTGGATTTCCTCTTGAGAGAAACGAGTCACATATCGTGCAGGTTACTTTTGGTGCATTTACTTTCTTTTGATCTTCAGGATAAGTGAAAAATTGCCAGATGAAAGATTCTTTTTTTCTTCTTAAAGGTAGTCGATCATTTTGTTCAGATTCGGAAGATGAATGAGATACGGTAGCCATTTCACCAAAGTCTTCCGAAAAATGTAGGACGTTGTTCTCTCTTGAGAGTAGAAAAGATAGTGAGAGAAGTGGGTGGAGTGCTGCGTGTAAATTCCAGAATAGAAACTAGTAAGAGCCAATTGGAAGTGTTGTTTTCATGTTGCAGCAGGCTGCCATGTAAATAGTTATTTAATAAAACGTTTTACCCTGTTACTTTGCTGGTGTGTTGTATTTTTTTATAATATTTGCATAGGGTTTGTCGTTATTTTGGGCGGGGTGGGCGGCGGAGCCGAGCTATGTTGCAGCCATCATGGCGTCGAGCTCGGTTTCTCTTACTAGTTTCATATTTCTCATGAGGGGTTGTTCCTAATGTTTCTATTTTAGCGAGGTCAAAAAGAGATCCTATCAGTGGCCTACTGATTTTGCTCGATTCCTTTTGTTTTTTCTAACGATTTTTAAGTTAAAGTTTGCTAGCACGATACAGCGGCTAGTCCGCATTTTATATATATGTCTTTTTTATTAGGGGTGTCCTCCGGTGGAGTCGGACGATCTACCTCTAATAAACGGTAAGTGTTCCTCTGAAGGAATGCGTCTTGAAAGTGGCTGACTGTAATGTATGATATTTCACTCAGTGACTTTCAGGCCCATGCTGTTTCAAAACTGTGCATGTGCTTGAAGCAGGCGTAGGTATTGACGCAGCATTGTGAATATAGTGCATTGGTGAGCCTTGCTGGAGCTGCATCACAGTTCAATGCAACTCTAGCAATGTATTACTTTTTCTGCACAGATGTGTTACGCATGTATGGTGTTTTTGTACCATGGTGCGCCACATTTCAAATGTGGCACATCATGGGTAACGGAGCACTAGCATACTGTGGTGCACATTAACTGGTGCATATCTGGGTATGAAGTAGTTAACATAAATCTGCCCCATAGGTTACAAATCCACGTTTAGTAGACTGTTTGGCCTATGTAGTTTTATGTTTTTTCTGTTATTCTATGTAGGTATGTAATATTGCAATATTTTTGTCACGAAAAAGAAGCCATGAGTATTGGGTTTGTGAAAGATTACAAGATTTTTAAAATTAAAAATCAACAACCATGGCATTGTTTAATATAGTATTGTAAATACTTATCTTTAACAATGATGAGAGAGTAAAAAAAGGTTAACCTGATGTTTTAAAGTTATTCACAGGCTTCTTTGGAGGAAGTATTCTATATGATTGTAGCGTGGGTGTTTCACTTTTTTATAGGTAATACAATGCATTCTGTATGCTGTAGCAGGAGGAGTACTACATGCTTGAATATTCTTCAGTGCTTATTTTCATTTCGTAAGTGGTATTGAGACCGACACAGAACTTCAATGGATCGGAGGGGCTGTTCCTGTGCATCTGGAGGACTGCCAAGCCGTTGCAGCAGTGGGAGTGAGGCCTCTCACGACAGAGAACTTCAATGGATCGGAGGGGCTGTTCCTGTGCATCTGGAGGACTGCCAAGCCATTGCAGCAGTGGGAGTGAGGCCTCCCACAGGGGCGTAGCGCAGCTCCTTTTGATGCTCACAATTGCAGATAACAGGGTAGAGATGTCTGTGGAATTTATAGATGGTTAGTCACACTAGAGTGTGGGCGGCCCCCTAGCACTTCATTACGGCACACAGGGGAGCCGCGTTGCACAGTTTGAGAATCAGAGACTTAGGAGATAAACCTTCATAATAGGAAGGCTTCTAAGTGATAAAAATCGCCGGTGCTCGGCGTTAAAAATATCACTGCTATCGGTGGAATTTTCCACGGTGTTAGTGCTTCAACAGAAATGGGAACACATATCTGATAGAAAATCCTGTAACAATCTCAGTATTTCACATTATCGCGTGAAAAGAAAGTCTTTCGAAAGATGTTGAACGTTGTTCTCTTTTGAGAGTAGAAAAGATAGTGAGAGAAGTGGGTGGAGTGCTCCGTGTAAATTGCAGAATAGAAACTACTAAGAACCAATTGGAAGTGTTGTTTTCAAGTCACATGACTTCACATGCGCGTCTCAGGACGTGTACGCGGTGATAGTATCTGGTCACGAACGCCATTTGGAAGTAGCGGTCTAATTCAGCGAAGTTTCAAAACGTGAAAAGGAGTAAATCCAAACACATCCGGATTTAATATATCTTCTGAGCTCGATTCAAGCATACAATTGTTAAAGTATAAAACCTTTTATATTTTTTTTTTAAAATACCAAGGTGTGTACATTCGGTCACACACGAAAGTTTAAAAAGACATTCGGCTCCATTTAATTAAAATTTTCATAATATTAAAAAAGAAGCCTAGGTTTAGTCTCTTTGACGTAGTATAAGTTCTTTGATGGGTCTATGAAGAAATTCAATAAGTTCAGATTGCTAAGTTTTCACGAAATATATAGGCGGGTGCGCGCACACGGTCGCGCACGAATGAAAGCCAAAAAAGCGGAGATAAACCCCCTTTATAATATGCTCCTGGAGCTCTTTTTGGTAGAATGAGTTAGTTCTGAAAATAACTTTTTTTTTTTTTTTTTTAAAACAAGTGTTATGTTGTTTCTGATTTTTTAAACTTGCAACAACATTTTCATGTGTGACACAGGATCAAAATGAAATGAAGAAATGTATCTTTTCTCGGGGCATTTATGACTCTCAATTTTTAGTTTATTAAGAATGAGGCTCTGCTCTCCGTACAGAAGAATTTCTCCACACTCGTTGCATTTCATGTGCACCGTTGCAAGATATGGTCTCAAGTCCATCACAGCACTCAATGGAGATACAGGTCGTCCACCAGAAGATGTGCTGGCCACCTCTGATGGTAATAGCGTGGCCAGGGCTCTTGTCGATGCCTTTGCAAATTCCACAGGGTGCACTTGTTTGACATGCCGCACCATGGTATGTATGGAAAAGGAATATTTTTTTCTTGGATTTCCTCTTGAGAGAACCGAATTGCATATCGTGCAGGTAACTTTTGGCGCATTCACTTTCTTTTGTTCTTCAGGATAAGTGAAAAATTGCCAAATAAAAGATTCCTTTTTTCTTTTTAAAGGTAGTCGCTCATTTCCTTCAGATTCGGAAGATGAATGCGGGGCGGCAGCCATTTCAGCAAAGTCTTCCGAAGGGTGTTGAACGTCGTTCTCTTTTGAGAGTAGAAAAGATAGTGAGAGAAGTGGGTGGAGTGCTCCGTGTAAATTGCAGAATAGAAACTACTAAGAACCAATTGGAAGTGTTGTTTTCAAGTCACATGACTTCACATGCGCGTCTCAGGACGTGTACGCGGTGATAGTATCTGGTCACGTACGCCATTTGGAAGTAGCGGTCTAATTCAGCGAAGTTTCAAAACGTGAAAAGGAGTAAATCCAAACATATCCGGATTTAATATATCTTCTGAGCTCGATTCAAGCATACAGTTGTTAAAGTATAAAACCTTTTATATATTTTTTTTAAATACCAAGGTGTGTACATTCGGTCACACACGAAAGTTTAAAAAGACATTCGGCTCCATTTAATGAAAATTTTCATAATATTAAAAAAGAAGCCTAGGTTTAGTCTCTTTGACGTAGTATAAGTTCTTTGATGGGTCTATGAAGAAATTCAATAAGTTCAGATTGCAAAGTTTTCACGAAATATATAGGCGGGTGCGCGCAGTCGGTCGTGCACGAAAGCCTGGAAATGCGCTATCCATTTTATTGAGAACTGTTGCCGAGATTGCGCACACCGGGTCGTGCACGAAAGTTTAGAAAGGCTATTTTTATTTACAGGCAAATTTTAATGCGTTGAAAAAAAGGCAAGGTACAGACTTTCTAATTCTGTATCGCTTTAGAAGGAGTCTCTATGCAACTTGAACAGTGAAGAAAACGGCTTGTTTCCGAAAAAAATATTGCCAGCACTTTATTGACAAAAGTATAGGTTGTATACCCGAGATATTTCTGAATTAGCATTTTAAAAACCAATGAATTCACTGAAAAAAACATAGGTTTTACACACGTTATAGTTAGGAAGTAGCATTTACAAAACCTATGAAATTCACTGAAAAAACCATAGGTTTGACACCAGTTATAGTTAGCTGGAAATTTTACTGATATAAAACCAATGAAATTCCACGTTATAGTTAGTTGGACTCACTATAACTTGCGCGTGTAATGCACTGCTGATGACGTCACATATTACATCACTCATGACATATTGATAGTGCTCCCTATGTAGCGAAGGCCACAAGGGCACACTAAACAATACACTGCTAGGGGGGTGCTGCACGTGATGAACTGTTTTATACGCAGTATCTTGCCCGTATCTTGGTTCTCCACTGTGAGAACTCTTTTACTCCCGGCGCAGGCTTTACATTTCCCACAAGGGAAAAAACCGCTCATAGTTCTTAGAGTATTGCTTTTGGGGAGTGGTTTCTCTAAGTGGCTAGTCACCAGATGGTCTCTTAAAGATCTGGTCTTGTTGAAGGTTACGAGTGGGTGGGTTGGTAGGTCATCTTTGATGGTACTATCTGTTTTAAGAATGTGCCAATTTCTCCGCAGCATAGATCTAAGATCCTTTGCTCCAGCCGAAAAGGGAGTTATGAGTCTAAATTTCCCCTTGCCATCCTCAACTTTCTTAGTGGAAGGTTTGGGGGTAATCAGTGAATCTCTAGGGATAGCCCTGACTTTTTTTAAGGTTTTTCAAAATAGATTCTCCATATCCCCGAGCCTTAAACCTGTTGACACAATCATAGGCTGCCTTATCAAAATCTTCGATTCTTGAGCAATTCCTACGGAGACGGAGTAACTCTCCGTAAGGAATGCTTTTGATCAGTTGAGGCGGATGGCTGCTACTGGCGAAGAGAGTGGAATTACCAGCTGTTGTTTTTCTGTGTAATGCTGTATGGATCTGCTGGTTATGCGAAAACACTTTCAGGTCCAGATATTCGGCAGACGCCGAACTGACAGTCCTCGAAAAATGTAAATTATAGGCATTATCATTCAATAGATCAATGTAGGCTTGTGCTGTTACTGTTGAGCCCCGCCAAAACAATAAACAGGTCGTCAATATACCTGAACCAACGCTCCGTCTTTCCCTCCTCTCCATCCACCATGCAGCTCCTGGGCACCTGCTCCTCCCACCAGCCCACGAAAAGATTCGCGTAGCTGGGAGAGAAGCAGGTACCCATCGCTGTCCCAGACACTTGTCTAAACAATTGATCCTCAAATAAGAATATGTTATTGTTCAGACAGAAATCGATGAACTCAAGAATCATGATATTATGGGTCGTAAACCTCAATTGTCTTAAGTTCAAGAAATGTCCGATTGCCTCAAGGCCCTGTCGATGATCGATGACAGTGTATAGACTGGTGATGTCAAGTACAATCAATAGGCATTCGTTGTCCCAATTCACAGTTCTTATTAAGTTCAAGAAAGCCTTGGTATCTCGTACATACGAGGGAAGTGTTAAAACCAACGGAAAAAGGAACTTATCTATGAACTTGGACATTTTTTCAGTTAGACTGCCGATCGATGAGACAATTGGACGGCCTGGGGGGAATAGACTGTCCTTATGTAGTTTTGGCAGATGGTAGAAGGTCGGTGTAAGTGGTTGGGTAGTCCGGAGAAAGAGAAATTCATCTTTGCTCAGCATGTTACACTGATGCCATTTCCCTATCAGTTTGTCATAATTCCGGATACTTTCCGAATAAACCTCGTTATTGCATTTGACATAAAACTTGGTATCGGATAGTTGGCGTAATGCTTCAGATCTGTAGTATTCTCTGGTAAGGATCACAACATTACCCCCTTTGTCTGAAGGTTTGATGATGATTTTTTCATCCTTCATAAGATGTTGTAGGGCCATTTTTTGTTGTTCAGTAATGTTGTGTTTTATTGGATGATTTACTTTCCTGTATTGCATGAGATCTTGTGTCATGGCTTCCGAGAAGGCGTCGATAGCATCCCAGGGCATCTGTGGGATAAAAATTGATGAAGGTTTATATCCACTCTCCTCGCGGTCTTGTTCGATACCCAGAGCGAGAGCTCTTTGACCTCTATTCAGGGATCCAGATGGGTTCCGTGTGTGTTCTTCTTCACGCAGTTCTTCAAGTGTCTCGAGAGATTCAATCTCTCTTCCCACGAGGGCATCCGTTGCTGTTGCCCTAATTCCTACTCCTCCTTTTTCGTTCAAATGGGGCCGTAGTTTGAAGTACTTATGTAACTTCAACTTGCGTGTAAATCTGAAGAGGTCTATCCTCGTTTTGGTATACTCGAGTGGAGTACTGGGGCAAAAGGTGAGCCCAAGACTAAGTAAATTGGTTTCGGTGTCAGTTAAGATTCTTTCAGATAGATTGACCACCGTTAGATTTTGACCGGTGGTTTCTACTGTCTGGCTCATTTCTTGGTGCCACGTGTTCGGTTGCTCCAGTTGTTGGGCTTGGCACTGCCTCTCCCCTTTCCGCCATCGTTTGTTGCCGCCGCCTCCTCTCCTTGTCCGCCTCTTTTTCTTGTTGTTTTCTGCGATTGATCCGCCATGTCTGGTGGTTTCGTCTTGCCGTCTCTTAGCCAGGTTCCCTTGATGATGTCGTACTCCTGGTGAAAACGGGTCTTTCCACTGTCAATCTGTTCGGTTGATCGTGACTTTTGGCGTATTGTGGGTGGCCCCCTTGCTTGTTGTTGTTCATCCCCCGATTCGCTTTCGGTCACATCAGATTCGGACGTGGGGATTTCAGGTGCTGAGGAGGTTTTCGCTTGTAGTGCTTGACGCGATGCATCATACTTCCTTGCGTATGTTAAGATGCGTCCCTGCTGGTAGTCATCTTCGTCCCTCTGATATTTTTCCTGTTTTCTTGTGCGTATTTTCTGCTCGTATTTAGTGAGACGCACTTTCATTTCCGTCTTCAATTTGAGCACTAATTCCTTGTCTGATTCCTCCTCAAGTTTCTCTTCCAAGATTTTAATCTCCTCCAATGCCTTGTCACGGTCACTCCAGGCGTACTTAATTAATATTTTCAGGGTGCCTTCTGTATACGCTGCAGTATGTTGTTCCCAATCTGTGAGTAACTGGGGGTCAGGGTTCTCATATGATGGAACAGTGTGGACCCTGAGCCCCCGTGGTACTCTCTTTTCTTCAACATAGCTGGTGAGGCTTGTGGCTTCCCACCACTTGCGTGTCTCACGTTCATGCAACCGTTCTAGCTTCATCATCGTCTCCTTAATTTTTACTTTATGTGGATCTAACACTGGCACATCTTCATTGGGCCTCTCACGCTTGTCGCGCTGTTTAAACATGTCTTTTGCCGCTGTGCGGCGTTCTGCATCTGAAAACATAGTCCCGGTTACTAGTTGAGCTCTCGCTGGTTATAGCGCATGCGCATAGATTTGTAGGCTTCGCTTGTGCCGACTGTGTGTAAACGAGTTGTCCCTCTGACGCTCTGCCCAATATCCGCTCTCTTGTGTGAAATGCACACTAATACCAAGGAAAATTAAGTCGCACGGCGGTCCGCTTACCCGACCCAGTATTTCCGATTGACTCCGACGGATGACCCACGGCGCACCGGTGTCCTCCAGGAATCAACACGTACTCTCCGAGAAGGGGGTGGATCTTGCCGCAATAGACCCTCCTGCTGGCGGTTGGGCGGTGCACGGAGATGCCGTTGAGTTCGTCGCTCCGTACTTCGAAGACTCTGTGCACTCGTGGGCGGGTGCTGTCAGCGGCTCGAAGAACGCCGCAGAAACATCGCGCTCATTCAAATCCAATATTGCAGGAAAAGAGAAGACAGCACTCGAGGGGTACTCGTCACACAGTAGTTTATTAACTACAAGCTCGCCACAGACGCGTTTCAGCACTTGGCCTTCGTCAGTGTGTGTGAGTTACACACGTTAACCGGTCATTAAATATACATTGCAAAGTATAAAGGGAACACTTCTCAGTCGACATCGACAGAGGACTTCAGATCACCCAGTGAGCGCCATCTTACAATGGTCAATTATATACATGATACCACAATGGCTAAAAATTAAATCTTCACCGTATATCATACCTTGGATAGGTAACACTGCTCCTATGGGGGATACATAGTAATTTACAAATAGTGTACTATACATTGCTATATATTACCTACTGGCGGTCAACAGTAGGTATATTTAGTTAGGATTTTTTCTCTATGGGATTTTTGAAAATTCTATGTCTAATAACTTTGGCGTTTGTGGACGGAATTGGCTGCAATTTTCAGGAAAATGGAACATTTTGTTTCTGAGCAGCCCCTGAAAATTTGGGGGGGTTTCGTCAAGGGGGGGCCGAGAAAAAAGGGGGGTCCCAAAACGTGTTTTTAACATTGAGTTTTCCATAGGGCGGTTGGCCTCACTTTTAGCCCGAACGGCTGAATGGATTTGCACGAAACTTGGCAAAATTGTAGGGACTGGTAGCCCGATGTGCCTTTGTTAGGTCTCAATATATGTGCTCCAGTGGATTTTGAGAAATTAACGTTCAAAAAAAGATATATATCTGTAACAGCGGACCAGGCAGCGCTCCAGTTCGCGTACTTTTCGCGTTACGGAGCTTTGTGAAGCGAAGCTGATTGGTTCTCCGGCGTCTGTAAACATTCCAAACAGTCCGTAGCGGCCGCCATCTTGTCTCTCGGTAGGATCGAGAGACAAGAGGAGGCCAAAGCGAAGGGGCAAATGACCATAAGGGGGCATAGTAGATCCTCCCTGACCCCCTAGGTTTGATGTGGAGGTTTTAAAAAGGCCCCGCGGGGCAAAAAAAAAAAAAAAAATAATAATCGAACGGCTGAATGGATTTGCACGAAACTTGGCAAAATTGTAGGGACTGGTAGCCCTATGTGCCTTTGCTACGTCTCAATATATGTGCTCCAGTGGATTTTGAGAAATTAACGTTCAAAAAAAGATATATATCTGTAACAGCGCTCCGCTTCGCGTACTTTTCGCGTTACGGAGCTTTGCGAAGCTGATTGGTTCTCCGGCGTCTGTAAACATTCCAAACAGTCCGTAGCGGACGCCATCTTGTCTCTCGGTAGGATCGAGAGACAAGAGGAGGCGAAAGCGAAGGGGCAAATGACCATAAGGGGGCATAGTAGATGCTCCCTGACCCCCTAGGTTTGATGTGGAGGCTTTAAAAGAGCCCCGCAGGGCAAAAAAATAAATAATTTTTTTTGTTTTTTTGCGTGGGGAGCGTCCGGTTCGCGAACCGGGAAACGTTCTGGGGAGCGTACTTTGTTGAAAATTAGTGAAAAAAGTTAGAGTAAAATAATAATTGTGAGTGATCAGATGTAGGGTAGCTCTGAGAAGAGCTTTTGGGTTTATGGTACATTTAGGTACTTATAAGTAGGTACCAATGCACATTTTTAAATTCAGAATGAAAACTCTGTTCCCTTCATCTGAGAAGTGAACTCCATCTCCTCTGTAGATATCTTGCATGTAGTAATGCAAGTTATTGTTGTACAAGGAGCCCATTCCATGGTCTCTCATGTAAGCTGAAACAGATTTGTTTACATGCTTCCTCGACTTCTCAATTTGTGGACAAAATTGGTTCGACCACCTCCATTTCTGTCTTTGGCATATATTTGAATATACCAAGGCAGTCTGAGGAAAAAGTGCCATCAATTGCTCAAAGGTGTCCTTTAAAAGCATTTCCAGACCTACCCCAGTCAAAGTGCCCAAATCATTACCTCCACAGTGCACAATTAACAGGTCAGGTTTTGGCAAATGCATAAAGGTTTTCACCAATGGTATCAATTGGTGACATTTTAATCCTCTGTGGCCAAACCACTTAATTTCCACATCTTGTAAATTGAGGTTAGGTAAATTCCTGTTCTCAGCGTACCTCTGAGCCCAATAGATGTAACTATGTCCAACAATCCAGACAGAAAACATGGTGAGAGAAGGTTCTCCTGCAGTCAGATGAAGTGTGGCAATGAAATGGCAGTTGAAAAAATAAGAGTGTAAAATGAAAAAAACTGTGGAGTTTCTGTGTTAATGAAGCAGTAAGAGTGATTGGTGGATTTTGATTACTGAAAACAGAAAGTTAGGGTGCATGGATGAGTTCTTTGAAAGATGTATTTTGAGTGGTGAAGAAAAAATCATTAAATGAAAGAATGCACTGGATATGCAGGTGCACTGAGAGTTCAGAGTTCAATTGCAACATTGTTGTGTGAACTTGCAAACACCAGAGGTCTTCCAAGAGGTGGTTGCTATGCAAAAAAAGCAGAGAGGGCAGAGGGGGGGAAGGGTTTTGATTTGAAAAAAAGTGAGGGAAGAGTTTTGATTGGGTGACATGAGAGATATGTGTGAAGAATTACAGCATTTCTGTGCTTTTGATAGCTGCAGACTCTGGATTGCATACCTTTTGCTCTGCTGAAGACAAATTGGTGTGTTTCTGAGACTGTTTTGAAACTCAAAGTATTTGCTTAGGTGAGAAAAGATTTCTTTAATTTAGATAGAGAATAGTGTGCTTTAAGGAGAAAATTATGAAGAAAGTTGTGTTTTTCAAATGTTGCTTTGTGTCAAGTGTTTTACAAATAGATTTTGTTTCTTTGAGAAATTGTAATTGGAGAAAATGTGAAGTACCGACAGGGTTTTTATGTGCATAGGAGCTGTGGAGTGTTTTCAAATTATGACTTGTAAAACGTTTTTGAGGAAAAGCAATGGTTTTAATATTTATGACAAGGACATAATGGTGTATGCTTCTTTATAAGGCAATTGTTTGTCTCTGATGTTATTTTTTCCATTTTAATGTAAGACCTTTCCCTGTGGAGCAAATTGCTTGTGAATATGGTCCCACCTGTGCATGGAAAATTTAGATTTTGACTGTTTGAGTTACATAGCCATGTTAAAAGTGACCCAAAAAAGTTGCAAAGGCTTTAAAAAAACACTTTCATGTGTCTTGAGGACATTTTAAGTCATTTCCCCGTGGGCAGTGTTTTCAAATTATGAGTTGAAAATCGTTTTTGAGGTAAAGGAATGTTTTTAAAATTTATGTGCGCCATATGCCTCCAAATTTCTTTTTCAGGGGTGCAGCAGGGTGTTCTTGAGAGAACCCTGCACCCTCGAAAAAATTCCAAATTTGCGATGAGCTAATTGCTAATCGCAAATTGCACCTTCATTCCTATGGGTCTCCTGCTCCATGGAAATGAATGGGTAATTTGCAATTAGCAATTTGCTCATCGCAAATTAGGAATGGTAAAGAATCGCTATTTATTCCTTAAAGTTCGCTATTTAGGAAATGCAAAAAACTTTGATGATACATATGGCGGTTCATCTCTAACAAGATAAGAAGCTTAGGGATAGATTTATGATGACTGGCGCATCACCAGGGATGTGCCAGTCATCCCACGTCGCTGTTCCAACACCCATGGTGTGCTGCATTTACAATGCGGCGCACCATGGGGCAAAAACAGCACAGATGCGTGACGCATCTGTGCCGTAAAGGTGGCGCATTGCTGGAGTTGTATCGCAAGTGTGATGAAGCTCCAGCAAGGCTCAGGGGTGCCCCTGTCGTAGGGTTTCTGTTCTCACACAGAACTAAGCACAGAGGATTGGAACCTCGGCGAATTAGGGTGCCCCAAAACTGACCTTAGTACCCAAAAACCCCTTAACAAGCTAGATACAGTGTCACATTGGATATAACAAACTCCCAATCTTTAGACAATTCAGAACATGAACTTACAGTACCTCAGGATACGTGGAACTCATGAACACTCGGTCGTTATATATTCATTACAAACGAGAACATGGAGTTAAGAAGAACACATGTGCATTTGAAATGTTTATTTACTAATGCCGTCTTCTCAGGCGTAGTATCTTAGATAATACAAGTACACATATTATCAGTAGCAAAATTACCAGCATAGTTACTAGTACATAAAAAGCGAATGGTGACAGTATGTTAACATGCTGTAAATGAATAAGAGTTAGCAACACTTATATTTCACCCTCCCTAATACACATATTATATTATTTGTTAAGAAGGTCTCTTTGGGTTGGTTTAGGGCGGGCCCATACCTTAGTGTCCTAGATTTGAAGGAATCACATCAGCATACACCAGCTCTCTCTTCATGTGAACCGCATCAAGTGTTGTGTATGTGTGTTCGGCAAAGCAATATAAAACGCGCCTCATGCCCAGAATTGGCAGAAGCTGCACTTATGTTATGACTATGAAGTCGTGGAGATCAGACCTCATAACAATTCTGTATCGTGTTGTTCTTGAAACTTCAGCACTCGCTGTACAGATATAGTTTAACAAGCAAAGCAGATAGTAGAGCAATAACATATTATTCTCATGTAAACCTCGATGAACTACTAGGTTGAAAGCTAAAGCAACAACTAAGTGTCGTGTGCAGAAGTTGCAAAAAAGGAAAAATGGCGTTTAAACCGGTAATGAGCCCATGCTAACTCAACACGGTGTAAAGATATCCAGGATCTACATGACACCCCCCCATGATCCGGAAACAAACTGAATAAGATAATAGAAGTGCCATCTCATGAGAGCAGATTGCAACTTTATATGTGCACGGTCCACAAGGTAAAACATTAAAAACTAGCAAAATTTAATGCTAAAAAAAATAAAACAGCCAACTACTTTATCGAGGCTTAAGCCAATAGGCAAGCTAAATAATAAAAACTTGACAAATAAGTCAATGAATTGTCAATGAAATGCTAGTACTCAGCATATCAAACATGAAAAAGGTCTATGACATAACTGTGTATGCAAAATAAGCTGCAACAGCCTCCAATAGGAAGTCACCGTCTTCATCCGAAAACAGTTCAGCCATCCAACTTAAAAGCGGAAAAGAACATACGTGCTCTCCCAGCACCGGATCCTCTATCACCATCAGAGGACAGCTCGGTGGGTTTTCAAGAAAGCTCTGTTCCAAGAAAGACTGTGTTGCCGCCAGTAAATTCCAGGGACCAATTAGTCCATGCATCAATGCCACAGCCATAATCCTTTCGCCAGGACAAACCAACTCGTGAGTAATGATAGGACTCATCAGCTGATTAAAGTCGACGTCAGGAGAAACCGGTCCGCAGAGACACAAATCAATGGCCCAATCGAAATCACAGGTCAGGCAGTGAAATACAGGCTGGACACAGGTGAAGTAGGAGAATCGAAAAGATAATCCATATGCCGTGCTTAATATCGCCAACGGCATTGTGCCATAATATTCAAGCATGCGATTGCGGAACAGCGTCAGCAGCTGCAGGGCGGGACCTTGCACAGGAAGGACATCCATATTTAAAAATGTAAAAAAGCACAAGAGCGTCCGCTGCTAATGCAAGTAAAACTGGGAATCCACCAAACAAAGTGGAAAAAATAGAATGAAAGAAAGCAGGGATGACTCCAAAGATTTTCTCAAATGAAGTCACGAGACCACTGCTAACAACTTTAAAAAAATGTGCCAGGTCCTTTGTGGAGGACGCGTTAAAGATAGTCCGAACCATCTTGCTGAAATGCAAAGGCGAATCAGTATTTAAAAGGGCCTGCACCTCTGTACGGGTGTTCGCTATGTGAAGCACAAAAGTTTCACAGGCCGAACTCAAGGCCACCTCTCTCTGAGACAAAAGAGCCCTTATTCTTGCCATGCCATTGAAATCTGCACCCAAGGTTGGTATTTGTGGCCAGATTGAAAACTCCCTATGTTCATGTGTGGGAGGAAATAGAACATTTCTGCAGCAAATAACCCGTTCACTTACTGTTACGATAAAAGGAATACTTGTAATTAACCCACAACAATCTTCATTATTGAGCATCAAATAACTACCATTTTCCAACAACTTGAACGTGGGGATGATAGCAGGAACTGGCGTGCCTTGCAACACGCAAGCCATATTTGGTCGGTGTTTGTTGCATGAACCGTGTAACTGTATGTGCCTACACATTAGTGAATGATCTGGCGTCTCAGTGCATTCCTCTCCATTCAGATAAACTTCTTGGTCATCTTTGAAACATCTGTATGTGTATGGAAGCGACCAGACCTCATGAAGAAAACCACTACCTAAAGGTTCATAACGACCTATTGGTACATATTTCATACAATTTGAAAACTTATATAAAGCAAAAGGCAGCGTTATTAAACCGTGGATAAGGCACGTTGCAGCATTGGCCTCTGCCACTGAAAAAGGCAAAGATTCTAACCTTTCAATATGTAACATAGAAAAGGAAGCATCACGCATTGACAGCAAGCGTTGTTTGTTAGTCAAATTGAATGGGGCAAATAAAGAAGAAACGTTCATGTATCCCCAGGGAACTTTACCATTTTTCAGAGTTTGAAGGGTCCAAGCAAATTGCAAGAATCTGAACTACGTTGCCAAAGCAGCCAACCTTTTGGATTTATACTGGAAATGTTAAAGGAAGAATTACGGAGTAGGGCCTGTAAATCACTAATGGACAACCGAGTAAAATTACTCCAACCATCATATTCCTCTAACTCCGGGATAGTAGGGGTGTTTAATTTTTTAGAAGTAGCCAATCCAAAGCATGTGGTGTGGGAAATTGTTTCGTTCAGAAACAACATATGATTCGGGATGAGACATGCACGGTGCAAAGCCTCAGTGCCTTGTACCTGCCAGGTTTGTAAACCCCAAACTGATGTAGATCCTGGATATCTTTACACCGTGTTAAGTTAGCATGGGCTCATTACCGGTTTAAACGCCATTTTTCCTTTTTTGCAACTTCTGCACACGACACTTAGTTGTTGCTTTAGCTTTCAGCCTACGTGCGTCAAGACGTATGCCTGCTTCAACCAGGCGCAGGGTTTTGACGCAGCTTTGTCCTATCTGATTGTAAATGCGGCACACCATGGGTGGCAGAGCAGCGGTGCACGTTAACTGGTGCATTCCTGGGGATGTGCTAGTTAACATCAATCTGCCCCTTTACATTTAAATATGTGCAGGGGACACAGAGTCGGTGAGGCTTATCCAAGGTTAAGAAGAGATGAGTCCTGTTCACTGAAAAATTGGACATAGGCTTCACCTCCTCAGCATCGCTGGACATGGCTAAATAATAGCTGCAAAATGTTACTCTTGTTAAACAATTTTACTATTATAATCTCTGAGATTTGTCTCTTACTCTGTAACATCTCATTGTTGTTATCTTTCTTTAAAGATAAAGACAACATCAACATGAGCGACAATCAGCAATCAGTTGATTTCGACCTCATCATTGAACTCGTAATTGAAACATCAGTGGATGTTGATCCCTTGGATGATTTAAATCCTGAGGATGAAGAAGAACGTGATGAGGATGCAGATTTGTCAGAATTGTATGACATAGAATGGGAAGCTGACGTGCTTGAGCCTATAGAACTATAAACATTTATTTAAAAAATTTATAACAAATAAAAAGTAAAAATGTAAACCGTTTAATTTAAAAATAAAGACACCTTCAAAAACAGGTTATGTGTAGTGTCTTCAATAAAATATTAAAATATGGTCATAAAATTAGATCAGATTCACATATAAAACAGCACAGGTAAAATGAATATAAATTCCATTTCTTTTCTGCTATTTCTGTATTCTAAATTTGCCAAGCACTAAAAAATCTTCTATGTAAAAATGTTAAGTAGTGTGTTAAGTTTTTGATGACTGTTATTGATTTACTGTTGGGTAATAGTGGTTAATAACATTTTTTATTATATTTTACCACAGATTCAACTGCAGATCATTTGAAGATTTCAGCATGCCAACCAAAGAAAGACTGAGAAAGGCTGCAAAACGTCAAAGACAGCAGGTCAATGAAAAAAAGCAGCAGTCCTCTAACAAAAATATTTGTCAAGTCACCAATAAAGCACCGGGTAAGAGTACAAAAACATTCATAAGAAATATCTGTAGTAAAAAAAATATTACTACAGAAAATGTTTCAGTCCAGAAAAGGAGAAGCAATTCAAACGGAAAGGAAAGGCCAATGAAAAATGTTACTGCTAGAGCAAGAGATAACTCTGTGCATGATAGTAGAAGGAAACAACAGTTTAGGGACATTCGTAAACGAATGTTCCGCAACAGGATAATTGGCAATTTGTTAAAAAATAATAAGAAAGGTGAACAGAAAGTGGTTTTTTATAAGAGAAAAAAAATAGTTGAGAAAGTCATTGATCAGGCATTTGAAATTAAACGTAAGTTATTTATTTTGATAATCAATAGAATTAGGAAGCTAAACAAGGCAATTTATGATTTCAAAAGAAATAGTAGATGGAAGAGAATAGTTAATCGTAGTAATTTTTGTGAAGTTTTTTCTGGAGAAAGGATGCATAGTTCAAGCTCTGAGGCATTTTTTAATGAGGAGAGTTATTTCCAGGATAATGATTTGGTGCATGCAGTTGACACCAGTGGTCGAGCTTATGAAGTGAAAGATGGTTGTCCAGTTGAAAAAGAAAAACTTGTGACAACAGAGATAGAAGAGGTGTTAGGTAATGAGGTTTTAGGAAGACGTCCTAAGGGTCCTGTGTACACCTGGAAGTGTAGTAGTATTTGCAGTGTACGACAGGATTCCATCAATTTGCTTTGTGATTTTATACGGTCATTTAATAAGAAAAGTTTGAAGCAGAAAATGAAGTTGTTGCAAGAATTAGATCCTTGCAGAGTGAGAGAAGTGACAGGTTTGCATGGGCATTCACTGGCTTGTCTTTCCAGGAGAGTATGCCAGAGTGTTTTTCATCATTTCAGGATGCTAGCAGTGCATCATAATAAAGTGAGGAAATTACTTAGAATGTTGTATTATGCTAAGAGTCCAGCAATTATGCTTAAACAATTATGTGCTGCTCTTTTGCATGGTTCTGAAATAGATGTGAAGAATATATGTGAAGAAATTGAGTTTTGTTACTTTGGAAGTAAAGAGGAGAATGTTGAAATTGACCAAAAAGAAGAGAGTAATGTGGAAGATAGTGTACAGGTTTCCAGTACAGATAATTTCCAGAGGGAAATTGCAACGTTTGAGGTGAAATCAAGTGAGAGGCCAAATTTCACTTGTGTGTGTTGTCGACGCACTTATTATAAGAATCAGACTAAGTTAGTGGATTTATATGCAAAAAGTGAAAGGGAAAATAATAGTGAATGGAAGGATTTTACAACATACTTGATGGTAGAAAATTGTTTTGATTTGGGATTGGATCAACGTGTATGTACTTATTGTTGTAACAAATTAAATCAAAACCAGATGCCTGCTAGAGCAGTTCATAATAATCTGGAATTGGTTGAGATTCCTTCTGCATTGAAGGATTTAAATACTTATGAATCTATTTTGATTCAAAGTATCCATCCCTTTCAGGCTATTGTAAGAATGGAGCCAAAGACAGGGAAATTGCCTCCATCAGATTTACAGAGAGGATTAAAGGGAAGAGTTATTTATTTGCCTCTAGATTTGAAGAAAAACATTAACACAATTGGAGTAGAAAAAGTGGAAGAGGAACCTCTGGTTATCTTAGTTAATGGGGTTCCGACAAAGAATAAGAAAATATGGCAAGATTTAGTGGATGTTAGGAAAGTCAAAAAGGCAACATTGTATTTGAAAAAAAATAATAAATACTATAAAAATGTATATGTTGCAGAAGAGGAAGTAAGTGAGGAAGAGGATAGCGATTTGTGTGCTGGTCAAATTGAGAAAGTAGAACCCTGTACTAGTGAAGAAATATATGAACATTATAGTGTTCATCCTTTGCATTCCAAGGAAGTCATGGGGAATGCTATTGAGTTGTTTCAAATGAAACAAGCCAAAGGGAGTCCCATTAGTGTTTGGGAGGAAAGTTTGGAAGCTCGGTGTTTCCCACAGCTTTTTCCAACCGGTCAGGGAGGAAGATATGATGAGCGACCTCATCAAATTCCTGCTTCTGAATACCGGACTTTGCGATTGTATGCAGGAGATGCTAGGTTTCGACAATGCATTCCCTATTTGTTTCATCTCCTGTTTGAAAGCGATCTGTCTGGACTGTCATATGCAGTGAACCACATCTTGAAAAGTGGTATACACATGCAAAACATCTCGGCAAGTGACTTTATGGATAAAGTCAATGTCCAAGACAGTATTTTGGATTCTCACCTGATTAATCTCATGGCGTGTCAGCGTGGTACTAATGAGTACTGGTACCGTCGTCATGGTGATTTAAAATGTATGCTGAGGAACTTAGGAACTCCCACATGGTTCCTCACTCTGAGCTGTGCCGAGTATGGCTGGGAAGACTTACTTGAATTTCTACGAGAGGCAAATGCAAACATCGAAAACATCGAATTCAAGACACCCGGAGAACTGTGCTCTTTGGATCCAGTCAATGTATGCAGGTACTTCAATCATAGATTTGAAGCTATGATGTCTTTCATCATGAATAAGAAGAATCCACCTCTTGGAGAGGTGTTGCATTTCTTCTGGAGAAAGGAGTACCAAGCAAGAGGTGGTCCTCATATACATATGCTGCTGTGGATCAAGGATGCACCTAAATTTGGAACGGATCCAGAAGAGTCAGTGATGAGTTTCATACAACAGTATTCTACGTGTGCTGTTCCAAACGCAAAGGAGAAGAAAAGCCTAAGAGAAAAAGTTCTACGTTTCCAAAGCCATCGATGTGGAAAGTACTGTCGTCGTAAATTCCGAAACAAGGACAAGTTCTACACCAAATGTCGTTTCGGCTTTCCACGACCGGTGATTTCTAAAGGAAGAGTAAACAGTTTGATGTCTTCGCTGCGACATAATGTGATGAAGAAATCACCTAAAAACACATACAATTTGAAGAGGAACGAAGAGTCCAAGTACATCAACGACTACAACCCGGTGATTTTGTCCATGTGGAATGCTAACATGGATATACAGTTTGTGGCTGATAACTGTATGGCTGTGGCTCAGTATGTGACATCTTACATCACCAAAAAAGAGAAGACAGAATTGAAGGATATGTGGGAGGACATTTCACATGAAAAGAGCCTCAGCAAGAAGTTGTACAGTTTCAGTCTGAAGATGTTGTCGCATCGAGAAATTGGAGCTTACGAATGCTCTGACCGGTTGTCTTCAGCAAGTCTCTATGCCAAGTCCAGGAGTATCGTTTGGGCGAGTCTTGGTCTTGCTGCAACGCGTAATCGAGTTCTGAAACCTGTGCGGGAAATTGAGTATTTGGCTGAAAAGGAGCCAAACAGTACCGACATTTTGAAGACCAACATGTTGGATACATATTATCCAAATCGAAGCAAACACCTCGACAATGTTTGTCTGTATGAGGTTCTTCAAAATTACATATTCAAGAGGAACATCAAAGAAGATACTGAAAAAGGAGTGTATGCTGTAATAGGAAGTGAGGGATGTCTGGTCAAGCAAAGAAAATGCCACTTGGTAAACCATCGAAAATTGAGTGGCGAATCTCCTGAAAAAAAGGAGTTTTTCTATTTAGCACTTTTGCAACTTTTCAAGCCTTGGCGTGCAGAAGAGGAACTGCTTGGAGATTTCCTCTGTTACGAAGACTCTTTCAATGCTGCCAAGGAGACCATAGAATGTCCTGCTTTTCCCAAATATGTAGAAATGTTGAATGCGGAAATTGAGCAGGAAGCAACGATTGCAGCCGAGATTGCCAGAGACAGTTCTCAGGACAGTCAGAGTTCTGCTTCATTGAGTCAGGATCCACTAGGAGGACCTGTTATCGAAAATGAAGCTGCCACTGCTATGAATGAAGTGGAAAGAGCCATGGCACATGCTCAGGAGGATGCGGTTAACTTAGAAGAGTTGGAAAGACAACTCAACGTTGAGCAGAGGAAAATATATGACGAAGTTACCATGCAAATTCATCATGGATTAAGTCATGACAAGAAAGAGTGCTCATGTACGTCGTTGAAGCCTGTCCGACTGTACGTGAGTGGAGAAGCGGGAACTAGAAAAAGTTTCCTTATTAAAGCAATTTCATGCTATTTGCAGGAAAGGACAGAGTCATCGCTGTCTTGTGTTGTCACCGCTCCAACTGGACTGGCAGCACATAACATTAAAGGGATTACTTTACATCGTTTACTGATGCTGCCAGTGGAGCATGACAACAGATTACAATATCACAAGCTATCTGGAGATGCTTGTTTTGAAGTTTCAAGAATCTTGAGGAAAATGAAACTTCTTATCATTGACGAAGTAAGCATGGTTTCCAATGTCATGCTTGCGTTTGTGCATTTGAGAATGCAAGAAGTTCTCAAAACAGAGTATGATGTGTTATTTGGTGGCAAACACATCATTGTTTTCGGAGATCTTCTGCAGCTGACACCAGTGAAAGGGCAACCTGTGTTCAAAATGCTCAAGCATGAAGATACCAGGAAGTGCCTAAGGAGCATTGGCAACGTCAATATATGGTTAAACTTCAATTATGCTGAACTGCATGAAAATATGCGTCAGGCGAAGGATGAAGTTTACAAGAGTATTCTACAAGATGTTAGAATTGGAAAAGTGACCGAGCATGGGAAAGAAGCTTTACATGCACGATTACTGTCAAATTTATATCCAGAACAAGATGTTGTGCCTGAGAATATTTTTCAGAAAATTACTGAGAAGAAATCTGGAATATGTTTGATGCCAACTCTTGCAGAATGTGCCAAATTCAACAACAAAATGTTGCATTTGGAAAAGCAGGAGATTGTGAAACTAGAAGCTATTGACAGAGTAGAGCATATGGGATCAACAATTATTTTGTCTGAGAATTTGAAATCAAAATTGGATTCATTAGAGAAGACTATATCTAAAACTGGAGGTTTTGAAAAGACTCTGAATGTGTGCTTGAACTGCCGTATTATTTTAAGAAGGAATTTACATGTTGAAAGAGGTCTGGTAAATGGATCAATGGGTAATGTTGTTGATTTTGTGAAATACAGAAATAGAGATGGAATTGAATTTTTAAAAATTAAATTTGATGGCATTGAGGAAGTACAGGTAATTGGTCGTTGCTCTGCTAGATTTTTGCTTGTAAAAGACTTATATGTTCGCCGTAAGCAGTTTCCTGTTTGCTTGGCATATGCGGTGACAATCCATAAATCGCAAGGTTTAAGTGTAGACAGTGCATTGGTGAATATTGGCAGTTCTGTGTTCAAGGAGGGTATGGCATATGTGGCATTGTCACGAGTTAGAACTTTATCGGGATTGTACTTGATTGAGTGTGATGTCACAAACATTTGTGCGGATCTAGATTGTGTTAAGGAATACAATAGGTTAAGAAGAGAGTATGCGCCACATTTGCCTCAATATCCTTTGTTTGAGAAACGTGTGGTAGGCCGGAAACGAAGAAATGTGACAAATACTAGGGAGGTTGCAGAAAAAAGATGAAAAGTCGATGAACCTGAAATTATAAGCAGAAACAAAAAGGATTCTGTTGAAGATGTTGTTGGTTTTCAATTTGAAAACAGTTCTGGTGTCAACTGCTATGCTAATGTAGTGGTTAATGTTTTGTTTTCTCTAGAAAATGTAAAAGAAGAGATTGTGGTCAATTCTGATCAAAGATTTTGCAGTTTGTTAAATTCTGTGTTAGAGAAATGTAGCACAGATAGAACAAAAATAGAAAGTGTGTCTGAAATTCGAAATCTGTTAGACAGATGTTCAGGACAAACACAATTCTCTCAAAATATTCAGCAAGATTGTCAGGAGTTTTTAATGTATCTACTTGATGTATTGCATGCTGAAGGTGTAGATGTAGATCACCTGTTTGGGCTTTCTTATCAATGGCAGCATGACTGCGAGAACTGCAGGGTATCAAGTAGTACTAGTGTAGACTCAGAAAGATTTATATATTTAACTTTGCCAGACAGTAAATCAGTCTCTTTTAATAAACTAGTAAAAGCAGCTGATCACAACATGGAGTGTAGCCAATGTAAATCTGAAATGATGTCCACATTATTTATACGAACATATGGCCAGTATGTTATTTTAATGTTCCAACGATGTAGGCCTGATGGAACAAAATTGACAACTTTAAATAAAAATGTTGTGGCTTCACAGTTGTCAATATCAGGAAGGACTTTTGTAACTGCAGCAATTATATATCATGACGGTCCTTCAATAACATCAGGACATTACACAGCTTATTTAAAGTCTAGAAACGGCTGGTCATTCTGCAATGATTCTGTTTTAATTTTCAAAAAAAAATTGCCGTATGACCTTAAAAACTCTTACCTGGTGTTTTTAAAACCAAAATTTTAGGGAAAGAATCTCGGGATGTGCTCTGAGGAATTTCAAGAAGTTCTAATGGCTCCTACACGATTTGGCCTTGAGGATAAGTGTAGTACAGAGACATAACTTCTTACCATAACACTGGACGTCATGTTGAAATAACTGCACTTTGAATGAATTCAGAAAAACTGTTTCTTTTTATAAGCAAATTCAAGCAGCCAATCAAAACATGGAGTAGAGGGAATGTAAGTCTGCAATGCTGTCTACTGTTTTATATTGCTTTGTGATTAAAAGTGATGTAGAGAATTTAATAATTGTAGTAGTCATAGAGATAGTGTAAGTCTGCTTCATAGTAAGCAGTATCAGTGTCATAGGAAATGTAGAACATGAGTGAGCAAGAAAGGTAAGATATTAGTAATCCAGGATTGGGAAAATGATCTTCAACATTTTAATTCTGAAAGTTGCGGAAATACAACATGACGGGATTGGCTTACAAGAATTCCAAGAGTTATAAATGGCTCTGACACGATTTGGCCTTGTGGAAACGTGTGGTAGAGAGCGAGAAGTCATTTATTGTATGTAACATGTTTTTGAAAACGATGGAGGTTTTCTTTCAGAAAGTGGCGGGTTGAAAGTAATAACAGCACAACAGAGTGTAAGCTGTTCATAGGACATCCTTCGCCGTCATGGAAAGTAAGTTAACTTTAAGAAGTTCTGAATTCTGATTTGTTTTGTTGTATGGGTTTTTTAAACACAATCATTTTGATTGTGTTTTTTTTCCCCCGCTGTTATATGATGAATACCTTCAAGTCACTGTTTTTAGTGAAATTTGATACATTCTGAGAACAGCAAAAAGAAACCATTTAACATGTATAATTAATTCTGTTCTGTTTGCATTTATGATGCACATGTAGAACTGTGTAGGAGGCATGGAGAAGGTGAGGCTTCTGTAAGTGTCAAAGTTGTTGCATACAGTGCTCATATTCTACGTAGTCTTTCATATGATAGACTACATTTCCACAATGAGATACCTAAGCAAAGGAAACACAGGTGATATGATTGTGGAATGAGGAAAAAAAATAGCACGTTTTTCAATTATATTACCTGTGTTTCTTAACATTACACATCACATTGTGTAGATGAGGTTTAGGCCTGTTCCTGGAGACAGAGGAGGTCTAACATTTGTCCAAGAGTGCAGTCGACATGACACACTTGGTTGGTAGGCCTGCACATGTATTTTCTTCTCTGTATTCTTCAACAAACCTAAATTTCATCTGCAACTCTGAGTAGGACTTACCTGAAACAAATCTGTGAATAGGTTACACCTTATCGGCATCTTGAAACAATGATTTAAAATGTTAGGCTGAGATTTATGATGACCGTGCGCCTCATTTGCTCCGCTGTGGGTCACTTTTGTGTAAAACATGCACCATGTTGCAAGATAGGTTTCAGTTCATCTCCAGCAAGATACCATCACTTTGAAATGTATATAATTAGCACTGTGTAGGGGACATGCAGAAGCTGAAGCTTTTCTGAATGTCAAAATTGTTGTATACACTGCTCAACTTCTGTGTACTGTTTGATATGCTAGACTCCATCTGCACTATGAGATACCTAAGCAAAGGCAACACAGGTAATGTGATTGTGAAATGAGGAAAATAAACTCCACATTTTTCAATTACATCACCTGTGTTTCCTAAGTTTACGAATGACATTGTGCAGATGAAGTTTAGGTCTGTCCACGGACACAGAAGAGGTCTAGCCTTTGTTCAAGAGTGAAGTGGACATGACTTACTTCATTAGTAGGCGTTCACATGTATTATCTCCTCTGTATTCTTCAATAAGTGTAAATTTGATCTGCAACCCTGAGTAGGCCTCACCTTAAACAAACCTCTGGATAGGCCACACCTTATTGTCATCCTGAATCAATTATTTAACATGTTAGGGACAGATTTATGATAGGTGTATGCCTCTTTTGCGCCACTGTGCGTCACTTTTGTGACGCAGTCGCGGTTGAAAAGATTTGCTATGAGGGGACAAAATTATAAAATGATGAATCTAGGCAGATGTGTCATGCTGTAAAAAAACAATGCTACACGAAACCGATGCAGCAGTCATGCAAAAGATGCACAATGTTGCAAGATAGGACTCACTTCATCTGCATCAAGATACTATTAGTTTAAAATGTATATTTTTAGGACTGTGTTGGGGCATGGAGAAGCAGAGGCTTCTGTAAGTGTCAAAGTTCTTGAAAAACGATTTGTCCTTCAATCTTTTCCCTTGTTTTTTCTAATTTATTAAAAACATGTTTTAATATTTTTCAAATGTTTGTTCTCTCTTTCACAGATTTTTTAGTATAAAAAGAACAAATGACTAATTTTTTTTTTTTTTTTTTTTTTTAAAAAACCTTTATTGTACAGAGAAGGCTCACAAATACGGGCCTACAACCCAGCGGGCCGGCCACCACATGTAAGGAACATATGCAGTAGTACAGAAGCGCAAACAGAATATCACAACAAACCATCCAGGAAGTAAAGGCTAAAAGCCATAGAGCAACCATCAGGGGCAGGATACGAGAAGGTTGATTTTCTAATATTGGAACGGGAATAACAGGATAATGACAGGTAGTAAGTCTCGGAGGGCCGTGGTGGGCCGCGAACAAGCAGCAGTATAATATACAGGATAAAGCAACAATGACAAATACGTATCGGTAAAGACCGGATGGGAGTCACGCCGTAAGAAGCAGTGGAGTCCGCCGTCCCGCGCCCACCCACCACAATAGGAACATATCGTAACAAACAGAATTGAAAAAAGCTTATCATATAAAGCCCTCCGTCACACAACCCAGGGGAAAAGGAAAAAAAACCCCCACGAAAGGGGGGAAAAAGGGAGGGAAAAAGAAGGGGAGAAAGGGACAAAAGGTGAAGAGAAGAACGCCACCTCAAGCATGCGCCCCGTGGCAAACGAAGCAGGAAACCACAATTCGATATACGGAACCAGTGGTAACCGGAGCAAAACCACATAGTGAGCCAAAGTCACAGTAAGATCGGAAGGCCCGTGCATCAAAAAACCCCCCCAGGGGGACACATGCCGAGACAGCGTCCCGAAAAAGAGAACACATAAGAGCCATAGAACCAAAAAAGGGAGAAAAATGAGGGGGGAAAACCCCCCAAAAAAGACAGACCCCCCCCCACCCCGGAAGCCCACCCTGCACCCCTGCAGAAGGCTATGGCCTACCCCCCAGCAGCGTGCCTGTCGCCCTAATCAGAACCCGAAATATAGAAGAGCAAAGGCAAGATGGAACCATAAAGACAAAAAGGGGAGAAGAAGGGATAAGGGAGGAAAGAACACGGGAGAGGGCCATAAGACAGAATCATGGGCTCCCACCCTCCCGTCCAAAACGAACATAGTCCTCGGGAAGACAAAGATTCTAAGGATACATTCTAGAAACACGACAAAAAGCCGACATGGTCATACCGTTACAGGCCGATCATCCAACCAGTACAAGGCCGCAGCGAACCTCGACCCCCGTCCGGGCCGCAGCAAGACAAACGGAGCTCAGCCAACCATCAGCAGAGGAAAGATCAGAGCAGGAAGGGGGGCCACCAGAAGAAGGAGGATCGCCGGCTCCCCAATGCCACCGGTCCCGTTCTCCGAGTCCGGGCGGAGGGACTCAAAATGGCCGGACCGGAGAACAAAGGGGGGACAAGCCACATATACGGTCAGCCCCGTCAACGGAGGGCAGCGCCTCCACCCCAGGCCGCGGGACCGCCTGACCAGGCCAGTAAGCCGCAACCGGCCTCTCTGCACAACCGCCTCATCGGCCGAGCCCACTGTGCCATCAAGGGCCGGCCATAGCGCTTCGCCACGTCCGGGCGCCGCCGAGGAGACTCAGGCCAGCCCGCTCCGGAGGTCCCGAAGCGAGCGAGGGCACAGTTCCGGATCCACGGCACCCAGAGACAACCGGAACAGACGGTAAGTGCCTGTAAGTCGCCTTAGATCCACAGCGTAGCAAAAAAGTTTCTTCCCGGGGCAGGATAAAGGCAGGATTTATGTTCCAAACAGGAAAGTATACGGAGCCGAGCTAAAGCGCGGCCATCTCGGACGCGAGCTTGGCTCCTCCCCCACAAATGACTAACTTAACGACAATTATAAGGTAAATGTTTTGTACTCTTTTTGTTATATTTCTATCACATTTAACTTCTATTACTTCCACTGCTTCATTTCTTTAAGAATCACTTTCCTGCCTTTGCTACTTCCCTCATTCCTTTCTCTATTACTTAATTACTCTACTCCTTCACTATTTTTCTTAGTCCCTCTCTTCTCATACTTCTTCACTCTTGGTCACTCACTCTGTCTCTATTACTTTCACTGTTTCTGACTGATCTAAAATTTTTTTTTTAAAAAGAACAGTAAGTATAAGGGAAGGAAACAGACAGTTATGTTAAAAGAAAGACAGCTATAGGGAGTAAACTAGGGATACTGTTACCCGCAATCCTCTGCTGATGATGTCACTGACCATGTCATGAATGATGTAATATGTGACATCATCAGCAGTGGATTACGGGTAATAGTATCTCTAGTTTACTCCCCTATAGCTGTCTTTCTTTTAACATAACTGTCTGTTTCCTTCCCTTATACTTACTGTTCTTTTTTTTAAAAAAATGTTTTGGGTTCGCTCCCGTTTCGCGTACCGGCGAGCGAACTGGGAAGCGAACCAAGAGAAATAGAGTTTGGCAGATTTCCAAATATTCTACCAATTTTTTAATAACGGGGAGGTAGTTCTGAAAAGAACTTTTTTTTTTATTGTTTTTGTTGTTTTATATTTTTTTTTATTATTTTTCTGAACATTTTTTTACTTTTTTTGAATTTTTCTGAACGGTTTTATATTTTTTTTGGTTTTTTTTGGGGGGGGGGACGAAAACGATTCATTGTAAAGGGCTCAACAGGAGCAACAAAAAAAAAAGAATTTATTGTTTGGGGCGTTTCGGACAAACTGGAAGATGATTGTCAATAGCTCTGTTGATCAGAGTGATGCTACTTTCTCTGTAGCAAATGAATCCATTGCAATGTACGCAGATTTGTTTTACTTCCCCAAATCTCATTTGTATATTTGGCACCATCTCCCTGCCCTCTGGTCCCGTCACTTCCGGTACAACAGATCTTCTGGCCATAATAGGGGGATTATCTAGATCGTTACGAAACTGTGCAGCACTGTAGTTGTTAGGATGCCACCTAGTCATATGGCGATGCATTGTGTAGTTTCCGTAACTGTATTTCTTCTCGGTCCCTCTGGACAGTCTATCTTGACATATAAGGCAAGTTACGTATCTTGCATTTACTTTTTTCTGGCCTTTGGGAATTTAAAAAAATTGCCAAATGAAGTTTTCTTTCCGGTGAGACCTCCTGGGCTCCTCAGGCAAAAACTGCCTCTCTTCCTGCTCTTCCTCCTCTTCCTCTTCTTCCTCTTCTTGCTGAATTATAACTTCAGCAGGTGGTCCTCTCTTCCTTGGATGTGGTGGAGGTGGTGGGGAAGCACCAGCTGAAGCTACTAAAGAAGCCATTGCTCACTGGTAACAAAGGGTCTTTCTCTCACAAAGATGAAAGTCAGAGTGAGGAAAGAAGGAGGGGTTTTTATCATTTGGGAAAAACAATAGTTCTCAACCAATGAAAAGTGTTAATTTTAGATTACATGACCTAGTCTTACATCATTAGGAAACCAAAAGTGAAATGAACCAATGAAAAGTGTTATTACCAAGTCACATGACCTGCTGTGTTTACGTTACGCGCTTTGCGCCGCCTCCCGGTTTGCTTCCGTGAACCTGCGCTTCGCGCCTCGGTTCGCGTACCAGTTCGCTTTCGGGTACGCTAACGTAGCACGTCATATGACGTATTACGCGACAACGCGAAACGTCATGCGGACGCGAGGCGTCACGATGTTGTTTTCTAACGCGGCAGTTGCGCTAAAGGAACGTTTACCGGTTCGCGGACTATTTTGCGGCATCAAGGTCAGCTAACGGGAAGCTTCCCGATTCGCGAAGCGGGAGCGAAGAAAAAAGAATATTTAAAAAAAAACTATTAATAAACATATAAAATATATTTTTGGATTTAAAGAAGAATACATTTTACAGCTACAGATATTAGCTTTTAAAAAACCAATGAAATTCACTGAAAAATCCATAGGTTATAGACCATATATAGTTAGGAATTAGCATTTACAAAACCTTGAAAATTCACTGAAAAAACCATAGGTTATAGACCATATATAGTTAGGAATTAGCATTTACAAAACCTTATTTTACTCACACAAAACCATTGAAATTCCATATATAGTTAGTTGCACTAACTATATATCGCGCACCCGCAATTCACTGCTGATGATGTCACATATTACATCATTCATGACATGGTCAGTGACATCACTGATGACATCACTGATGACATCTCAAATGACATCACTGATGACATCACTGATGACAACATCCAGTGACTGTATGTTTCTGTAAAGTTAAAATATGTCTTACATATTGAAGAATGAGTAGATGTATAAGTGTCTGGACGAAGGATTTAGTAGGTGCATGACTGAATGTATGAGTGAGTGATTAAATGTGTCTCACTGAGTGCATGGGTTAGTGACTAAACTGTCTTAATTTGTGCATCATTATGTCTTTTGTTCTGTAAACTGCTGCATGTGTTGATCAGTAGCTATATGAGTAACTATATGGGTTATTGATTGATTGCCCAAGTATTTGTATGGGAGACTGAGTGTGTGTGTGGCTGACTGGGAGGTGTGTGACTCTGTGCAGATCAATGTGTACTTGTATCAATGATTGTATAAGAGAGTAAGTATGTGTTAGTATATGTTTGAAAATGTAAGGTGCTCTATGTTTAACTGTATAGATTAGAAAATGGAAGTGTGATTGATTCTTTACAGGACTGACTAGGTGTGTGAGTAACTCCATGGATGAGTGGCAGAGTGTGAGTGTCTGTATAGGTGTATGAGTGCATATGATAGTGTTGTAAAGATGAGTGATTGTATGTATGAATGATTGTATGGGTGAATGAGTGAATGTGTGTGTAGACGTAGGAATCAGTGAGTGCGTATGTAGTAACTAGTATTGGTGTGTCAAAGGTTTCAAAAATTATACTCTGTATTTAACACTGGGTGTAACAGAGGTTACATTAAAGTGTGAGGAGATGCATTGTATTGTCACATGAATGATATCATCAGTGATGTGATCATTGATGTCAAATGAGATGTCATAAGTGATGTCATCAGTGATGTCATTTGAGATGTCATCAGTGATGTCATCAGTGATGTCACTGACCATGTCATGAATGATGTAATATGTGACATCATCAGCAGTGGATTGCGGGTGCGCGATATATAGTTATATAGATATATGGTTTTTTCAGTGAATATATATATATATATATATATATATTACCTACTGGCGGTCGCCAGTAGGTATATATAGTTAGGATTTTTTCTCTATGGGTTTTTTGAAAATTCTATGTCTAATAACTTTGGCGTTTGTGGACGGAATTGGCTGAAATTTTCAGGAAAATGGCACATTTTGTTTCTGAGCAGCCCCTGAAAATTTTGGGGGGGTTCGTCAAGGGGGGGCCGATAAAAAAGGGGGGTCCCAAAACGCGGTTTTCCCATGTTAATTTCCATAGGGCGGTTTGCCTCACTTTTAGCCCGAACGGCTGAATGGATTTGCACGAAACTTGGCAAAATTGTAGGGACTGGTAGCCCGATGTGCCTTTTGTAGGTCTCAATATATGTGCTCCAGTGGATTTTGAGAAATTAACGTTTAAATAAAGATATATATCTGTAACAGCGGACTGGGCAGCGGCCCAGGACGCGTACTTTTCGCGCAACGGAGCTTTGTGAAGCGAAGCTGATTGGTTCTCCGGCGTCTGTCAACATTCCAAACAGTCCGTAGCGGCCGCCATCTTGTCTCTCGGTAGGATCGAGAGACAAGAGGAGGCCAAAGCGAAGGGGCAAATGACCATAAGGGGGCATAGTACATTGTCGCTGACCCCCTAGGTTTGATGTGGAGGTTTTAAAAGGGCCCCGCGGGGCAAAAAAAATAAAAAATAATAATAATCGAACAGCTGAATGGATTTGCACGAAACTTGGCAAAATATTAGGGACTGGTAGCCCGATGTGCCTTTGCTAGGTCTCAATATATGTGCTCCAGTGGATTTTGAGAAATTAACGTTCAAAAAAAGATATATATCTGTAACAGCGCTCCGCTTCGCGTACTTTTCGCGTTACGGAGGTTTGCGAAGCTGATTGGTTCTCCGGCGTCTGTCAACATTCCAAACAGTACGTAGCGGCCGCCATCTTGTCTCTCGGTAGGATCGAGAGACAAGAGGAGGTCAAAGCGAAGGGGCAAATGACCATAAGGGGGAATAGTAGATCCTCGGTGACCCCCTACGTTTGATGTGGAGGTTTTAAAAGGGCCCCGCAAGGCAAAAAAAAAATAATAATAATAATCGAACGGCTGAATGGATTTGCACGAAACTTGGCAAAATTGTAGGGACTGGTAGCCCGATGTGCCTTTGCTAGGTCTCAATATATGTGCTCTAGTGGATTTTGAGAAATTAACGTTCAAAAAAAGATATATATCTGTAACAGCGCTCCGCTTCGCGTACTTTTCGCGTTACGGAGGTTTGCGAAGCTGATTGGTTTTTCGGCGTCTGTCAACATTCCAAACAGTCCGTAGCGGCCGCCATCTTGTCTCTCGGTAGGATCGAGAGACAAGAGGAGGCCAAAGCGAAGGGGCAAATGACCATAAGGGGGCATAGTAGATCCTCCCTGACCCCCTAGGTTTGATGTGGAGGCTTTGAAAGGGTCTCGCAGGGCAAAAAAAAAATATACCGTTTTTTTTAGTTTTTTTGCGTGTAGTGCGCCCGGTTCGCGAACCGGGAAGCGGTCTGGGGAGCGTACTTTCTTGAAAATTAGTGAAAAAAGTTAGAGTAAAATAATAATTGTGAGTGATCAGATGTAGGGTAGCTCTGAGAAGAGCTTTTGGGTTTATGGTACATTCAGGTACTTATAAGTAGGTACCAATGCACAGTCTTAAATTCAGAGTGAAAACTCTGTTGCCCTCATCTGAGAAGTGAACTCCATCTGCTCTGTAGATATCTTGCATGTAGTAACGCAAGTTATTGTTGTACAGGGAGCCCATTCCATGGTCTCTCATGTAAGCTGAAACAGATTTGTTTACATGCTTCCTCGATTTCTCAATTTGTGGACAAAATTGGTTCGACCACCTCCATCTCTGTCTTTGGCATATATTTGAATATACCAAGGCAGTCTGAGGAAAAAGTGCCATCAATTGCTCAAAGGTGTCCTTTAAAAGCATTTCCAGACCTACCCCAGTCAAAGTGCCCAAATCATTACCTCCACAGTGCACAATTAACAGGTCAGGTTTTGGCAAATGCATAAAGGTTTTCACCAATGGTATCAATTGGTGACATTTTAATCCTCTGTGGCCAAACCACTTAATTTCCACATCTTGTAAATTGAGGTTAGGTAAATTCCTGTTTTCAGCGTACCTTTGAGCCCAATAGATGTAGCTATGTCCAACAATCCAGACAGAAAACATGGCGAGAGAAGGTTCTCCTGCAGTCAGATGAAGTGTGGAAATGAAATGGCAGTTGAAAAAATGAGAGTGTAAAATGAAAAAAACTGAGGAGTTTCTGTGTTAATGAAGCAGTAAGAGTGATTGGTGGATTTTGATTGCTGAAAACAGAAAGTTAGTGTGCATGGATGAGTTCGTTGAAAGATGTATTTTGAGTGGCGAAGAAAAAATCATTAAATGAAAGAATGCTCTGGATATGCAGGTGCACTGAGAGTTCAGAGTTCAATTGCAACATTGTTGTGTGAGAGGTCTTGCAAGAGGTGGTTGCTATGCAGAAAAAGCAGAGAGGGGGCAGAGGGGGGAAGGGTTTTGCTTTGAAAAAAAGTGAGGGAAGACTTTTGATTGGGTGACATGAGAGATATGTGTGAGGAATTACAGCATTTCTGTGCTTTTGATAGCTGCAGACTGTGGAGTGCATACCCTTTGCTCTGCTGAAGACAAATTGGTGTGTTTCTGAGACTGTTTTGAAACTCAAAGTATTTGCTAAGGTGAGAAAAAATTTCTTTAATTTAGATAGAAAATAGTGTGCTTTAAGGAGAAAATTATGAAGAAAGTTGTGTTTTTCAAATGTTGCTTTGTCTCAAGTGTTTCACAAATAGATTTTGTTTCTTTGAGAAATTGTAATTGGAGAAAATGTGAAGTATTAGTACTGACAGGGCTTTTATGTGCATAGGAGCTGTGGAGTGTTTTCAAATTATGACTTGTAAATCGTTTTTGAGAAAAAGCAATGGTTTTAATATTGATGAGAAGGACATAATGGTGTCTGCTTCTTTATAAGGTAATTGAGAGTCTCTGATGTTATTTTTCCCATTTCAATGTAAGAAGTTTGTCTGTGGAGCAAATTGCTTGTAAATATGCTCCCACCTGTGCATGGCAAATTTAGATTTTGAATGTTTCCGTTACATAGGCATGTTAAAGGTGACTGAAACATGCTGCAAAGGCAATCAAAAAATGCTTTTATGTGTCTTAAGGACATTTTAAGTCATTTCCCCATGTGCAGTGTTTTCAAATTATGAGTTGAAAATCGTTTTTGAGGTAAAGGAATGTTTTCAAAATTTATGTGCGCCATATGACCCCAAATTTCTTTTTCAGGGGTGCAGCAGGGTGTTCTTGAGACACCCCTGCACCGTCGGAAAAATTCGTAATTTGCGATGAGGTAATTGCTAATCGCAAATTGCACCTTCATTCCTATGAGCCTCCTGCTGCATGGAAATGAATGGGTAATCTTGCTGAAATGCAAAGTCGAATCTGTATTTAAAAGGGTCTGCACCTCTGTACGGGTGTTCGCTATGTGAAGCACGAAAGTTTCACGGGCCGAACTCAAGGCCACCTCTCTCTGAGACAAAAGAGCTCTTATTCTTGCCATGCCGTTGAAATGTGCTCCCAAGGTTGGTATTTGTGGCCAGATTGAAAACTCCCTATGTTCATGTGTGGGAGGAAATAGAACATTTCTGCAGCAAATAACCCGTTTATTTACTGTTAAGATAAAATTAATACTTTTAATTAACCCAGAACAATCTTCATTATTGAGCATCAAATAACTACCATTTTCCAAGAACTTGAACGTGGGGATGATAGCAGGAACTGGTGTGCCTTGCAACACGCAAGCCATATTTGGTCGGTGTTTGTTGCATGAACAGTGTAACTGTATGTGCCTACACATTAGTGAATGATCTGGCGTCTCAGTGCATTCCTCTCCATTCAGATAAAGTTCTTGATCATCTTTGAAAATCTGTATGTGTATGGAAGCGACCAGACCTCATGAAGAAAACCACTACCTAAAGGTTAATAACGACCTATTGGTATATATTTCATACAATTTGAAAACTTATATAAAGCAAAAGGCAGTGTTATTAAACCGTGGATAAGGCACGTTGGCAAAGCAGTCAACCTTTTGGAGTTATACTGGAAATGTTAAAGGAAGAATTACGGAGTAGGGCCTGTAAATCTTTAATGGACAACGAGTAAAATTACTCCAACCATCATATTCCTCTAACTCCGGGATAGTATGGGTGTTTAATTTTTTAGAAGTAGCCAATCCAAAGCATTTGGTCTGGGAAATTGTTTCATTCACAAACAACATATGATTTGGGATGAGACATGCACGGTGGAAAGCCTCAGTGCCTTGTACCTGCCAGGTTCGTGAACCCCAAACTGATGTAGATCCTGGATATTTTTACTCTGTGTTACGTTAGCATGGGCTCATTACTGGTTTAAACGCCATTTTTCCTTTTTTGTAACTTCTGTACACGATACTTAGTTGTTGCTTTAGTTTTCAGCCTACCTGTGTCAAGATCTATGCCTGCTTCAAGCAGGCGCAGGGTTTTGATGTAGCTTTGTCCTATCTGATTGTAAATGCGGCACACCGTGGGTGGCAGAGCAGCGGTGCACGTTAACTGGTGCATCCCTGGGGATGTGCTAGTTAATATAAATCTGCCCCTTTACATTTAATTATGTGCAGGGGACACAGAGTAGGTGAGGTTTATCCAAGGTTAAGAAGAGATGAGTCCTGTTCAGTGAAAAATTGGAGATAGGCTTCAGTATATTATATACTTAAGTAGTGTGTTAAGTTTTTGATGACTGTTATTAATTTACTGTTGGGTAATAGTGGTTAATAACATTTTTTATTATATTTTACCACAGATTCAACTGCAGATTATTTCAAGATTTTAGGATGCCTAGCAAAGGAAGAGTAAGAAAGGCTGCAAAACGTCAAAGACAGCAGGACTATGGAATAATGCAGCAGTCCTCTAACAAAAAGATTTGTCAAGTCACCAAGAAAGCACCGGGTAAGAGTCGAAAAACAGTCATAAGAAATATGTGTAGTAAAAAAAATATTACTACAGAAAATGTTTCAGTCCAGAAAAGGAGAAAGAATTCAAATGGTAAGGAAAGGCCAATGAGAAATGTTACTGCTAGAGGAAGAGATAACTCTATGCATGAAAGTAGAAGGAAACAAGAGTTTAGGGATATTCGTAAACGAATGTTCCGCAACAGGATAATTGGGAATTTGTTAAAAAATATTAAGAAAAGTCAGCAGAAAGTGGTTTTTTATAAGAGAAAAAAAATAGTTGAGAAAGTTATTGATCAGGCATTTGAAATTAAACGTAAGTTATTTATTTTGACAATCAATAGAATTAGGAAGCTAAACAAGGTAATTTATGATTTCAAAAGAAATAGTAGATGGAAGAGAATAGTTAATCGTAGTAATTTTTGTGAAGTTTTTTCTGGAGAATGGATGCATAGTTCAAGCTCTGAGGCATTTTTTAATGAGGAGAGTTATTTCCAGGATAATGATTTGGTGCATGCAGTTGACACCAGTGGTCGAGCTTATGAAGTGAAAGATGGTTGTCCAGTTGAACAAGAAAAACTTGTGAGAACAGAGATAGAAGAGGTGTTAGGTAATGAGGTTTTAGGGAGACGTCCTAAGGGTCCTGTGTACACCTGGAAGTGTAGTAGTATTTGCAGTGTACGACAGGATTCCATCAATTTGCTTTGTGATTTTATACGGTCATTTAGTAAGAACAGTTTGAAGCAGAAAATGAAGTTGTTGCAAGAATTAGATCCTTGCAGAGTGAGAGAAGTGATAGGTTTGCATGGTCATTCACTGGCTTGTCTTTCCAGGAGAGTATGCCAGAGTGTTTTTCATCATTTCAGGATGCTAGCAGTGCATCATAATAAAGTGAGGAAATTAGTTAGAATGTTGTATTATGCTAAGAGTCCAGCAATTATGCTTAAACAATTATGCGCTGCTCTTTTGCATGGTTCTGAAATAGATGTGAAGAATATATGTGAAGAAATTGAGTTTTGTTACTTTGGAAGTAAAGAGGAGAATGTTGAAATTGACCAAGAAGAAGAGAGTAATGTGGAAGATAGTGTACAGGTTTCCAGTACAGATAATTTCCAGAGGGAAATTGCGACGTTTGAGGTGAAATCAAGTGAGAGGCCAAATTTCACTTGTGTGTGTTGTCGACGCACTTATTATAAGAACCAGACTAAGTTAGTGGATTTATATGCAAAAAGTGAAAGGGAAAATAATAGTGAATGGAAGGATTTTACAACATACTTGATGGTAGAAAATTGTTTTGATTTGGGATTGGATCAACGTGTGTGTACTTATTGTTGTAACAAATTAAATCAAAACCAGATGCCTGCTAGAGCAGTTCATAATAATCTGGAATTGGTTGAGATTCCTTCTGAATTGAAGGATTTAAATACTTATGAATCTATTTTGATTCAAAGTATCCATCCCTTTCAGGCTATTGTAAGAATGGAGCCAAAGACAGGGAAATTGCCTCCATCAGATTTACAGAGAGGATTAAAGGGAAGAGTTGTTTATTTGCCTCTAGATTTGAAGAAAAACATTAACACAATTGGAGTAGAAAAAGTGGAAGAGGAACCTCTTGTTATCTTAGTTAATGGGTTTCCGACAAAGAATAAGAAAATATGGCAAGATTTAGTAGATGTTAGGAAAGTCAAAAGGGCAACATTGTATTTGAAAAAATATAATAAGTAGTATAAAAATGTATATGTTGCAGAAGAGGAAGTAAGTGAGGAAGAGGATAACGATTTGTGTGCTGGTCAAATTGAGAAAGTAGAACCCTGTACTAGTGAAGAAATATATGAACATTATAGTGTTCATCCTTTGCATTCCAAGGAAGTCATGGGGAATGCTATTGAGTTGTTTCAAATGAAACAAGCGAAAGGGAGTCCCATTAGTGTTTGGGAGGAAAGTTTGGAAGCTCGGTGTTTCCCACAGCTTTTTCCAACAGGTCAGGGAGGAAGATATGATGAGCGACCTCATCAAATTCCTGCTTCTGAATACCGGACTTTGCGATTGTATGCAGGAGATCCTAGGTTTCGACAATGCATTCCTTATTTGTTTCATCTCCTGTTTGAAAGCGATCTGTCTGGACTGTCATATGCAGTGAACCACATCTTGAAAAGTGGTATACACATGCAAAACATCTCGGCAAGTGACTTTATGGATAAAGTCAATGTCCAAGACAGTATTTTGGATTCTCACCTGATTAATCTCATGGCGTGTCAGCGTGGTACTAATGAGTACTGGTACCGTCGTCATGGTGATTTAAAATGTATGCTAAGGAACTTAGGAACTCCCACATGGTTCCTCACTTTGAGCTGTGCTGAGTATGGCTGGGAAGACTTACTTGAATTTCTACGAGAGGCAAATGCTAATGTAGAAAACATCGAATTCAAGACACCCGGAGAACTGTGCTCTTTGGATCCAGTCAATGTATGTAGGTACTTCAATCATAGATTTGAAGGTATGATGTCTTTCATCATGAATAAGAAGAATCCACCTCTTGGAGAGGTGTTGGATTTCTTCTGGAGGAAGGAGTACCAAGCAAGAGGTGCTCCTCATATACATATGTTGCTGTGGATCAAGGATGCACCTAAATTTGGAACGGATGCAGAAGACTCAGTGATGAGTTTCATAGAACAGTATTCTACGTGTGCTGTTCCAAACGCAAAGGAGAAAAAAAGCCTACGAGAAAAAGTTCTACGTTTCCAAAGCCATCGATGTGGAAAGTACTGTCGTCGTAAATTCCGGAACAAAGACAAGTTCTACACCAAATGTCGTTTCGGCTTTCCACGACCGGTGATTTCTAAAGGAAGAGTGAACAGTTTGATGTCTTCGCTGCGACATAATGTGATGAAGAAATCACCTAAAAACACATACAATTTGAAGAGGAACGAAGAGTCTAAGTACATCAACGACTACAGCCCGGTGATTTTGTCCATGTGGAATGCTAACATGGATATACAGTTTGTGGCTGATAACTGTATGGCTGTGGCTCGGTATGTGACATCTTACATCACCAAAAAAGAGAAGACAGAATTGAAGGATATGTGGGAGGACATTTCCCATGAAAAGAGCCTCAGCAAGAAGTTGTACAGTTTCAGTCTGAAGATGTTGTCGCATCGAGAAATCGGAGCTTACGAATGTTCTGACCGGTTGTCTTCAGCAAGCCTCTATGCCAAGTCCAAGAGTATCGTTTGGGTGAGTGTTGGTCTTGCTGCAACGCGTAACCGAGTTCTGAAACCTGTGCGGGAAATTGAGTATTTGGCGGAAAAGGAGCCAAACAGTACCGACATTTTGAAGAGCAACATGTTGGATACATATTATCCAAATCGAAGCAGTCATCTCGAGAATGTTTGTCTGTATGAGGTTCTGCAAAATTACATATTCAAGAGGAACATCAAAGAAGATACTGAGAAAGGAGTGTATGCTGTAATAGGAAGTGAGGGATGTCTGGTAAAGAAAAGAAAATGCCACTTGATAAACCATCGAAAATTGAGTGGCGAATCTCCTGAAAAAAAGGAGTTTTTCTATTTAGCAATTTTGCAACTTTTTAAGCCTTGGCGTGCAGAAGAGGAACTGCTTGGAGATTTCCTCTGTTACGAAGACTCTTTCAATGCTGCCAAGGAGACCATAGAATGTCCTGCTTTTCCTAAATATGTAGAAATGTTGAATGTGGAAATTGAGCAGGAAGCAACGATTGCAGCCGAGATTGCCAGAGACAGTTCTCAGGACAGTCAGAGTTCTGCTTCATTGAGCAGGATCCACTAGGAGGACCTCTTATCGAAAATGAAGCTGCCACTGCTATGAATGAAGTGGAAAGAGCCATGGCACATGCTCAGGAGGATGCGGTTAACTTAGAAGAGTTGGAAAGACAACTCAACGTTGAGCAGAGGAAAATATATGACGAACTTACCATGCAAATTGATCATGGATTACGTCATGACAAGAAAGAGTGCTCATGTACGTCGTTGAAGCCTGTCCGACTGTACGTGAGTGGAGAAGCGGGAACTGGAAAAAGTTTCCTTATTAAAGCAATTTCGTGTTATTTGCAGGAAAGGACAGAGTCATCGCTGTCTTGTGTTGTCACTGCTCCAACTGGACTGGCAGCACATAACATTAAAGGGATTACTTTACATCGTTTACTGATGCTGCCAGTGGAGCATGACAACAAATTAGAATATCACAAGCTATCTGGAGATGCTTGTTTTGAAGTTTCAAGAGTCTTGAGGAAAATGAAACTTCTTATCATTGATGAAGTAAGCATGGTTTCCAATGTCATGCTTGCCTTTGTGCATTTGAGAATGCAAGAAGTTCTCAAAACAGAGTATGATGTGTTATTTGGTGGCAAACACATCATTGTTTTCGGAGATCTTCTGAAGCTGACACCAGTGAAAGGGCAACCTGTGTTCAAAATGCTCACGCATGAAGATACCAGGAAGTGCTTAGGGAGCATTGGCAACGTCAATATATGGTTAAACTTCAATTATGCTGAACTGCATGAAAATATGCGTCAGGCAAAGAATGAAGTTTACAAGACTATTCTACAAGATGTTAGAATTGGAAAAGTGACCGAGCATGGGAAAGAAGCTTTACATGCACGATTACTGACAAATTTATATCCAGACGAAGATGTTGTGCCTGAGAATATTTTTCAGAAACTTACTGAGAAAAAATCTGGAATATGTTTGATGCCAACTCTTGCAGAATGTGCCAAATTCAACAACAAAATGTTGCATTTAGAAAAGCAAGAGATTGTGAAACTGGAAGCTATTGACAGAGTAGAGCATATGGGATCAACAATTATTTTGTCTGAGAATCTGAAAACAAAATTGGATTTATTAGAGAAGAGTATATCTAAAACTGCGGGTTTTGAAAAGACTCTGAATGTGTGCTTGAACTGCCGTATAATTTTAAGAAGGAATTTACATGTTGAAAGAGGTCTGGTAAATGGATCAATGGGTAATGTTGTTGATTTTGTGAAATACAGAAATAGAGATGGAATTGAATTTTTAAAAATTAAATTTGATGGCATTGAGGAAGTACAGCTAATTGCTCGTTGTTCTGCTAGATTTTTGCTTGTAAAAGACTTATATGTTCGCCGTAAGCAGTTTCCTGTTTGCTTGGCATATGCGGTGACAATCCATAAATCGCAAGGTTTAAGTGTAGACTGTGCATTGGTGAATATTGGCAGTTCTGTGTTCAAGGAGGGTATGGCATATGTGGCATTGTCACGAGTTAGGACTTTATCGGGATTGTACTTGATTGAGTGTGATGTCACAAACATTTGTGCGGATCTAGATTGTGTTAAGGAATACAATAGGTTGAGAAGAGAGTATGCGCCACATTTGCCTCAGTATCCTTTGTTTGAGAAACGTGTGGTAGGCCGGAAACGAAGAAATGTGACCAATACTGGGGAGGTGTAGCAAAAAGACGAAAAGTCGATGAACCTGAAATTATAAGCAGAAACAAAAAGGATTCTGTTGAAGATGTTGTTGGTTTTCAATTTGAAAACAGTTCTGGTGTCAACTGCTATGCTAATGTAGTGGTTAATGTTTTGTTTTCTCTAGAAAATGTAAAAGAAGAGATTGTGGTCAATTCTGATCAAAGATTTTGCAGTTTGTTAAATTCTGTGTTAGAGAAATGTAGCACTGATAGAACAAACATAGAAAGTGTGTCTGAAATTCGAAATCTGTTAGACAGATGTTCAGGCCAAACACAATTCTCTCAAAATAGTCAGCAAGATTGTCAGGAGTTTTTAATGTACATGCTTGATGTATTGCATGATGAAGGTGTAGATGTAGATCACCTGTTTGGGCTTTCTTATCAATGGCAGCATGACTGCGAGAACTGTAGGGTATCAAGTACTACTAGTGTAGACTCAGAAAGATTTATATATTTAACTTTGCCAGACAGTAAATCAGTCTCTTTTAATAAGCTAGTAAAAGCAGCTGATCAGAACATGGAGTGTAGCCAATGTGAATCTGAAATGATGTCCACATTATTTATACGAACATATGGCCAGTATGTCATTTTAATGTTCCAACGATGTAGGCCTGATGGAACAAAATTGACAACTTTAATTAAAAATTTTGTGGCTTCACAGTTGTCAATATCAGGAAGGACTTTTGTAACTGTAGCAATTATATATCATGATGGTCCTTCAATAACATCAGGACATTATACAGCTTATTTAAAGTGTAGAAATGGCTGGTCATTCTGCAATGATTCTGTTTTAATTTTCAAAAAAAAATCGCCGTATGACCTTAAAAACTCTTACCTGGTGTTTTTAAAACCAAAATTTTAGGGAAAGAATCTCGGGATGTGCTCTGAGGAATTTCAAGAAGTTCTCATGGCTCCTACACGATTTGGCCTTGAGGATAAGTGTAGTACAGAGACATAACTTCTTACCATAACACTGGACTTTATGGAGAAATACGTGCACTTTGAATGAGTTCAGAAAAACTGTTTCTTTTTATAAGCTAATTGAAGCAGCCAATCAAAACATGGAGTAGAGGGAATGTAAGTCTGCAATGCTGTCTACTGTTTTACATTGCTTTGTGATTAAAAGTGATGTAGAGAATTAAATAATTGTACTAGTCATAAAGGTAGTGTAAGTCTGCTTCATAGTAAGCAGTATCAGTGTGATAGGAAATGTAGAACATGATTGAGCAAGAAGGGGAAGATATTACTAGTCCAGGATTGTGTAAATGATCTTCAACATTTTAATTCTGAAAGTTGCGGAAATGCGAAAAGACGGGATTGGCTAACAAGAAATCCAAGAGTTATACATAGAGAGCAAGAAGTCATTTATTGTATGTAACATGTTTTTGAAAACGATGGAGGTTTTCTTTCAGAAAGTGGCGGGTTGAAAGTAATAACAGCACAACAGAGTGTAAGCTGTTCATAGGACATCCTTGGCCTTCATGGAAAGTAAGTTAACTTTAAGGAGTTCTGAATTCTGATTTGTAATGTTGTTTGGGTTTTTTAAACACAATCATTTTGATTGTGTTTTTTTTCCCCCGCTGTTATATGATGAATACCTTCAAGTCACTGTTTTAGTGAAATTTGATACATTCTGAGAACAGCAAAAATAAACCATTTAACATGTATAATTAATTCTGTTCTGTTTGCATTTATGATGTACATGTAGAACTGTGTAGGAGGCATGGAGAAGGTGAGGCTTCTGTAAGTGTCAAAGTTGTTGCATACAGTGCTCATATTCTACGTAGTCTTTTATATTTCATTACTTTCACTGTTTCTGACTGATCTAAAAAATTTTTTTTAAAAAGAACAGTAAGTATAAGGGAAGGAAACAGACAGTTATGTTAAAAGAAACACAGCTATAGGGAATAAACTAGGGATACTGTTACCCGCAATCCTCTGCTGATGATGTCACTGAGCATGTCATGAATGATGTAATATGTGACATCATCAGCAGTGGATTACGGGTAATAGTATCTCTAGTTTACTCCCCTATAGCTGTCTTTCTTTTAACATAACTGTCTGTTTCCTTCCCTTATACTTACTGTTCTTTTTAAAAAAAAAAAATTTGGTTCGCTTCCGGTTCGCGTACCGGGGAGCGAACTGGGAAGCGAACTAAGAGAAATAGAGGTTGGCACAGTTGCAAATATTGTACCAATTTTTTAATAACGGGGAGGTAGTTCTGAAAAGAACTTTTTTTTAATTGTTTTTGTTGTTTTATATTTTTTTTATTATTTTTCTGAACATTTTTGTACTTTTTTTGAATTTTTCTGAACAGTTTTATATTTTTTTTGTTTTTTTTTCGGAGGGGGCAACGAAAACGATTCATTGTAAAGGGCTCAACAGGAGCAAGAAAACAAAAAAAAAGAATTTATTGTTTGGGGAGTTTCGGACAAAGATGAGCATGATTGTCAATAGCTCTGTTGATCAGAGTGATGCTACTTTCTCCGTAGCAAATGAATTCACTGCAATGTACGCAGACTTGTTTTACTTCACGAAATCTCGTTTGTATATTTGGCACCATCTCCCTGCCCTCTGGTCCCGTTACTTCCGGTACAACAGATCTTCTGGCCATAATAGGGAGATTATCTAGGTCGTCCTGTTCCTCTTCTTCCTCTTCTTGCTGAATTATAACTTTAGCAGGTGGTCCACTCTTCCTTGGATGTGGTGGAGGTGGTGGGGAAGCACCAGCTGAAGCTAGTAAAGAAGCCATTGCTCACTGGTAACAAAGGGTCTTTCTCTCACAATGATGAAAGTCAGAGTGAGGAAAGAAGGAGGGATTTTCACCATTTGGGAAAAAAAATAGTTCTCAACCAATGAAAAGTGTTCATTTTAGATCATATGACCTAGTCTTACATCATTAGGAAACCGAAAGTGAAATGAACCAATGAAAAGTGTTATTACCAAGTCACATGACCTGCTGTGTTTTCATTACGCGCTTTGCAGGGCCTCCCGGTTTGCTTCCAGAAACCTGTGCTTTGCGACTCGGTAAGCGTACGAGTTCGCTAACGTAGCACGTCATATGACGTATCACGCGACAACGCGAAACGTCATGCGGACGGGAGGCGTCACGATGTTGTTTTCTAACGCGGCAGTTGCGGTAAAGAAACGTTTACCGGTTCGCGGTCTATTTCGCGGCATCAAGGTCAGCTAACGGGAAGCTTCCCGATTCGCGAAGCGGGAACGAAGAAAAAAAAATATTTAAAAAAAAAGTTATTAATAAACATATAAAATATATTTTTGGATTTAAAGAAGAATACATTTTACAGCTACAGATATTAGCTGTTAAAAAACCAATGAAATTCACTGAAAAAACCATAGGTTATAGACCATATATAGTTAGGAATTAGCATTTACAAAACCTTGAAAATTCACTGAAAAAACCATAGGTTATAGACCATATATAGTTAGGAATTAGCATTTAAAAAACCTTATTTTACTCACACAAAACCATTGAAATTCCATATATAGTTAGTTGCACTAACTATATATCGCGCACCCGCAATCCACTGCTGATCATGTCACATATTACATCATTCATGACATGGTCAGTGACATCACTGATGACATCACTGATGACATCTCAAATGACATCACTGATGACATCACTGATGACATCTCATTTGACATCATTCTTGTGCTAATACGATAAACCTCTTCAGACTCTAATATAACCTTAGATACACTCAGTGTATACAGACACTCACACACTGCCACTCATCCATGGAGTTACTCACACACCCAGTCAGTCATGCAAAGAAACAATCTCACCTCCATTTCTTCAACTATACAGTTAAACACACCTTACTTATTGAAACATATACTAACACATATTTACTCTCTTATACAATCCCTGATACAAGTTCACAATGATCGATACAACCACTCACTCATTCAGTGGCTCTCATGCACAGTTATTTATATATGCCAACTCTCACATGGACTGTGTTTTACATATGTATTTAGTATGACATGTAGCATTGAGATATCCATTCACTCATCAATACACTCATGCACACAGTCAACTGCCCATGTAGCTGTTTCCACATGCACTCTTGAACTCATACACCTAGTGAATAAACTGCTCACACATCTATGCACAGAGTCACACACCTTCCAGCCACCCCCACACAAACTCAATCTCCCATAGAAATACTTGGGCAACCAATTAATAACACATATAGCCTCGCGTATAGCTAATGATCAACACATGCAGCAGTATACATCACAACAGACATAATGATGCACAAATTAAGACAGTTTAGTCACTAACCCATGCATTCAGTGAGACATATTTAATCACTCACTCATACAGTGAGTCACGCACCTACTAAATCCTTCATCCAGACACTTATACATCCACTCATTCTTCAATATGTAAGACATATTTTAACTTTACAGAAACATACAGTCACTGGATGTTGTCATCATTGATGTCATCAGTGATGTCATTTGAGATGTCATCAGTGATGTCATCAGTGATGTCACTGACCATGTCATGAATGATGTAATATGTGACATGATCAGCAGTGGATTGCGGGTGCGCGATATATAGTTAGTGCAACTAACTATATATGGAATTTCAATGGTTTTGTGTGAGTAAAATAAGGTTTTTTAAATGCTAATTCCTAACTATATATGGTCTATAACCTATGGTTTTTTCAGTGAATTTTCAAGGTTTTGCAAATGCTAATTCCTAACTATATATGGTCTATAACCTATGGTTTTTTCAGTGAATATATATATATATATATATATATATATATATATATATATATATATATATATATATTGCGAACACCGGAATCCCTCAATCCTCGGGATACACCAAACGAGAGCACACAGAGCCAGTATCTCGTGGTTAAGCCAAATTTATTCGGATTTCTCTGCAGAAAACAATAAGCTCACAAACGCGTTTCGGCGTTCCTGCCTTCGTCAGTGTGAGCGCGCGTTTGGTAGTTCGCCATTCTTAAACACCACCACAGTGATCATCTATCACGTGTCAATTGATCAACAACACAAAGGAAGGCACACCAGGTTCGCCGGAATTATCACGGCGGCCATCTTATAATGGTAACGCAAAGCAATGTATGCAGCCAAATTATAGAATCATATGACAATCAAATTATTCATATGTTAAATTCCACTTATTTACAAATCAATTCAAAAAGTAATTTCAATTCATTCATTCTCTTTGAATACATTTCGACTCATGATATGCATTGTACTATATGTCTCACATAAGTGAATTAAATGCACCTTAGGTGCCTTCTCAACTTATATATAACCATACATCGGTATATTCAGGAAAGGTTCACACACGAGGTTTCTCCATGCGTAACCTGCACCGTTGTCCTGCCCTGAATGGGCTACAAATCATAAGAAATTCATTCAAAACAATACATTTCACAGTGTAATGGGGAGAAGTAAACATTCCTCAGTTAACATGTATCACATCCAGGATCCAAAATTTCAAGAAAACAACACCTAGAGTAGGGTGGGGTGATTAGATGTGTGTCCACATCTCCTCCTCATTATTCATCCCACCCGGGGCCTTGGTCTGAAGCTGAATAATGAATCTTGATTCCAAGGTTCTCAATTTCTTCACCCAATTGCCCCCTCTCTCTGTTCTGACCAGCTGATCCAGTATAAAATATGTCAGTAAATTGCTGTTGCTATTGTGTTTCTGCTCGAAGTGGCGAGCTACAGGATAATTGGGGTCTTTTGTTGTGATGGCCCTCATATGCTCCAAGACCCTCAATTTCGTAGCTTTTATGGTGCTGCCTATGTATTTCAGTCCACAAGGACAGGTCAAGCAGTACACTGTGTAGTCAGAGTTACAGTTAAGTAATTTGGTGATCTTACTCTTAGTTTTCTTGCCTGGTATGTGATATTCCTTTACTTTCTGAGAATTCTTACAGGCCTTACACTTCATACAGGGATAGAAGCCAGAAACAGCACTTTTTTTCTTTCTCTTTTTCTCATAATGGCTATTCACCAAGAAATCTTTAAAGGAATTTCCCTTCCTATAGGTGACAAGGGGATAGTCAGATACCAATTTACCAATTACAGGGTCTGCTTTCAGGATCCTCCAGTTCTTCCTTAGTATGTTAAAAAAAAAAAAAAAAAAAAAAAAAAAATATATATATATATATATATATATATATATATATTCACTGAAAAAACCATAGGTTATAGACCATATATAGTTAGGAATTAGCATTTACAAAACCTTCTTTTACTCACACAAAACCATTGAAATTCGCATATATAGTTAGTTGCACTAACTATATATCGCGCACCCGCAATTCACTGCTGATCATGTCACATATTATATCATTCATGACATGGTCAGTGACATCACTGATGACATCACTGATGACATCTCAAATGACATCGCTGATGACATCACTGATGACATCACTGATGACATCTCAAATGACATCACTGATGACATCACTGATGACATCTCAAATGACATCACTGATGACATCACTGATGACATCTCATTTGACATTACTGATCACATCACTGATGACATCATTCATGTGACAATACGATGAACCTCTTCAGACTCTAATATAACCTAAGATACACTCAGTATAAACAGACACTCACAGACTGTCACTCATCCATGGAGTTACTCACACACCTAGTCAGTCATGCAAAGAATCAATCACACCTCCATTTCCTCAACTATACAGTTATACACACCTTACTTATTCAAACATATACTAACATATATTTACTCTCTTATACAATCCCTGATACAAGTTCACAACGATCCATACAGCCACTCACACATTCACTGGCTCTTATGCACAGTTATTTATATATGTCAACTCTCACATGTACTGTGTTTTACATATGTACTTACTTTGACATGTACCACTGAGATATCCATTCACTCACCAATACACTCATGCACACAGTCAACCGCCCATACAGCTGTTTCCACATGCCCTTTTGAACCCATACATCTAGTGAATCAACTGCTCACACATCTATGCACAGAGTCATACACCTCCCAGCCACCCACACACACACTCAGTCTCCCATACAAATACTTGGGCAACCAATCAATAACCCATATAGTTACTCATATAGCTACTGATCAACACATGCAGCAGTTTACAGAACAACAGACATAATGATGCACAAATTAAGACAGTTTAGTCACTAACCCATGCACTCAGTGAGACACATTTAATCACTCACTCATACAGTCAGTCATGCACCTACTAAATCCTTCATCCAGACACTTATACAGCCACTCATTCTTCAATATGTAAGACATATTTTAACTTTACAGAAACATACAGTCACTGGATGTTGTCATCAGTGATGTCATTTGAGATGTCATCAGTGATGTCATCAGTGATGTCACTGACCATGTCATGAATGATGTAATATGTGACATGATCAGCAGTGGATTGCGGGTGCGCGATATATAGTTAGTGCAACTAACTATATATGCGAATTTCAATGGTTTTGTGTGAGTAAAATAAGGTTTTGTAAATGCTAATTCCTAACTATAAATGGTCTATAACCTATGGTTTTTTCAGTGAATTTTCAAGGTTTTGTAAATGCTAATTCCGAACTATATATGGTCTATAACCTATGTTTTTTTCAGTGAATTTCAATGGTTTTTTAATAGCAAATATCAAAAGCTGTAAAATGTATTCTTCTTTTAAAGGAAAAATATATTTTATATGTATTTAATATAATTTTTTTATGTATATAAATTTTTTGAGGGAACGAATTTATCAACTATCATGCTGAAGAAGAGTGTGGGGAAAAAAAAACTAGGAGGAGGCCTAAGAGGAAAGAACAATCAGTTCAAAAATACAATTGCTTTAAAGCATGAAGTGCTTTTCCACACATATACATTTAAATAACCCATCTTAGAACATACAAAATATCTACAGAGGAGACGGTGTACATTGAATTTTAGACTCTTCATTGGTACCTACATGTTGGTACTTACATCACCCACACAACACAACAGCTCTATTCAGAGCTACCCTACCTCAAAGCACTCTAAAATATTATTTTACTATTTCCCTTGGTTTTCCCCTTGTTACGCTTTCCGGAACATATATGGGCCTCCTCAGCCACCCTCAGAAAACCTAGGGGGTCAGGATATGTCTCCCGTGCCCCCTTATACCCATTCCCAACATTGTTTATCCTCCATCTTGTGACTAAATTCGTCCGAAACACAAGATGGCGGACTCCCGTTACGCTACCGGTGAGCTACCCGGTTCGCGTACCGGGTAGCGCTTCCACCGCGAAAAATCGAAAAAAAAATATTTAATTTTTTTGCCCCGCGGGGCACTTTAATAGCCCCCACATCAATCCTAGGGGGTCAGGAGGGGTCTACCTTGCCCCTTTCATTCATTTCCCCCTTCATTTATTTCCACCTCTTGTCTCTCGATCCTACCGAGAGACAAGATGGCGGCCGCTCCGGACTGTTTAGAATGTTGAGAGTCACCGGAGAGCCAATCCGCTTCTCCTCGCGAAGTTCCGTTACGCGTCTGGTACGCGAACCGGGGCGCTAACTGGGACGCTGTCACAGATATATATATTTTTTTTAACGTTAATTTCTCAAAATCCACTGGAGCACATATCTTGAGACCTAGCAAAGGCACATCGGGCAAACAGTCTCTACAATTTTGCCAAGTTTCATGGAAATCCATTCAGCCGTTTGAGCTAAAAGTGAGTCCAACCGCCCTATGGAAAACTCAATGTTAAAAACACGTTTTGGGACCCCCCTTTTTTCTCTGCCCCCGCTTGACAAAACACCCCCAAACTTTCAGGGGATGCTCAGAAACAAAATGTGTGTGGGTATACGCTGATAGGGTGCTCATCACAAACATCGATGATTAGAGGTGTGGCTATTTTGGCAAAATGCAATTTGGGGGGGTGAAACGTAGCAAATCTGATGGGTCTGGTAGATGGGCCATAGTGGAACACCAGATGGGGATCACGCTCTGCGTAATTTATGGCCCAAACGAAGATGAGCCAACAGTCTATGATAAGCTGGAGATAGAATTGGCTAATTGGGCAACCCCGATGATAGTTTGCGGTGATATGAACATTACAGCTGACTGGAAACAGGGAAGCAGGTATATAGGGCGTAAACGGAAGGTAAAGAGAGCTCTCGACTCTCTAATACAGTCACATGGTTTGGTTGATGTGTGGGGAGAAAAAATGCCCGTGGGGATCCAGGATATACATATTTCTCACATCCCGCACAGAAATATTCTAAATTAGACTATTTCTTTGTGACAAAGGGAGAAATTTGTAAGGTTAGAATTGTCAAACTACCAAGAATTATCTCGGATCATAATCCCTTGATATTGACGTATAAGACCCCCAATATCCAAAGAAAAGTGTCAAAGTGGACTTTTGAAAGGAAACTTCTAAATGATGAAAGGTTTGTTAAGCACATTAAACAGTGGGCGAAAGGATTCCTTGAAATTAACAGATATAGCGCGTCTAGAAATAGCATATGGGAATCCTTTAAGGCCTCATTAAGGGGGGAGACTATTATCTGCGCAGCCAAATTAAGGAAAGAGGATAGAAGCTATGTGGAAAAACGCACTCTAGAATTAGCAGAAGCTGAGAAATGCCATATAGTGGAAATAGTCTCAGGTCAGGATAGCTCGGGAACGGCTAGAACTATGGCTCTGATCAAGGGGGAGATTTTAAAAATAATTACACAGAAGGAGGTCTGCAACTATCAGACACATAGAGCAAGGCGATATGAGACAGGCGAGCAAGCTGGTAGGGTTTTAGCCCTTCGTATTAGGCAAGAAACAAATAAAAATAAAATTGCGAAGATAAAATATAATGGTGTGGAACATACAGATCCCAAAGCAATAATGGAGGTATTCCAGAAATTTTATCAAAAATTATATGACCAGGAGACTGGGGTGGTACCAACTTCGCATGACTATGGGCCACCATGCCCAATGGTGGGAGAGGAGGATAAGATGCAATTGGACCTAGATATAACATCAGAGGAGATTAAGACTGCCTTATACGAACTAGCAGCGGGTAAAGCCGTAGGTCCAGATGGGTTACCACTAGAAGTTTATAGGGCTCTGGAAGATGAAATCCTTCCTATGCTTGTAGACCTTTTTAATGGAATAATCTGCTCTGGGAAGATCCCCGACACATGGAAACAAACTAACATCGTAATATTCCATAAGAAGGGGAAACCTGAGGAAAATCCCGGTTCGTATCGGCCAATTTCGCTGATAAATTCGGATGCAAAACTTTACTCGAAAGTATGGGCTAAAAGACTAGGGAGGGTTATCGGTCAACTTGTCTCACCCTGGCAGCATGGGTTTGTCCCGGGAAGGGGTACAACCGAACACACGGCGCGGGCAATCTCGCTATTTGACGCAATTGCTGCTACGGGGGGAGATATGGCCATGATCCTTTTAGATGCCGAAAAGGCCTTTGACCGTGTGGTCTGGGATTTTATGTGGGAGGTTTTGGCTAGAAGGGGCTTTGGAGAGAAATGTAGGAATGCAATTAAAGCTATGTACATGGATCCTGTAGCCAGAATTACCGCAATGGGTCTGCAATCAGAAGAAGTGGTGATTAGGAGAGGAACTCGACAGGGATGTCCCTGCTCCCCGATACTTTTCTCACTCTTTATCGATCCTTTTATTAGGAAAATCCTTGCTTCTGATAACATATCCCCAGTTATAATCAATGGTTATAGTACCAAATTATTGGCATATGCGGATGACTTGGCAATCACTACCACGGATCCGCAAACGGCAATGATTGAACTTACTCATCTCGCGCATGAGTTTGGACTATGTTTTGGTTATAGGCTTAATGCGGAAAAAACTATAATAATCGGCACAAAAAATATTCATAGAAGAGACCCAAGATATGTGGATTCTGCGATTTACCTTGGGGTAAGAATCAATGCTAATGTGGGGAAAATTATTCAGGAGAATTATCTGCCTTTACTTACCTCAATAGATAGAGAACTCAGAAGAATAGATGTCTTACATTTATCCTTGATCGGAAGAGTGAATGTATTGAAAATGTCAATGTTTCCGAAATTGCTGTATCTATTCCGTGCCATACCCTTACTGGTAGAAGAGTGCCTGCTAAAAAAAATGGAAGCTGTTTTTTCACAATTTGTGTGGCAATATGGAAAAACTCGGAGATCTTTGGCTCGACTTTCTGCACCATTGGAGGGCTATCTGCACCTAATTTGAGGTTGTACCATTGGGTTTGTTTAATGTTGCAAATGAACTACTTATTGAAATATGATGTCCAAGAGACTCCACCTGGCTCTTATAGAATTCCGTCAATATATGAACTAATAGTAGGAGAAAGGGCTCGGGGGCTCTTAACACGAGAAATTAACATTTTATACTTTAAAAGGAGTAAAAGCAAAGTAATGCTAAGCGCATGGGGCACTTGGAAGGCAATATTGAAATTTCTGAAAATCCCGAAGATCAATGGTACGATTGACTTATGGAGCTCAAAACCCTTTTCTCATCTTGGACAGAATAGAAATAGCAGTACATGGAAGATGCTGGGTATCAGATGTCTGGGGGATGTCATGTGTAGGGATGAATTACTAGGGTTTGATCTCCTACAACAGAAATTTGGTATTCCGGCCAGTCATTGGTGTTTATATAATCAAGTCAAGCAAACGATCAATTCATTTAGACCGAGATTAGCAATACAGGAGTTAAATCCTCTTATGAAGTATGTAATAAATGGTGGCAAGAGGATCAAAATAGGGTATAGCTATCTCTTGAAGGGGCTGGGGGACGATATTGGACAAATAGAGTCTGCCTGGGCTCAAAGAATAGGGGATCCAAACATAGATGTAGATTACGTTCTTGCATTGAATAAAAGGGTATTAAGAGCAACTAATTTAAAAGCGCAGCATTACAAGATGGTCTTTAACCTGTATTATACCCCCGCAAAGTTGTTTCAATGGGGTTTAAGACACAACGATAAATGCCCCAGGTGTAATCAAGGCCCGGCGGATTTACTGCATATTTTTTATTCTTGTCAGAATCTTACACCTGTTTTAACAGAAATGGAAAAAATTTTATCGGGGCTGCTAGAGCACCAAATATCTCTATCCCCAACCACTGTCTTGCTCGGCAGGGATGAAAACGTATTAATTGAACATGGAGCTGAAGCTTTTATTTTTCTATCAGTGGCTGTTTTTAGAATCTTAATTGCCGCGGCCTGGAAAGACCCGACTGCGCCCTCTTTTCAGATGTGGTTAACTAGGCTGCTAGGGATCCATAACATAGAGGAATGCCTATACAGCTTTAAGGGTAAAAGGAGGAAAGATTATGGTAAAAAGATCTGGGCTCCTCTTAGGAACTGGAGAGAGCTGAGATGAATAGACTTTTTTGAGCTGAAGGGAGAACGATCCTCCTACACTGTCAGGACTGTAACATTCTTGCATATTTCATGATTTTTATGAAGATACAGAAATTGGTATATATTAACTGTCTGATTTTATTACATGCTATCTAGTTTAAGTATATATGTGTAAATGTTGGATGTATGACGTTATAACGCATACTTTTACTCCGCAGACCATTACAACGCGACTTTTACTCCGCATACCGTTACAACGCATAGCGCCTTGGGGCGCTGGATAGTGGTAAGTATAATTTACTATTCTAACTCCAGTCCCCGTGGACCCTAGGGAAGGTGTTGGATAGTAAATTATACTTATTCCCTATCCTAGAGCGCCCCCCAGCGCAATGCGTTGTAATGGTATGCGGAGTAATGGTCGCGTTGTAATGGGTCTGCGGAGTAAAAGATCCGTTGTAACGGGTGTATACCGTAAATTTCTGATTGTATCACATGGTATCCAGTTTGTATTTGTAACTTTGTTTTATATTCCGATCCATCTCAATAAAAAATATTTAAAAAACCCAGAAACAAAATGTGCCATTTTCCTGAAAATTTCAGCCAATTCCGTCCATCAACGCCAAAGTTATTCAACATAGAATTTTGAGAAATCCCTATTCAAAAAAATCCTAACTATATATTACCTACTGGCGGTCGCCAGTAGGTATATATAGTTAGGATTTTTTCTCTATGGGATTTTTGAAAATTCTATGTCTAATAACTTTGGCGTTTGTGGACGGAATTGGCTGAAATTTTCAGGAAAATGGAACATTTTGTTTCTGAGCAGCCCCTGAAAATTTGGGGGGGGGTTCGTCAAGGGGGGGCCGAGAAAAAAGGGGGGTCCCAAAACGTGTTTTTAACATTGAGTTTCCCATAGGGCGGTTGGCCTCACTTTTAGCTCGAACGGCTGAATGGATTTGCACGAAACTTGGCAAAATTGTAGGGACTGGTAGCCCGATGTGCCTTTTGTAGGTCTCAATATATGTGCTTCAGTGGATTTTGAGAAATTAACGTTCAAAAAAAGATATATATCTGTAACAGCGGACCGGGCAGCGCTCCGCTACGCGTACTTTTCGCGCAACAGAGCTTTGTGAAGCGAAGCTGATTGGTTCTCCGGCGTCTGTCAACATTCCAAACAGTCCGTAGCGGCCGCCATCTTGTCTCTCGGTAGGATCGAGAGACAAGAGGAGGCCAAAGCGAAGGGGCAAATGACCATAAGGGGGCATAGTAGATCCTCGCTGACCCTCTAGGTTTGATGTGGAGGTTTTAAAAGGGTCCTGCGGGGCAAAAAAAATAATAATAATAATAATCGAACGGCTGAATGGATTTGCACGAAACTTGGTAAAATATTAGGGACTGGTAGCCCGATGTGCCTTTGTTAGGTCTCAATATATGTGCTCCAGTGGATTTTGAGAAATTAACGTTCAAAAAAAGATATATATCTGTAACAGCGCTCCGCTTCGCGTAACGGAGGTTTGCGAAGCTGATTGGTTCTCCGGCGTCTGTAAACATTGCAAACAGTCCGTAGCGGCCGCCATCTTGTCTCTCGGTAGGATCGAGAGACAAGAGGAGGCCAAAGCGAAGGGGCAAATGACCATAAGGGGGCATAGTAGATCCTCCTTGACCTCTTAGGTTTGATGTGGAGGTTTTAAAAGGGCCCCGCGGGGCAAAAAAAAAATAATAATAATAATCGAACGGCTGAATGGATTTGCACGAAACTTGGCAAAATTGTAGGGACTGGTAGTTCGATGTGCCTTTGCTAGGTCTCAATATATGTGCTTCAGTGGATTTTGAGAAATTAACGTTCAAAAACAAGATATATATCTGTAACAGCGCTCCGCTTCGCGGAGATAAAATTATATCTGTATTACCTAGCTGTTGCTAACACCAGTTAGCGAGGGCTAGTAGGAGATAGCAACCATCTTGGGCCCCACTTTGCATGTGAGTGATATTTATCACTAATGACATGCAAAGTGGGCGTGCCAAGATGTTAGCGACTGGAAACAGTCGCTAACATCGCTATCTCCTATTATCAACTTTTGGAAATATTCGATATAAGCGCGAATATCTCCAAAAAGTAGCACCTGCCCTGAGCAGTTCTTAGCCATGTTATCCAATGGGAGGTGGATAACATGGCTAAGAGCATTAGCTCGGTAATGCATGAATATCGCTGAGTTTTCAGCGATATTAATGCATTGCGGTCGTTTATTATCGTATTTGCGATAAACCTTGATAATAGCAAGGTTTATCTGCGATAATTTCTGACGATGCTTAGCGGTAAAAAAATCGTTCCTAAGCATCGCTAGGGATAAATATCGCTTAACTTTGGTAATATGCCCCAACGTCTGTTAACGTTCGATTCGAAGGAAATCAGGAAGTGTTGAAAAACATTGTCTGCGCCATCTTGTCTTTTTTCAAATGCCACACTTTTGTCGTGCACGGCAGCCATTTTAGATGCCTTGACCAGACCCACTCTCTGCACGCTGTCGATCCTTAGCATGGCTCCCCACCCTCGCAAGCATCTCCCCCAGGCAGTGGTCACCCCCGCTTTCTGTCTTATGCATGGGTAATAAACCTCCCCCCATCTGCGCTGCTCTTCCCTGAGAATCACACCCTGTGCCCGCCCGACACCTCCCTTTCGCCCTATTCACTACCGCACCCTCTGACACTCCTCTTCCTCTGTGTCCGATTGTCCAGGCCGGTCCTAGGCTATCAGCTAGCCCTGCAGATGTAGTTTATGGCCCCAGCTGTAAAGAATCACCCCTCTTCAAAGGAGTTATAGTAGATCAAGGCCCACGCTCGATGAGATTCGTCACAGCAGAAGCGTTCCTATTATCTGAAAACCATCCTGTATTGTGATTGGGGAGGGGACCGAGCCTGAAGCGGAAGATTCCAGGGATGACTCTTTGTACATCAAAGTTTTTACAATTATGTGTCACATTAAAAATATATAGCACTCCGACAAAGTAGTAAGATTATAAAACTTTAATAATTTATAAATATATACAAGAAAACAAAAATAGTAATAACATATAAACATTTTTAGGGAAAAACAACGAAGTAGCGGTCGGCTGTGCGAATAGTCCCAACGCAGCACAACGTCCAGATTTCCGGCGTGGGGCGTCGCGGGGGGTGGGTCATCAGTAGCAAACTGTTGTGCGAATAGTTCCAAGGCAGCAGAACGCGCTGAAATCTAGATGACACGAAAGTGATGTCTAGTAAGTTGCCACCCAGCAAATAACGGCGTGGGGCGTCGCGGGGGTGGGTCATCAGTAGCAAACTGTTGTGCGAATAGTTCCAAGGCAGCAGAACGATGGCACCAAGGTGATGTCCAGTAAGTTGCCGCACTGGTTTTGGTATCCTACAATGCTGCTCCGAATAACGGCGTGGAGCGCCCCGGGGGAGGCGGCGTGAACGGGCCTCTCCAGGTGGAGTGTCATCTGTTGTAGTGGGGCGCCCCTTTACCGTTTCAGTTGCCATTCCGTCCGTTTTTGGTCGACTGTGTCAAAAGCCGCAATTCAGCTGAGTTGCGCCCACTCTTGCGGTGCAGCGATAGGCGGCTGTCACAGGACTCTCAAAATGGCGGCAGGCTCTTTCCTTTTTGGGCCTGGTCCACTGAAATGGCCCTGGGACACCTTGGAAATCGGACGCTTGTCTGCTAGGTCTTGGACCCCATTCTCAAAAGCGTCCCCTCCGCCTTGAGGATTTATCAAAAGTTTTGGGGGCCCTCGACTCCTGTAGGCTTCTGGTGGGGAGCGGTTGCCATGATTGCTCGCGGAATGACCACGACGGAGCTACGAGATGGTGGTGCTCTCATGCTGACGCCAGCTTCAGTCTGAAACATCCAGAAACAAGGTGGGGCTTTCATCGTTTGGGAAAAAAAAAAGTTTTCATCCAATGAAAAGTGTTGTTTTTAGGTCATATGATCAAGCCTTCCATCATTAGGAAACCAAAAGTAAAATGAACCAATGAAAAGTTTTATAAACAAGTCACATGACCTGTTATGCGGCATAGGGTATAAAATGCGGAGAAAATACGTTGGCACGTGAGGCGGCGTCAGTAGCGGACCGATGTGCGAATAGGCCGAAGGCAACACAACGCGCCAAGATCCGGATGGCACCGAGGTGGTGTCCAGCAAGTTGCAAATCTTTGGACTGGGGTGAATGTGTGACATTGATCCACATTCTGTCCATCACTGTTGTGTTTGCAATTACCGCAGCAAGTTGAAGCACTGGTGTGGCCATCCTATAATGCTGAAAGTCGGCGTGGGGCGCCCCGTTGGCCTGTGAGTTTGCGTCAGTAGCGGACCGATGTGCGAATAGGCCGAAGGCAGCACAACGCGCCAAGATCCGGATGGCACCGAGGTGGTGTCTAGTAAGTTGCCGCACTGGTGTGGCCATCCTACAATGTTGAAAGTCGGCGTGGGGCGCCCTGTTGGCCTGTGAGATGGTGTCAGTAGCGGACTGATGTGCGAATGGGGCCAAAGGCAGCGCAACAATATTTTCTGAAGAGAATACACCACAAGGCGCTGAGATGCCAAGATCCGGATGGCACCGAGGTGATGTCTAAGTTGCGGACCGATGTGCGAATGGGGTCAAAGGCAGCGCAACAATATTTTCTGTATGGAAGATACCACTAGGCGTTGAGATGCCAAGATCCGGATGGTACCGAGGTGATGTCTAGCAAGTTGCTGTACTGGTGTGGTCATCCTACAATGCTGAAACTCGGCGTGGGGCGCCCTATTAGCCTGTGAGATGGCGTCAGTAGCGGACCGATGTGTGAATGGGGCAAAGGTAGCGCAAGAATATTTTCTGAATAGAAGACACCACAAGGCGCTGAGATGCCAAGATCCGGATGGCACCGAGGTGGTGTCTAGTAAGGTGCACTGGTGTGGTCATCCTACAATGCTGAAACTCGGCGTGGGGCGCCCGATTAGTCTGTGAGATGGCGTCAGTAGCGGACCGATGTGCGAATAGGCCGAAGGCAGCACAACGCGCCAAGATCCGGATGTCACCGTGGTGGTTTCATAGTTGAGAGGCACTTCATCTGCAGTGGGGCGCCGAGATCCGGATGGCACCGAGGTGATGTCTAGCAAGTTGCTGTACTGGTGTGGCCATCCTACACTGCTGATAGTCGGCGTGGGGCGCCCCGTTGGCCTGTGAGATGGCGTCAGTAGCGGACCGATGTGCGAATGGGGCAAAAGGCAGCGCAACAATATATTCTGAATTGAAGACACCACAAGGCGCTGAGATGCCAAGTTCCAGATGGCACCGAGGTGGTGTCTAGCAAGTTGTGGCACTGGTGTGGCCATCCTACAATGGTAAAAGTCGGCGTGGGGCGCCCTGTTGGCCTGTGAGATGGTGTCAGTAGTGGACCGATGTGCGAATGGGGACAAAGGCAGCGCAACAATATTTTCTGACTGACACCACAAGGCGCTGAGATGCCAAGATACGGATGGCACCGAGGTGATGTCTAGCAAGTTGCTGTACTGGTGTGGCCATCCTACAATGGTAAAAGTCGGCGTGGGGCGCCCTGTTGGCCTGTGAGATGGTGTCAGTTGCAGACCGATGTGCGAATGGGGCCAAAGGCAGCGCAACAATATTTTCTACAATATTTTCGGAATAGAAGACCCCACAAGGCGCTGAGATGCCAAGATCCGGATGGCACCGAGGTGATGTCTAGCAAGTTGCTGTACTGGTGTGGCCATCCTACAATGGTAAAAGTCGGCGTGGGGCGCCCTGTTGGCCTGTGAGATGGTGTCAGTTGCGGACCGATGTGCGAATGGGGCCAAAGGCAGCGCAACAATATTTTCTGTATGGAAGATACCACTAGGCGTTGAGATGCCAAGATCCGGATGGCACCGAGGTGATGTCTAGCAAGTTGCTGTACTGGTGTGGTAATCCTACAATGCTGAAACTCGGCGTGGGGCGCCCCATTAGCCTGTGAGATGGCGTCAGTAGCGGACCGATGTGTGAATGGGGCAACGGTAGCGCAAGAATATTTTCTGAAGAGGAGACACTACAAGGGGCTGAGATTCGGTTACCACCGAGGTGATGTCTAGCAAGTTGCCGCACTGGTGTGGCCATCCTACAATACTGCTCCGAATAACGGCGTGGGGTGCCCGAAGGGGGGGGGGGTGGTGGCGTGAACGGGCCTTCCCAGGTGGAGGCTCGTCTGCTGTAGTGGGGCGCCCCTTTACCGTTTCAGTTGCCATTCAGCTGAGTTTCGGCTGCTCTTGATGCTACAGCGACAGGCGGCTGCAACAGGACTCTCAAAATGGCGGCCTGTTCTTTGGATTTGGGCCTGGTCCACTAAAATGGCCCTGGGGCACCTTAGAACTCGGACGCTCGATTTTTTTTTCCTTTCCTGTACATGCAAAAAAAGGTAAATGTCCGGTACGTTACACGCTTCATCTGCCACGATGAACTCTCCAGAGGAACCGAAAAAAAATATAGTTATGGTAACTATACCATGCATCGTCTTATGGAGAGGTGGCACCAATTAATTATAGTGCTGCATAAAAGAGAGATTTGGAGGAGAACCCCTGACCTGCTAGTACATTCATCAAAGAAGTGACACTGACAGCATCAGAGGCAAGGGAAACGGTCCCAAACATTTAGAAGAACTTTGGAAAGATTAAAATGACATGTTTAGATTGTGGCAAATTAATTTCATGTGGACAGATGAGTGTTACTCTAATAAATACAGCATATGAACATCATCATAGTCGAGGGTTGGTAGAGACATTTTGACTATAGCCTGGACCTGCCCGTCCTCGCCCAAAATGGCGCCGGAATAAATGGGACTCGTAACTCCTTGTTGTGTACTGGTTGCAGAACCTTGAAATCACGAGATACGTATGCAGTTTTGAAGCACATGGCGGGCGGGGACGAGAATTGATTGAATATTTCGACATCCCTATTGATATTAAGTTCTGATGTGTTATTGATTACTGTACTATTGAAAGTTCGAATTAACGTCACCCATGGTACTTGCCCGCAAATGTATATGTAGATAATTTTATTGTAACTGGCCCTGTCGTATTTTAATTATAAAATGTACGTCCACCGATTCCGTAACTGTTAGACACCTTAGTTCTTGCAACCTAATGGCCCGCCCGTTATGTTCCTCTACAGTGTAAATGTCTACTCATCATATACGATTACAGTTTGCTCCGTGGCCGGCCCACGTGGTTATAGGCTCGTATTTGTATAATGAAATTTTCACAATAAAGGTTTTTAAAAGAAAACATGGTAGTAGTATATACATTGGTAAAGTTTTTAATAATAGTCACTGTTTTAGAATCATTAAAAGGCAAGTGAAATAAAGCAGACCAATTACATGAAGGGTAAAAGGTATAATACGAAGGAACGCAGTAAAGATAAATGGTCAAGGGCTGTTGTGTTTTCTACTCCTGCAACATAAAGTGATCGATAAGAATCTCATATTCAGGCGTATCAGCGACTAAGACAGCAGGTCGACCCTCCTTTGCTCAACGGCTCCGTCATGGGACGAAGAAACGCTCCTTTTCTCGAAAAAAGAATATATTTTACTTGCAGGACAGTTGTAAATTTTCCGGGAAAGTACATTAGCCTGGAACATTATAACATATATTTAAGAAAAAATAATGTTCGGAAGTAATAAAAAGCGTAATTTTTAGGTCATATGACCAAGCCTTTCATCATTAGAATAAGAAAAGTAAAATGAACCAATGAAAAGTTTTATTAACAAGTCACATGACTTGTTATGCTTACGTTACGCGCTGCGCGCCCCGGATGACTTCCGGATGCGCTAACGCGGCGCGTCATATGACGCATTACGCGACAACGCAGGTCCAGAATATAGTCAAAATGTCTCCACCAACCAGCGGTCGGAACACAACCCCTTTCAGCAGGCTAAATAGTTCTGTTAAATGACAACAGAAGGGCCAGGCAACAAGAACCATCAGTCAAAGAGGGGAGGGCTAGTTCTTCTCTACCGGGTTACATTGGGGCGCTACCGGAACTGATCGAATTGGTAGTCTACAGTGTTTCTGGATGTTTCAGACTGAAGCTGGGGTTAGCATGAGAGCAGCACCATTTCGTAGCTCCGTCGTGGCCATTCCGCAACCAATCATGGCAGCCGCTCTTTATCGTTATTTTGGGCGGGGTGGGTGGCGGAGCCGAGCTGTTTTGCAGCCATCATTGTGTGGAGTTCAGTTCATCTCACTAGTTTTGTATTTGTCATGAGGGGTTGTTCCTAATGTTTCTATTTTAGCGAGGTCAAAAAGAGATCCCATTAGTGGCCTACTGATTTTGCTCGATTCCTTTTCTTTTTTTTTTTACATGATTTTTCGTTATCTGCAAAGACTAAACAGAGTATTGCAACTCTGTGTTTGTTTGTAAATAGAGAATGAACCAGAGAGAACCAATTCTAAAACAGTAAATACTTGGATAACAATCAATCAAATGGAGAGAGAAGCAGGCACGACGTATTACAACGGGGGCAAAGGCCTGCGTTAACTACTCTTCACTATGTGCAAAGAGAGAGTACTCCTAATAGAAATGAGGGGGGGGCACCATTCAAAGCAGATCAGTGTGCATAAACACGAAAATGTTTTCACTTACCACGTACTTGACATTCGACAGCTTATGATATTTGCTATTAAAAAACCATTGAAATTCACTGAAAAAACCATAGGTTATAGACCATATATAGTTAGGAATTAGCATTTACAAAACCTTGAAAATTCACTGAAAAAACCATAGGTTATAGACCATATTTAGTTAGGAATTAGCATTTAAAAAACCTTATTTTACTCACACAAAACCATTGAAATTCCATATATAGTTAGTTGCACTAACTATATATCGCGCACCCGCAATCCACTGCTGATCATGTCACATATTACATCATTCATGACATGGTCAGTGACATCACTGATGACATCTCAAATGACATCACTGATGACATCACTGATGACATCTCAAATGACATCACTGATGACATCACTGATGACATCTCAAATGACATCACTGATGACATCACTGATGACATCTCATTTGACATTACTGATCACATCACTGATGACATCATTCATGTGATAATACGATGAACCTCTTCAGACTCTAATATAACCTTAGATACACTCAGTGTAAACAGACACTCATAGACTGTCACTCATCCATGGAGTTACTCAGACACTTAGTCAGTCATGCAAAGAATCAATCACACCTCCATTTCCTCAACTATACAGTTATACACACCTTACTTATTCAAACATATACTAAAACATATTTACTCACTTATACAATCCTGGATACAAGTTCACAATGATCCATACAGCCACTCACACATTCACTGGCTCTTATGCACAGTTATTTATATATGTCAACTCTCACATGTACTGTGTTTTACATATGTACTTACTTTGACATGTAGCACTGAGATATCCATTCACTCACCAATACACTCATGCACACAGTCAACCGCCCATACAGCTGTTTCCACATGCACTTTTGAACCCATACATCTAGTCAATCAACTGCTCACACATCTATGCAGAGAGTCATACACCTCCCAGCCACCCACACACACACTCAGTCTCCCATACAAATGCTTGGGCAACCAATCAATAACCCATACAGTTAATCATATAGCTAATGATCAACACATGCAGCAGTTTACAGAACAACAGACATAATGATGCACAAATTAAGACAGTTTAGTCACTAACCCATGCACTCAGTGAGACACATTTAATCAGTCACTCATACAGTCAGCCATGCCCCTACTAAATCCTTCATCAAGACACTTATACATCCACTCATTCTTCAATATGTAAGACATATTTTAACTTTACAGAATTATACAGTCACTGGATGTAGTCATCAGTGATGTCATTTGAGATGTCATCAGTGATGTCATCAGTGATGTCATTTGAGATGTCATCAGTGATGTCATCAGTGATGTCACTGACCATGTCATGAATGATGTAATATGTGACATGATCAGCAGTGGATTGCGGGTGCGCGATATATAGTTAGTGCAACTAACTATATATGGAATTTCAATGGTTTTGTGTGAGTAAAATAAGGTTTTTTAAATGCTAATTCCTAACTATATATGGTCTATAACCTATGGTTTTTTCAGTGAATATATATATATATATATATATATATATATATATATATATATATATATATATACCATTTCTATGGCAAAATGAAACCCCTCATTTTGTTCCTTTGCAAATTAAATGTTTTAAGTGTTAACACTTTATTCCAATCAAGATGACTTCAGGTGTGCCATACTTTTGTCATAAGTAAGACTGTTAGCGCTCTAGTTGTTCTTTAGAACACTCTGGGACATTCTGTCACTGGGCTATAGTTGGGCTACATCTGGCTGATATTTGGGCTACATTTGTTTTTTTTTGTCTCTGGTGGCCATCTTTGGGCTACATTGGGCTACATTGGGCGACATTGGGCTACATTTGGGCTCTAACATATATATAGCCCAATGTAGCCCAATATATATTTTTCAAAGTTAATTTTCGTAAAAACCACTGGAGCATATATCTTGAGACATAGGAAAGGCACATCGGGCTAGCAGTCCCTACAATTTTGCCAAGTTTTGTGGAAATCCATTCAGCCATTCGAGCTAAAAGTGAGTCCACCCGCCCTATGGAAAACTCAATGTTAAAAACACGTTTTGGGACCCCCCTTTTATCTCGGCCCCCGCTTGACGAAACCCCTCCAAAATTTCAGCCAATTCCGTCCATCAACGCTAAAGTTATTCAACATAGAATTTTCAGAAATCCCTATTCAAAAAAATCCTAACTATATATACCTACTGGCGACCGCCAGTAGGTAATATATATATATATATATATATATATATATATATATATATATATTCACTGAAAAAACCATAGGTTATAGACCATATATAGTTAGGAATTAGCATTTAAAAAACCTTATTTTACTCACACAAAACCATTGAAATTCCATATATAGTTAGTTGCACTAACTATATATCGCGCACCCGCAATCCACTGCTGATGATGTCACATATTACATCATTCATGACATGGTCAGTGACATCACTGATGACATCACTGATGACATCTCAAATGACATCACTGATGACATCACTGATGCCATCATCCAGTGACTGTGTGTTTCTGTAAAGTTTAAATATGTTTTACATATTGAAGAATGAGTAGATGTATAAGTGTCTGGACGAAGGATTTAGTAGGTGCATGACTGAATGTATGAGTGAGTGATTAAATGTGTCTCACTGAGTGCATGGGTTAGTGACTAAACTGTCTTAATTTGTGCATCATTATGTCTGTTGTTCTGTAAACTGCTGCATGTGTTGATCAGTAGCTATATGATTAACTATATGGGTTATTGATTGATTATCCAAGTATTTGTATGGGAGACTGAGTGTGTGTGTGGCTGGCTGGGAGGTGTGTGACTCTGTGCAGATCAATGTGTACTTGTATCAATGATTGTATAAGAAAGTAAGTATGTGTTAGTATATGTTTGAAAATGTAAGGTGCTCTATGTTTAACTGTATAGACAAGAAAATGGAAGTGTGATTGATTCTTTACAGGACTGACTAGGTGTGTGAGTAACTCCATGGATGAGTGGCAGAGTGTGAGTGTCTGTATAGGTGTATGAGTGCATATGATAGTGTTGTAAAGATGAGTGATTGTATGTATGAATGATTGTATGGGTGAATGAGTGAATGTGTGTGTAGACGTAGGAATCAGTGAGTGCGTATGTAGTAACTAGTATTGGTGTGTCAATGGTTTCAAAAATTATACTCTGTATTTAACACTGCGTGATACAGAGGTTATATTAAAATGTGAGGAGATGCATTGTATTGTCACATGAATGATATCATCAGTGATGTGGTCATTGATGTCAAATGAGATGTCATCAGTGATGTCATCAGTGATGTCATTTGAGATGTCATCAGTGATGTCATCAGTGATGTCACTGACCATGTCATGAATGATGTAATATGTGACATCATCAGCAGTGGATTGCGGGTGCGCGATATATAGTTAGTGCAACTAACTATATATGGAATTTCAATGGTTTTGTGTGAGTAAAATAAGGTTTTTTAAATGCTAATTCCTAACTATATATGGTCTATAACCTATGGTTTTTTCAGTGAATTTTCAAGGTTTTGTAAATGCTAATTCCTAACTATATATGGTCTATAACCTATGGTTTTTTCAGTGAATTTCAATGTTTTTTAATAGCAAATATCATAAGCTGTCGAATGTCAAGTAAGTGGTAAGTGAAAACATTTTCGTGTTTATGCACACTGATCTGCTTTGAATGGTGCCCCCCCCCCTCATTTCTATTAGGAGTACTCTCTCTTTGCAGATAGTGAAAGGTAGTTAACGCAGGCCTTTACCCCCGTTGTAATCCATCGTGCCTGCTTCTCTCTCCATTTGATTGATTGTTATCCAAGTATTTACTATTTTAGAATTAGTTCTCTTTGGTTCATTCTCTATTTACAAACAAACACAGAGTCGCAATACTCTGTTTAGTCTTTGCAGATAACGAAAAATCGTGTAAAAAAAAAGAAAAAGAATCGAGTAAAATCAGTAGGCCACTAATGGGATCTCTTTTTGACCTCGCTAAAATAGAAACATTAGGAACAACCCCTCATAACAAATACAAAACTAGTGAGATGAACTGAACTCCACACAATGATGGCTGCAAAACAGCTCGGCTCCGCCACCCACCCCGCCCAAAATAACGATAAAGAGCGGCTGCCATGATTGGTTGCGGAATGGCCACAACGGAGCTACGAAATGGTGGTGCTCTCATGCTAACCCCAGCTTCAGTCTGAAACATCCAGAAACACTGTAGACTACCAATTCGATCAGTTCCGGTAGCGCCCCAATGTAACCCGGTAGACAAGAACTAGCCCTCCCCTCTTTGACTGATGGTTCTTGTTGCCTGTCCCTTCTGTTGTCATTTAACAGAACTATTTAGCCTGCTGAAAGGGGTTGTGTTTCGACCGCTGGTTGGTGGAGACATTTTGACTATATTCTGGACCTGCGTTGTCGCGTAATGCGTCATATGACGCGCCGCGTTAGCGCATCTGGAAGTCATCCGGGGCGCGCAGCGCGTAACGTAAGCATAACAAGTCATGTGACTTGTTAATAAAACTTTTCATTGGTTCATTTTACTTTTCTTATTCTAATGATGAAAGCCTTGGTCATATCACCTAAAAATTACGCTTTTAATTACTTCCGAACATTATTTTTTCTTAAATATATGTTATAATGTTCCAGGCTAATGTACTTTCCCGGAAATTTTACAACTGTCCTGCAAGTAAAATATATTCTTTTTTCGAGAAAAAGAGCGTTTCTTCGTCCCATGACGGAGCCGTTGAGCAAAAGAGGGTCGACCTGCTGTCTTAGTCGCCGATACGCCTGAATATGAGATTCTTATCGATCACTTTATGTTGCAGGAATAGAAAACACAACAGCCCTTGACCATTTATCTTTACTGCGTTCCTTCGTATTATACCTTTTACCCTTCATGTAATTGGTCTGCTTTATTTCACTTGCCTTTTAATGATTCTAAAACAGTGACTATTATTAAAAACTTTACCAATGTATATACTACTACCATGTTTTCTTTTAAAAACCTTTATTGTGAAAATTTCATTATACAAATACGAGCCTATAACCACGTGGGCCTGCCACGGAGCAAACTGTAATCGTATATGATGAATAGACATTTACACTGTAGAGGAACGTAACGGGCGGGCCATTAGGTTGCAAGAACTAAGGTGTGTAACAGTTACGGAATCGGTGGACGTACATTTTATAATTAAAATACGACAGGGCCAATTACAATAAAATTATCTAGATATACATTTGCGGGCAAGTACCATGGGTGACGTTAATTCGAATTTTCAACAGTACAGTAATCAATAACACATCAGAACTTAATATCAATAGGGATGTCGAAATATTCAATCAATTCTCGTCCCCGCCCGCCATGTGCTTCAAAACTGCATACGTATCTCGTGATTTCAAGGTTCTGCAACCAGTACACAACAAGGAGTTACGAGTCCCATTTATTCCGGCGCCATTTTGGGCGAGGACGGGCAGGTCCAGGATATAGTCAAAATGTCTCTACCAACCATCGACTATGATGATGTTCATATGCTGTATTTATTAGAGTAACACTCATCTGTCCACATGAAATTAATTTACCACAATCTAAACATGTCATTTTAATCTTTCCAAAGTTCTTCTAAATATTTGGGACCGTTTCCCTTGCCTCTGAAGCTCTCAGTGCCACTTCTTTGATGAATGTACTAGCAGGTCAGGGGTTCTCCTCCAAATCTCTCTTTTATGCAGCACTATAATTAATTGGTGCCACCTCTCCATATGACGATGCATGGTATAGTTACCACAACTATATTTTTTTTCGGTTCCTCTGGAGAGTTCATCGTGGCAGATGAAGCGTGTAACGTACCGGGCATTTACCTTTTTTTGCATGTACAGGAAAGGAAAAAAAAATCGAGCGTCCGAGTTCTAAGGTGTCCCAGGGCCATTTTAGTGGACCAGGCCCAAATCCAAAGAACAGGCCGCCATTTTGAGAGTCCTCTTGCAGCCGCCTGTCGCTATAGCATCAAGAGCAGCCGAAACTCAGCTGAATGGCAACTGAAACGGTAAATGGGCGCCCCACTACATTTCAGCATTGTAGGATGACCACACCAGTACAGCAACTTGCTAGACATCACCTCGGTGCCATCCGGATCTCGGCGCCCAACTGCAGATGAAGTGCCTCTCAACTATGAAACCACCACGGTGACATCCGGATCTTGGCGTGTTGTGCTGCCTTCGGCCTATTCGCACATCGGTCCGCTACTGACGCCATCTCACAGGCTAATGGGGTGACCCACGCCGAGTTTCAGCATTGTAGGATGACCACACCAACTTGCTAGACATCACCTCGGTGCCATCCGAATCTTGGCATCTCAACGCCTAGTGGTATCTTCCATACAGAAAATATTGTTACGCTGCCTTTGGCCCCATTCGCACATCAGTCCGCAACTTAGACATCACCTCGGTGCCATCCGGATCTTGGCATCTCAGCGCCTTGTGGTGTCAGTCAGAAAATATTGTTGCGCTGCCTTTGGCCCCATTCGCACATCAGTCCGCTACTGACACCATCTCACAGGCCAATAGGGCGCCCCACGCCGACTTTTACCATTGTACGATGGCCACACCAGTGGCAAAACTTGCTAGACATCACCTCGGTGCCATCCGAATCTTGGCATCTCAACGCCTAGTGGTATCTTCCATACAGAAAATCTTGTTACGCTACCTTTGGCCCCATTCGCACATCGGTCCGCAACTTAGACATCACCTCGGTGCCATCCGGATCTTGGCATCTCAGCGCCTTGTGGTGTCTTCTACTCCGAAAATATAGTAGAAAATATTGTTGCGCTGCCTTTGGCCCCATTCACACATCAGTCCGCTACTGACACCATCTCACAGGCCAACAGGGCGCCCCACGCCGACTTTTACCATTGTACGATGGCCACACCAGTGCCACAACTTGCTAGACACCACCTCGGTGCCATCCGGATCTTGGCATCTCAGCGCCTTGTGGTGTCTTCAAATCAGAAAATATTGTTGCGCTGCCTTTGGCCCCATTCGCACATCGGTCCGCTACTGACGCCATCTCACAGGCCAACGGGGCGCCCCACGCCGACTTTCAACATTGTAGGATGGCCACAGAAGTGCGACAACTTACTAGACACCACCTCGGTGCCATCCGGATCTTGGCGCGTTGTGCTGCCTTCGGCCTATTCGCACATCGGTCCGCTACTGACGCAAACTCACAGGCCAACGGGGCGCCCCACGCCGACTTTCAGCATTGTAGGATGGCCACACCAGTGCGGCAACTTGCTACACACCACCTCGGTGCCATCCGGATCTTGGCATCTCAGCGCCTAGTGGTGTCTTCTATTCCGAAAATATTGTTGCGCTGCCTTCGGCCCCATTCACACATCGGTCCGCTACTGACGCCATCTCACAGGCCAACGGGGCGCCCCACGCCGACTTTCAGCATTGTAGGATGGCCACACCAGTGCGGCAACTTACTAGACACCACCTCGGCGCCATCCGGATCTTGGCGCGTTGTGCTGCCTTCGGCCTATTCGCACATCGGTCCGCTACTGACGCAAACTCACAGGCCAACGGGGCGCCCCACGCCGACTTTCAGCATTGTTGGATGGCCACACCAGTGCGGCAACTTACTAGACACCACCTCGGTGCCATCCGGATCTTGGCGCGTTGTGCTGCCTTCGGCCTATTCGCACATCGGTCCGCTACTGACGCAAACTCACAGGCCAACGGGGCGCCCCACGCCGACTTTCAGCATTGTAGGATGGCCACACCAGTGCTGCAATTTGCTGGACACCACCTCGGTGCCATCCGGATCTTGGCGCGTTGTATTGCCTTCGGCCTATTCGCACATCGGTCCGCTACTGATGCCGCCTCACGTGCCAACGTATTTTCTCCACATTTTACACCCTATGCCGCATAACAGGTCATGTGACTTGTTTATAAAACTTTTCATTGGTTCATTTTACTTTTGGTTTCCTAATGATGGAAGGCTTGATCATGTGACCTAAAAACAACACTTTTCATTGGATGAAAACTTTTTTTTTTTCCCAAACGATGAAAGCCGCACCTTGTTTCTGGATGTTTCAGACTGAAGCTGGCGTCAGCATGAGAGCACCACCATCTCGTAGCTCAGTCGTGGTCATTCCGCGAGCAATCATGGCAGCCGCTCCCCACCAGAAGCCTGCAGGAGTCGGAGCCCCCAAAACTTTTGATGAATTCTCAAGGTGGAGGGGACGCTTTCGAGAATGGGGTCCAAGACCTAGCAGACAAGCGTATGATTTCCAAGGTGTCCCAGGGCCATTTCAGTGGACCAGGCCCAAAAAGGAAACAGCCTGCCGCCATTTTGAGAGTCCTGTGACAGCCGCCTATCGCTGCACCGCAAGAGTGGGCGCAACTCAGCTGAATTGCGGCATTTGACACAGTGGACCAAAAACGGACGGAATGGCAACTGATGTGGTAAAGGGGCGCCCCACTACAACAGATGACACTCCACCTGGAGAGGCCCGTTCACGCCGGCTCCCCCGGGGCGCCCCACGCCGTTATTCGGAGCAGCATTGTAGGATACCAAAACCAGTGCGGCAACTTACTGGACATCACCTTGGTGCCATCGTTCTGCTGCCTTGGAACTATTCGCGCAACAGTTTGCTACTGATGACCCACCCCCCGCGACGCCCCATGCCGTTATTTGCTGGGTGGCAACTTACTAGACATCACTTTCGTGTCATCTAGATTTCGGCGCGTTCTGCTGCCTTGGAACTATTCGCACAACAGTTTGCTACTGATTACCCACCCCCCGCGACGCCCCACGCCGGAAATCTGGACGTTGTGCTGCGTTGGGACTATTCGCACAGCCGACCGCTACTTCGTTGTTTTTCCCTATAAATGTTTATATGTTATTACTATTTTTGTTTTCTTGTATATATTTATAAATTATTAAAGTTTTATAATCTTACTACTTTGTCGGAGTGCTATATATATTAAATGTGACACATAATTGTAAAAACTTTGATGTACAAAGAGTCATCCCTGGAATATTCCGCTTCAGGCTCGGTCCCCTCCCCAATCACAATACAGGATGGTTTTCAGATAATAGCAACGCTTCTGCTGTGACGGATCTCATCGAGTGTGGGCCTTGATCTACTATAACTCCTTTGAAGAGGGGTGATTCTTTACAGCTGTGGCCATAAACTACATCTGCAGGGCTAGCTGATACCCAAGGACTAGCCTGGACAATCGGACACAGAGGAAAAGGAGTGTCAGAGGGTGCGGTAGTGAATATGGCGAAAGGGAAGTGTCGGGCGGGCACAGGGTGTGATTCTCAGGGAAGAGCAGCGCAGATGGGGGGAGGTTTATTACCCATGCATAAGACAGAGAGCGGGGATGACCACTGCCTGGGGGAGATGCTTGCGAGGGTGGGGAGCCATGCTAAGGATCGACAGCGTGCACAGAGTGGGTCTGGTCAAGGCATCTAAAATGGCTGCCGTGCACGACAAAAGTGTGGCATTTGAAAAAAGACAAGAAGGCGCAGACAATGTTTTTCAACACTTCCTGATTTCCTTCTAATCGAACGTTAACAGACGTTGGGGCATATTACCAAAGTTAAGCGATATTTATCCCTAACGATGCTTAGCAACGATTTTTTTACCGTCAGAAATTATCGCAGATAAACCTTGCTATTATCAAGGTTTATCGGAAATACGATAAAAAACGACCGCAATGCATTAATATCGCTGAAAACTCAGCGATATTCATGCATTACCGAGCTAATGCTCTTAGCCATGTTATCCACCTCCCATTGGATAACATGGCTAAGAACTGCTCAGGGCAGGTGGTAGCTTTTGGAGATATTCGCGCTTATCTCGAATATTTCCAAAAGTTGATAATAGGAGATAGCGATGTTAGCGACTGTTTCCAGTCGCTAACATCTTGGCATGCCCACTTTGCATGTCATTAGTGATAAATATCACTCACATGCAAAGTGGGGCCCAAGATGGTCGCTATCTTCTACTAGCCGTCGCTAACTGGTGTTAGCAACAGCTAGGTAATACACATATAATTTTATCTCCGCGAAGCGGAGCGCTGTTACAGATATATATCTTGTTTTTGAACGTTAATTTCTCAAAATGCACTGAAGCACATATATTGAGACCTAGCAAAGGCACATCGGGCTACCAGTCCCTACAATTTTGCCAAGTTTCGTGCAAATCCATTCAGCTGTTCGATCCTACCGAGAGACAAGATGGCGGCCGCTACGGACTGTTTGGAATGTTTACAGACACCGGAGAGCCAATCAGCTTCGCTTCGCAAAGCTCCGTAACGCGAAAAGTACGCGAAGCGGTGCGGTGTTACAGATATATATCTTTTTTTGAACGTTAATTTCTCAAAATCCACTGGAGCACATATATTGAGATCTAGCAAAGGCACATCGGGCTACCAGTCCCTACAATTTTGCCAAGTTTCGTGCAAATCCATTCAGCTGTTCGATTATTATTATTATTTTTTTTTTTTGCCCCGCGGGGCCCTTTTAAAACCTCCACATCAAACCTAGGGGGTCAGCGACAATCTACTATGCCCCCTTATGGTCATTTGCCCCTTCGCTTTGGCCTCCTCTTGTCTCTCGATCCTACCGAGAGACAAGATGGCGGCCGCTACGGACTGTTTGGAATGTTGACAGACGCCGGAGAACCAATCAGCTTCGCTTCACAAAGCTCCGTTGCGCGAAAAGTACGCGTCCTGGGCCGCTGCCCAGTCCGCTGTTACAGATATATATCTTTTTTTAAACGTTAATTTCTCAAAATCCACTGGAGCACATATATTGAGACCTACAAAAGGCACATCGGGCTACCAGTCCCTACAATTTTGCCAAGTTTCGTGCAAATCCATTCAGCCGTTCGGGCTAAAAGTGAGGCCAACCGCCCTATGGAAATTAACATGGGAAAAACGCGTTTTGGGACCCCCCTTTTTTCTCGGCCCCCCCTTGACGAACCCCCCCAACATTTTTAGGGGCTGCTCAGAAACAAAATGTGCCATTTTCCTGAAATTTTCAGCCAATTCCGTCCACAAACGCCAAAGTTATTAGACATAGAATTTTCAAAAATCCCATAGAGAAAAAATCCTAACTATATATACCTACTGGCGACCGCCAGTAGGTAATATATATATATAGCGCACTTAATCATGGGCTGAAGGCTGAGTGTTTGGAGAGACGGCATCACATGTTTTTGAAGCGATATACATAATTGAAGTCCCGCCCCAGTGGGCGTCGCCACAGACCGTGGCATTGTGGTCTTCGTAGTTCTTCGTTTTCCCATGTGGGTAGTGTGCCATATCCTCAAGATTGTACAAAGTTTTACCCGAGTGGGTCGTGCTGCATCACACTCCTCTCTGCACCAGCGTCTTACTCCTTCCGAAACAGCTACCCATTCCCATCTCCACAACGCCAGGTGATGCTGCGGCTGGCCTGCCAAGACAGTGGGGTCCTTCCGCGGTCCAGGCTGAACCGCTAAAAATCAAGTCCACAAGGTGCCTGCTATGGAAGGACACACCAAACAGGTAAGACTTTGTACTGAAAAATTATTTTACTGAAGGATGCTGAGCAAAAGGGGAAGGCTGAGGCAAACACTCTGAATAACAGTCTTGTTCCCCGACGCGTTTCGTGCTAGCGCACTTAATCATGGGCTGAAGGCTGAGTGTTTGGAGAGACGGCATCACATGTTTTTGAAGAGATATACATAATTGAAGTCCCGCCCCAGTGGGCGTCGCCACAGACCGTGGCATTGTGGTCTTCGTAGTTCTTCGTTTTACCATGTGGGTAGTGTGCCATATCCCCAAGATTGTACAAAGTTTTACCCGAGTGGGTCGTGCTGCATCACACTCCTCTCTGCACCAGCGTCTTACTCCTTCCGAAACAGCTACCCGTTCCCATCTCCACAACGCCAGGTGACGCTGCGGCTGGCCTGCCAAGACAGTGGGGTCCTTCCGCGGTCCAGGCTGAACCGCTAAAAATCAAGTCCTCAAGTTGCCTGCTATGGAAGGACACACCAAACAGGTAAGACTTTGTGCTGAAAAATTATTTTACTGAAGGATGCTGAGCAAAAGGGGAAGGCTGAGGCAAACACTCTGAATAACAGTCTTGTTCCCCGACGCGTTTCGTGCTAGCGCACCTAATCATGGGCTGAAGGCTGAGTGTTTGGAGAGACGGCATCACATGTTTTTGAAGCGATATACATAATTGAAGTCCCGCCCCAGTGGGCGTCGCCACAGACCGTGGCATTGTGGTCTTCGTAGTTCTTCGTTTTCTCATGTGGGTAGTGTGCCATATCCCCAAGATTGTACAAAGTTTTACCCGAGTGGGTCGTGCTGCATCACACTCCTCTCTGCACCAGCGTCTTACTCCTTCCGAAACAGCTACCCGTTCCCATCTCCACAACGCCAGGTGACGCTGCAGCTGGCCTGCCAAGACAGTGGGGTCCTTCCGCGGTCCAGGCTGAACCGCTAAAAATCAAGTCCACAAGGTGCCTGCTATGGAAGGACACACCAAACAGGTAACACTTTGTGCTGAAAAATTATTTTACTGAAGGATGCTGAGCAAAAGGGGAAGGCTGAGGCAAACACTCTGAATAACAGTCTTGTTCCCCGATGCGTTTCGTGCTAGCGCACTTAATCATGGGCTGAAGGCTGAGTGTTTGGAGAGACGGCATCACATGTTTTTGAAGCGATATACATAATTGAAGTCCCGCCCCAGTGGGCGTCGCCACAGACCGTGGTATTGTGGTCTTCGTAGTTCTTCGTTTTCCCATGTGGGTAGTGTGCCATATCCCCAAGATTGTACAAAGTTTAACCCGAGTGGGTTGTGCTGCATCACACTCCTCTCTGCACCAGTGTCTTACTCCTTCCAAAACAGCTACCCGTTCCCATCTCCACAACGCCAGGTGACGCTGCGGCTGGCCTGCCAAGACAGTGGGGTCCTTCCGCGGACCAGGCTGAACCGCTAAAAATCAAGTCCACAAGGTGCCTGCTATGGAAGGACACACCAAACAGGTAAGACTTTGTGCTGAAAAATTATTTTACTGAAGGATGCTGAGCAAAAGTGGAAGGCTGAGGCAAACACTCTGAATAACAGTCTTGTTCCCCGACGCGTTTCGTGCTAGCGCACTTAATCATGGGCTGAAGGCTGAGTGTTTGGAGAGACGGCATCACATGTTTTTGAAGCGATATACATAATTGAAGTCCCGCCCCAGTGGGCGTCGCCACAGACCGTGGCATTGTGGTCTTCGTAGTTCTTCGTTTTCCCATGTGGGTAGTGCATATATATATGGGTAATATATCTATATATATAACCTACTTGCGATTGCCAGTAGGTAGTTATAATTAGAACCTAGTTTCCATAGGAAAAGCGTTTTTTGATTTGATAATAACTTTGGCGTCGTTTGACAAATCTTTCTGAAATTCTCGGAAGAAAAAATCTATTGAGGTCAGCTCCTATCCTGAAAGTTTGGGGGTGACTCGTCAAGCAGGTGCTGAGAAAAGAGGGGGTCCCAAAACTTGTTTTCTCCTTGTTAATTTCCATAGGAAATTTTGCGACGAGCTACAGCCCGAACTGCTGAAGAGAATTACCACAAATTTGGTAGAAAGGTAGAGCTTGGTTCAGAAAGTGACCTTTTTTTAAATGATGTAAATCCATCCAGTAGTTTTTGAGAAATTCAAAAAATAAGAGTGAAAAAATTATTTTCCCATAGGAAACTTTTTGCAAGGTACAGCCGAAACTACTGAACGGAATTACTCCAAATTTGGCAGAAAGGTAGTGCTTGGGTCAGAAAGTGACCTTCTTAAAAATGGTGTAAATTTGGTGTTCCTCAACTTAAAACGCACCACAGGGCGTATTTTCACAATGGTGAAGGAAGGGGGCGGGGCCTGAGGTCACATGTCTGCAAACACGTCCTGGCATATTTTAAGTAGGGGAATTAATTCCTATTCAATCCTAAGGTCCCCTGGCAGCTTACTAGCCCACGAGGTCCCCTGGGGGCCAACTAGCCCACCAGGTATCTCCAGTAAGCGCCACAGAGCTGCGTTGCAGAGAGGTGTAAAAAGGGGCATGGCCCCAGAACACCTCTCTGCAGCGCAGCCCCCTGGCGCATACTGGAGGTTTCTGGTGGGCTGGTTGGCCCCCAGGGACCCCCAGTATTCAAGGGGAATTTGATCCCCATCTGCAAACATGCCAGGGGGTGCATTTGCAGAGTGGTGCGAGGAGGGAGCGTGGCCTCCAGCGCGATCCCGTTTAAAAAAAAATTCTTTTTTTTAAGAACAGGGCTGTGTGGCCCCCTTCTTTTTCTAATTTATTGGCCCTGAGGACCCCATCCCCCAGCCCCTGCCCCCAATTATTTAAAAAAAAAAGTAGAAATAGGGAAGGGGGCTGCTTGGCCCCCCTCCCGAGTTCATAATTTGCCCCAGGGACCCCATATCCCGGGGCATGGCCCTTTCTTTTTATTATTATTATTTTGGAGGGGGGCTGCCTTGCCCCCCTCCTGTGGCTACTTATGCCCCCGGGGACCCCATCCCCTGGGGCCAGCCCATTTAATTTAATTTTTTTTCAATTTGTGGAGGGGGGCCGGGTGGCCACACTCCCGGGCCACTAATAGCCCCGAGGACCCCCATCACCTGGGGCTGGCGGTCTCCGTTGGGGGCCCTGGGGGGTCCCCAATTCCCCCACGGTCCTAGCCAGCTCTCCGCATCCTGAGGGAGCCGGCATTTGTTTTTCACATGGGGAACAGCTAACATGCTGCTCCCCCTGTGGAAAAGCAATCTGCTTTGCTATTTGGAAATGAGAGCAGGTTTCCTGTTGTCTCTTCCAAATAGCAAAGCAGTTTGCAATGACAGCGAGGCTCCCGCCCTGTCATTGCAAACTACAGTGTCCCGCGGGTGGACACCCCAGGACACTGCAGGGGGTGTCGGCTCCTAGGGCCCTCGAGGGCTCCAGGAGGGAGTCCGCATGGCCGGCTCCCACCTTTTTCAAAGCCCCGGAGGGTGGTGGTCCCCAGGGCTGGAGATCCATCATGGACCCCCCAATTTACATATTTAGAGGCCTGGGGAGGTGGTGGTCCCTGGGGCATCTGGGGGGCTTGAGCCCCGCCACAACAGGGTATTTTTTTTTTTTTAAAGCCCCGGCGGTGGCAGTCCCCGGGGCTGCGGGGGGCTTGAGCTCCCCTCCATTCTTTTGGAAAAGCCCCAGGGGTGGTTGTCCCAGGGCTGGTGGGACCTGAGAGCTCTCTGCAACAAATTTAAAGAAGCCCCAGGGATGACGGTCCCCGGGGCAGGGGGGCCTGCGAGCCCCCTACCTAATTTCAATTAGCCCCATGTGTGGCGGTCCATGGGGCTGGGGTTGCCTGAGAGCCCACCCACACAATTGAAGGAAGCCCCAGGGAGTGGGGGTCCCTGGTGCTGGGGGGGCCTGAGAGCCCCCGCACATAAATAAAAAAAGCCCTGGGGGGTGGCGGCCCCCTTTTACATAAGTATTGCCCCCCGGGCAAAGAAGCGCTTCATGTTTTTTTATCGGCAAGATCTGCGCATCCAGCGCAGATTTTTTTTTTTTTTAAAGAATTTTTGGGGCCTTGGGGATCCTTGTGGGACCCCCTGAACAGGCCTAGGAGTCAGGGTGTTTCTACCCTGCCCTCTTTTCGCGTTTTGTGCATTTTTTATTTAGGTTTCTTTTGCCTCAGTTCTACAGAGGCAGAAGATGGCTGCCAACACTTCCTGATTTGGAGTGTTAACAGCTAATTAGAATACAGCTTGTGTTCGGCAGGGTGCACGGATCCTGCGCGGCCATAGATATATATGTACTTTTAATTGTGATTTTCTCAGGAACTACTGAACGGATTTACACCATTTAAGCAAAAGGCATGAGTGTGAACTAAGGACTACCTCTTTGCCAAATTTGGTGTAATTCCGTTGAGCAGTTTGGGCTGTAGCCGCGATGAAGGTTCCTATGGAAAATTGCATGGGGAAAACACATTTTTGGACCCCCCCTTTTTTCTCGGGCTCCCGCTTCACGAATCACCCCGAGACTTTCAGGATAGGAGTGGACCAGAGCGCCCCACTAGTTTTGAAAATTGCCTACTCCCAGGACACTGTACTTTGCAATGACAGGGCGGGAGCCTCGCAGCTCCCACCCTGTCATTGCAAACTGCTCTTGCCTCAATGAAGCAAAGCAGATTGCTTTTCCACATGGGGAGCAGCATGTTAGCTGCTCCCCATGTTGAAAAGCAATGCTGGTTCCCGCAGGACGCGGGGAGCCAGCTGGGACAGTGGGGATGGGGGACCCCTCCACAGTACCCAAAGGAGAGAGTTAGCCCCGGGGGATAGGGTCCCTGGGCCTACAAGTGGCCCCCCTCCCAAAAAGTAAAAATATAAAAAATAAAAAAATAGAAAGGCCGGCCCCGGGGGATGGGTCCCTGGGGCCATGAGTGGCCTGGGAGGGGGACCACGCGGCCTCCCTCCCCAACCTTTATAAAAAAAAAAAATGTTAAAAATTTAAAAAAAGTAAAAGGCCATGCCTAGGGGGATGGGGTCCCTGGGGCCGAATAAGGCCTTGGGAGGTGGGCCACGCGGTCCCCTTCCACATTTTTTAGATAAAAATTAGGGGGCAGGCCCTGGGGGGAGTGTGTCCCCAGGGCAAAAAAATTGAAAAAGAAGGGGGACTACACAGCCCCCTTCTTAAAAGTTTTTTTTTTTAAAAAGACCGGCATTGCGCCGGAGGACACGCCCCCTACTTTTATCACTCTGCAAGCACGCTCCCTGGTGCGTTTGCAGAGGGGGAACAAATTCCCCTTGAGCCTACCAGGAACCTCTAGGATGCGCCAGGGGGCTGCGTTGCAGTGAGGTGTTCTGAGGCCACTCCTCTTTTTATACCTCTCTGCAACGCAGCTCTGTGGCGCTTAATGGAGCTAGCTAGTGGGCGCTAGTTGCACCCCAGGGACCTTCAGGATTCGAGGGGAGGTAATCCCTAACTTAAAATGAGCCTCGGAGCGTGTTTGCACAGTGGTGAAGGGAGGGGGCGGGTCTGAGGTGATATGTGTGCAAACAAGCCCTGTGGCGTGTTTTAGAGTTCAGGGTGAACTAGCCCATCAGGGACCTCCAGTAAGCGCCACAGAGCTGTGTTGCAGAGTGTTGACCACCTCTCTGCAACGCAGCTCCCAGGCGCATACTTGATGTACCTGGTGGGCTAGTTGGACCCTAGGGACCCTCGGGATTGAGGAGGATTGCATTCTCCAACTTAAAACACTCCACAGGGCGTGTTTGCAGACATGTCACCTCAGGCTCTGCCCACTTCCTTCACCATTATGCAAGTATTCCTCTAAAATCAGCCGAACTACGAATTCCGATTTACTCACCTGTTATCAGGAGAGACCTCAGTGCTTTGAACTCAGTATTGATCCTGAAAAGTAATTCTAACCGTACTTACCAGTAACTTGAATTTCCTTCCATAGGATATCATTGCCTGCTTTTTGCTGAAAAAGTTTCTAAGTGTCGATTTTTGAAATTTACAAATATACCTCTAAAATCAGCTCAACTAAGAATTCCGATTTACTCACCTGTTATCTGGAGAGACCTCAGTGCTGCATCTTTGAGCCCAGTGCTGATCCTGAAAAGTAATTCTAACTGAACTTACCAGTAACTTGAATTTCCTTCCATAGGCTAACATTGACTGGTTTCACTTGGAAATTCTTCTAAGTGTGGAGTTTTGGAACTTAAAAATATTCCTCTAAAATCAGCCGAACTACGAATTCTGATTTACTCACCTGTTATCAGGAGAGACCTCAGTGCTGCATCTTTGAGCCCAGTGTTGATCCTGAAAAGTAATTCTAACCGTACTTAGCAGTAACTTGAATTTCCTTCCATAGGATATCATTGCCTGCTTTTTGCTGAAAAAGTTTATAGGTGTCGATTTTTGAAACTTACAAATATTATCTAAAAATCGTGCCAATGAAATAAATTGTAATTACTTGCCTGTTTTAGATAGAGGTCCTTGATCTGAACCTAGGAGTCAAGCACAGGATTACAAAAGTAATGTGAACATACTATACCTGCAAATTGAATTTCCTTCCATAGGATAACATTGGTAATTTCAACAAAAAGAAAATTAAGAAAATAATATAACTATATTAAAATAAAAATATAAAACAATATAATTCAGTTTCAATATTTTAAACAATATTTTTTGTTCCATTTATATTAAAAATATATAATGTATTTTGAAAACTAAAATATTTAAAACTAAACAGTTAAAAAACTGTAGAAAATCAGTATACAAAATACATATAACTATTATTACATTTAAAAATTATCATTTAAGAAACCTTCGAAATTCACTGAAAAAAACATAGGTTTCTGACATGTTATAGTTAGGAATTAGCATTTAAAAAACCTTAGAAATTCACTGAAAAAAACATAGGTTTCAGGGCTGTTATAGTTAGCTGGACATTTCACTCGGACAAAACCATTGAAATTCCTCCGTTATAGGTATTTCTGCTAACTATAAATTTCGCGCCCGCAATCCACTGCTGATGATGTCACATATTACATCATTCATGACATGGTCAGTGACATCACTGATAACATCACTGATGACATCTCAAATGACATCACTGATGACATCACTGATGACATCATCCACATGACAATCAGATACACCTCATCATACAGTAGTATAACCATTCATCACTCACTGTAAAATACAGAGTACCCAATTTGAATCCATTGACACACCATTAAAAGTTTCTAAAAACCCACTCAGTGATTCCTAGATCTACACACACAGCTAATCACTTACCTATAGATTCACTTATACATGTTGTCAATGATCAATAGAACACTATCAAATATACTTATACACCTCTATCGACATTACACACCAGCACACATCCTATTCACTTATGCAGTCATCCTACTCACTTATGCAAACAATGGATCATACTTACCTTTACTCAGCTACACACTTATACAAACACCACTTCATTCATTCATATAGATAGTAACTCATACTTAGTGTGTTATAAAATCACTATTACAAGTAAACAGTTATCCATACAGTCACTCATACAATCACTGAGTCTTATGTATACTTATTTATATACAACTGTCACATACACTGCCTTTTTTTTCTAGTTTGTTGAACATGTACCATTGCGAGATATATTTGCTCATCACCACACCCATAAAGATATTCACTCACCCAAACAACTCTTATAACATGTAGTCATAACCTCATATACCTCAAATTCCTGTTCGGATATTTGATTTAGAATTTCATTTGTTTTACCTTGCTTTTAGCTGCGCTCCCCCCTGGCCCATTACTTGCATTTAAATGAGTAACCACACCGCTGTTTAGCGGATCCGGGATCACGGGGCCGCCATCTTGAGGAGGACGCTCCCTCTATCGCCAGGTCAGCGCTCTAGCGCTTCATTTTCATTGAGCCACACGCCTACTTGAGGCGAGGAACCGCCGGCGGTCAGCCTGGATAAGGTGACCCTGCCTGGGGCAGTCTACACCACTTAGCGCTCGCGTGATAGCGCTTGCTTGCTTTTAAAAATTCCTGTTCGGATATTTGATTTGGAATTTCATTTGTTTTACCTTGCTTTTAGCTGTGCTCCCCCCTGGCCCATTACTTGCATTTAAATGAGTAACCACACCGCTGTTTAGCGGATCTGGGATCACGGGGCCGCCATCTTGAGGAGGACGCTCCCTCTATCGCCAGGTCAGCGCTCTAGCGCTTCATTTTCATTGAGCCACACGCCTACTTGAGGCGAGGAACCGCCGGCGGTCAGCCTGGATAAGGTGACCCTGCCTGGCGCAGTCTACACCACTTAGCACTCGCGTGATAGCGCTTGCTTGCTTTTAAAAATTCCTGTTCGGATATTTGATTTAGAATTTCATTTGTTTTACCTTGCTTTTAGCTGCGCTCCCCCCTGGCCCATTACTTGCATTTAAATGAGTAACCACACCGCTGTTTAGCGGATCCGGGATCACGGGGCCGCCATCTTGAGGAGGACGCTCCCTCTATCGCGAGGTCAGCGCTCTAGCGCTTCATTTTCATTGAGCCACACGCCTACTTGAAGCTCGTCACTCAGCGCAGCGGTTACGCGCAGCGGGCGCGCCTTCGCAGCGCCTGAGTCCAGCCAGAGTCCTGCCCGTCTGCGCTCGTCCGCGCTGGGCCGGGCTCCGGGCTTGGCACACTCTTCTCCTTGGTGAGTAAACTATCATATTCATCATGATTCTTACATACTCATATGAAGAGTTGTATGCGCTACGCGGTGCTCTTAATAATAACTGCTCTATCTGCCCTTTCCCGCCTCACAAGTTCAGCTGTACTCGCTGCAGCTTCTCATTAAGAACCCCTACTAAATGCAGATCTCTTCAACACCAAGGTAGACGAAAGAGGCAGGCATGCTCCAGGACAGCTTCCACTCGCCCCCCTTTAAGATTTTGGAGCATCAACTGCAGATCCTTGCCACAACATAGATATAATATCCATGATTTTCTTGTTGAAAATCAACCTGATGCGGTATTCCTGACTGAGACGTGGCTCCGGGATTGCTCAGGTCCGGACATTGCAGATGCAATTCCTTCCAATTATGCCATTCTTCGTCAGGATAGGGTTTCTGGCAGGGGTGGCGGAATTGCAATTGTCTACAGGGATGTATACACTTGTAAATTGGTAGATGCCACTCAAAAAGATTGTGAATCAGCCCTATTTAAACTGACCATTACCCCCCAATTTACGTTGTCAGGATTATTGGTATACCGTCCCCCTGGGACAGCGAGCTCCTGGATAACATCATTACCGGATTTTTTAGCTCCAGTACTGCTCAAAGCGTCGAATTTCACGATCTTAGGGGACCTAAATATACATCTAGAAGACCACGAGTGTCCTTATAGAAATCAGTTTCTCTCCATTCTGGAAGCTTTTAATCTTCAACTTCAAAACACAGGTCCCACACATTGTGCCGGTCATCTATTAGACCCGATTCTGTCCAATCTTTCTTTAGACTGCTCTCGAGAAGCCCTACAAATTGCCTGGTCCGACCATTTAGCCGTCCCTTTCTCTTTAGATATGACTGAAACAGCAATAAGACCTGAGGTGGAAACTGCTAGGCCAGCTCGGAATTGGGGGAAGATCAACATGCCAGAATTCAATAAGCTGTTGATCAAAACACTTCCGTGCACTGAACTACCAGTTGCTGCACTCAATTGTGCCACTGTACTCTGGCTAACTAATGCTGTTAATTCGGCGTTACCGATGACATCGAAGTCTGCTTCCTTACATCATCCTCCGGCTCCGTGGTACTCTGAACAACTAAAATGCCTCCGCTCACAATGTAAGACCTTGGAGCGTAAATGGAGACAAGGTTATTCCCCCTCACGTAAAGTCATCTATAAAGAAGCCTTGAAAAAGTACCACAATAGCTGTAAAACTGCTAAAGCAGATTATACTAAAAAAAACTGTGACTGATGCACAAAATTGCCCAAAGGTGCTATTCTCTGTTGTTCAAAAATTGACCGGTGCAAATTCTACTCCTCCCCCCCCGGCACTTGATGCCGCCCAGTGTCAATCCTTGGCAGATTACTTTATAAATAAAGTTGATCTTATCTACGACCATTTTACCACACTCCCAGGGACTACTTTTACTGCCCCTGATATGGTCCAGGAACCGGTGAACACCGCCATTGATGCAGTAATCACTACTTGGCAGCCTTTAGATGCCATCTCCTTTGTCTCCTGCTTAAATAGTGTGCGATCGGGCTCCCCACGGGATGCTCTCCCGGCCAAAATATTAAAACAATTAGATCCCCTCACACACTCTATTATTATCAAACTACTAAACGCTTCTCTGAGTGAGGCCCATGTCCCCCAACCTTGGAAACACGCCATGGTTGTACCTTTATTGAAAAAAATGGGTGCAGATTCTTCCAACTCTGCCAATTTCCGCCCTATATCATTGTTGCCTATCTTTTCGAAGATACTGGAGAGACATATCAATTCCCAGCTTTCCAAACTGGTCGAAAACACTGCTTTTCTCCATCCTTCGCAGTCGGGCTTTCGGCCGCGGCACTCAACTGAGACTGCCCTCCTGGGGGTAACAGAGAGTCTTAGGCACGGTGTCGATCAGGGAAACACCATGGCGCTCATCCTGCTGGATTTTAGCGCAGCCTTCGACACCGTGTCGCATTCCATCCTTATTGACTCTCTGAAATCTCTAGGTGTGGCAGGCCAGGCCCTGGCCTGGGTGGTGTCGTTCCTTAGCGACCGAACCTTTCAAGTGTTTTCCCCTAAAGCAGCTTCCACCATCTGCCCATCTACCCGCGGCGTTCCCCAAGGTTCAATTCTTAGCCCTTTAATATTTAATATTTATGTTAAACCCTTGGCGACCATAGTAGAACAGGCTGGGCTAACCTTGTTCTCCTATGCAGATGACACCCAGATTGTCTTCTCCCTATCAGGGAGAGTTGAGAACAATACCTTCGCACTCAAGTCTGGCCTCATCCTTGTGGCCGACTGGATGCGGAGAAATTGTCTCAAGCTGAATGGGGAGAAGACCGAGGTGGTCATTCTGGGTCGGAACAAACATCTCTGGGGCCCCCGTCATTGGCCCATTGAACTGGGAAATGCGCCGACACCATCCTCTGCAGCTCGTAACCTGGGCGTCATTATTGACGACAGGCTAACTATGAAGCAACAGGCCACTAAGGTTGCAGTCATTTGCTTCTCAACGCTGCGGTGGCTTCACAAGATTCTGTGGATGCTCCCCCTCTCCTCTCGCAGAACCGTAGTCCAGGCACTTGTAACCTCACGCCTGGACTATGGCAATATTCTCTACCTGGGCGCAGATAAAGCTACCATACATGTGCTTCAGGTTGTACAAAATGCGGCTGCGCGCCTGTTAAAGAATGTCCCTAGACGCACTTCAGCCGCTGCCGCCTTGCGTGACCTTCATTGGCTGAGCGTCCCTGAATGTGTTAAATTCAAGGCACTCTGTTACATGTTCAAGACCAAGCAGGCTAGCGCTCCAGCTTATATTCAAGGATTGGTAAAACCTTACAGACCCTTGCGCCCACTACGGTCATCGGACACTGGCAATTTCATAGTGCCAAGATGTAAGCTGACAAAAATGGGAGGCCGTTCCTTTTCTATTTTGGGCCCAAAATACTGGAACTCCCTCCCACTGGCACTAAAGTTAGAGACCAACTTACTTCGCTTCCGTAGGGCTCTGAAGACACTACTTTTCACTAAGCGTAGCCAATAGTTGGTTGTGTCCTCAAGTCAGGTGCTGCACCGTCCTTTCTTCTACAGTCTATCCCTGGCGCCGGGAAACCCACTGTGGGTAGCTGTGCGCGATAAAAGCTTAAATAAATAAATAAATATACCTACTGAATTAACTATTCACACATCTTTGGGCAGTCACACATCCCCCATCGAACCACACACACATTCACTCTCCGATACAAATACTCAGTTAACTAATCATTAACTAATATAGTCTTTCACATAGCTAGTATCCAACTGGTGCAGCAGTTTACACAACAACTGACAAAGTGATACAGATATTCACACATTTTAGTCACTATCCGATATATTTAGTGAGACACTATAAATTAGTGCAGTAAACAATCAATCACACTGCTACTAAAACCTCTATCTAGATTTGAGAGGAATATTTATAAACCACAGTGCAAACATAGTAAGAGAAGCCATATAGATTATAGCCTGAGATTGATTTTCACAATTCTATTTTATTACTGTGTCAACTCGCCTTTTTAATCACAGAAGCAAATAGAATTGTGAAAATAAATCTCAGGCTATAATCTATATGGCTTGTCTTACTATGTTTGCTCTGTGGTTTACATCTGGACGATTAGAGATGTTTACTCCTTTTAAAAATGGCACGCGCTATGTAGCGCTTTTCGCTGGCCCATTCTGTTGCCAAGGTAATCTGCATTACGCTTTAAAATGTTGCCTCGCAATGTGTAGCACTAACAACACTGAAGAAGGAATTTCTCCGAAATGCGTTTGTTTACTTGAAGATTAAAACTGTGCTGGAATAAAGCGCTGCAAGTGCCGCTTTTCTTTTGAGAATACAAGAGGATGTTAAAGCATGCATATATATATATATGTATATACATATATATATATATATACACATATATATATATATATATATATATATATATATATATATATATATATATATATATATATATATATATATATATATTACCTACTGGCGGTCGCCAGTAGGTATATATAGTTAGGATTTTTTCCCTATGGGTTTTTTGAAAATTCTATGTCTAATAACTTTGGCGTTTGTGGACGGAATTGGCTGAAATTTTCTGGAAAATGGAACATTTTGTTTCTGAGCAGCCCCTGGAAATTTGGGGGGGGTTCGTCCAGGGGGGGCCGAGAAAAAAGGGGGGTCCCAAAACGTGTTTTTAACATTGAGTTTTCCATAGGGCGGTCTGTCGCACTTTTAGCCCGAACGGCTGAATGGATTTGCACGAAACTTGGCAAAATTGTAGAGACTGGTAGCCCGATGTGCCTTTTGTAGGTCTCAATATATGTGCTCCAGTGGATTTTGAGAAATTAACATTTAAAAAAAGATATATATCTGTAACAGCGGACTGGGCAGCTCCCGGTTCGCGGACCGGGGAGCGTACCAAAACTTCGCGTAGCGAAGCTGATTGGCTCTCCGGCGTCTGTAAACATTCCAAACAGTCCGGAGCGGCCGCCATCTTGTCTCTCGGTAGGATTGAGAGACAAGAGGAGGCCAAAACAAAGGGGGAAATAACCATAAGGGGGCATAGTAGATCCTCCCTGACCCCTTAGGTTTAATGTGGAGGCTTTAAAAGGGCCCCGCGGGGCAAAAAAAAAAAAATTTTTTTTTTAGTTTTTTTGCGTGGGTAGCGCCCGGTACGCGAACCGGGAAGCGTTCTGGGCAGCGTACTGCAATGAAAAATGAATGATAGACTTTTCAAATGCTGTATGTTAATTGATTGTTGTTTTTGTTGATTATTTTTTTTTATTTTTTATTTTTTAAGCATTTTTTATTGTGTTTCATAATTTATTAAACTTTCTAACATTTCATTGTCAGAAATTTCAAAATTATCATGGAATATACTTTGTAGTCTCTGAGGTTGTAAAATGTCCTCATTTGCAAGGAGGTTATCTACTGCTTGTACACGTTGCAGTAGTTCTTGGTCCCAAGTTTCATCCATAAATTCAATCTCATTTGGATCAATGATTTCTGTGTTGGACTCTGGAAGGACAATTTCAAATGAAATGTTTTGTTCACTTTCCATTTTCCCTGAAATTTGCATAAAAAAAAATATATATTAGTAGAGGTAGGGCACTGTTGGGATTAATTTTAGATAGGCAGTTTTTAACAGAGAATTTATCTTTGGGCAGTGTATAGTATCAGAGTGGAAGTAGGAATATAAAAAAAGTGTATCTAAATTTATAAGTACTACAGAGGGATAGTATATAACTAACAGAAAAAGTTTGCCATATTAACTTAAAGTGCACAATATACTTCAGTTTTAAAAATAACAACTTACCTTTAAAAAGAAGTTGAAGTTATTAATGAAAATCCTATTGAAATGTACACCAGGAAGTAGTAGTCAAAATGGCTGTGTTTCCTTCTCTTCCTTTATATATATTCGGGTACATAACCAATCAAATGTCAGGTAAAAAAAGTAGAAAATGAAAGTAACATTTTAATTGGTTGTCAATTCCAACATTTCAGATGTGTTTTGTGAAGTAATTTACCTCACGGTATTTAGAGAGGTCTACAGGCTAAATGGCTAAATGGAATTCCAATCAAATTTGTGAAAATGGTAGGGATTGGTATGTAGTATGAGCTAATCTATATTTGGTGAAATTGTCTCAAGTGGCTTTTCTGTGAACTACTTTCCCACCTTTTTTGATGGTGCGCTTCCCAGGGAGCGACCCGGTACGCGAACCGTTGAGCGCCCCGGTTCGCGTACCTTAAGCGTTCCGGGAGTCCACCATTTTGTGTTTCGGTCGAATTAAGATACAAGATGGAGGGCAAATAATGTTCAGAATGGGTAGAAGGGGGCACGGTAGACTTATCTTGACCCCCTAGGTTTTCTGAGGGTGGCTGAGGAGGTTTATATGTGCGAAAAAAAAACATTTTTTTTAAAAATTTTGCGAGGTTAGCTCCCGGTACGCGTACCGGGTAGCGCCCCAGGGAGTGTACTTTGTTGAAAATTAGTGAAAAAAGTTAGAGTAAAATAATAATTGTGAGTGATTAGATGTAGGGTAGCCCTGAGAAGAGCTTTTGGGTTTATGGTACATTTAGGTACTTATAAGTAGGTACCAATGCACATTTTTAAATTCAGAGTGAAAATTCTGTTGCCCTCATCTGAGAAGTGAACTCCATCTCCTCTGTAGATATCTTGCATGTAGTAACGCAAGTTATTGTTGTACAGGGAGCCCATTCCATGGTCTCTCATGTAAGCTGAAACAGATTTGTTTACATGCTTCCTCGACTTCTCAATTTGTGGACAAAATTGGTTTGACCACCTCCATTTCTGTCTTTGGCATATATTTGAATATACCAAGGCAGTCTGAGGAAAAAGTGCCATTAATTGCTCAAAGGTGTCCTTTAAAAGCATTTCCAGACCTACACCAGTCAAAGTGCCCAAGTCATTACCTCCACAGTGCACAATTAACAGGTCAGGTTTTGGCAAATGCATAAAGGTTTTCACCAATGGTATCAATTGGTGACATTTTAATCCTCTGTGGCCAAACCACTTAATTTCCACATCTTGTAAATTGAGGTTAGGTAAATTCCTGCTTTCAACGTACCTTTGAGCCCAGTGAATATAACTATGACCAACAATCCAGACAGAAAACATGGTGAGAGAAGGTTCTCCTGCAGTCAGATGAAGTGTGGCAATGAAATGGCAGTTGAAAAAATGAGAGTTTGAAATGAAAAAAACTGTGGAGTTTCTGTGTTCATGAAGCAGTAACAGTGATTGGTGGATTTTGATTGATGAAAACAGAAAGTTAGGGTGTACAGATGTGTTGTTTGAAAGATGTATTTTGAGTGGTCAATAAAAAATCATTAAATGAAAGAAAGCACTGGATATGCAGGTGCACTGAGAGTTCAGAGTTCAATTGCAACATTGTTGTGTGAACTTGCAAACACCAGAGTTTCTCCAAGAGGTGGTTGCTATGGAAAATAGGCAGAAAGGGCAGAGGGGGAAGGGTTTTCATTTGAAAAAAAGTGAGGGAAGAGTTTTGATTGGGTGACATGAGAAATATGTGTGAAGAATTACAGCATTTCTGTGCTTTTGATAGCTGCAGACTCTGGAGTGCATACCTTTTGCTCTGCTGAAGACAAATTGGTGTGTTTCTGAGACTGTTTTCAAACTGAAAGTATTTGCTAAGGTGAGAAAATATTTCTTTACTTTAGATAGAGAATAGTGTGCTTTAAGGAGAAAATTATGATTTATGTGGCGCAAATTGCTTGTAAATATGCTCTCACATGTGCATGGAAAATTTTGATTTTGAATGTTTGTGTTACATAGCCATGTTAAAAGTGACCCAACCATGCTGGAAAGCCAATCAAAAAATGATTTCATGTGTTTTAATGACATTTTAAGTCATTTTCTGATGTGCAGTGTTTAGAAATTATGATTTGAAATTCGTTTTTGTGGAAAAGGAATTGTTTTTAAATTCATGACAAGGATATAATGGTGTATGGTTCTTTATAAGGCAATTGACTGTCCCTGATGTTATTTTTCTCATTTTAGTGTAAGACCTTTCTCTGTGGCGCAAATTGCTTGTAAATATGCTCTCACATGTGCATGGAAAATTTAGATTTTGAATGTTTGTGTTAAATAGCCATGTTAAAAGTGACCAAACCATGCTGGGAAGGCAATCAAAAAACGCTTTCATGTGTTTTAATGACATTTTAAGTCATTTTCCCATGTGCAGTGTTTAGAAATTATGATTTTAAAATCGTTTTGGGGGAAAAGGAATTGTTTATAAAATCATGACAAGGACATAATGGTGTATGGTTCTTTATAAGGCAATTGACTGTTCCTGATGTTATTTTTCTCATTTTAGTGTAAGACCTTTCTCTGTGGCGCAAATTGCTTGTAAATATGCTCTTACATGTGCATGAAAATTTTAATTTTGAATGTTTGTGTTACATAGCCATGATAAAAGTGACCCAACCATGCAGGAAAGCCAATCAAAAAACGCTTTCATGTGTTTCAATGACATTTTAAGTCATTTTCTCATGTGCAGTGTTTTGAAATTATGATTTGAAAATCGTTTTTGGGAAAAAGGAATTGTTTTTAAATTCATGAGAAGGACATAATGGTGTATGGTTCTTTATAAGGCAATTGACTGTCCCTGATGTTATTTTTCCCATTTTAATGTAAGACCTTTCTTTGTGGCGCAAATTGCTTGTAAATATGCTCCCACCTGTGCATGGAAAATTTTGATTTTGAATGTTTGTGTTACATAGCCATGTTAAAAGTGACCCTACCATGCAGGAAAGCCAATCAAAAAACGCTTTTATGTGTCTTAAGGACAATTTAAGTAATTTTCTCATGTGTAGTGTTTTGAAGTTATGATTTGAAAATCGTTGTTGAGGTAAAGGAATGTTGTTAAAATTTATGTGCGCCATATGCCCCCAAATTTCTTTTTTAGGGTTGCAGCAGGGTGTTCTTGAGACACCCCTGCACCTTTGGAATAAATTCCTAATTTGTGATGAGCAAATTGTTAATCGCAAATTGCACCTTCATTTATATGAGCCTCCTAGCCCATGGAAATGAATGGGTAATTTGCAATTAGCAATTTTCTCAAAGCAAATTTGGAATGGTAAAGAATCGCTATTTATTCCTTAAAATTCGCTTTTTTGGAAATGCAAAATAGTTATATGATACATATGGCGGTTGATGTCTAACAAGATAAGAAGCTTACGGATATATTTATGATGACTGGTGCAATGAAGTAGAAATCACTTACTTCATTGGTAGGCCTTTACAATAAATTATCTCCTCTGTATTCTTCATCAAGCGTAACTTTAATCTGCAATCCTGAGTAGGCCTCACCTTAAACAAACCTCTGGATAGGCCACATCTTATTGTCATCCTGAATTAATCATTTAAAATGCTAGGAACAGATTTATGATAGGTGTATACCTCTTTTGTGCCACTTAGAAAACATTGTCCATGGGGAAATGACTTAAAATGTCCTTAAGACACATGAATGTGTTATTTTAAAACGTTTGCAATTTTTTTGAGTCACTTTCAACATGGCTATGTGTCTGAAACAGTCAAAATCTAAATTTGCAATGCACAGGTGGGAGCATATTTACAAGGAATGTGCTTCATGGGGAAAGGTCTTATAATGTAATATGGGAAAAATGACATTAGAGATACTGAAATGCCTTATAGAGAAGCATACACCATTATGTCCTTGTCATAAATTTGCAAACCATTACTTTTCCCCAAAAACGATTGTCAAATTATATTTTGAAAACACTGCACATGTGGAAATTACTTAAAATGTCAATAATTCAAAATTTGTGATTCCTTAAATGCAATGTATCAAAAAAAAAATATGTAAAAAATGATATTAAGGATTTGGAAACTACCACCAACTTCTAGTTTGTGGTAATTTGCGAATTCTTTTCAAAAAGCATTTTTTTCAACAAAAAAAAAAGGTCCCATATGACGCCCATACATGCCATTAGGGCATGTAGGTGTGCCATGTGCTCCCAAATTTCTTTTTCAGGGGTGCAGCAGGGTGTTCTTGAGATACCCCTGCACGCTTGAAAAAAATCCTATTTTGTGATGAGCTAATTGCTAATCACAAATTGCAACATTTATTCCTATGAGCCTCCTAGCCCATGGAAATGAATGGGTAATTTGCAATTAGCAATTTGCTCATTGCAAATTAGGAATAGTAAAGAATTGCTATTTATTCCTTAAAATTTGCTATTTAGGAAATGCAAAATAGTTTGATGGTACATATGGTGGTTCATCTGTAACAAGATAAGAAGCTTAGGGATACATTTATGATGACTGGCGCAATAAAGTGCACATTACTTACTTCATTGGTAGTCCTTTATATGTATTATCTCCTCTGTATTCTTCATCAAGCGTAACTTTAATCTGCAATCCTGAGTAGGCCTCACCTTAAACAAACCTCTGGATAGGACACACTTTATTGTCATCCTGGATTAATCATTTAAAATGCTAGGGATAGATTTATGATAGGTGTATGCCTTTTTTCTGCCACTGTGCGTCACTTTTATGATGCAGCGGTGGTGCATAATATTTGCTATGAGGTGACAACATTAAAAATTGATGCATTTAGGCAGATATGTCATAGTGTAAAAAAAAAACGTACCACATAAAACCCAATCAGCAGTAATGCAAAAGATGCACCATGTCGCAAGACAGGCCTCACTTGGGGCCATATGTATCAAGCTAATTAGCATTTGCAAAGATCAAAATTCTATGAATTTCGGCCTTTGCGAATGTTAATTAGACAAATGGTATGTATCAAACAACTTTGATGCAAAATAAGGAGTAGCAAAATTTGCTATTCCTTATTTTGCGATTGCACTGAAGCATTTGTAAATTTTGTGACTACTTAAATGCAATGTATCAAACAAAAACTATGTAAAAAATGACATTAAGGATTTGGAAATTATTGTGGTAAATTAGTGGTAATTTGTGAATTCTTTTCAAAAAGCTTTTTTTCAAAAAAACAAAAGGTGCCATATGACGCCAACACATGCCCTTAAGGCATGTATGTGTGCCATATGCCCCTAAATTTGTTTTTCAGGGGTGCAGCAGGTGTTCTTGAGACACCCCTGCACCCTTGGAAAAATTCCTACTTTGTGATGAGCAAATTGCTAATCGCAAATTAAACCTTCATTCATATTAGCCTCCTAGGCCATGGAAATGAATGGGTAACTTGCAATTAGCAATTTGCTCATCGCAAATTAGGAATGGTAAAGAATCGCTATTTATTCCTTAAAATTCGCTATTTAGAAAATGTAAAATATTTTGATGATACATATGGCAGTTCATCTGTAACAAGATAAGAAGCTTAGGGATAGATTTATGATGAGTGGCGCATCACCAGGGATGTGACAGTCATCCTGCGCCACTGTTCCGCCACCCATGTTGTGCTGCATTTACAATGCGGCGCAGCATGGGGCAAAAACGGCACAGATGCGTGACGCATCTGTGCCGTAAAGGTGGCGCATTGCTGGAGTTGTATCGCAAGTGCGATGCAGCTCCAGCAAGGCTCAGGGGTGCCCCATCTCTACAATGCTGCTTCAAGACCTATGCCAGCTTCAAGCAGGCGCAGGGTTTTGACGCAGCTTTCTCCTATCTGATTGTAAGTAGTGTGTTATGTTTTTGATCACTATTACTGATTTACTGTTTGATAATAATGTTTATTAACATTTTTTATTATATTTTTCCTCAGATTCAACTGCAGATCATTTCAAGATTTCAAGATGCCTACAATACTAAGACAGATAAAGGCTGCAAAACGTCAAAGACAGCAGGAGAAAAAAAAAACGCAGCAGTCCTCTAACAAAAAGATTTCTCAAGCCACGAAGAAAGCACCGGGTAAGAGCTCTAAATATTTCATAAGAAATATTTGTAATAAAAAAAATATTACTACAGAAAATGTTTCAATCCATAACACGAGAAGTAAATCAAATGGAAAGAAAAGGACAAATGAAAATGTTACTGCTAGAGCAAGAGATAAATCTGTGCATGATAGTAGAAGGAAACAACAGTTTAGGGAGATTCGTAAACGAATGTTCCGCAACAGGATAATTGGCAATTTGTTAAAAAATATTAAGAAAGGTCAACAGAAACTAGTTTTTTATAAGAGAAAAAAAAAGTTGAGAAAGTTATTGATCAGGCATTTGAAATTAAACGTAAGTTATTTATTTTGATAATCAATAGAATTAGGAAGCTAAACAAGGCAATTTTTGATTTCAAAAGAAATAGTAGATGGAAGAGAATAGTTAATCGTAGTAATTTTTGTGAAGTTTTTTCTGGAGAATGGATACATAGTTCAAGCTGTGAGGCATTTTTTAATGAAGAGAGTTATTTCCAGGATAATGATTTGGTGCATGCAGTTGACATCAGTGGTCGTGCTTATGAAGTGAAAGATGGTTGTCCAGTTGAAAAAGAAAAACTTGTGACAACAGAGGCAGAAGAGTTGTTAGGTAATGAGGTTTTAGGAAGACGTGCTAAGGGTCCTGTGTACACCTGGAAGTGTAGTAGTATTTGCAGTGTGCGACAGGATTCCATCAATTTGCTTTGTGATTTTGTACGGTCATTTAACAAAAAAAGTTTGAAGCAGAAAATGAGGTTGTTGCAAGAATTAGATCCTTGCAGAGTAAGAGAAGTGACAGGTTTGCATGGTCATTCACTGGCTTGTCTTTCCAGGAGAGTATGCCAGAGTGTTTTTCATCATTTCAGGATGCTAGCAGTGCATCATAACAAAGTGAGGAAGTTAGTTAGACTGTTGTATTATGCTAAGAGTCCAGCAATTATGCTGAAACAATTATGCGCTGCTCTTTTGCATGGTTCTGAAATAGATGTGAAGAATATATGTGAAGAAATTGAGTTTTGTTACTTTGGAAGTAAAGAGGAGAATGTTGAAATTGAGCAAGAAGTAGAGGGTCATTTGGTAGATAGTGTACATGTTTCCAGTACAGATAATTTCCAGAGGGAAATTGCGACGTTTGACATGAAATCAAGTGAGAGGCCTAATTTCACTTGTGTGTGTTGTCGACGCACTTATTATAAGAATCAGACTAAGTTAGTGGATTTATATGCAAAAAGTGAAAGGGAAAATAATAGTGAATGGAAGGATTTTGCAACATACTTGATGGTAGAAAATTGTTTTGATTTGGGATTGGATCAACGTGTGTGTACTTATTGTTGTAACAAATTAAAACAAAACCAGATGCCTGCTAGAGCAGTTCATAATAATCTGGAATTGGTTGAGATTCCTTCTGAATTGAAGGACTTAAATACTTATGAATCTATTTTGATTCAAAGTATCCATCCCTTTCAGGCTATTGTAAGAATGGAGCCAAAGACAGGGAAATTGCCTCCATCAGATTTACAGAGAGGATTAAAGGGAAGAGTTGTTTATTTGCCTCTAGATTTCAAGAAAAACATTAACACAATTGGAGTAGAAAAAGTGGAAGAGGAACCTCTGGTTATCTTAGTTAATGGGGTTCCGACAAAGAATAAGAAAATATGGCAAGATTTAGTAGATGTTAGGAAAGTTAAAAAGGCAACATTGTATTTGAAAAAAAATAATAAATACTATAAGAATGTATATGTTGCAGAAGAGGAAGTAAGTGAGGAAGAGGATAGCGATTTGTGTGCTGGTCAAATTGAGAAAGTAGAACCCCCTACTAGTGAAGAAATATATGAACATTATAGTGTTCATCCTTTGCATTCCAAGGAAGTCATGGGGAATGCTATTGAGTTGTTTCAAATGAAACAAGCCAAAGGGAGTCCCATTAGTGTTTGGGAGGAAAGTTTGGAAGCTCGGTGTTTCCCACAGCTTTTTCCAACAGGTCAGGGAGGAAGATATGATGAGCGACCTCATCAAATTCCTGCTTCTGAATACCGGACTTTGCGATTGTATGCAGGAGATGCTAGGTTTCGACAATGCATTCCTTATTTGTTTCATCTCCTGTTTGAAAGCGATCTGTCTGGACTGTCATATGCAGTGAACCACATCTTGAAAAGTGGTATACACATGCAAAACATCTCGGCAAGTGACTTTATGGATAAAGTCAATGTCCAAGATAGTATTTTGGATTCTCACCTGATTAATCTCATGGCGTGTCAGCGTGGTACTAATGAGTACTGGTACCGTCGTCATGGTGATTTAAAATGTATGCTGAGGAACTTAGGTACTCCCACATGGTTCCTCACTCTGAGCTGTGCCGAGTATGGCTGGGAAGACTTACTTGAATTTCTACGAGAGGCAAATGCTAACGTAGATAACATCGAATTCAAGACACCCGGAGAACTGTGCTCTTTGGATCCAGTTAATGTATGTAGGTACTTCAATCATAGATTTGAAGCTATGATGTCTTTCATCATGAATAAGAAGAATCCACCTCTTGGAGAGGTGTTGGATTTCTTCTGGAGAAAGGAGTACCAAGCAAGAGGTGCTCCTCATATACATATGTTGCTGTGGATCAAGGATGCACCTAAATTTGGAACGGATCCAGATGACTCAGTGATGAGTTTCATCCAACAGTATTCTACGTGTGCTGTTCCAAACGCAAAGGAGAAGAAAAGCCTAAGAGAAAAAGTTCTGCGTTTCCAAAGCCATCGATGTGGAAAGTACTGCCGTCGTAAATTCCGAAACAAGGACAAGTTCTACACTAAATGTCGTTTCGGCTTTCCACGACCGGTGATTTCTAAAGGAAGAGTAAACAGTTTGATGTCTTCGCTGCGACACAATGTCATGAAGAAATCACCTAAAAACACTTACAATTTGAAGAGGAACGAAGAGTCCAAGTACATCAACGACTACAACCCGGTGATTTTGTCCATGTGGAATGCTAACATGGATATACAGTTTGTGGCTGATAACTGTATGGCTGTGGCTCGGTATGTGATGTCTTACATCACCAAAAAAGAGAAGACAGAATTGAAGGATATGTGGGAGGACATTTCCCATGAAAAGAGCCTCAGCAAGAAGTTGTACAGTTTCAGTCTGAAGATGTTGTCGCATCGAGAAATCGGAGCGTACGAATGTTCTGACCGGTTGTCTTCAGCAAGTCTCTATGCCAAGTCCAGGAGTATCGTTTGGGCGAGTCTTGGTCTTGCTGCAACGCGTAATCGAGTTCTCAAACCTGTGCGGGAAATTGAGTATTTGGCGGAAAAGGAGCCAAACAGTACCGACATTTTGAAGACAAACATGTTGGATACATATTATCCAAATCGAAGCAGTCACCTCGAGAATGTTTGTCTGTATGAGGTTCTGCAAAATTACATGTTCAAGAGGAACATCAAAGAAGATACTGAGAAAGGAGTGTATGCTGTAATAGGAAGTGAGGGATGTCTGGTCAAGCAAAGAAAATGCCACTTGATAAACCATCGAAAATTGAGTGGCGAATCTCCTGAAAAAAAGGAGTTTTTCTATTTAGCACTTTTGCAACTTTTCAAGCCTTGGCGTGCAGAAGAGGAACTGCTTGGAGATTTCCTCTGTTACGAAGACTCTTTCAATGCCGCCAAGGAGACCATAGAATGTCCTGCTTTTCCCAAATATGTAGAAATGTTGAATGCGGAAATTGAGCAGGAAGCAACGATTGCAGCCGAGATTGCCAGAGACAGTTCTCAGGACAGTCAGAGTTCTGCTTCATTGAGTCAGGATCCACTAGGAGGACCTCTTATCGAAAATGAAGCTGCCACTGCTATGAATGAAGTGGAAAGAGCCATGGCACATGCTCAAGAGGATGCGGTTAACTTAGAAGAGTTGGAAAGGCAACTCAACGTTGAGCAGAGGAAAATATATGACGAAGTTACCATGCAAATTGATCATGGATTAAGTCATGATAAGAAAGAGTGCTCATGTACGTCGTTGAAGCCTGTCCGACTGTACGTGAGTGGAGAAGCGGGAACTGGAAAAAGTTTCCTCATTAAAGCAATTTCATGCTATTTGCAGGAAAGGACAGAGTCATCGCTGTCTTGTGTTGTCACTGCTCCAACTGGACTGGCAGCACATAATATTAAAGGGATTACTTTACATCGTTTACTGATGCTGCCAGTGGAGCATGACAACAAATTAGAATATCACAAGCTATCTGGAGATGCTTGTTTTGAAGTTTCAAGAATCTTGAGGAAAATGAAACTTCTTATCATTGACGAAGTAAGCATGGTTTCCAATGTCATGCTTGCCTTTGTGCATTTGAGGATGCAAGAAGTTCTCAAAACAGAGTATGATGTGTTATTTGGTGGCAAACACATCATTGTTTTCGGAGATCTTCTGCAGCTGACACCAGTGAAAGGGCAACCTGTGTTCAAAATGCTCACGCATGAAGATACCAGGAAGTGCCTAGGCAGCATTGGCAACGTCAATATATGGTTAAACTTCAATTATGCTGAACTGCATGAAAATATGCGTCAGGCGAAGGATGAAGTTTACAAGACTATTCTACAAGATGTTAGAATTGGAAAAGTGACCGAGCATGGGAAAGAAGCTTTACATGCACGATTACTGTCAAATTTGTATCCAGAACAAGATGTTGTGCCTGAGAATATTTTTCAGAAAATTACTGATAAGAAATCTGGAATATGTTTGATGCCAACTCTTGCAGAATGTGCCAAATTCAACAACAAAATGTTGAATTTAGAAAAGCAAGAGATTCTGAAACTGGAAGCTATTGACAGAGTAGAGCATATGGGATCAACAATTATTTTGTCTGAGAATCTGAAAACAAAATTGGATTCATTAGAGAAGACTATATCTAAAACTGCAGGTTTTGAAAAGACTCTGAATGTGTGCTTGAACTGCCGTATAATTTTAAGAAGGAATTTACATGTTGAAAGAGGTTTGGTAAATGGGTCAATGGGTAATGTTGTTGATTTTGTAAAATACAGAAATAGAGATGGAATTGAATTTTTAAAAATTAAATTTGATGGCATTGAGGAAGTACAGCTAATTGGTCGTTGCTCTGCTAGATTTTTTCTTGTGAAAGACTTATATGTTCGCCGTAAGCAGTTTCCTGTTTGCTTGGCATATGCGGTGACAATCCATAAATCGCAAGGTTTAAGTGTAGACTGTGCATTGGTGAATATTGGCAGTTCTGTGTTCAAGGAGGGTATGGCATACGTGGCATTGTCACGAGTTAGAACTTTATCGGGATTGTACTTGATTGAGTGTGATGTCACAAACATTTGTGCGGATCTAGATTGTGTTAAGGAATACAATAGGTTAAGAAGAGAGTATGCGCCACATTTGCCTCAGTATCCTTTGTTTGAGAAACGTGTGGTAGGCCGGAAACGAAGAAATGTGACCAATACTGGGGAGGTTGTAGCAAAAAGAAGAAAAGTCGATGAACCTAAAATTACAAGCAGAAACAAAGAGGATTCTGTTGAAGATGTTGTTGGTTTTCAGTTTGAAAACAGTTCTGGTGTCAACTGCTATGCTAATGTAGTAATTAATGTTTTGTTTTCTCTAAAAAATGTAAAAGAAGAGATTGTGGTCAATTCTGATCAAAGATTTTGCAGTTTGTTAAATTCTGTGTTAGAGAAATGTACCACTGATAGAAGAAACATAGAAAGTGTGTCTGAAATTCGAAATCTGTTAGACAGATGTTCAGGCCAAACACAATTCTCTCAAAATATTCAGCAAGATTGTCAGGAGTTTTTAATGTATATCCTTGATGTATTACATGCTGAAGGTGTAGATGTAGATCAGCTGTTTGGGCTTTCTTATCAATGGCAGCATGACTGCGAGAACTGTATGGTATCAAGTACTACTAGTGTAGACTCAGAAAGATTTATATATTTAACTTTGCCAGACAGTAAATCAGTCTCCTTTAATAAGCTAGTAAAAGCTGCTAATCACAACATGGAGTGTAGCCAATGTAAATCTGAAATGATGTCCACATTATTTATACGAACATATGGCCAGTACGTCATTTTAATGTTCCAACGATGTAGGCCTGATGGAACAAAATTGACAACTTTAATAAAAATTTTTGTAGCTTCGCAGTTGTCAATATCAGGAAGGACTTTTGTAACTATAGCAATTATATATCATGACGGCCCTTCAATATCATCAGGACATTACACAGCTTATTTAAAGTCTAGAAATGGCTGGTCATTCTGCAATGATTCTGTTTTAATTTTCAAAAAAAAATTGCCGTATGACCTCAAAAACTCTTACCTGGTGTTTTTAAAACCAAAATTTTAGGGAAATAATCTCGGGATGTGCTCTGTGGAATTTCAAGAAGTTCTAATGGCTCCTACACAATTTGGCCTTGAGGATAAGTGTAGTTCAGAGACATAACTTCTAATCATAGGATTGGACATCATGGAGATATATGTGCACTTTGAATGAGTTCAGAAAAACTGTTTCTTTTCATAAGCTAATTGAAGCAGCCAATAAAAACATGGAGTAGAGGGAATGTAAGTCTGCAATGCTGTCTACTGTTTTACATTGCTTTGTGATTAAAAGTGATGTAGAGAATTAAATAATTGTTGTAGTCATAGAGGTAGTGTAAGTCTGCTTCATATTAAGCAGTATCAGTGTCATAGGAAATGTAGAACATGACTGAGCAAGAAGGGGAAGATATTACTATTCCAGGATTGTGAAAATGATCTTCAACATTTTAATTCTGAAAGTTGCGGGAATGCCAAATGATGGGATTGGCTAACAAGAAATCCAAGAGTTATACATGGCTCTGACAAGATTTGGCCTTGTGGAATCTTGTGGTAGAGAGCAAGAAGTCATTTATTGTATGTAACATGTTTTTAAAAACGATGGAGACTTTCTTTCAGAAAGTGGTGGGCTGAAAGTAATAACAGCACAAAAGAGTGTAAGCTATTCATAGGACATCCTTGGACGTCATGGAAAGTAAGTTAACTTTAAGGAGTTCTGATTTTTGAATTCTGATGTTGTATGGGTTTTTTAAACACAATCATTTTGATTGTGTTTTTTTTTCCCCGCTGTTACATGATGAATACCTTCAAGTCACTGTTTTTAGTGAATTTTGATACATTCTGAGAACAGCAAAAATAAACCATTTAACATGTATAATTAATTCTGTACTGTTTGCATTTATGATGTATATGTAGAACTGTGTAGAAGGCATGGAGAAGGTGAGGCTTCTGTAAGTGTCAAAGTTGTTGCATGCAGTGCTGCACTTCTGCGTATTCTTTGATATGCTAGACTACATCTGCACAATGAGATACCTAAGCAAAGGAAACACAAGTGATGTGATTGTGAAATGAGCAAAATAAATTGCATGTATTTCAATTACATCACCTGTGTTTCCTATCATTACGAATCACATTGTGCAGATCAAGTTTAGGTCTGTCCAGGGAAACATAGGAGGTTTGGACTTTGTTGAAGATTGCAGTGGACATGACTCACTTCATTGGTAGACCTTCACATGTATTATGTCTTCTATTCTCTTCAACAACTCGAAATTTCATCTGCAACCCTGAGTAGGCCTCACCTGAAACAAAACTCTGGATAGTAGACATCTTATTGGCATCCTGAAGCAATTATTTTAAATTTTAGTGTCTTGCGACACTTTTCTGAGACAACAGCAATGCAAAAGATGCACCATGTTTTAAGATAGGCCTCACTTCATCTGCATCAAGATAGTGTTAGTTTAAAATGTATATCTTTAGGACTGTGTAGCTTCTGTAAGTGTCAAAGTTATTGAAAAACTGTTTGTCCTTCAATCTTTGCCCTTGTCTTTTGTAATTTTTTAATACATGTTTTTATATTTTTCAAATGTTTGTTCTCTCTTTCACAGATTGAAAGTATAAAAATAAAAAGTGAGGAATTTAACGACAATTATAAGGTAAGTATTTTGTACTCTTTTCGTTACATTTCTATCACATTGAACTACTATTAGTTCCACTGCTTCATTTCTTTAATACTCAGTTTCCTGCCTTTGCTACTTCCCTCATTCCTTTCTCTATTAACTACTTACTCAACTCCTTCCACTCTTTTTCTCAGTCCCTCTCTTCTCATAGTTCCTCACTCTTGTTCACTCACTCCGTCTCTATTACTCTTAGTGTCTTTGACTGATCACTGTATCACTATTTGTTCATAATGCTTTCTCTGTGTAGTTGAAGCACACTAAGGGGATATTATGAATGCAGCCAATAAAATGATTGCTCTTTTTATTGGCAGAAAACTGGTGCAAAAGCGGCTTTAGCGGCAGTTTTCTGCCGCAAAAGCAGCTTTAGCGACACATTTCTGCCGATAAAAGCTGCAAAACTTTTATTGCCTATGTTGATAATATGCCCCTATGTTATTTACATTAGGGCTATATTGTCCAGTATAACAATCAAAATTGCTCTCCAAAGACACCAGGCAAAGCAGACGCTCCCTCAAACAGATCACCAAGTGCAATTTACCCTACTTACAATCTAGCCTGTTCTCTGTCGAGACTTTAGCAATCTTTAGACCACAAGATAAGATTTTTTTACATGGAAGAGCCATACGTATTGCAATTCTACTTAAGAAACAAGCATTGGCATAGACAATAGGTCTCGCCTTTGGGACTTTATACGTGTTTAGCCATGCAACAGTTGATGTTGCTGCACCAAGGATATTATGCTGCATAACTAAAGACTTAGAAGGTCCCAAAGTCGATACCTATTGGCTATGCCAATGCTTGTTTTTCTTTCACTTCGTTATCTATTTTGTTTTTCACAATTATACCCTCTTCTGTCTGTTCTTTGGTAAATAGATCTATTAAATAGTATCTCTTCTTTACTCCCTATAGCTGTCTTTCTTGAAACATCACTCTCTGTTTACTTTCCTTATACTTACTCTTTTTTTTTTTTTTTTTAAATTTTTGGGTTAGCTCCCGGTACGCGTACCGGGAAGCTAAACCGGAAGCGAACCAAAAGAAATAGAGCTTGCCAGAGTGCTAAACATTCTAGCAATTTTTTTGGAAAGGGAAGGTAGTTCTGAAAAGAACTTTTTTTTTGATATTTTTGTTGTTTTATATTTTTTTTGTATTTTTTTTGTATTTTTTGTTTTTTTTGTATTTTTTGAACGATTTTATATTTTTTTTGGTTTTTTTGGGGGGGGGGGAAACAACAAAAAACAGGCGTTGAAAAGGGCTCAACAGGAGCAAAAAAAAATTACTGGGGGCGGTTAGGGCAATCATGGTGTTCATACGCCAGGTTCAGTGCATTGATGCTCATGTTGCCACAAGCTAATAATCCACGACAGCGCATACATAAGTGTATCATGTTCCCAAAATTGGGCTGGATATTTGGCACAGTTTCCCGTGCCTCCTCTGGTGATAAAGAAACCGATGTTGCTGGTCTCGTCACAGGAGTTGGTCGAGGATTGTCCATCATATCCCTTAATTCCGCCCGGCTGTAATTTAAGGGATGTTTCCTCGTCATATGCCTATGCATGGTATGATTACCGTAGCTGTATTTTTTGTCCGTCCCTCTGGACAATTGTTCCTTGCATATGAGGCATGTTGCATACCTGGCATTGACCTTTTTTTGGCCACGAGGGATGGAAAAAAACTGCCAGATGAAACTGGGTTTCTTTCTTGAAACCCGGGGCAACTCTTCAAGAAATTGTGGTTGTTCTCCCTCCTCATCCATCTCTTCATCTTCCTCCTCAGTGTTAATAACCACCTGGGGAGGTGGTCCTCTCTTCCCATGAGGAGGTGGAGGTGGTGGTGGGGGTGCACCAGCTGAAGCAATCAGTGAAGCCATTTTCATACAATCAAAATAGGTCTTCCAAGAAGCAAAATAGGTCTTCCTCTCACAATAATGAAAGTCAGAGTGAGGAAAGAAGGAGTGGTTTTCATCATTTGGAAAAAACAATACTTCTCAACCAATGAAAAGTGTTATTTTTAGGTCACCTGACCTAGCCTTCCATAATTATGAAACTAAAAGTGAAATGAACCAATGAAAAGCTTTATTAACAAGTCACATGACCTCTAACTTTCATGTTACGCGCTGCGGAACGCTCCCCGGTTAGCTTCCGGTTCGCTGCGCTTCGCGCCTCGGTCCGCGCCCCGGGACACTTCCGGGTGCGCTAACGCAGTACGTCACAAGACGCATTTCGCGGCAACGCGATACGTCGCGCTTTCGCGCCGCGGATCGCTTCCGGGGAGTTGCGTTTCGCGCCTCGGTCCGCGCCCCGGGGCACTTCCGGGTGCGCTAACGCAGTACGTCATAAGACGCATTACGCGGCAACGCAATACCGTCACTATGTTGATTTGTTACCGGTTCGCGGACGGGATCGCGGAATCGAATTGAGCTAACTGGAAGCTTCCCGGTTAGCGGACCGGGAGCGAAACAAAAAAAATATTTAAAAAAAAATTATTAATAAACATATAAAATATATTTTTGGATTTAAAGAATAATACATTTTACTTCTGTAGATATTAGCTTTTAAAAAACCAATGAAATTCACTGAAAAAACCATAGGTTATAGACCATATATAGTTAGGAATTAGCATTTACAAAACCTTGAAAATTCACTGAAAAAACCATAGGTTATAGACCATATATAGTTAGGAATTAGCATTTAAAAAACCTTATTTTACTCACACAAAACCATTGAAATTCCATATATAGTTAGTTGTACTAACTATATATCGCGCACCCGCAATCCACTGCTGATGATGTCACATATTACATCATTCATGACATGGTCAGTGACATCACTGATGACATCACTGATGACATCTCAAATGACATCACTGATGACATCACTGATGACATCTCAAATGACATCACTGATGACATCACTGATGACATCTCAAATGACATCACTGATGACATCACTGATGACATCTCAAATGACATCGCTGATGACATCACTGATGACATCTCATTTGACATTACTGATGACATCACTGATGACATCATTCATGTGATTATACGATGAAGCTCTTCAGACTCTAATATAACCTTAGATACAGTAAGTGTAAACAGACACTCACAGACTGTCACTCATCCATAGAGTTACACACACACCTAGTCAGTCATGGAAAGAATCAATCACACATCCATTTTCTCAACTATACAGTTATACACACCTTACTTATTCAAAGATATACTAACACATATTTACTCTCTTATGCAATCCCTGATACAAGTTCACAATGATCCATACAGCCACTCACACATTCACTGGCTCTTATGCACAGTTATTTATATATGTCAACTCTCACATGTACTGTGTTTTACATATGTACTTACTTTTACATGCAGCACTGAGATATCCATTCACTCACCCATACACACACACAGTCAACCGCCCATACAGCTGTTTCCACATGCACTTTTGAACCCATACATCTAGTGAATCAACTGCTCACACATCTATGCACAGAGTCATACATCTCCCAGCCATCCATACACACTCTCAGTCTCCCATACAAATACGTAGGCAACCAATCAATAACGCATATAGTTAATCATATAGCTAATGATCAACACATGCAGCAGTTTATAGAACAACAAAGATAATGATGCACAAATTGAGACAGTTTAGTCACTAACCCATGCACTCAGTGAGACACATTTAACCACTCACTCATACAGTCAGTCATGCACCTAATAAATCCTTCATCCAGAAATTTATACATCCACTAATTCTTAAATATGTAAGACATATTTTAACTTTACAGAATTATACAGTCACTGGATGACGTCATCAGTGATGTCATCAGTGATGTCATTTGAGATGTCATCAGTGATGTCATCAGTGATGTCACTGACCATGTCATGAATGATGTAATATGTGACATCATCAGCAGTGGATTGCGGGTGCGCGATATATAGTTAGTACAACTAACTATATATGGAATTTCAATGGTTTTGTGTGAGTAAAATAAGGTTTTTTAAATGCTAATTCCTAACTATATATGGTCTATAACCTATGGTTTTTTCAGTGAATTTTCAAGGTTTTGTAAATGCTAATTCCTAACTATATATGGTCTATAACCTATGGTTTTTTCAGTGAATTTATATATATATATATATATATATATATATATATGTATATATATATATATATATATATATATATATATTATCTACTGGCGGTCGCCAGTAGGTAGTTATAGTTAGGATTGTTTTCCATAGGAAATCCGCAACATTCTATTGGGAATAACTTTGGTGCCGGTTGAGAAATCAGCCTGAAATTTTCCTCAAATTTGCCTCGCGGCGCTCCGGTCCTTCCCTGAAAGTTTGGGGGGGATTCGTCAATCGGGGGCCGAGATAAAAGAAGGTCCCAAAACGTGTTTTCCCCATGTTAATTTCCATAGGGCGGTTGGACTCACTTTTAGCCCGAATGGCTGAATGGATTTCCACCAAACTTGGCAAAATTGTAGGGACTGGTAGCCCGATGTGCCTTTGCTATGTCTCAAGATATGTGTTCCAGTGGATTTTGAGTAATTTAGGTTAAAAAAAATATATATATCTATAGCCGCGCCCCGGGCGCGTACCGGCGCGCTACGCGAGTTCGCGCGCGGAAAGCTGATTGGCTCTCGGGTGTCTGTCAACATTCCAAACAGTCCGGAGCGGCCGCCGTCTTGTGTCTCGGTAGGATCGAGACACAAGAGGTGGCAAAAACAAAGGGGGAAATGACCATAAGGGGGCAGAGTAGACTCCCCCTGACCCCCTAGATTTGATGTGGGGGCTATAAAAGGGCCCCGCGGGACAAAAAAAATTTTTTTTTTGATTTGCGCGGGGGGAGTGCCCGGTACGCGCACCGGGGAGCGGACCGGGGAGCGTACCATGGGGAAAAAAGAATGAGAGAGTTTTTAAAAAATTTAGCCTTTTTTTATAAATTGGAGGTAGTTCTAAAAAGAACTGTTTTTTTTCTTCTTTATGTTGTTTTATATTTTTTCCAATGTTTTTGAACATTTTGTACTTTTTTTGGCTTTTATGAACTATTTTATATTTTTTAAGATATTTTTATGGGGAGAAACAAAAAAACAGGTAATTGTAAACGGCTCAACTGGAGCAAAAAGAAATCAGGAAAAAATTATGTTTTTTTGGGGCAATTGTGGTTGTCACCAGCAAAGAGGATGAGGTTTATGCTCTGCCCACCATAGGTGATGAGCTTACCACAAAAAATACATGTGATCCTAAAGTCACCAAACCGTGGTTGTATAGAAGAGATCATCTCCCTTGCCTCTGGTCCCGATGGAGTGGGTTGCTTTCTTTTGGAGGTGCTTGGTGAAGATTGGGGAGGGTTACTGGCCAGTTCTCTCACCTCTGCAGCAGCATAGTTGTTGGGATGCTTGCGCTGCATGTGTCTAATCATGGTGTTATTACCAAAGGAATATTTTTTATTAGGGTTCCCCCTTGAAAGTTCCATGCCACAGATTTGACAAGTCACCTTTGGCGCATTCACTTTCTTCTTGCCCTCTGGGATGGAAAAAAACTCCCATACAATATGCTGCTTTGGCCTGTATGGGGTATTGTCTTCTGGCAGCCACCTTCTCCCCTCCTCCACCTCCTCCTCCTCTTCTTCTTGACCACCAATGTGATGTTGTGGTGGTCTTCTTGGTGGTGGTGGTGGTGGTGCAGATGCTCCAGCTGCTGCTGCTACTGTAGCCATTTTAAAGTACAAAATATAACACAAAGATATCCAAACAGGTCTTCCTCAGTCAAAGGACAAAGTCAGAATAAGGAAAAAAGGTGGGGTCTTTCATCATTTGGAAAAAAAAACTGTCCTGAACCAATGAAAAGTGTTATTTTCAGGTCACATGACTCGGGCCTTCATCATTTGGAAACCAAAACTGTTCTGCACCAATGAAAAGTGTTATTTTCAGGTCACATGACCCGACGCGCTTACACTACGCGCCCACGGGTGCGCCCCGGGGCGCGGCGCGTAAGCGTGTCAGATGCTTACGTTGCGCGATGGTATGCGCTTGAGTGCTTCCGGGTGCGTTTACGTTGTGCGTATAGCACGGACGCGGCTACGCGATACGTCACGATGATGTTTTTGTTCGCGGCAATAGCGCTCACGGGACGCTCCCCGGTACGCGCACCGGGGCGTGCCGCAAAATTGCGCTGACCGGGGCGCTCCCCGGTACGCGCCCCGGGAGCGCACCGGAAGAAAAAAAATATAAAAATAAATTTTAAAAAAGTATTATATAAATATACAATATAGGATTCATTATAAAAATATTACATTTCATAGGTTTGAGGCCTTATATATACTTAGGAATTAGCATTTAAAAAACTTATGAAATTCACTAAAAAAAACATAGGTTTCACACCAGTTATAGTTATAGTTATAGTTACGAATTAGCATTTAAAAAACCTTTGAAATTCACTGAAAAAACCATAGGTTTCACACCAGTTATAGTTAGGAATTAGCATTTAAAAAACCTAGTAAATTCACTGAAAAAACCATAGGTTTCACACCAGTTATAGTTAGCTGGAAATTTTATTGACATAAAACCATTGAAATTCCACGTTATAGTTAGTTGGACTCACTATAACTTGCGCGCCTGCAATGCACTGCTGATGACGTCACATATTACATCACTCATGTCATGGTCAGTGACATCACTCATGACATGAGTTCTATATAGTCACTCATACATATACTCACTCATCATATGTAGTGATACACCTATACATCCTGTTACACACCGACAGTCATCCAAAAGTTACTCACACACATACTCACACATGCAAATAAACTATTGAACATCCATTTATTTGCATATACAGCTATACACACACTACCACCTTACTTCTAAGGAAACTTATACATACTTACTCTCTTAAACAATCACTTATAGAAACACATACCTATTTAAACAGGAACTCTTACAATCTCTCACTCTCACATATACTCACTTATATACATCAATACTCACATATACTAGATTAAAACATATGTAGTTACTGATAAAGACACTAGTGAGACAGTCATTCACTCACTAAAACACACATATACACACTCATGCACCCATACAGTCCTGAACATATGCTGTCTTCAAAACACATACAAACAGTGAGTCAGTCACTGGTGCATCTATGTGCTAAGTAATACCCCCACCAAACCATACAGACACTCATACTGACACTTAAAAAAACATATAATAACCCATATACACAGACATATAGCTACTCACCAACCCATGCAGCCACTTATACACAAAGTGAAACACTGATACATATATTTAAATATTTAAACATTACTCGCTAACATATGTATTCACTAAGATACACTTAATAAGCCAGTTAACCAATCAATTAAAAAAAAAATCCATTTAGACACTTATTTAAACATTTATTCTTCCATCGACCTTTACATATACATATATAAAACATATTTTTTTTAAAGAAAGACACACATTCACTGGATGGTGTCATCAGTGATGTCATGAGTGATGTCACTGACCATGACATGAGTGATGTAATATGTGACGTCATCAGCAGTGCATTGCAGGCACGCAAGTTATAGTGAGTCCAACTAACTATAACGTGGAATTTCAATGGTTTTATGTCAGTAAAATTTCCAGCTAACTATAACTGGTGTGAAACCTATGTTTTTTTCAGTGAATATATATATATATATATATCGCGTAATACCGCGTCTCGATGCAGGCAAAGAGCCGGCTCCACCCTGCCAGCAAAAGACGGCACAGACACGGACCAGTTTCTGTGCGTTATCAATTTATTGAGGCAAAGTAAGTCTCATGGCTTTTCGGCTCAAGACTACTTCCCCAAAGAGAAACAGCGGAGGCCAGAGGGGGTTCCTTTGAGGGCACTTTAATTCTTGAATACACAGGTTAGTGGCGGCGAATGCATTTCGGCGTAAATGTTGCCTTCCTCAGCGCCCTGCACCAACAAGAGTCCTGAAATTAATCCGACAGTCCTGCTTCACTTGATATACTGCTGACAACACTGAGCTCCTCCACAAGTGAAATCTGCTCACCTGTTGGAGATCGTACAGCATTATGCGAACTCCAACTCCAAGCATGCATCATGTTTATGCATCTGGGCCGGTGGTGTGGGGGGAAATTCCATGATGATACCGGCTCCAATGTCTTTTGCAGGCTCGGACGGCGTGACTTGTTCTTTTGCACCCAGGTACCAAAGCGCATCCTCGGGTCCCCTCGTACTGCTGCAGCCAAACAATTAAGGAAACCAATGTGCAGGGGCAGCTATGCAGCTGCACAACGCCCTGATGGAGGTGTAATACCTCAGACCACACGTGTTTCCTGATCGTCGCGGCGGACACCGGATCTCCCGATCCCTCGAGCCTTTTAATCACTGCAGAGCAGTGTGGTGCCAGCCTGTCCGGATCACTTACACAGCAGGGCCATCCGTACTGCGCTTCTGGCTAGGCACAGAATATATCCCAAGACTACTTCCCCAAAGAGAAACAGCGGAGGCCCGAGGGGGTTCCTTTGAGGGCACTTTAATTCTTGAATACACAGGTTAGTGGCGGTGAATGCAGTTCGGCGTAAATGTTGCCTTCCTCAGCACCCTGCACCAACAAGAGTCCTGCAATTGACATGGTCAGTGACATCACTGATGGCATCTCAAATAACATCACTGATGACATCACTGATGACATCATCCAGTGAATGTGGATTAATTTGAAATTTAAATATGTATCATATATATACCAATCTGTATTGAAGATTGAGTGGATATATAACTGTCTGGACAGAGGATTTAGTAGCTGTCTGGCTGCCTGTTTAAGTGAGTAATTAAAAGTGTCTCACTTAATACATGGATTAGTAACTAAACTGTGTGAATGTGTGCATCACTGTCTCTGTTGTTGTATAACATGCTCCATCAGTTGGTCACTAACTACATGAGTGTGTATATTAGTTATTGATTAGTTGGGTGAGTATTTGTATGGGGCACTGAGTTTGTGTGTCGTTTTATGGGGTGTGTGTAACTCTATGCATAGATGTGTGAATGGCTGATTGACTAGGTGTATAGGTTTAAGAGTGCATGTGGAAACCGTTGTTTGGGTGACCGAGTGTATTTATTTGTGTGTTGGTGAGCAAATATATGTTTTAGTTGTACATCTTCAACAAAGTAAAAAAATAAAAAGCATTGTATGTGAGAGTTGGTGTATATAAATAAGTATAAGAGTCAGTGATTGCGAGAGTAACTATATGAATGAGTGTATAGTTGTAAGGGGAAGTTGTGGGGAAGTGTGGCTCAATGGTTAGAGTGGCAGACCCTGATGCAGAGGACTAGCCCGGGACCAGGGTTCAATTCCCGGCTCGGCAGGGTCTAGGGCTCAATTTCCTCAGACCTGATATTTCTCACCTTGGTGCCTATTCTAATCATGGGTCCCACTCTGCAACTCTGGGCAATAGCTTGCTTAATCTCCACGACGGCCCCAACAACGCTAGGATGCCTGGCTTCACCTTGGGGGTGCCAAGGAGTGGGCACTTCACATGGAAAAGCCAGGAAGGGTTCCACAGCGGTATGCGTATAAGTGCCTGAGATACCCCTTCGGGGATCTGATTCGGGCGCTATACAAGTACTACTACATTTACATTGGTGATATTTTAGCATATTAACTGTGAGTTACTATGTGTTTGAATAAATGAGGTGTTGTCCTTTTAAAAATGGCGCATGCTATGTAGCGCTTTTCACCGGCCCATTCTGTTGCCATGGTAATCTTCATTATGCTTTAAAATGTTGCCTCGCAACGCAATGTGTAGCTCTAACTACACTGAAGAAGGAATTTCTCCGAAACGCGTTTGTTTACTTGAAGATTAAAACTCTGCTGGAATAAAGCCCTGCGAGTGCTGCTTTTCTTTTGTGAATACAGGAGGATGTTCAAGCATGCATATATATATATATTCACTGAAAAAACCATAGGTTATAGACCATATATAGTTAGGAATTAGCATTTACAAAACCTTGAAAATTCACTGAGAAAACCATAGGTTATAGACCCTATATAGTTAGGAATTAGCATTTAAAAAACCTTATTTTACTCACACAAAACCATTGAAATTCCATATATAGTTAGTTGCACTAACTATATATCGCGCACCCGCAATCCACTGCTGATCATGTCACATATTACATCATTCATGACATGGTCAGTGACATCACTGATGACATCACTGATGACATCTCAAATGACATCACTGATGAGATCACTGATGACATCTCATTTGACATCAATGACCACATCACTGATGATATCATTCATGTGACAATACAATGCATCTCCTCACATTTTAATATAACCTCTGTTTCACCCAGTGTTAAATACAGAGTATAATTTTTGAAACCATTGACACACCAATACTAGTTACTACATACGTACTCACTGATTCCTACGTCTACACACACATTCACTCATTCACCCATACAATCATTCATACATACAATCACTCATCTTTACAACACTATCATATGCACTCATACACCTATACAGACACTCACACTCTGCCACTCATCCATGGAGTAACTCACACACCTAGTCAGTCCTGTAAAGAATCAATCACACTTCCATTTTCTTGTCTATACAGTTAAACATAGAGCACCTTACATTTTCAAACATATACTAACACATACTTACTTTCTTATACAATCATTGATACAAGTACACATTGATCTGCACAGAGTCACACACCTCCCAGCCAGCCACACACACACTCAGTCTCCCATACAAATACTTGGACAATCAATCAATAACCCATATAGTTAATCATATAGCTACTGATCAACACATGCAGCAGTTTACAGAACAACAGACATAATGATGCACAAATTAAGACAGTTTAGTCACTAACCCATGCACTCAGTGAGACACATTTAATCACTCACTCATACATTCAGTCATGCACCTACTAAATCCTTCGTCCAGACACTTATACATCTACTCATTCTTCAATATGTAAAACATATTTAAACTTTACAGAAACACACAGTCACTGGATGATGTCATCAGTGATCTCATCAGTGATGTCATTTGAGATGTCATCAGTGATGTCATCAGTGATGTCACTGACCATGTCATGAATGATGTAATATGTGACATGATCAGCAGTGGATTGCGGGTGCGCGATATATAGTTAGTGCAACTAACTATATATGGAATTTCAATGGTTTTGTGTGAGTAAAATAAGGTTTTTTAAATGCTAATTCCTAACTATATATGGTCTATAACCTATGGTTTTTTCAGTGAATTTTCAAGGTTTTGTAAATGCTAATTCCTAACTATATATGGTCTATAACCTATGGTTTTTTCAGTGAATTTCAATGGTTTTTTAATAGCAAATATCATAAGCTGTCGAATGTCAAGTACGTGGTAAGTGAAAACATTTTCGTGTTTATCCACACTGATCTGCTTTGAATGGTGCCCCCCCCCCTCATTTCTATTAGGAGTACTCTCTCTTTGCACATAGTGAAGGGTAGTTAACGCAGGCCTTTGCCCCCGTTGTAATACGTCGTGCCTGCTTCTCTCTCCATTTGATTGATTGTTATCCAAGTATTTACTGTTTTAGAATTGGTTCTCTTTGGTTCATTCTCTATTTACAAACAAACACAGAGTCGCAATACTCTGTTTAGTCTTCGCAGATAACGAAAAATCGTGTAAAAAAAAAAGAAAAGGAATCGAGCAAAATCAGTAGGCCACTAATGGGATCTCTTTTTGACCTCGCTAAAATAGAAACATTAGGAACAACCCCTCATGACAAATACAAAACTAGTGAGATGAACTGAACTCCACACAATGATGGCTGCAAAACAGCTTGGCTCCGCCACCCACCCCGCCCAAAATAACGATAAAGAGCGGCTGCCATGATTGGTTGCGGAATGGCCACGACGGAGCTACGAAATGGTGCTGCTCTCATGCTAACCCCAGCTTCAGTCTGAATATCCAGAAACACTGTAGACTACCAATTCGATCAGTTCCGGTAGCGCCCCAATGTAACCCGGTAGAGAAGAACTAGCCCTCCCCTCTTTGACTGATGGTTCTTGTTGCCTGTCCCTTCTGTTGTCGTTTAACAGAACTATTTAGCCTGCTGAAAGGGGTTGTGTTCCAACCGCTGGTTGGTGGAGACATTTTGACTATATTCTGGACCTGCGTTGTCGCGTAATGCGTCATATGACGTGCCGCGTTAGCGCATCCGGAAGTCATCCGGGGTGCGCAGCGCGTAACGTAAGCATAACAAGTCATGTGACTTGTTAATAAAACTTTTCATTGGTTCATTTTACTTTTCTTATTCTAATGATGAAAGGCTTGGTCATATGACCTAAAAATTACGCTTTTTATTACTTCCGAACATTATTTTTTCTTAAATATATGTTATAATGTTCCAGGCTAATGTACTTTCCCGGAAAATGTACAACTGTCCTGCAAGTAAAATATATTCTTTTTTCGAGAAAAAGAGCGTTTCTTCGTCCCATGACGGAGCCGTTGAGCAAAAGAGGGTCGACCTGCTGTCTTAGTCGCCGATACGCCTGAATATGAGATTCTTATCGATCACTTTATGTTGCAGGAGTAGAAAACACAACAGCCCTTGACCATTTATCTTTACTGCGGTCCTTCGAATTATACCTTTTACCCTTCATGTAATTGGTCTGCTTTATTTCACTTGCCTTTTACTGATTCTAAAACAGTGACTATTATTAAAAACTTTACCAATGTATATACTACTACCATGTTTTCTTTTAAAAACCTTTATTGTGAAAATTTCATTATACAAATACGAGCCTATAACCACGTGGGCCGGCCACGGAGCAAACTGTAATCGTATATGATGAGTAGACATTTACACTGTAGAGGAACGTAACGGGCGGGCCATTAGGTTGCAAGAACTAAGGTGTCTAACAGTTACGGAATCGGTGGACGTACATTTTATAATTAAAATACGACAGGGCCAGTTACAATAAAATTATCTAGATATACATTTGCGGGCAAGTACCATGGGTGACGTTAATTCGAACTTTCAATAGTACAGTAATCAATAACACATCAGAACTTAATATCAATAGGGATGTCGAAATATTCAATCAATTCTCGTCCCCGCCCGCCATGTGCTTCAAAACTGCATACGTATCTCGTGATTTCAAGGTTCTGCACCCAGTACACAACAAGGAGTTACGAGTCCCATTTATTCCGGCGCCATTTTGGGCGAGGACGGGCAGGTCCAGGATATAGTCAAAATGTCTCTACCAACCATCGACTATGATGATGTTCATATGCTGTATTTATTAGAGTAACACTCATCTGTCCACATGAAATTAATTTGCCACAATCTAAACATGTCATTTTAATCTTTCCAAAGTTCTTCTAAATATTTGGGACCGTTTCCCTTGCCTCTGATGCTGTCAGTGCCACTTCTTTGATGAATGTACTAGCAGGTCAGGGGTTCTCCTCCAAATCTCTCTTTTATGCAGCACTATAATTAATTGGTGCCACCTCTCCATATGACGATGCATGGTATAGTTACCATAACTATATTTTTTTCGGTTCCTCTGGAGAGTTCATCGTGGCAGATGAAGCGTGTAACGTACCGGGCATTTACCTTTTTTTGCATGTACAGGAAAGGAAAAAAAAAATCAAGCGTCCGAGTTCTAAGGTGTCCCAGGGCCATTTTAGTGGACCAGGCCCCAATCCAAAGAACAGGCCGCCATTTTGAGAGTCCTGTTGCAGCCGCCTGTCGCTGTAGCATCAAGAGCAGCCGAAACTCAGCTGAATGGCAACTGAAATGGTAAAGGGGCGCCCCACTACAGCAGACGAGCCTCCACCTAGGAAGGCCCGTTCACGCCGCCTCCCCCCCCCCCCTTCGGGCACCCCACGCCGTTATTCGGAGCAGTATTGTAGGATGGCCACACCAGTGCGGCAACTTGCTAGACATCACCTCGGTGGTAACCGAATCTCAGCCCCTTGTGGTGTCTCCTCTTCAGAAAATATTCTTGCGCTACCTTTGCCCCATTCACACATCGGTCCGCTACTGACGCCATCTCACAGGCTAATGGGGCGCCCCACGTCGAGTTTCAGCATTGTAGGATGACCACACCAGTACAGCAACTTGCTAGACATCACCTCGGTGCCATCCGGATCTCGGCGCCCCACTGCAGATGAAGTACCTCTCAACTATGAAACCACCACGGTGACATCCGGATCTTGGCGCCTTGTGCTGGTTCCGGCCTATTCACACATCGGTCCGCTACTGACGCCATCTCACAGGCTAATGGGGCGCCCCACGCCGAGTTTCAGCATTGTAGGATGACCACACCAGTACAGCAACTTGCTAGACATCACCTCGGTGCCATCCGGATCTTGGCATCTCAACGCCTAGTGGTATCTTCCATACAGAAAATATTGTTGCGCTGCCTTTGGCCCCATTCGCACATCGGTCTGCAACTGACACCATCTCACAGGCCAACAGGGCGCCCCACGCCGACTTTTACCATTGTAGGATGGCCACACCAGTACAGCAACTTGCTAGACATCACCTCGGTGCCATCCGGATCTTGGCATCTCAGCGCCTTGTGGTGTCAGTCAGAAAATATTGTTGCGCTGCCTTTGGCCCCATTCGCACATCGGTCCGCTACTGACACCATCTCACAGGCCAACAGGGCGCCCCACGCCGACTTTTACCATTGTAGGATGGCCACACCAGTGCCACAACTTGCTAGACACCACCTCGGTGCCATCCGGATCTTGGCATCTCAGCGCCTTGTGGTGTCTTCTATTCCGAAAATATTGTTGCGCTGCCTTTGGCCCCATTCGCACATCGGTCCGCTACTGACGCCATCTCACAGGCCAACGGGGCGCCCCACGCCGACTTTTACCATTGTAGGATTGCCACACCAGTGCGGCAACTTACTAGACACCACCTCGGTGCCATCCGGATCTTGGCATCTCAGCGCCTTGTGGTGTCTTCTATTCAGGAAATATTGTTGCGCTGCCTTCGGCCTATTCGCACATCGGTCCGCTACTGACGCCGCCTCACGTGCCAACGTATTTTCTCCGCATTTTATACCCTATGCCGCATAACAGGTCATGTGACTTGTTTATAAAACTTTTCATTGGTTCATTTTACTTTTGGTTTCCTAATGATGGAAGGCTTGATCATATGACCTAAAAACAACACTTTTCATTGGATGAAAACTTTTTTTTTTCCCAAACGATGAAAGCCCCACCTTGTTTCTGGATGTTTCAGACTGAAGCTGGCGTCAGCATGAGAGCACCACCATCTCGTAGCTCCGTCGTGGTCATTCCGCGAGCAATCATGGCAGCCGCTCCCCACCAGAAGCCTACAGGAGTCGGGGGCCCCCAAAACTTTTGATGAATCCTCAAGGCGGAGGGGACGCTTTCGAGAATGGGGTCCAAGACCTAGCAGACAAGCGTCCGATTTCCAAGGTGTCCCAGGGCCATTTCAGTGGACCAGGCCCAAAAAGGAAACAGCCTGCCGCCATTTTGAGAGTCCTGTGACAGCCGCCTATCGCTGCACCGCAAGAGTGGGCGCAACTCAGCTGAATTGCGGCTTTTGACACAGTGGACCAAAAGCGGACGGAATGGCAACTGAAACGGTAAAGGGGCGCCCCACTACAACAGATGAGACTCCACCTGGAGAGGCCCGTTCACGCCGCCTCCCCCGGGGCGCCCCACGCCGTTATTCGGAGCAGCATTGTAGGATACCAAAACCAGTGCGGCAACTTACTGGACATCACCTTGGTGCCATCGTTCTGCTGCCTTGGAACTATTCGCACAACAGTTTGCTACTGATGACCCACCCCCCGCGACGCCGCACGCCAGAAATCTGGACGTTGTGCTGCGTTGGGACTATTCGCACAGCCAACCGCTACTTCGTTGTTTTTCCCTAAAAATGTTTATATGTTATTACTGTTTTTGTTTTCTTGTATATATTTATAAGTTATTCAAGTTTTATAATCTTACTACTTTGTTGGAGTGCTATATATTTTTAATGTGACACATAATTGTAAAAACTTTGATGTACAAAGAGTCATCCCTGGAATCTTCCGCTTCAGGCTCGGTCCCCTCCCCAATCACAATACAGGATGGTTTTCATATAATAGGAATGCGTCTGCTGTGACGGATCTCATCGAGTGTGGGCCTTGATCTACTATAACTCCTTTGAAGAGGGGTGATTCTTTACAGCTGGGGCCATAAACTACATCTGCAGGGCTAGCTGATACCCTAGGACCGGCCTGGACAATCGGACACAGAGGAAAAGGAGTGTCAGAGGGTGCGGTAGTGAATAGGGCGAAAGGGAGGAGTCGGGCGGGCACAGGGTGTGATTCTCAGGGAAGAGCAGCGCAGATGGGGGGTGGTTTATTACTCATGCATAAGACAGAGAGCGGGGGTGACCACTGCCTGGGGGAGATGCTTGCGAGGGTGGGGAGTCATGCTAAGGATCGACAGCGTGCACAGAGTGGGTCTGGTCAAGGCATCTAAAATGACTGCCGTGCACGACAAAAGTGTGGCATTTGAAAAAAGGCAAGATGGCGCAGACAATGTTTTTCAACACTTCCTGATTTCCTTCGAATCGAACGTTAACAGACGTTGGGGCATATTACCAAAGTTAAGCGATATTTATCCCTAACGATGCTTAGCAACGATTTTTTTACCGCTAAGCATCATCAGAAATTATCGCAGATAAACCTTGCTATTATCAAGGTTTATCGCAAATACGATAAAAAACGACCGCAATGCATTAATATCGCTGAAAACTCAGCGATATTCATGCATTACCGAGCTAATGCTCTTAGCCATGTCATCCACCTCCCATTGGATAACATGCCTTAGAACTGCTCAGGGCAGGTGCTAGCTTTTGGAGATATTCGCGCTTATCGCGAATATTTCCAAAAGTTGATAATAGGAGATAGCGATGTTAGCGACTGTTTCCAGTCGCTAACATCTTGGCATGCCCACTTTGCATGTCATTAGTGATAAATATCACTCACATGCAAAGTGGGGCCCAAGATGGTCGCTATCTCCTACTAGCCGTCGCTAACTGGTGTTAGCAACAGCTAGGTAATACAGATATAATTTTATCTCCGCGAAGCGGAGCGCTGTTACAGATATATATCTTTTTTTGAACGTTAATTTCTCAAAATCCACTGGAGCACATATATTGAGACCTAGCAAAGGCACATCGGACTACCAGTCCCTAATATTTTGCCAAGTTTCGTGCAAATCCATTCAGCTGTTCGATTATTATTATTTTTTATTTTTTTTGCCCCGCGGGGCCCTTTTAAAACCTCCACATCAAACCTAGGGGGTCAGCGACAATGTACTATGCCCCCTTATGGTCATTTGCCCCTTCGCTTTGGCCTCCTCTTGTCTCTCGATCCTACCGAGAGACAAGATGGCGGCCGCTACGGACTGTTTGGAATGTTGACAGACGCCGGAGAACCAATCAGCTTCGCTTCACAAAGCTCCGTTGCGCGAAAAGTACGCGTCCTGGGCCGCTGCCCAGTCCGCTGTTACAGATATATATCTTTATTTAAACGTTAATTTCTCAAAATCCACTGGAGCACATATATTGAGACCTACAAAAGGCACATCGGGCTACCAGTCCCTACAATTTTGCCAAGTTTCGTGCAAATCCATTCAGCCGTTCGGGCTAAAAGTGAGGCCAACCGCCCTATGGACCCCCCTTTTTTCTCGGCCCCCCCTGGACGAACCCCCCCCAAATTTTCAAGGGCTGCTCAGAAACAAAATGTGCCATATTCCTGAAAATTTCAGGCAATTCCGTCCACAAACGCCAAAGTTATTAGACATAGAATTTTCAAAAATCCCATAGGGAAAAAATCCTAACTATATATACCTACTGGCGACCGCCAGTAGGTAATATATATATATATACATATACATATATTCACTGAAAAAACCATAGGTTTCACACATGTTATGGTTAGCTGGACATTTCACTCATACAAAACCATTGAAATTCCCCCGTTATAGTTAACTATAACTCGCGCACCCGCAATGCACTGTTGATGACATCACATATTACATCACTCATGACATGGTCAGTGACATTACTCATGACATCACTGATGACATCTCAAATGACATCACTGATGACATCATCCAGTAAATGTGTGTCTTTCTGAAAAATAAATATTTTTATATATGTATATCTAAAGGTCGATGGAAGAATAAATGGGTAAATGAGGATCTAAATGGATGGTTTTTTTTGTAAAAAAAGTTTGCGTAACTCACTTATTAAGTGTATCTTAGAGAATACATGTATTAGCGAGTTATGTTTAAATATGTAAATATCGGTATCACTGTCTCACTTTGTCTATAAGTGGCTGCATGGGTTGGTGAGTAGCTACATGTGTGTCTATATGGGTTATTAGTTGATTTTTTGAGTATCAGTATCAGTATGAGTATGAGTGTCTGTATGGTTCGGTGCGGAGTATTACACAGTGCATAGATGCATGAATGAGTGACTCACTGTTTGTATGTGTTTTGAAGACAGTATGTGTGTAGGACTGTATTAGTGGATGAGCGTGTGTATGGTAAGCATGGGCGAATTTTGCGAATTCGCGATTCGAGAATTCGCGATCCGCAAAATTTTTAGATTGTGGCGTGTTCGCGGGGCGCTTTGCGTGTTCGTGGGGCGTTTTGGCATGTTCGCGGGGCGCTTAGCGTGTTCGCGGGATTTTTTTGGGTGAGACCGTGATGCGCCCTCTGGTTCATCACTGCCACCCTCTCGTTTTTTATGCCCTTCTGCCCTCTGTACCACTCGTTTTTGTGCCTTTCTGCCCTCTGCCCCACTCGTGTTTGTGCCCTTTTGCCCTCTGCCCCACTCGTTTTTGTGCTCTTCTGCTCTCTGCCCAACTCGTTTTTGTGGTCTTCTGCCCTCTGCCCCACTCGTTTCTGTCCTCTGTCTCACTCGTTTTTGTGTTCTTCTGCCCTCTGCCCAACTCGTTTTTGTGGTCTTCTGCCCTCTGCCCCACTCGTGTTTGTGCCCTCTGTCCCACTCGTTTTTGTGCTCTTCTGCCCTCTGCCCAACTCGTTTTTGTGGTCTTCTGCCCTCTGCCCCACTCATTTCTGCCCTCTGTCCCACTAGTTTTTGTGCTCTTCTGCCCTCTGCCCAACTCGTTTTTGTGGTCTTCTGCCCTCTGCCCGACTCGTTTCTGCCCTCTGTCCCACTCGTTTTTGTGCTCTTCTGCCCTCTGCCCAACTCGTTTTTGTGGTCTTCTGCCCTCTGCCCCACTCGTTTCTGCCCTCTGTCCCACTCGTTTTTGCGGTCTTCTGCCCTCTGCCCCACTCGTTTCTGCCCTCTGTCCCACTCGTTTTTGTGCTCTTCTGCCCTCTGCTCAACTCGTTTTTGTGGTCTTCTGCCCTCTGCCCCACTCGTGTTTGTGCCCTCTGTCCCACTCGTTTTTGTGCTCTTCTGCCCTCTGCCCAACTCGTTTTTGTGGTTTTCTGCCCTCTGCCCGACTCGTTTCTGCCCTCTGTCCCACTCGTTTTTGTGCTCTTCTGCCCTCTGCCCAACTCGTTTTTGTGGTCTTCTGCCCTCTGCCCCACTCGTTTCTGCCCTCTGTCCCACTTGTTTTTGTGGTCTTCTGCCCTCTGCCCCACTCGTTTCTACCCTCTGTCCCACTCGTTTTTGTGGTCTTCTGCCCTCTGCCCAACTCATTTTTGTGGTCTTCTGCCCTCTGCCCAACTTGTTTTTGTGGTCTTCTGCCCTCTGCCCCACTCGTTTCTGCCCTCTGTCCCACTCGTTTTTGTGCTCTTCTGCCCTCTGCCCAACTCGTTTTTGTGCTCTTTCGCCCTCTGCCCCACTCGTTTCTGCCCTCTGTCTCACTCGTTTTTGTGCTCTTCTGCCCTCTGCCCCACTCGTTTCTGCCCTCTGTCCCACTCGTTTTTGTGCTCTTCTGCCCTCAGCCCAACTCGTTTTTGTGGTCTTCTGCCCTCTGCCCCACTCGTATTTGTGCCCTCTGTCCCACTCATTTTTGTGCTCTTCTGCCCTCTGCCCAACTCGTTTTTGTGGTCTTCTGCCCTCTGCCCCACTCGTTTCTGTCCTCTGTCCCACTCGTTTTTTTGTGCTCTTCTGCCCTCTGCCCAACTCGTTTTTGTGGACTTCTGCCCTCTGCCCCACTCGTTTCTGCCCTCTGTCCCACTCGTTTTTGTGGTCTTCTGCCCTCTGCCCAAATCGTTTTGTGGTCTTCTGCCCTCTGCCCAACTCATTTTTGTGGTCTTCTGCCCTCTGCCCCACTCGTTTCTGCTCTCTGTCCTACTCGTTTTTGTGCTCTTCTGCCCTCTGCCCAACTCGTTTTTGTGGTCTTCTGCCCTCTGCCCCACTCGTTTCTGCCCTCTGTCCCACTCGTTTTTGTGCTCTTCTGCCCTCTGCCCCACTCGTTTCTGCCCTCTGTCCCACTCGTTTTTGTGCTCTTCTGCCATCTGCCCAACTCGTTTTTGTGGTCTTCTGCCCTCTGCCCCACTCGTGTTTGTGCCCTCTGTCCCACTCATTTTTGCGCTCTTCTGCCCTCTGCCCAACTCGTTTTTATGGGCATCTGCCCTCTGCCCCACTCATTTCTACCCTCTGTCCCACTTGTTTTTTTGTGCTCTTCTGCCCTCTGCCAAACTCGTTTCTGGCCTCTGTCCCACTCGTTTTTGTGGTCTTCTGCCCTCTGCCCAACTCATTTTTGTGGTCTTCTGCCCTCTGCCCAACTTGTTTTTGTGGTCTTCTGCCCTCTGCCCCACTCGTTTCTGCCCTCTGTCCCACTCGTTTTTGTGCTCTTCTGCCCTCTGCCCAACTCGTTTTTGTGATCTTTTGCCCTCTGCCCCACTCGTTTCTGCCCTCTGTCCCACTCGTTTTTGTGCTCTTCTGCCCTCTGCCCCACTCGTTTCTGCCCATCTGTCCCACTCGTTTTTGTGCTCTTCTGCCCTCTGCCCAACTCGTTTTTGTGGTCTTTTGCCCTCTGCCCAACTCGTTTTTGTGGTCTTCTGCCCTCTGCCCAACTCATTTTTGTGGTCTTCTGCCCTCTGCCCCACTCGTTTCTGCCCTCTGTCCCACTCGTTTTTGTGCTCTTCTGCCCTCTGCCCAACTCGTTTTTGTGGTCTTATGCCCTCTGCCCCACTCGTTTCTGCCCTCTGTCCCACTCGTTTTTTTGTGCTCTTCTGCCCTCTGCCAAACTCGTTTCTGGCCTCTGTCCCACTCGTTTTTGTGGTCTTATGCCCTCTGCCCAACTCGTTTTTGTGGTCTTCTGCCCTCTGCCCAACTTGTTTTTGTGGTCTTCTGCCCTCTGCCCCACTCGTTTCTGCCCTCTGTCCCACTCGTTTTTGTGCTCTTCTGCCCTCTGCCCAACTCGTTTTTGTGCTCTTTTGCCCTCTGCCCCACTCGTTTCTGCCCTCTGTCCCACTCGTTTTGTGCTCTTCTGCCCTCTGCCCCACTCGTTTCTGCCCATCTGTCCCACTCGTTTTTGTGCTCTTCTGCCCTCTGCCCAACTCGTTTTTGTGGTCTTTTGCCCTCTGCCCAACTCGTTTTTGTGGTCTTATGCCCTCTGCCCAGCTCGTTTTTGTGGTCTTCTGCCCTCTGCCCAACTTGTTTTTGTGGTCTTCTGCCCTCTGCCCCACTCGTTTCTGCCCTCTGTCCCACTCGTTTTTGTGCTCTTCTGCCCTCTGCCCAACTCGTTTTTGTGCTCTTTTGCCCTCTGCCCCACTCGTTTCTGCCCTCTGTCCCACTCGTTTTTTTGTGCTCTTCTGCCCTCTGCCAAACTCGTTTCTGGCCTCTGTCCCACTCGTTTTTGTGGTCTTCTGCCCTATGCCCAACTCGTTTTTGTGGTCTTCTGCCCTCTGCCCAACTTGTTTTTGTGGTCTTCTGCCCTCTGCCCCACTCGATCTGCCCTCTGTCCCACTCGTTTTTGTGCTCTTCTGCCCTCTGCCCAACTCGTTTTTTTGCTCTTTTGCCCTCTGCCCCACTCGTTTCTGCCCTCTCACCCACTCGTTTTTGTGCTCTTCTGCCCTCTGCCCCACTCGTTTCTGCCCATCTGTCCCACTCGTTTTTGTGCTCTTCTGCCCTCTGCCCAACTCGTTTTTGTGGTCTTCTGCCCTCTGCCCCACTCATGTTTGTGCCCTCTGTCCCACTCATTTTTGTGCTCTTCTGCGCTCTGCCCAACTCGTTTTTGTGGTCTTCTGCCCTCTGCCCCACTCGTTTCTGCCCTCTGTCCCACTTGTTTTTTTGTGCTCTTCTGCCCTCTGCCCAACTCGTTTTTGTGGTCTTCTGCCCTCTGCCCCTCTCGTTTCTGCCCTCTGTCCCACTCGTTTTTGTGCTCTACTGCCCTCTGCCCAACTCGTTTTTGTGGGCTTCTGCCCTCTGCCCAACTCGTTTTTGTGGTCTTCTGCCCTCTGCCCCACTCGTTTCTGCCCTCTGTCCCACTCGTTTTTGTGCTCTTCTGCCCTCTGCCCAATTTGTTTTTGTGGTCTTATGCCCTCTGCCCCACTCGTTTCTGCCCTCTGCCCAACTCGTTTTTGTGGTCTTCTGCCCTCTGCCCCTCTCGTTTCTGCCCTCTGTCCCACTCGTTTTTGTGGTCTACTGCCCTCTGCCCAACTCGTTTTTGTGGGCTTCTGCCCTCTGCCCAACTCGTTTTTGTGGTCTTCTGCCCTCTGCCCCACTCGTTTCTGCCCTCTGTCCCACTCGTTTTTGTGCTCTTCTGCCCTCTGCCCAACTTGTTTTTGTGGTCTTATGCCCTCTGCCCCACTCGTTTCTGCCCTCTGTCCCACTCGTTTTTGTGATCTTCTGCCCTCTGCCCAACTCATTTTTGTGGTCTTCTGCCCTCTGCCCCACTCGTTTCTGCCCTCTGCCCAACTCGTTTTTGTGGTCTTCTGCCCTCTGCCCCACTCGTTTCTGCCCTCTGTCCCACTCGTTTTTGTGCTCTTCTGCCCTCTGCCCAACTTGTTTTTGTGGTCTTTCGCCCTCTGCCCCACTCGTGTTTGTGCCCTCTGTCCCAATCGTTTTTTGTGGTCTTCTGCCCTCTGCCCCACTCGTTTCTGCCCTCTGTCCCACTCGTTTTTTTGTGCTCTTCTGCCCTCTGCCCAACTTGTTTTTGTGGTCTTTCGCCCTCTGCCCCACTCGTTTCTACCCTCTGTCCCACTCGTTTTTGTGCTCTTCTGCCCTCTGCCCCACTCGTTTCTGCCCATCTGTCCCACTCGTTTTTGTACTCTTCTGCTCTCTGCCCAACTCGTTTTTGTGGTCTTCTGCCCTCTGCCCCACTCGTGTTTGTGCCCTCTGTCCCACTCATTTTTGTGCTCTTCTGCCCTCCGCCCAACTCGTTTTTGTGGTCTTCTGCCCTCTGACCCACTCGTGTTTGTGCCATCTGTCCCACTCGTTTTTGTGCTCTTCTGCTCTCTGCCCAACTCGTTTTTGTGGTCTTCTGCCCTCTGCCCCACTCGTTTCTGCCCATCTGTCCCACTCGTTTTTGTGCTCTTCTGCTCTCTGCCCAACTCGTTTTTGTGGTCTTCTGCCCTCTGCCCCACTCGTGTTTGTGCCCTCTGTCCCACTCATTTTTGTGCTCTTCTGCCCTCCGCCCAACTCGTTTTTGTGGTCTTCTGCCCTCTGCCCCACTCGTTTCTGCCCTCTGTCCCACTTGTTTTTTTGTGCTCTTCTGCCCTCTGACCAACTCGTTTTTGTGGTCTTCTGCCCTCTGCCCCACTCGTTTCTGCCCTCTGTCCCACTCGTTTTTGTGGTCTTCTGCCCTCTGCCCAACTCGTTTTTGTGGTCTTCTGCCCTCTGCCCAACTCATTTTTGAGGTCTTCTGCCCTCTGCCCCACTCGTTTCTGCCCTCTGTCCCACTCGTTTTTGAGCTCTTCTGCCCTCTGCCCAACTCGTTTTTGTGGTCTTCTGCCCTCTGCCCCACTCGTTTCTGCCCTCTGTCCCACTCGTTTTTGTGCTCTTCTGCCCTCTGCCCAACTTGTTTTTGTGGTCTTTCGCCCTCTGCCCCACTCGTGTTTGTGCCCTCTGTCCCAATCGTTTTTGTGCTCTTCTGCCCTCTGCCCAACTCGTTTTTGTGGTCTTCTGCCCTCTGCCCCACTCGTTTCTGCCCTCTGTCCCACTCGTTTTTTTGTGCTCTTCTGCCCTCTGCCCAACTCGTTTTTATGGTCTTCTGCCCTCTGCCCCACTCGTTTCTGCCCTCTGCCCAACTCGTTTTTGTGGTCTTCTGCCCTCTGCCCCACTCGTTTCTGCCCTCTGTCCCACTCGTTTTTGTGCTCTTCTGCCCTTTGCCCAACTTGTTTGTGTGGTCTTTCGCCCTCTGCCCCACTCGTTTCTGCCCTCTGTCCCACTCGTTTTTGTGCTCTTCTGCCCTCTGCCCCACTCGTTTCTGCCCATCTGTCCCACTCGTTTTTGTGCTCTTCTGCCCTCTGCCCAACTCGTTTTTGTGGTCTTCTGCCCTCTGCCCCACTCGTGTTTGTGCCCTCTGTCCCACTCATTTTTGTGCTCTTCTGCCCTTCGCCCAACTCGTTTTTGTGGTCTTCTGCCCTCTGCCCCACTCGTTTCTGCCCTCTGTCCCACTTGTTTTTTTGTGCTCTTCTGCCCTCTGACCAACTCGTTTTTGTGGTCTTCTGCCCTCTGCCCCACTCGTTTCTGCCCTCTGCCCAACTCGTTTTTGTGGTCTTCTGCCCTCTGCCCAACTCATTTTTGTGGTCTTCTGCCCTCTGCCCCACTCGTTTCTGCCCTCTGTCCCACTCGTTTTTGTGCTCTTCTGCCCTCTGCCCAACTCGTTTTTGTGGTCTTATGCCCTCTGCCCCACTCGTTTCTGCCCTCTGTCCCACTCGTTTTTTTGTGCTCTTCTGCCCTCTGCCAAACTCGTTTCTGGCCTCTGTCCCACTCGTTTTTGTGGTCTTCTGCCCTCTGCCCAACTAGTTTTTGTGGTCTTCTGCCCTCTGCCCAACTTGTTTTTGTGGTCTTCCGCCCTCTGCCCCACTCGTTTCTGCCCTCTGTCCCACTCGTTTTTGTGCTCTTCTGCCCTCTGCCCAACTCGTTTTTGTGCTCTTTTGCCCTCTGCCCCACTCGTTTCTGCCCTCTGTCCCACTCGTTTTTGTGCTCTTCTGCCCTCTGCCCCACTCGTTTCTGCCCATCTGTCCCACTCGTTTTTGTGCTCTTCTGCGCTCTGCCCAACTCGTTTTTGTGGTCTTCTGCCCTCTGCCCCACTCATGTTTGTGCCCTCTGTCCCACTCATTTTTGTGCTCTTCTGCCCTCTGCCCAACTCATTTTTGTGGTCTTCTGCCCTCTGCCCCACTCGTTTCTGCCCTCTGTCCCACTTGTTTTTTTGTGCTCTTCTGCCCTCTGCCCAACTCGTTTTTGTGGTCTTCTGCCCTCTGCCCCTCTCGTTTCTGCCCTCTGTCCCACTCGTTTTTGTGGTCTACTGCCCTCTGCCCAACTCGTTTTTGTGGTATTCTGCCTTCTGCCCAACTCATTTTTGTGGGCTTCTGCCCTCTGCCCCACTCGTTTCTGCCCTCTGTCCCACTCGTTTTTGTGCTCTTCTGCCCTCTGCCCAACTTGTTTTTGTGGTCTTATGCCCTCTGCCCCACTCGTTTCTGCCCTCTGTCCCACTCGTTTTTGTGCTCTTCTGCCTTCTGCCCAATTCGTTTTTGTGGTCTTCTGCCCTCTCCCCCACTCTTTTCTGCCCTCTGTCCCACTTGTTTTTGTGCTCTTCTGCCTTCTGCCCAACTCATTTTTGTGGTCTTTTGCCCTCTGCCCCACTCGTTTCTGCCCTCTGCCCAACTCGTTTTTGTGGTCTTCTGCCCTCTGCCCCACTCGTTTCTGCCCTCTGTCCCACTCGTTTTTGTGCTCTTCTGCCCTCTGCCCAACTTGTTTTTGTGGTCTTGCGCCCTCTGCCCCACTCGTGTTTGTGCCCTCTGTCCAAATCGTTTTTGTGCTCTTCTGCCCTCTGCCCAACTCATTTTTGTGGTCTTTTGCCCTCTGCCCCACTCGTTTCTGCCCTCTGTCCCACTCGTTTTTTTGTGCTCTTCTGCCCTCTGCCCAACTCGTTTTTGTGGTCTTCTGCCCTCTGCCCCACTCGTTTCTGCCCTCTACCCAACTCGTTTTTGTGCTCTTCTGCCCTTTGCCCAACTTGTTTTTGTGGTCTTTCGCCCTCTGCCCCACTCGTGTTTGTGCCCTCTGTCCCAATCGTTTTTGTGCTCTTCTGCCCTCTGCCCAATTCGTTTTTGTGGTCTTCTGCCCTCTGCCCCACTCGTTTCTGCCCTCTGTCCCACTTGTTTTTGTGCTCTTCTGCCCTCTGCCCAACTCATTTTTGTGGTCTTCTGCCCTCTGCCCCACTTGTTTCTGCCTTCTGCCCAACTCGTTTTTGTGGTCTTCTGCCCTCTGCCCCACTCATTTCTGCCCTCTGTCCCACTCGTTTTTTTGTGCTCTTCTGCCCTCTGCCCAACTCGTTTTTGTGGTCTTCTGCCCTCTGCCCCACTCGTTTCTGCCCTCTGCCCAACTCGTTTTTGTGGTCTTCTGTCCTCTGCCCCACTCGTTTCTGCCCTCTGTCCCACTCGTTTTTGTGCTCTTCTGCCCTTTGCCCAACTTGTTTTTGTGGTCTTTCGTCCTCTGCCCCACTCGTGTTTGTGCCCTCTGTCCCAATCGTTTTTGTGCTCTTCTGCCCTCTGCCCAACTAGTTTTTGTGGTCTTCTGCCCTCTGCCCCACTCGTTTCTGCCCTCTGTCTGAACTGTTGGTGAATGAGTGGATGTGTATGTAGATGGTGGAAATATTGAATAGGTTGTTGTAACTGGTATTGGTAACTCCATTGGTAACTCCATTTTTTTTATTTTTTATTTTTTATTTTTGAATGTGTGAATGTGTGTATCAAAGGTTACATTAAGGTGAGAGGAGGTCTGCCACTCGGTGACACAAGTATGATGTCATCAGTGATGTCATCAGTGATGTCATTTGAGATGTCATCAGTGATGTCATGAGTGATGTCACTGACCATGTCATGAGTGATGTAATATGTGACGTCATCAACAGTGCATTGCAGGTGTGCGAGTTATAGTTAACTATAACGGGGGAATTTCAATTGTTTTGTATGAGTGAAATGTCCAGCTAACTATAACATGTGTGAAACCTATGTTTTTTTAGTGAATTTCAAAGGTTTTTTAAATGCTAATTTTTAACTATAATGTGTGTGAAACCTATGGTTTTTTCAGTGAATTTCTAAGGTTTTTTAAATGCTAATTTTTAACTATAATGTAGGTGAAACCTACGGTTTTTTCAGTGAATTTCAAAGGATTTGTAAATGATAATTTTTAAATGTATTAATTGTTATATTTTCTTTATACTGATTTACTACATTATTTTAAAATATTTATTTTTAGATATTTTATTTTTTAAATTACATTACATATTTTTTATATAAATTGAAAAATACATGTTTTTAAAAATATTGAAATTGTAATTTTTTTATATTTTTTATATTTTTTTAATTTATATATATTTTATATAGCAGGCAATGATATCCTATGAAAGGAAATTCAACTTACTGTAACTACGGTTAGAATTACTTTTTAGGATCAATAGTGGGCTGAGAGATGCAGCACTGAGGTCTCTCCTGATAACAGGTGAGTAAATCACAATTCGTGGTTCGGCTTATTTTTGAGGAATATTTTAAGGTTCCAAAACTCCACACTTAGAAGAATTTCCAAGTAAAACATGTCAATGTTAGCCTATGTAAGGAAATTCAAGTTACTGTAACTACGATGAGAATTACTTTTCAGGATCAATATTGGCCTGAAATATGCAGCACCGAGGTCTCTCCAGATAACAGGTGAGTAAATCGGAATTCGTAGTTCGGCTGATTTTAGAGGAATTTTTTAAAGTTCCAAAACTCCACACTTAGAAAAATTTCCAAGTGAAACCAGTCAATGTTAGCCTATGGAAGGAAATTCAAGTTACTGTAACTACGATTAGAATTACTTTTCAGGATCCGGAATGGGCTGAAAGATGCAGCACTGAGGTCTCTACTGATAACAGGTGAGTAAATCGGAATTCGTAGTTCGGCTGATTTTTGAGGAATTTTTTAAAGTTCCAAAACTCAACACTTAGAAAATTTTCAAGTGAAACCAGTCAATGTTAACCTATGGAACGAAATTCAAGTTACTGTATGTATGGTTACAATTACTTTTCAGGATCAGCAGTGGGCTGAAAGATGCAGCACTGACGTCTCTCGTGATAACAGGTGAGTAAATCGGAATTCGTACTTCGGCTGATTTTAGAGGAATATTTCGCTCAATAGTGAAGGAAAGGGGCGGGGCCTGAGGAGACATGTGTGCAAACACGCCCTGTGGCGCGTTTTAGGTTGGGGAATATATTCCTCTTCAATCCTGAGGTCATCTGTGAGCCAACTTGTCCATCAGGTACCTCCAGTTTGCGCCAGAGAGCTGCGTTGCAGAGAGGTGTTCAGAGGGCACGCCCCCTTTTTACAACACTCTGCAATGCAGCTCCGTGGCACTTACTAGAGGTACCCGTTGGACTAGTTGGCTCTAGGGGACCTCTGGATTCAAGAGAAATATATTCCCCAAGCTAAAACGTGCCACAGGGCGTGTTTGCACACATGTCACCTCAAGCCCCGTCCCCTACCTTCACCACTGAGCAAACATGCCCCGCAACGCGTTCTAAGTTGGGGGATTAAGTCCCCTTGCATACTGGGGGTCCCTGGGGGCCATCTAGCCCACCAGGAACCTCCAGTATGCGCCAGGGGCTGCATTGCAGAGAGGTGTAATGAGGCAATGCCCCTTTTTACATCTCTCTGCAACGCAGCCCCCTGGCGTGTTTGCAGAGGGGGAAGTAATTCCCCTCGCTTACTGGGGGTCCCTGGGGGCCAACTAGCCCACCAGGAACCTCCAGTGTGCGCCAGGGGGCTGCGTTGCAGAGAGGTGTAAAGAGGCCACGCCCCTTTTTACACCTCTCTGCAACGCAGCCCCCTGGCGCTTTTTCAGAGGGGTAACTAATTCCCCTTGCATACTTGGGGTCCCTGGGGGCCAACTAGCCCACCAGGAACCTACAGTGTGCACCAGGGGGCTGCGTTGCAGAGAGGTGTAAAGAGGCCACACACCCTTTTTACACCTCTCTGCAAGGCAGCCCCCTGGCACATACTGAAGGTTCCTGACCCCCTAGGCCTGCTCAGGGAGTCCCACAAGGACCCCCAAGGCCCCCAAATTAATTTTGTTTTTAAGAAAAATCCTAGGGTATGCATACGGTCCGCGTACCCTGCCAATCAAAAAACAAACAAACATTAAGGCACAACTCTGCAAACATGGCGCATTTGCAGAGGGGGAAATAATTCCCCTTGAATACTGGAGGTCCCTGGGGTCCAAGTAGCCCACCAGTAACCTAGAGTATGCTCCAGGGGGCTGCCTTGCAGAGACGTGTAAAGAGGCCACACCCCTTTTTACACCTCTCGGCAAGGCAGCCCCCTGGCGTATACTGGGGGTTCCTGGTGGGCAACTTGGCCCCCAGGGACCCCCAGTGTTCAGGGGAATTATTTCCCCCTCTGCAAAGGCGCCAGGGGGCGCGTTTTCAGAGTAGTGCCTTAATGTTTTTTTGGGGGGATTGGCAGGGTACGCGTACCCTACGGGTATCCTGGGATTTTTCTTAAAACAAAAAAAATGTTTTTGGGGGCCTTGGGGGTCCTTGTGGGACCCCCTGAGCAGGCCTAGGGGGTCAGTAACCTCCAGTATGCGCCAGTGGGCTGCCTTGCAGAGACGTGTAAAGAGGCCACGCCCCTTTTTACACCTCTCTGCAACGCAGCCCCCTGGCGCATACTGGAGGTTCCTGGTGGGCTAGTTGGCCCCCGGGGACCCCCAGTACTCAAGGAGAATTAGTTCCCCCTGTGCAAACGCGCCAGGGGGCGCGTTTGCAGAGTGGTGCATTCCTCACCTCAAACCCCGGCCCCTCCCTGCACTACTCTGCAAACACACCCCCTGGTGCGTTTGCAGAGGGGGAAGTAATTCCCCTTGAATACTAGGGTCCCTGGGGCCCAAGTAGCCCACCAGGTACATCCAGTAAGCGCCACGGAGCTGCGTTGCAGAGTGTTGTGAAAAGGGGCGTGGCCTCTTTACACATCTCTGCAAGGCAGCCCCCTGGCACATACTCGAGGTTACTGACCCCCAAAGCCTGCTCAGGGGGTCCCACGAGGACCCCTAAGGCCCCCCAATTTTTTTTTAAATCCCAGGATACGCATAGGTAAGCCTTCCCTGCCGATCCCCAAAAAAACCCATTAATGGCACCACTCTGCAAACGCGCCCCCTGGCGCGTTTGCAGAAGGGGAAATAATTCCCCTTGAATACTGAGGGTACCTGGGGGCAAAGTAGCCCACCAGGATCCTCCAGTATGCGCCAGGGGGCTGCCTTGCAGAGACGTGTAGAGAGGCCATGCCCCTTTTAACACCTCTCTGCAACGCAGTCCCCTAGCGCACACTGGAGGTTCCTGGTGGGCTAGTTTGCCCCCAGGGACCCCCAGTATTCAAGGGGAATTATTTCCCCATCTGCAACCGTGCCAGGGGGCTGCCTTACAGAGACATGTAAAGAGGCCCTGCCCCTTTTTACACCTCTCTGCAATGCAGCCCCCGGCGCGTTTGCAGAGGGGGAACTAATTCCCCTTGCATACTGAAGGTCCCTGGGTGCGCCCACCAGGAATCTCCAGTATGCTTATGTGGAGAAGCGTGGCTCAGTGGTTAGAGGCGGCAGACCCAGAAGCTGAGATCAGCCGTGGACCAGGGTTCGATCCCCCGCCTCGGCGGGTCTCGGGCTCAAAAATTCCACGAACTCGACAATTCTTGCTCCGGTGCCTACTCAACTCACGGGGTCACACTCTGCGACTCTGGGCAATAGCTTGCTTAATCTCCACTACGGCCCCTCGTGGCGGGATGCCTGGCTTTCACCTTGTGGATACCCTGCCGGGGTATCTCACAGGGGAAAACCAGGACGGGTTCCCTAAGCAAGCGCCTTGAGACCTTCGGGTGATTCGTGCGCTATATAAGTCGAAATACATTTACATTACATTTATGCGCCAGGGGGCTGCCTTGCAGAGAGGTGTAATGAGGCCACGCCCCTTTTTACACCTCTCTGCAATACAGCGCCCTGGCACATTTGCAGAGGGGGAAGTAATTCCCCTCACATACTGGGGGTCCCTGGGGGCCAACTAGCCCACCAGGAACCTCCAGTGTGCGCCAGGGGACTGCGTTGCAGAGAGGTGTAAAGAGGCCACGCCCCTTTTTACACCTCTCTGCAACGCAGCCCCCTGGCGCTTTTTCAGAGGAGGAACCAATTCCCCTCGTATACTGGGGGTCCCTGGGGGCCAACTAGCCCACCAGCAACCTCCAGTATGCGCCAGGGGGCTCTATTGCAGAGAGGTATAAAAAGGGGCATGGCCTCTTTACACGTCTCTGCAAGGGAGCCCCCTTGCCCATACTGGAGGCTCCTGGTGGGCTAGTTGGCCCCCAGGGACCCCCAGTATGCGAGGGGAATTACTTCCCCCTCTGCAAACTCGACAGGGGGCGTGTTTTCAGAGAGGTGCAGGGAGGGGGTGTGGACTCCTCCCGATCCCATAGTTAAAAAAAAAAAACTTTTAAGAAGGGGGGCTGTGAAGCCCCCCTTCTTTTTCTTTTTTTGGGACCTGGGACCCCATCCCCCAGGGCCTGCCCCCAATTTATTTATTTTAATTTTTTTTAATTGGAAGGGGGCGTGTGGCCCCAATCTCATGGCCTATTTCGGCCCCGGGGACCCCAACCTCTGGGGCATGGGCAACATTATTTTTTTATTTTTTGTGGAGGGGGCTGCCCCCCTCCTATAACCCCCTTAAGGCCCCGGGGAGCCCATCGCCCGGGGCCTGGCCTTCCTCATTGGGGGCCGTGGGGGGGGTCCCCAAGCCCCCCGCGGTCCCTGCCAGCTCCTCGCATCCTGCAGGAGCCGGCATTGCTTTTCTGTATGGGGAGCAGCTAACAGGTTTCCTGCTCTCTCTTTCAAAAATCAAAGCAGTTTACTGTGGTAGGGTGGGAGCCGCGAAGCTCCCGCCCTACCTACTGGTGGTGGCCAGTAGGTAGATACAGTTAAAACCTAGTTTCCATAGGAAATCTGCAACATTCTATTTGGAATAACTTTGGCGCCGGTGGACAAATCTTCGCGAATTTCTTCAAGCAAATGGTCTGCTCCGGTCCGCTCCTTCCCTGAAAGTTTGGGGGTGATTCGTGAATCGGGGGCCGAGAAAAAAGGGGGGTCCCAAAACGTGTTTTCCCCATGCCATTTTCCATAGGGACCTTTAGCTACAGCCCGAACGGCTGAACAGAATTGCACCAAACTTGGCAACAAGGTAGAGTTCAGTTTGGAGATCACGCTTTTTGGTAAATGGTGAAAATCCGTTCAGTAGTTCATGAGAAAATCATAAGTAAAATCATAAGTATATCTATAGAAGTTTACCGTACTCTGTACTGTACTCTGTACAGTACGCGTACCTTCCCGAGCACGAGCTGCATGCTGATTGGATGTCAACTGTCTGTCAACACTCCAAACCAGGAAGTGTTGGCAGCCATCTTGTGCCTCGGTAGAAGCGAGACACAAGAAAGCTGAAAACAAACTAGCAAAACACGCAAAGGCGGCAGGGTAGACACATCCTGACCCCCTAGGCCTGATCAGGGGGTCCCACAAGGACCCCCAAGGCCCCAACATTTAAAAAAAAAATGTTTAAATCACCGGATACGCGTAGGTATGCTTCCCCCGTGAAAAAAAAAAAACCTAGTTTGCTTTTTTGAAAATTAGCCCCTGGGGGGACCAAATCCCGGCGGCAAAATGAGAAAAAAAGTGTGGGGGTCCCAATCCCCCACACACTGACCCGGGGACTGCCACCCCCGGGGCAAAATAGTTATGATAACGGGGGGCATACAGCCCCCCCCACAGCCCCGGGGACCACCACCCCCGGGACAAAGATATTATTGATGGGGGCCTCCGAAAGCTCTCACGACAGTTGAAGGCTGCCCAGGCACTCACTTCTCCCGATCGGATCTCTGCTGCTCTCGGGGTCTAGGAGCCAGGGTACGTGTGCAGGTGAGTGACCTCGAGACCCCCAGACTATGCCAGGGGGAGGAGTGGGTGCGAGTGCGACCCTGGCACGGGGGAGCTAAGAAGTGTTCAAAGCGCTGGCTGCCTGCACTGCGGGCGCACAAAGGGGCCCTTGTGTGTAGGGGAGTACGGGTGCTGAGGGCTGTTATCGCCCAGAATGTCACCGGGAGGAGGGCTTGGCACATTCCCGGCCTCTGAGGGTGGTTTACAGTGAGGGTGCTGGGTTCATCCCCGGTGGCTGTGTCTTTCCACAGTCGTTGCCGGGACTCTGAGACTCGCTGGGTGCCCCGGGGTGGAGGAAAGAGCACAGACTCCTTCGTAAACTTCAAAACTTTCAAGAGAGTTTGGGGACGGAAGTTGTCTCTGCTTCCCCGGCTGCCGCCCGATCAGATGCCGTGTCCTAGATGCGTGGTGTGATTTTCTGTTTTAGTCACTCTTAAAAACATGATAGTAATTTATTTGTGGCATGTGCGGCATCCCGTGCCCGGGTTCTGATGCAAACAGCGTCTCTCTTGCGCTTTCTCACATTGGGTGGGGGTGAGGTCCGGTTCTCGGTGGAGGGCGAGGGGGGTGTTTAGTTGTGTATTCTCAGGGTGGCACACAGTGATCGAGTGCCGAGCCTGTAGTGTAACGCGTACGATTCCTGAGAAGTTGCCCGTTCGAAAAAGTCACCACAAATCAAAAATATTTTTTAAAAAAATTGGAAGATTCTCAAATTGGATACAACCATAGGACCAATAGTGTGAAATGCTCCACAAATAACATACAAATTTAAAAGATCGTTTGACTCACAGTCATTTCAAAACGGAGAAAAGGAAATCATCGTTACAAAGTACTGGTTTCAAAAAATTTTACAACAGCAAGGTATGTCAAATAGCCAATAATGTGCAGAATGTGATCATGGCAAATGGAACAACTTGGGAAATCAAAGAACTCATCACTTGCAAGACTCAATATGCAATATATGTCATCGCGTGCCCATGTCATCTAAAATACGTGGGCAGCACAAAATGTGAATTAAAGAAAAGGATCCTAGAACATTTAAGAGCAACCCTACATCAAGATAGAAGCAACGCTGTGGCCAAACATATGGAAATTCACCATGACAGTAATTGGAAAAGTTTATCTTTCTACGGAATTGACACAGAGAGAAAGTCAACATGGGGAGAGGACAGAGTAAGACCATTGCGAATGAATGAAAGAATCAAGCAATCCACATGGTTTGAATCAAAGTGAAGAGATGTACATAAATTTGTTAATAGTGTAAATGGAATTTTGATATTGAACTGCAATTGACATCAGTGGGTAACATCAATCCCAGTCTTCTTTAACATCATGTGGGCATAAGAATAATTTGAATATGCCAATGTTTTCTCTGGATACATCTTATAACCATGAATAGGTTACTACAGGTGCCTTTGTGAATAAAAACATCGTACCTCTTTAGTTGTTTCTCTTTCTTAATACTCCGAAACCTTTTGTATTGTATATAAACTGCTCTTCTAAGTCCGGTACCCCTCTGTCCATAACACTTATATACCCAGGTCCCAGTGACTTTTTTTGGGTCCCAACCCTGTTCTTTGTAACAGACTTTTTCATTGGGTGATGAAACACAAACCACATTTGTATGGTGGATGACATTCTTTTAGCAGATTCTGCTCTAGATTTAGTACTTTTTACACTTCAGACTCAGGCTTCACCTCTCTGATGAGGCCTAGCAAAATTGAAAGCAACGAAATCCCATAATGAATGACTAGACCTATATGTCATACTAGCATTTGTGGAGAAGTGTGGCTCAATGGTTAGAGCGGCAGACCCTGATGCAGGGGGTCTAGCCCGGGACCAGGGTTCAATTCCCCACCTCGGCGGGTCTTGGGCTCAAAAATTCCACAGACCTGATAATTCTAGCCTCGGTGCCTATTCCAATCATGGATTCCCACTCTGCAACTCTGGGCAATAGCTTGCTTAATCTCCAAAACGGCCCCCACAACGCTAAGGATGCCTGCCTCCACCTTGGGGATGCCCAGGAGTGGACACCTCACAGGGAAAGCCCGGATCAGTTCCACAGCGGTGTTCGTCCAAGCGCCTTGAGACCCTTGCGGGTGAGTAGTGCGCTATACAAGTATCACATTTATTTTCCCAGTGTGCTGCAGGCAAAGGAGCCTTTTTAAGAGTAGAATGGGCTGATATGACCCAATAATGCACTCAAAGACACATTATTTTCTCCATCAGGTTAGGGCTGGTTTGAACATGTTTGCCATGGCTGTTTTGGTTTTCAGTCCAGTTCTGCACCTGATTACATGGTAAAATGCACTGTCCTTAGAGCAGGCTTGAACCCTGATAGACCGCACTTGCACTGATTAGAGCAAGTTATTGAAATATCGTTTTGTGAATTGAAACCATGACTCCCTGTTTCACTGTAGAGGACCTCTCTTTGAAGAGCGAGAGAGGTATCTTGCTGCAGATGGCTGCCATCTGTTACTGCACCCACTGTCTCAGAAGCTCTATTTGACCCCATGCATCCCTCTCCGGGGTTCCCCAATGTGAGGCCACTGTTTGTGCACCGCATACATGTGGCACACACTCAGTGAGCTTCCCACCTGTTTTTTCTGGGACTGTAATACTCTTATACAAATAAAATCCGAAAGAATTATCCTTGATACTAGAGGCAACCATAGACATGAAAGTTTAGATGGTCAAACTAAAACTATAGTATAGTTTCAGAAAATACTAGGCATTGAAGACTATGCAGCATTTGCGCCAATTTGGAATTCCGCTGGTAAGCCAGCCATCCTGGAAGATAGGCTTAATTCCCATCTGTTAAAAGAAGGTCTAAAATAATGGCGGCAACTGTGGGAGCAGTCTGATCTGATCTTGTGTGATGCATTATTATAAGTGCAGTAAAAGGCCACGTCTCAAACTTTCAATTCCTCAAAATGGCATCATAGTGGCAACTCAGGTAAGGAACACAGGCAAAGTATAAAGAACAGATACAAGATCCACAACCACTAAAAAGTGGGATTTCAACATGATATTGGGAGATCATCAATGCAGATCACAAGCAGGAGAGGATCCTCAACATCTATGGGATTCACGCCTGTCAATGACGGAGCTACTGGATTTATGACAAACATCTCTGAATCTTCTTTACTCAACTGTCAATCAATCACTACATTTATAAAGCGCACTACATACCCGTGAGGGTCTCAAGGCGCTGGGGGGGGGGGTGCCGCTACTGGTCGAAGGGCCAGGTCTTGAGGAGCCTTCTGAAGGCCAGCAGGTCCTGAGTCTGTCGTAGGCTGGTGGGGAGGGCGTTCCAGATCTTGGCGGCGCGGTAGGAGAAGGATCTGCTGCCGGCGGTGGTTTTCTGGATACGAGGAACTGTGACGAGGGCGAGGTTGGCTGAGTGGAGGTTTCGGGTGAGGGTGTGGAAGCTGAGACGGTTGTTGAGGTATGTAGGTCCGGTGTTGTGTAGGGCTTTGTGTGCGTGGATGAGAAGTTTGAAGGTGATCCTCTTGTTGATGGGAAGCCAGTGCAGGCCTCTCAGGTGGGGTGTGATGTGGCTGCGTCTGGGGACTTCGAGGATCAGTCATGCCGAGGCGTTCTGGATTCGTTGGAGTCGTCTCAGGAGCTTGGTTGTTGTTCCTGAGTAGAGGGCGTTCCCGTAGTCGAGTCTGCTGGTGATGAGTGCCTGTGTGACGGTTCTTCTCGTATCAGGAGGGATCCATTTGAAGATCCTGTGGAGCATGCGGAGGGTGTTGAAGCAGGACTTGGAGACGGCGTTGACTTGTCTGGTCATGGAGAGGGTGGAGTCGAGAATGACCCCCAGGTTGCGTGCGTGGTCTGTGGGTTCCGGGGCTGTGCCTAGCGATGTGGGCCACCAAGAGTCATCCCTGGCTGATGGGGTGAGTCCGAGAATGAGGACCTCCGTCTTGTCTGAATTTAGCTTCAGTCTGCTGTTCTTCATCCAGTCGGCTACGGCCTTCATTCCTCTGTGGATGTTGGCTTTGGCGGTGTGGGGGTCTTTGGTGAGGGATATGATCAGCTGGGTGTCTTTGGCGTAGGAGATGATGTTGAGGTCATGTAGTCGAGCGACTTGGGAGAACCATGCCATGTAGATATTGAACAGCGTCGGGCTGAGGGAGGATCCCTGTGGTACGCTGCTGATGATCTCGGTGGATTTCGAGCGGAAGGGTGGGAGGCGGACGCTCTGGGTTCTGCCGGAGAGGAAGGATGTTGTCCGAATTCCGGCATCATGGAGGCGTGCTGATAGGGTGCGGTGGCAGACTGTGTCAAAGACTGCTGATAGGTCCAGGAGGATGAGGGCGGCTGTTTCTCCTTTGTCCATCAGGATCCTGATGTAGTCAGTGGCGGCGATGAGGACGGTCTCTGTGCTGTGATTGCTGTGAAAACCGGATTGGGAGGGGTCCAGGATGTTGTTGTCTTCGAGGTAGCGGGTGAGCTGTTTGTTGACAATCTTCTCTGTCACTTTTGCCGGGAACGGAAGCAGGGAGTAGGGCCGGAAGTTCTTGAGGTCCTTGGGGTCCGCCTTGGGATTCTTCAGAAGGGCGTTGATCTCGGCGTGCTTCCAGATTTCCGGGAAAGTTGCTGTCTCGAAGGAACTGTTGATTGTTTTTCGGAGGTGGGGCGCGATGGTTGTGCTGGCTTTGTTGAAGACGTGGTGAGGGCAGGGGATCCAGAGTGGATGGAGTTCATGATTTTGATGGTGTCTTCCTTGCTGACGTTGGACCAGGCGGTCAGGCGGCTGGTGTGGGTGGTGGACGCAAGGGTGGTGGACTCGGTGGTGGGTGCGGGGGTGTCGGAGTTGAAGCTGTCATGGATCTCGGTGATCTTGCGGTGAAAGAAGGCGGCCAGGGATTCGCACAGGTCTTGTGAGGGTGGGATGTCGTTGGTGTTGGATCCGGGGTTGGAGAGTTCTTTCACGATGCTGAAGAGCTCTTTGGTGTTGTGTGCTTTGTTGTCTAAGCGGTCCTTGAAGGCGGTCCTCTTGGCGGTCCTGATGAGTTGGTGGTGTCTGCGGGAGGCGCTCTTGTGGGCTTTGTGGATGTCTAGTGTTCTGTTGTAGAGCCATTTCTTCTCCAGCTTCCGACAGGTGCACCTGGAGATCCGGAGGTCTTCGGTGAACCAAGCAGCTTTCTTGTTGGTGTGGTTGGTTGTGGAGGTCTTGAGAGGGGCGAGGGTGTCGGCGCAGTCGTTGATCCACTGTTTGAGGTTGGTCGCGGCGGTGTCAGGGTCGTGGAGTCGGCGGGTGGTCTCAGAGCGAGGGTGGTAGTCAGTTGGTCCTTGGTGATCTTGTCCCAGCAGCGGCATGGCAGCTGTTGGGTGCGGTGGGTTTCCTGAAGGTGAAGTGGACGCATCTGTGGTCAGTCTAATGGGGCTCAGTGGTGTGGTTGAAGGAGACGTGGGGGCTGGTGGAGAAGATGGGGCCCACCGTGTGTCTGGCGGCCTGGGTGGGTGTCGTCAGGAGTTGTTTGAGTCCAAGGTTGGCAAGGTTGTCGATTAGGGCGGTGGAGTTGGCGTCGTTGTTGTTCTCGAGGTGGAAGTTCAGGTCCCCGAGGAGGATGTAGTCCGTGGAGGCGTGGGCGTGGGTGCTGACGAGGTCGGGGATGGTGTCGCTGAACTGTGGTCGGGGTTCGAGTGGTCTGTAGACGAGAGTTCCTCTGAGGGTGGTGTTGGGGTCGGTGTGGATCTGGAAGTGCATGTGCTCGGCGGTGGTGAGGGTGTCATCGGTGTTGGTCGAGACTCCGAGGGTGTCCTTGTGGATGATGGCGATTCCCCCTCCCACTCCATTGGTGCGGTCTCTGCTGGAGATTTTGTAGCCATGTGGGATGGCTATGGCGATGTCTGGTGCCGAGGTGCCGTTCAGCCAGGTCTCTGTCAGGAAGGCGACGTCTGGAGTGGTGGTGTCTAGGAGGTCCCAGAGTTCGATGGCGTGTTTGCGAGCGGAGCGAGTGTTGAGGAGGATGCAGCGGAGGAGGTTGGGTTCTCTGGTAGATGGTTTGGTGGGTTGGATGCTGGTGAATCTGCAGTTCCGGTAGGCGAAGGGCCCTTGGGTGCGCTTTGGGGTGGCCTAGTAGCAGGGGTGGTCTAGTTCAGTGTTGAGTGCGTGGAGGGTGCTGAAGTCGTAGCGCAGTCTGGTGTTGCGGGGGGCACGGAGTCCAGGGGTCCTGGCGCTGGGCGCGGTCCAGGCGTGGACGGGCGCAGACGGGCTTGCCTTTGGCGCGCCCGCTGCGCGGCCACCGTGCGGCCTCCATAAGAGGCAAAGTGGGAGGGAGGAGCAGCTGGGAGGCAGGAGCCGGGTGGCCAATGGGCGAGGGCTGGGAAACCAGGAGGGAATGGGGCGGGGCCGCGGGGGAGCAACAGCGGGGTGCGGGGGTGCACAGAGGGCAAGGGCGCGAGGAGCGCCTGAGAAAAGCAATACTGAAACCAAGTTACAATATGAAAAAACACAGCAAAAGCACAGGGGAAAAAGCACAGCAAAGAAGCACAGGGGGAAAAATGCAGTCACCGGATACTGGGGGCGAACCCTTGGCAGCGGCGGAGCAGGGGGCAGAGACTCGGGCCCTGCTACGAGGAGCCGTGCGGCGTGGGGGGTGACCTGGGGACAGGTCACCCCCCACGCGAGAAATCTGATGCCACAATGAGACCTCTATTTTACACCCTACACAAGATGCACTGGACTCCACAGACTCTTACAAAATGTGTCAATGGTAAAACACCCTGCAGTGTGGCACGGCTCTACAATGGTTTGCTGAACTTTTGTCTAACAGAACACAGACTATCAACCTGGGCCCCAATATATCACGCCCAGTTGAGCTAGACAAGGGGATACCCCAGGGCTCATCTTTTAGCCCCAAACTATCTACAACTATGTGGCCCCCCTTGACAGAATCACCGGAGCTTTTGGATTCAAACCTCTTTCGTATGCTGATGTTACACAATTCATAATCTTGTTTAATAAAGACCTGAATAATGCAAAATCATGTTTTGCAGCTGGGATGCAAACAAATGAGGCCTGGATGACAGAAAACTGTCTCCAGTTGAATACCAGCAAAACCGAAATTATGCTGTTTGGCAAGGCCCACCAGCTCTGGACCCCCTGGCAAAACCTTTAGTCCAAGCGTTGGTTATTCGTTGCCTTGTTTACAGTAATACCCTACTGGCTTCCATAAATGCGACGCCACTTACAAAACTTCAAGTTGTCCAAAATACAGCAGTTTGTTTCAGAATCTTCCATTCAGGGCGGCTTCCTTTCCTCTTTTTCTCTCGCTTCACTGTTTACCCGTCCACAAAATAACTATTTTTAAAATCTGCTGTTTAACACACAAATCTCTAAATGGTAAAGGCCTAAAATATCTTTTTGAAGCTTACACCACACCAGGGAAACTTTTAAGATCAGCAGATAAAGTTTTGCTTACTGTGCCACCAATTAGAAAATTACGCTCAGGTGCCAGATCTTTCTCTTATCTTGCCCCTCAAAGATGTCAATTTTTGAGGATATATTAATAACATATCTCTCATAACCTGCATGATTTAATGCTCAACACTCCAGCAAGCAGCCTACATTTAGCACCAGGAACCTCCTTGAAGTATGCATGTGCTTTATAAATCTCGATCATCATCATCATCTTTTGTATTGTTACCTTTACATATGCGGAAATGCACTGACCACCTTAAACTAAGAAAAACTTTTGAAGACTGAGCAGTTTATGGTCTAGATGTTTTCTTTATTGCCTGGGACTCTGGGCTGCACCGAGGTACCCCTCACTGTCAGATGTAATCTAGGATTTAATCTGATATCTTTTTCAGATTAAAAAACTGGGCACAGGGTTTATTTTCGTTGAGGCCATCAATATGTGTCTTAAATCGAAACATGCAGCATTGTTCTTTTTCGAAAAGTTAGGATTCCTGTTATACTTGTTCTAGGATTATCCAATGGTAATCCCTTAAAGTGTGCTTATGTTCCATTTAAATGGGCTGACATATTTGTTTGTTGTGCACCCACACATCTGAGGTGGATCACTGAAATAATATCGACTCCCAAAATATCGACTACCCAAAATATCGAGGAAAAAATATCTACAACAAAAATATCGAGTTTGTATGTACAAACAGGTAAGTACAAATATATCGACTACAAAATATCGTTTACAAAAATATCGTTGTAAAAAATATCGACTTTACTAAAAACAATGTTTAATTACATTAATATAAAAAATTAATTACTAAAATATAATTAACAATACTTAAAATAACTTTTAATAATTAAATAATTAATGAAAGTAAAAAAATATTTAGTTTTGATCATATTTCTTCAAACATATATATATAGTAACAAAATTTAATTAAATAATAGGCAATATTGTATATGTACCCCAAAAACCCAAAAATGACCCTGAACCCTAAAAATACCCCTTTACCCAAAATCTAAAAACTGACCCTGAACCCTAAAAATACCCCTTTGCCCAAAAACTGAAAACTGACCCTGAACCCTAAAAATACCCCTTTGCCCAAAAACTGAAAACTGACCCTGAACCCTAAAAATACCCCTTTACCCAAAAACTGAAAACTGACCCTGAACCCTAAAAATACCCCTTTGCCCAAAAACTGAAAACTGACCCTGAACCCTAAAAATACCCCTTTACTCAAAAACTGAAAACTGACCCTGAACCCTAAAAATACCCCTTTACCCAAAAACTGAAAACTGACCCTGAACCCTAAAAATACCCCTTTGCCCAAAAACTGAAAACTGACCCTGAACCCTAAAAATACCCCATGCCCAAAAACTGAAAACTGACCCTGAACCCTAAAAATACCCCTTTGCCCAAAAACTGAAAACTGACCCTGAACCCTAAAAATACCCCTTTACCCAAAAACTGAAAACTGACCCTAAACCCTAAAAATACCCCTTTGCCCAAAAACTGAAAACTGACCCTGAACCCTAAAAATACCCCTTTACCCAAAAACTGAAAACTGACCCTGAACCCTAAAAATACCCCTTTACCCAAAAACTGAAAACTGACCCTGAACCCTAAAAATACCCCTTTGCCCAAAAACTGAAAACTGACCCTGAACCCTAAAAATACCCCTTTAATTTAACATAATTAGCAATTAATCAATTAAATTAAATTAATTACCAATTACATTTTAATTAATGAAAAAATATTTTTTAATTAACAATTAATTAAATATTACTACCAATTATTAAATTTACATATTTAATTAATTATAATTAAATTACTTCCCACCCTATTCCCCTATAAACCCACAACCCGCTACAGAAAATACATTATTTTAATTTACATAATTAGCAATTAATCAATTAAATTAAATTAATTACCAATTAAATTGTAAATAATTAACATATATTATTTAATTACCAATTAATTAATTATTACTACCAATTAATAAATTTACATATTTAATTTATTATAATTAAATTACTTCCCACCCTATTCCCCTATAAACCCACAACCCGCTACAGAATTAAATTAGACAATAATTTAAAAAAATTATTAATTAAAAATAATTATAAAAAAATGACACTTTTCACATATATTATAACATAAAAACCCTATAAATAATTAAATATTATTTAAAAAACTATATTTTTTACTATCTAGATTATATACTTGGATATTTTCACTGTCTATATTATTTACAGTCGATATTACTTCACTTACCTTAAAAACGATATTTTGGCTGTCGATATTCTGTCTAGTCGATATTTTCTCCAAACGATATTTAAAACTCGATATTCTGTCCAGACGATATTTTGGAGTCGATATTATGTCTGTGCACCATCTGAGGTTGCTGCAGTTTTCACAGATCCTTGTCTTGATTTTGCAGGTGGTCAATCCCGATATAATATAGGTTGCAAGGTCATGTTATCATTTAAACCTCTTGTTCGCAGTTGTATTTGCTGAAATGTCTTAATTTCCATGTGGTATTGTTGTTACTTGTGATCTTTTTTGTTGCTTGAGTGAGATGGCAGACACTGCAACTACCACACAGGTGATGTCACTTTATCTGGGTTAGGAACACCTGATTTTCCCTTCTCTTGATTTTTCGTGGTCATTTGAGGACTAGAATGTCTGCGTCTCCATCCGTGTGAGAACATGGGTTTTGGTATTGTTAGAACTCCACTTTTCAATGTACATCAGTGTTTTTAAATAATTTTACTCACTTGATTTGATGCTACACTGTAACTTGTGATGCATATCGGTCTTTCCTCTTTTGCTTTTGGAGATAAGATCTCTAATAGTGCATCCCTGTTATTGTTCCTGACTTGTTTCATGGCGTGTGATGAGATTTTCTGTGGGTATTTCCTTGTTCCAGTTTCAATGAAAAACTGTCTGCCTGGTTTTTTTTTTCTTTACATTCTCTTCATCTTTTAGAAGCAACACAGTAAGTGCTCCTGCATCACTCATAGGTTGCAGCACACCCTGTCCCACAGTGGAACGGGAATGACCCAATGATGAAGCATGCCACCAAAGGGAAAACCAGGGTGGGTGAGGGTTTTCCAAAGAAAACATTCTGTTTTCCAAACCAGAAGTGGAAACAAATTCTAAAAGTGACGGATGGGCTCTTTCTGTTTATGGCCCTAGGAGTGTGCCAGGCTAAGGTGGACAAACTGTTCAGCTTATTAATTTTCCCACTTGTCCTACTGCCAAAAGTGGGGCCTGGACAAGGGGGGCATCTCCACTAGTTTGAGCTGCCCAAATCAGCACATCACAAGGTGAGAGCCTTTTAAGCTGACCGCCAAGAGGTGCTGTTACTGCCAGGGGGAGGTGTTAAGCAGCTCCACCCAGAGCAGGCTTTGTCTCTGACCGCCAAGAGCACAAAGGCTCTCACCCCATGAGGACAGAAACCTGTCTGGAGGTGGCTCTCTGGCAGGGACCAGTCAGCAAATACACTAGAAGTTGGTTGTTTATCTAAGGTGCCGTCTGAGTGCATTTCATAATAAGTCCAACACTACCATCAGTGAGGGTATATTACGTTGAGAACTTTGGTACCAAACTTCCCAGTTTTCAGTAAAGCCATCATGGAGCTGTGGAGTTCATGTTGACATCCTCCCAGCCCATGTTTTCAAAATGGCTTCACTGCAATTACAATGTCAGTGAATTGCACTGTAGGGGCATATTGCTCATGCAGCTATGTCCTCACCTGTAATATGATGCTCCCCATGTTAGGGCTGAAAGGCCTGCAAGGGGGTTAGTTATCCATGCCACTGGCAGTGTTGGGGGCTTGTGTGCCAAGTCGACTCTTCAGTTTGGTCTGCACCAAAACACGCAGCCTGCAATGACAGTGTGTGGATGCTAAGGGGGGGGGGGGGTCTCTGGGGGTGCAATAATACATGCTGCAGCCTTCCGAGTCCTTCTCTAGTCAACAGGTCCTTGTTGGCAAGGGTACCTTTTACAAAAGACATTCATGTGGTCCAGAGATGTGGCAATAAAGGAAAACAAACGTACAGGTTGGGGGAGGAACACAAGTGTTGCGGCCTGGTTAGCATGGTCCCAGCAGACACTCAGTCAGGTTAGGATCAGGTATCTGGCAAAAGGTTAGGGGATAACTATGCAAAAAAGGTCACACAGTGCAGCGCAGCCTCTTTGGGTGCTGTGCTGCGTTGCGTTACACCTCTGTGAATCTGGGACTAAGTCTTTAAAACCTATATTATTCAATCGAGCTGTTGTTCTGTTCTTCTTGGAAAAAGTAAATAACTCTGACTGCATTATCTGTATTAGTCTACTCCAAAAAAAGGGTAACGCAATTTAAGAAAGTCAAACAAATAGCTTTTTTTTTATAACAAGAGAAGCAACCCGTTCATCTCGCTATTAAACATGCAAAGATGTATTCCTTAGCAAAGTTCCTCCGAGAAAAAAACACAAGGCCTTAAAAACAAAATGTAACTTTTCTCAGAGGTATCCATGGCAACCTAATAGCTCATGTCAGCATAATAAAAATGCAAATAAAGGTAAGTAATCCTCAAATGGAAGATAGCGACATTTATGCTTACTGTCAGTTAAGACGCTGCTAATTAGATTTAGTTGCTTGAAATGTAGAGTTTTATGAGGAAACGTAATCTACTCATTTTAAAGCCAAGATATTCAGAAGGCCCCAGTAAAACGATTATTATGCTGTGTATTAAACATGCAGTTCTAAAGATAAATAATATATGAACTAAAATAGCTTAGATCTACGGAGCATAATGCAGGAAGATTCACAGTTTAGATGATAACTGAAATTTGTTTGATATTGAAAGCTTTTCGGAATGCATCAAGCTGGGTGTTGCTGCTTAACAACTTCAATTTATTAAGCTCCTGTTCTTGTTCAATATGACATGCTAAAATGCCCCCTAGCAGAGGCGTTCCATCTGCCCCAGAGTAAAGATCTAACACCTCGACAGTCTCTGTTGCAAAATGAACATCTTTTTTACCGTTGAAATCTTCTCCTTCCCTGCCATGCTTTATCAGGTTCCTATCACCACCTCCGTTGTTGCTCTTATCTACAAATTTCTGTCCTTTCCAGTCTACTTGTCTTTAAAAATATTCTATATTACTTCCTCTACGTTTAGTCCAACCTTTTATTGTCACCGTTTACGTTATTTACTCAAAAGAACTCCTCACAAGTTATTTGTTTGAGGTAATGTAACAGTGGGCATTACCTTGAGTATTGTTTTTAATCGGGGTGAGTGTTTTTGTTACATTTTTTACTTGATTTTGGTTTGACTGTTGCTAATAACTTGTTTTTGCTCTCCCACACTCTGCATTTTCTTTATACTGTCTTATTGGGCATGTGGAGCAGACGGGTGGGTCAAGACCTAATTCTGAGCCCCTGTAGCCCTCCATTTGTTTTCAGTCACCATGTTTGGGACACAACCTCATTTTCTTGTGTTGCGTTCTAGTTTGTCAATTGCTAACATAGGATTATGCGGGCACAGAGCATCCCAAGCTCTGAACAGGATTCAGGCAGTAACCCTTGCACACACTAGCGTAATGATGGTCGTGTGAAAGAGGATTATTAGTTGGGTTGCTTGTTAGTCCACTGCAGGTCATAATGTCACGTTCTTGTAAGGTCCAGTAAAAGTTTCAGTAATTTAAACCTGAGTTCAACCCCTGGTAGATATGATGCCGAGCATGAAGGCTTAACTTAAGAGAATGTGTAAAGTCTTTAGGAGTACCAAAAGGATTTAAAAATCGTACTCCTATTTATGAAAATATAGATTATTTTAATACACTGAATGAGAGCAAAGTGACAAAATTCCAATATGGGAAACTGGAGATATGAATTTGCAAAGTTTTAAATTAAATGAGCACCCAAAAGCTCATAGGACTAAGTGCGGGCAACTGGTCGTGGTAGACCATGACAATGGTAAGCTTTAAGGCCAGTCACGATTTTGCACCAGTTGGATATGAGGACCACGTTGGTCCTGGTCAAAGAGTTACTTTCAGACTTGGAATTTTTTATGGATAAAAAAGTTGTCTTCAACAAGTTATCACCAGGGAAACAGCAAGCTGGATCTGGAGTGTGGCTCAGCGGTGGCAGGTTGCTAAAATATACTGTAAAAGCACACCTAAAATTAACAAGAAAATAACACTGGTTTTAATTAAATGTGCAGAATTAATGTGCAAACTTCGATAAAAATAATGTATACAGAATGCATTAAACTGTAAGCTGTTCTATTTACTCATACTAGGCCTAAAAGCAAAATGACTCAAGCAATTCCGCTTGAAAAATTGGCCGGAATGGAAAATGCTGAATGCACATAAAATGTTTGATTCCTGACCACTCCATTAACATGTTTTCATAAAAATTGATAAGCTGCCTTTATGTTTTCAAATATTCTCACAAAATGTTTTTACTTATATGAAAACAATTGTTTACAAATAAGTACTTTTTGTCACTTAATAGTTCATTCATTAAAATGCAGAGTTTAAAACATGAATCTGACTTTGTAACCTACTTGTTTTTCCCCCTTAATCATGATAATGCAGAAATCTTTTCTTTTCATTAATAAAGTTTTGATTTTTTCATAGTTTTCTGGTTAGAAAACTGCCAATAAAAAGTTAAAAACTTCGCACATGTGTGGGAAAGCAAGCATGAATGAGGCAGACTTCATATGAAAGCATAGTTGATATCATTTAGTCGGAAACATTGTTGTGTAGATCCTAAAAATACATAGGATCTGTGTGCTTAGACAACATAAACTAAGGCATAGTGTTAGGACTTCTCTCTCCTCACGCGTTCTTTACAGAATGTTCCCTGCGTGGAACACACAGTTAGTTCTATTCATGGCAGTTGCTGCCGGGGAGTTGCTGAAGCTGGACGCACAATAAACCGTGGTTCAACTTACCTGCCGTGTGGACCTGACTTCTTTACAGTGGCGACGATCGGGTCCAGTTTCCAGCCTCTCCAACCCTGTTGAGGATCTCTGCGCCCACGTGGGAGTCTCTTCGTCCAAAGTTGAGGACAGCTCACCCTACTCTTCGTCCAGGACTGGGGTCGACGTCTCCTTGTGGGGGCCTTCTTTCAAGCGGTCCTGCTGTGTCCAATTTCCTGTGGAGCCCCCGAACCTCCCCAATCCAGGTACTTTCGTTCTGTTCCTCCTACGCGAGTGTAGCTCGCACTGTTCTCGCGCTAACACGCGAACGTGCCTGACCTGCCTGGCGGCGCCTTAGTGACACTTCACGTTGCGTGCGGCGGCCATTTTAACCCGCATCCTAGCAACCAAATGCTAGCTGCGCAACGAAATCTCCGCTGATGCGCACAGCATACTGTTTACGAGCGCTCAGTCTTCAGTGCCTTGAATTCATCGCTGATGCGCACAGCTCATTTAAACACCCTTGACCTTCTCTTTGTCTTAAATTCATCGCTGATGCACACAGCTCAATCAAACAACCTTAACCTTCTCTATAACGCTGTAGTGCAATGTAACACTATCACCTTGTATGCAATACTGAATATACAAATCCTTTGCCCATTCATTAGCGCAGTGTTGAACACACTGAACAGAGTTCCTCCTTGTTAGTTATTGAGCACAGAGTTCCTCCTTGTTAATTGATGAATATTTAATCTGATCATTACCAATCCAGCATGTTTGCATGATACATTTGGATGAGTTTTTTTTTTTCTTCTTAAAAAAAAGTTTCTAATTAATTACTGTTGTGTGTACTGTGGCAGCAACTCACCCACGCGACGGATCGTATTTTGGCTCCTCCTCCTTACCTACAAACTGCTGGCACTCCCCCTATTCCGTGGGAGCAGTGGAAAGACACTTTTGAAGCGTATTTAGAAGCTATCGATGGCGATACCTTCACTGGCAAAAAGAAAAAAGCCCTACTTATTTATAACCTTGGCAATGAAGGTAGGAACATATTAAAAACCTTGACTCTTGAAGTAGTCAGCATTACAGTTAGTGGTGGCGATGCTGGAGAATCACTTCTCATTGACGAGTATGCCACGTTGATCAAAACTCTAGACAAGAGGTTCTCTCCTAAGAGAAACGTTCTACTTGAACGCCATAGATTTCTTCAGCGTGCCCAAACCCCAGGCGAATCAATTGACGATTTTGTTGCAGCACTTCGCATCTTAGCAATCAACTGCAACTACAGAGAATTCAGAGATGAAATCATACGTGATCAACTTATCGAAAGGACTTCCAACAAGAAAATTCAAGAGAAGTTGCTTGCTTCTGGCGATCCTGATCTAGAAACTGCTCTTACTTTAGCCAAAAGTATAGAACATTCCCAATTTTGTGTCAAAGAGATGAGTTCTTCCTCTTCATCAGCAACATCTTCCACGGAAGTCAAACTCTTGAATTCAAAGCCTTCTTTAAAACCCAAAACATCTGTTTTGCCTAGTATTACTCGTTCCGTTCCTTCTAACAATTCTTCCAGAAACAGACCTGCGCAGAGAGAATTAATATGTTTTCGTTGTGGCAGTAGGTCTCACCTAGGTTCAGCCAAATTTTGCTTTGCTCTCAATCAAACATGCTACAAATGTGGGAACAAGGGTCACTATTCCCGGATGTGCAAAGCTATTTCCACGAATAAGCCTGTTCCCTCTGTAAAACATATTTCAGAAGAATCTGATGAAGAACGTTATGAACTGTTGATGCTGTCTTCGACATTGCACGAGGCCGGAGTGGTAGAACTGTCCGCTTTGTCTGGCCTTCGGAAAAGGAAGTCTCCTTCTTGTTTAATAACTGTGGAAGGTGTTGTCTGCAAATTCCTTGCAGACTCAGGTTCTCCGTTTACTTTGTTGAATTTTACTGACTTTAGCAAACTTTCAAATGTAATTTTAGAACCTTCTAGTATCAAGATTTTTGCTTATAATAGCAAGCGGGTTGAAGTTTTGGGGAAATGTTCTGCTAAACTTGAATTTCATGGCGATCACATTACTTGTGTTATGTTCATAGTTAAGGATGGTACCAATTTGTTGGGGTGGGATGAACAGGGAGATTTAAACATTATTTTAGATCCCAATCATCCAAACATGGTAATATCCCGCAATGAATTGTGCGAATTCTACTCTGCAATGTTGGGTTCACCAAAGGCTCTTGCGGTATCGCATGTGTCTAGCACCAAGTGGGCTCTCATGTTTCCTGACGTTTTTAGTGGTGAATTAGGCAAGCTCAAGAGTTTCCAACATAAGATAATTTTAAAAGAGAGTGCCATTCCTGTTGCCCATAAGGTACGGAAGGTGCCTTTGAGTTTACGTGCAGAGTTGAAGAAAGAATTAGAGCGGTTATGCGCTGCTGGTGTAATTGAACCGATAGAAGGTTCTGAGTGGCTTGCTCCCATAGTTTTGGCGAGGAAGTCTGACAAATGCTTGAGGATGTGTGTTGACCTGCGTGATCTCAATGCCAACATTTGGATTGACCGGCAACCACTTCCAAACATCAACGAAATGTTAGCCACCCTTGAAGGTGCAAAATTTTTCACCTCCCTCGATATTTCATCTGCTTATCACCAAAATGAGCTATGCCCTGATTCCAAGCATCTCACCTCCTTTGTAACTCCGGAGGGTGCTTATCGTTACATCCGCATGCCATTTGGTTTGGCTTCAGCCTCGGCTGTTTTTCAAAGGCTGATGAACAACCTGTTTAAAAACATTCCTGGAGTTGTCTTTTTCCAGGACGACATTCTGGTTCATTGCAAAACTGAACTTGAACATGATGAGCGAGTTAAACTTGTTCTCAGCATACTAAGATCCAGTGGGTTAACTTTGAGGGAAGATAAATGCAAATTTCTTCAAGATGGAGTAGACTATCTTGGTCACCACATTTCCCAGAATGGGGTTGAACCAAAAGTCAAAATTATTGATGCCATTCAGAATGCTCCTGTTCCTACGAACAAGGATCAATTACGTTCATATCTCGGTTTGGTGGAGTATTACTCTAAATTTGTTAGGAATATCTCTACCAAAACTGCTGCTATGCGTGCCCTGCTCAAGAAGAATGTCAAGTTTGTTTGGGATAATGATTGTGATAGCAACTTCAATGTCATCAAACAAGAGATTATTGAAGCTCGCCCTCTGAAGTTGTTCAACATCAATAACTTATGCATTCTTTCCACCGATGCTAGCAATGTGGGTTTGGGGGCTGTCCTCATGCAGAAAAGGGGTGATGGTCGCGAGGAAACTATTGCTTTTGCCTCCAGAACTCTGAGGGGTGCTGAAGGGACTTATTCAACTATTGAAAAGGAGGCACTAGCAATGTGGTGGGGTGTTTTGCATTTCAAGAATTTCTTGTGGGGAACAAATTCATCTTGAGGACTGACCATAAGCCCTTGATTGACCTATTCACGACCAAAGGTGGTGGGAGGGCAACTCCTAGAATCTCTAAGTGGCAATTTAGATTGCAAGAATTCCAGTATCAGCTTGAATATGTAGCTGGGGCGAAGAATTTAGTTGCTGATTACTTATCCAGACTACCTCTCTCCGATGGTGACGACTGTGTTGTAAGTGATGATTTGGAGGTAGTTTGTGCTGTTGGTTCCTTATGTGACTCTGTTGGGTGTGCCCTTTCGGAATGCGAGTGGTTGGAGGGTGTTGCTTCTGATGATGACATGCAGGTAGTTATTAATCTTCTCTCCAAACCTTGGCCGTGCGAAAAAGCTTGTCCTGCCACTATTATTCCCTATTTACGTGTTAAGGATGAGTTGTCTCTTGTTGATGGAATTTTGAGAAGAGGTGGGTTATTGGTCGTTCCGGTTTCCATTCGTGGGAAGATTCTTAACTTAGCTCACAAAGGTCATCCAGGCATCCGGTCCATGAAACGCAGGGTGAGGCAGGATTTTTGGTGGCCATCTGTAGACAAAGATGTTGAACATTTTGTTCGTGAATGTTGTGAATGCATTGTCAGTGATAAGTCACAAGCCACTCGTCCTCTTCCTGTTGAACCTATTGTTGCGAAAAGTGTTCCCTGGTCCAAATTGGCTTTGGATATTGCCGGACCTTATGGTCTCGTTGGCTCGACTCCCAAATTTATCTTGGTATTGATTGACTATATGACTAAGTGGCCTGAAGTAAGGTTTGTCGACTCCATCAGTTCTTCTGTGGTAATTTCATTTTTACGTGATGTTTTCTCTAGAGAGGGTTTCCCTGAGGAAATAGTTTCGGATAATGGCACGCAGTTAGTTTCGGCTGAAATGTCTTCCTTTTTCAAGGAGGTTGGTGTTAAGCATGTTTGCACGTCACTTTATCATCCTCGCAGCAATGGTTTGGTTGAACGTTTCAACCGTGTTGTCAAGGAACATCTTCAACTGGCTTTAGTGAACGGGTTGCAGTGGCGCCAAGCGGTTGCCGACATGTTGTGGGCTGTAAGGACTACTCCACATGCTTCAACCGGGGTTGCTCCTTTTACCTTGCTGCGTGGTAGGATTGCAGGTACTAAGTTAAACAAGGAGTGGATGTCCAGAAAGGTTATGAGTACTGCTGAGTTAGCTAGAGTGGCTGATGTCAGGGTTTCGGTTCAGAGCAAGTACTGTACCGAATCAACCGTATTGTCTCCTTGCAAGGTGAGGGTAGGAGATTGGGTGAGGATAAAGAAACCTGGGTTTCTCCGTAAGAGGGAGTCACGGTTTTATTCTCCCAAGAAAGTGACTGCCGTAAGAGATTACGTTGTGGTGTTGGAGGATGGAAGGGTTTGGAGTAAGAGTATGGTTTCCATCGTTCCCGGGTCCATGGTTGAGAGGGTTGGGAAGCGGTTGGGGGTCAGTATTCCTCCATCTGATTCCAAGGCGGGTGGTATTTCTCCATCTGATTCCAAGTCGGGTGGTGTAGTGCGTTCTGGTGGAAATCTTCCACGTAGAGAAACGTCCTCCAGAGTCAGATCTGTTCCTGCCAAGATTCAGGATTTTGTGATGAAGTAATCTCTAAACCACTTGGTCGTTGCAAAATATGTTGAGATATTTTCACATGAAGTTTGTGTTTCATTGCTAATGTTGAAATCTATTTACATTGTGTTTTCCTTCTTTATCTTCTATTCTTTTCTATTGCATCTTCATTCTCTCTCAGTCATTCCTCTCTTTTGTTTTCTCTGTGAAGAAAGGGACGTGTGTTAGGACTTCTCTCTCCTCACGCGTTCTTTACAGAATGTTCCCTGCGTGGAACACACAGTTAGTTCTATTCATGGCAGTTGCTGCCGGGGAGTTGCTGAAGCTGGACGCACAATAAACCGTGGTTCAACTTACCTGCCCTGTGGACATGACTTCTTTACACACAGGTGTCCAGACGGATTCCAGACACCCCCAAAGGATATGTTAACCTTTAGACCAGCGAATTCACAGTGCCACCATAAGTCCCCTAACCTTACCAAGGAGCAAATAGGTTCTGGCAACTATTGGACACAACAACCCTTGAACCTTTAGGGATTGTGGAAACAGCGCAGTACTTTTTTCTCAATCAATTGTGCTCACTCAGTCTCAGAGAGATACATAGAATAAACAATGGGGACATTTTCAGTAAGCATTTATTGAACCAGCGTCATTCAAGTATAAACATGTTGCTTAGACAATCATTAGACAGAAGCAAATGTAAAAGAATACAATCACCAACAGAGTAAATAAAAGGTAGAATCTTACCATGGTGCTATAACAGTGAATTTATGCAGGCATATAAACGTGAGAGTAATCAAGCATACTCATACGATGCAGCCCTACCTAAGTGTACCTAGCATGTATGTAGGTATAAAACCAAGAATCTCCTAGGAAAGAGCTAACCCTATTACCTGATGGGAGAGAATGAAGGGCCACGTCTTGGTCTCTAGCTGGACACCCCACAAGGGATGTCAGTCCACTGCATGCTGAAGCTTCTACATGCAGCGATCTAAGCGTCTTCTGTCAGTGTGGAAGCCTCTCCTCTGTCTATCTAGTGTAGGTATGCTTCTTTTGTACAATTGAGATAGCTTTGGGGTTCCTAACACCATCAATATGTTGTGAGTATGCAAATGAGCCTAAACAAATGCCTTTCAGTTATGCAAATTAGTTCTTACGCCCTAGGGTGTAGATGACCATGACTTTTATGCAGAGAATGTTAATCCTGCCATGTAAGTCATGTGCCGGGGACTTTTCTAAGAATCCTCATACATAATAAATTAGGCTAGTTTCAAGGAAACCGATCAACATTTATTCATCAAATAACTGGGTAAAAGGTAAGCGCTAGAACAATTATGCAGAGCAAGGTAGGACAAATGTAGGTGAAAAGTCATTTAGCTATTTAGGCTATTCTGATTGATAACCTACCCCACACTTTATCCCAGACTCAGACATATTTGGCATTTCTTTGAGACTCTACTGAGTTTTTTCAACATCTCTTTATGGGAAATTCTTTGCCTTGATAACTTTTTATCTTTTTTTTGCTGATTTAAATGCTAAAGCTTTATGTTTTTCTCTCACTGTCTCACAGACTAGAACCCTTTATGTGCTCTGAATAACTCCATTTGTGTACAATTCCTAGAATAGGTATTCTTTTCTTTAAAAAATGCGCTGTTGATGCTTTTATTGATCGGTTTGTTTAACCAATATTGATTTTATATTTCTGTCATTTATTTACTATTGAAATTAATCTGAATGTATCTTGTAATTTTCAATAAAGTTGATCTGCTAAGGATTTGATAAAAAAACCTTTAAACATTTACCCACTATTGTTATTGACTAATAATTACCATTGTTATTGGGAATATTATTTGATATATAGCTTACATCCTCTTCTTCTCTAAATCAACAGCAAAGATCCATTGCACTAGAGGTGAGCGGAAGGGATTAACCCTGATACTGGTAAACTATGTCCTATGATTTTCTGCTTGAAAATATTTGGTAACAAAGGTATGGTTACGTATGAGAATAAGAACTATACATTTTGTCCCTGAGTTACAGTAATACCCAAATCCCATAGCCCAAAGCCCAGAATCTGAAAACTGACAAGGTGCAGTTTGAAGGCAGTTGCTGTATTGGAGGTGTGAGTATCAATAGGGTCGTACATTGCAGTTGCTAATGTTATTGTTCATTAGTTTCTTTTAATCTTTATTTCGGCTCATTCGGCCATAAAAGATACATAAACAACAATAACACATTTTGCCCAGTGGATACAACATACCAGTGGGAAGCAGAAAATATACAATTCATCAATTAATATAATAAAATCATCCAGAGTAAAATAAGCATAAAAAGAAAAGGATTATATTAGACAATAAATAACTATAAAACAGGTATTTTGAATAGTACCACCACC